>NC_080834.1:25241532-25893187 GCF_030435755.1 Ochotona princeps | reverse complement strand
GGGCAGGCTGGGACTGCGGCTGCGCGGCCGCTGCGGCCCGCCCCAGTGCCGCCGGCCCCGCCCACAGGCCCTCCAGCCCCTCCCCTAGGCCCGCTAGTCCCGCCTCCTGGCCCTCCGGCCCTGCCTCCAGGTTCAGCCAGGCTCAGTGCGCCTGCGCAGCCTCGTTTTGGCCGAGGGGCGCCCTATGGGCCAGGGCTTCTCCCTGTCTCGGCCCTGTGACAGTGCCCGGCTGCTGCCGCCTCTGACGCGGGTCCTGACAGGCGGTCACCTCTCGCCCAGGCCTCTCTTCCTGCCCCCGTGGTTGTGGTGGGAGGTCGAAATGGTGTGCTGGTGAACTAGCCCCCGGAAGCGGTCCTGCGCGTGTGGCGCCGAAGCTGAGGACGCCGGTGTCCCTCCGTAGCCCTTGATCGAGCCTGGCGGGGACCCAGCGCCCGGCGGCCCTGCCCTGCCTTGCTCATCCCGAATCGGCTACTCGCCAGCATTCAGTCGTTGAAGTGGTTCTCAGCGGACTCTGGGGGTCAGCCCAGGGGGACGCCTTGATGGTGGCTTTGGGGGCATGGAGGTCCCTCGGGAAGTCACTGCCCCCTCAGCCGCCCGCCCGGCCCCTCGGAGAGCCTCTCCCTTGCCTGGTGGGCCTCCTGCCCGGGCCAGGGGACAGTCTGCGGCCAGCTGGGCTCGCCTCCACACTGGGTGTCTACGAGTTCCTTGTGGCGCGGTGGGCCAGGCAGGGGCCACGGCAGCATCCCATAGTGGAGTGTCCATGTGCGTCCTGGCGTCCCTGCGTGCAGCCTGCGGTCCTGCCTGTGTACCCGAGAAGGCCTGGGCCCTGGCCCCCGTGGAGCTCCTGGCTCTGGGCTCCGGCTTGGCCCAGCCCCGGCTCTTGCGGCCATCTGGGGAATGAATCAATGGTCCTCTGAGTGTCTCTTGCACCAAATAAATCATGAACAAGTAAATCTGTTTTGAAAGGCAGACGAGGTTTCCTTCGCATGGGGGACTGCGGGCCTGGGCCTGGGTGGGGACACGGGAGAAGCATCCGTGCTGGCCGCAGTGGCTCTCGGTGGCTCAGCAGCAGCAGGGACTGGGATCAAAGGGCCCTGTCGGCCACAGGCGCGGCAGCTGCCCTCTGCCCCGGCTCAGCCTCGTGACCCGGACCTGTTCTGTGAGTGCCCTGCGCGCTGAGCCCACCGGGAAGCACTGATGGGCTCCGGGCGGGTGGGCGTTGGCTTTCCCACCGTCCCCTCCAGCGGGGTTCTTGGATTCTCATGGCAGTAATGGCCTTCCTGGCCGGTTGTGTCCCCTCCAGCGGGCGTTCTTGTTTCTGTGTCTGCATAGCAGGCGTTCTTGTCACAGTAATGGCCGTCCTGTAGAGGCACACTCACAACAGGCATGTATCTGGCCCGCTTCTCCCCATCACACACTTTATACCCTTATCGGGACTGGCTCCTAGCTGCAGGTCAGCACCGCTCGGGCTGTCGTGGCCTCTTGGGGACCCAGCAGATGGAAGATCTTCCTGTCTGTCCTTCTCTCTGTAAATCTTTCCAATAAAAATAAATAAATAAATCTTTAAAAACAGACGAGAGCCAGTGCAGGACAGTATTGAAAACGAACTTAGGAGTTGAAAGGAAGAAGTTCATAAGTCATGTGCTTGTTCATTCTCCAAGATCGTCAAGCACACAGGAGTGCCTGAGTACTTGCGGAGTACTGAGCTCACAGCACAGTAAGCACGCAGCACCCAGTGCAGGGCTGTGGGGGGGAAGCAGAGCTGGCTGACGCCCTCTGAGTTAGGGACGGAGATTTGTTCTAGAAGACAACTGAGGAGGAAGGCCGGTCGGCTCAGGTGGAAGGGCAGGGCGACCTGCGGCGCAGCCTGGGGTGCTAGAATCCACTGTGGAGTCCCCGCTAGGCCTCGAAGCACAATTCCTTGGTGGTTGTGTCCCCTGATAAACCTCACACTAGTGGGCTGGTTCAAGGATGACTCCTGAGGAACTGTGTGGGAAGACCGGCTTCTTCTCTAAAGCACCGCGTGGGGAGAGGGCCAGCACAGGCTGAAGACCCAGATGTTGGATATGGGGGGGGAAGGGGAGTAGGAAGGGCTGGGACTGCTAGGCTGTGGAGGGGCTTGCGGGGGCCTGTGAATGTGGGGGCTGGGACTGGGAGGCTGTGGAGGGGCAAAGGCTAGTAGAGATGGGCCTGTGCCACAGGCCGGAGTCAGTGCCAGGTCAGTCCACAGGGAAAGATGGCCCCCGGTAGGTGGGTCGCTGTATAGCTGCAAGGGGATGTTAGCTGCTTGGATTTCAGAGCTGGTGGCTGCGATGGGGGGTCTCTAGGGTCAAGACCCAGAATATTCCTGTCGGCCATGACTTTTGGGCAGTTGCGATTCTCAAACTGCCCCCTGTGCCGCCCCCACCGAGTCCTCCCAGGAGGGGGAGTGCTCCCCACCCACCCCTACTACTGGCACAGGTGGCAAAGGTTCCACATCTGCTAAGCATGAACCTGGGCTTGCGTCCAGCGGCTCACCCTCAGGGCCTCCTCTCTGGCAGTGCCCACTGCTCCCGTTAAGACCCCTGCATGCCCAGAGCGCCCCCTGGAAGTGAGAGGAGGGATCGCAGAAAACACAGCCTGGGTGAGCGCTCTGCACTGTGGGGCCTGCTGCCGCCCATCCCTCACCTGGACACAGACATCCCAAACCAGGCGGGAGACTGAGCTCCGGCTGCTCTTGGGGAGGGCGGGGGGGACCAGCAGCACCACTGACTCAGCGAGGGGCACAGGTGACCTGTGTGTGGCTTAACTTGATCTGTTCCTAATCATCTCCGGTTGAGAAAATGAGTCAGATGACTCTCCGAGACTGGAGTGACGGTGCTGCTGCTGTGGCTAATGTTGAACCTTGGGCTTCGTGGAGCCTTTTGTTCGGCTGGATGGATGTTCTTTAATCAGCAACTGCTGGGATTTTAAACCAGAAATTCTTGAGTGAAAAACAATGGGGTGAGGTCAGCTGGGGCGCAGTCACTGGGGCAGTATCTTGCACTACTGGCATCCCAGATGGGCACCAATTCTTGTCCTGGCTGCTCCACTTCTGATTCAGCTCCCTGCTGATGTCCTGGGACAGCCAGAGAAGACGGCCCACGTGACTGGGCTCCTGTGCCCACGTGGGAGACCCAGATGTGGCTCCGGGGACCTGGACTGCCTGGCTCAGCCCCAGCCGTTGCAACCCCCTGGAGATGACCCAATGTAAGGGATAGCTCCTTCTCTGTCGCTCGTCACGTTCACAATGGGGCAAGCATCACCTGAAACACGCTTGCAGGCGTGACTTCCCGTCTGCAGAATGCACATCCAAGCCACCGAACACAGGGTGTGGAAACCGGCCTACGGGCCACCTCAGCCCCGCCCACTGCACAGCATCAGGCAAGTGGGATGGTGGGGGCACTGACCCACCGGGGCCATGCCCCTGACCTGCCAGGGTCACCCCCTGACCCACTGGTGTTACCCCCTGGCCCCCCAGGGCCACCACCACACCTTCCTTTAAGCTTTCCTCCTGGTTCCCCTTTGGTCCCAGTCCTGCCCACTGCGTTCTCCCTAGAGCAGGCCTAGGTCTGACAGGTGACGGAGGAAGGAGGGTGTTTGAGGGGCTCCCAGGGTCTTTCTGGAAAGCTGCCCTGAATGCCTCAGGACCACAGGTGAGGAAAAGGAGGGGCGGCAGAGCCCAGCACCCCGGTCCAGAGCCCCGGCTAGCTTGCCGGGGTGAGGCAGGCTGCACAGCGGTCAGGGGCCCGGCTTCCACGGACAGCCTGTACCAAGTTTGAAGTGTGTTTTTATTACACATGGGATCAGTGACTGTGCCCTCGGGGTGTGGTTTTATACCTGCCACGTGTAAGGACCAATCGGCGAGCTCTCACATGGTTAACTCACACGCAAAGATGCGTGCAACAGCCGGGAGCAGAGCAGAGCCTTCCTCATGCCTCTCCCAGGAGCCTGCAGCCACAGGGAGGCTGACCTTGCTTGGCGCTGTGAAGGGATAGGGGACAGTGGCCGTGGCTAAACGGACGATGCTGCTGTGGCGGGGCCTTGGGCTGCAGGAGCCCCAAAGTCCTGTCCCCAACAGGGGCTCCTAGCTCTCAGCAAACTTGGGGTTCATGACTGTTGTGGTGGCACTCTTGAAGAGGGGATTATCCTGGAGAGAGACGCACACATGGACCAGTTAGAGGGGAGGCCTGAGGGTAGCATGGAAGCTGCCACTCTGGGGAAGAGCTGGAGGGGACGGGATGACCTTCCTGGGCACCAGGCCAGCAGCAGAGGCAGCCCGGGGGTGGGCGGGAAGGGAAGTGCCCAGAGCTGAGGGCTGGGGGCTGGGACGCGGGGAGCACAGGGGCAGGGAGGGGTGCCCGGAGCTGAGGGCTGGGACACAGGGAGCACAGGAGTGCCCGGAGCTGAGGGCTGGGACACAGGGAGCACAGGAGTGCCCGGAGCTGAGGGCTGGGACACAGGGAGCACGGGGTGCCCGGAGCTGGGGCCTGGGACACAGGGAGCACAGGGGTGCCCGGAGCTGGGGGCTGGGACACAGGGAGGACGGGGTGCCCGGAGCTGAGGGCTGTGACACAGGGAGCACGGGGTGCCCAGAGCTGGGGCCTGGGACACAGGGAGCACAGGGGTGCCCGGAGCTGGGGGCTGGGACGCGGGGAGCACAGGGGCGGGGGGGTGCCCGGAGCTGGGGGCTGGGACACAGGGAGCACAGGAGTGCCCGGAGCTGGGGGCTGGGACACAGGGAGCACAGGGGTGCCCGGAGCTGGGGGCTGGGACACAGGGAGCACAGGAGTGCCCGGAGCTGAGGGCTGGGACACAGGGAGCACAGGGGTGCCCGGAGCTGGGGGCTGGGACGCGGGGAGCACAGGGGCGGGGGGGTGCCCGGAGCTGAGGGCTGGAACACAGAGAGCACAGGGGTGCCCGGAGCTGAGGGCTGGGACACAGGGAGCACAGGAGTGCCCGGAGCTGAGGACTGGGACACAGGGAGCACAGGGGTGCCCAGAGCTGGGGGCTGGGACGCGAGGAGCACAGGGGCGGGGGAGTGCCCGGAGCTGAGGGCTGGGACACAGGGAGCACAGGGGTGCCCAGAGCTGGGGGCTGGGACGCGAGGAGCACAGGGGCGGGGGAGTGCCCGGAGCTGAGGGCTGGGACACAGGGAGCACAGGGGTGCCCGGAGCTGGGGGCTGGGACGCAGGGAGCACAGGGGTGCCCGGAGCTGAGGGCTGGGACACAGGGAGCACAGGGGTGCCCGGAGCTGGGGGCTGGGACGCGGGGAGCACAGGGGTGCCCGGAGCTGAGGGCTGGGACACAGGGAGCATGGGGTGCCCGGAGCTGGGGGCTGGGACACAGGGAGCATGGGGTGCCCGGAGCTGGGGGCTGGGACGCGGGGAGCATGGGGTGCCCGGAGCTGGGGGCTGGGACGCGGGGAACCAGAGGACCCCTTACATTGTTCCACTGTGACTTAAGCTTCTCCTTCTCAAAGCGCCTGTACTCTCGGAGGTCACTCAGGTGCGTCAGGGCCTTCCAGATGACCAGCAGGAGGACGCCGATGAGCACCACGCCCACCACAGTGCCCCCGACGATGGCGGCAACGTTGGGGCCCTCCACACACTCTGCAGAGGACAGCATCTCACAATGTCCATTTCCTCCCCTCTGGCCTGGTCCCAGGGGGTGCCCACAACGGAGCTTAGCCTGAGAGGATGGCAATGGGAGGAAGGAAGCCCAGTGCCAACTCCTGCAGGACACAGGAGCAGCCCTGTGGCTGCGGGACAGGAGGCGGCCCTGGCTAAGCCCTTTATCAGGTGGCATGGAGCCAGCCAAGGCAGAGCTTGCAAGTGGCGGGCAGCACCTCACTCTCATTCACTTGTCCCCCAACACAACTTCGTCTACATAGCATCACCCAGCGCCTCCAGGAAGGACGGCGCCACCTAGCTGCCCACCACTCTCACCAGCACAGGTTGATTTGCCACTTTTCTACAGAACACACACTCCTGGCCCTGAGAGGCCCCAGGCACCTGCTGGGACCAGGGATGACCTGTGGCCGAGACCCTCGCTGCCGACTCTGCTTGGGTGCTGGCCTCCTCCTCTTCCCCCTCTTCGTCCTCCTCCTCCTCCTCTTCTTCTCCCTCCTCTTCCTTCTCTTCCTTCTCCTCCTCTTCTGACCTACAGCACTGTGCCATGTGGACTTCGGGGTCTCTGACTCTCCTGGCCTGAACCACAAGGAGACGGGGCCAGGCTCTACAAGCTCACAGCCGTACTGGGCCTGGCATGGCAGGAGTTGTGTGGGCAGGCGGCCAGCAGTGCCCATAGTCAGAGCAGTATTTTCCTATCCTCCTGGTGGCCGTTGGATTAATTAGGGATGCACAGCTCCAAGCCTTGGCCCCTTGCCATCTGGGACAAGGTGAGGGTGACCTGGGTTGGGCTGTGCAGTGGCCCAGCAGGTCTCCCACTGTGCCTGGCACCAGGAGCTGTGTTGGAGGTGCCAGCTGCCCTTCCCCCAGCACGGGGAAGGTAAGGACAGGGCTGTGGGTGAGTGGGACTGGCCTTCCGGCCGCTGCCATCCCACACAGCCCCTCCCTCTGCAGCCCCCACTGTCTGGGGTGACCAGCTTCTGGGGCCCAGTCCCACTGGCCGCACCTCGGTCATCCAACACGTGGACTTCGTAGTTGTTCTTCCCGTAGAGCTGGCGCATGGTGAAGTTCATCCAGCAGCCCTCCGAGTCCTGCTCTTTGCACGGCTTGCCTTTGATGGGTTTGTCCATCAGCTTCAGGTTCCCGCACGCCTCACTGCAATTCTTCTCCAGGGGGCCCTTGCCGAACTTCAGGCACTCGACGCAGGAGCTATGGGTGCCAGGTGTGAGCACAGAGATGGGGCCCAGGCAGGTGCACCCACGTGGGACACCTGGGTGCTCACCGTGAGCGAGGCAGGGGGTGGGTGGGACCAGCAGAGAGCCTGCAGGTGCACAGTGAGGACAGAGGCCACAGACAGGACTCCCGGCCCGGGGGGCACTCACATGTGCTGGCCACAAGGTGAGGTGCAGGCCAGGCAATCCTGGCACAGTGGCAGCTGGTAGGAGTCGTCACACTGGCACACATTGCACACGCACCGCCCACGGCCGCTGCACACCACGCCCTGCGTGTCCAGGCAGCCCTCCGTGGACTTCTTGCACTGACACGCTGAGCCCTCGAAGTCCCTGAAGCAGTGGCACTGGCCGCAGGAGCATTCCCCCCTTTCTGGAAGACAGCAGTGACCACTGCAGGTTCCCTGTCCTGTTTGGCCCAGGGGGTCTGGAGTCCTCGCCCCACCAATCTGCACGGCTGTACCCTCTGCTGGGTTACCACCCAGCCATGGCCTGTGGCCTTGGCCTCCTCCACTGTCCCAGGCCTGTCTGTTCGCTCCTCATGCAGCAGTCTGGGCACCCAGGAGCCCTGTCCAGGCCTTCCCAGCCCTAACAGCAACTTCTGGGTGGGTCTGCATGCCCACATGCCCCCCTGTGAGGGGGACCTCACTGGGGCTCTGAGTGTCCCTGCCCAGGGCTGTCCCTTTGAAGATACCCTCCCTGACCCAAGGCTGGTGCAAAAGCTGGGTGCACTGAGGGCTGTTGTGGAAGCATCGGTGCATCCGTTTGCTGCCTGCACCCCTCGCTGGCCGAGCCCTGTGGCCACTCACTCGGACCTCCGCAGACTTGGCCGTTGTAGCGCTCACAGTTCATGTTGTCGCACTCGCAATACCGCCCGAAGATCTTCTTGTTGGGGTCATCGCTGGTGTGGCACACGCACTGCCCACAGATGCAGTCTCCAAAGCCCGAGCAGATGATGGAGCTGTTGTCCTTCCGGCAGCTTCCCTCCAGCTCCTGGCTGCTGCGGCCCTGCGTCTGGCACTCGCAGCTCTTGCCGATGTAGCCAGCATCACACCTGTTGTGGGGGCGGGAGGCAGCACGGAGGGCTCCAGGTCCCTGGCTGACCAGTCTGCTCTCCCTCAAGGGTCTCCCGAGCCTGTGTCCCATGCCCTGTCTGCCCACATGTGAGGATGCCATGCAGAGAAGCACGCGTGAGTACCAGTGGCTCCTGCAGCCTCACTGTGGGACCACGCTGCAGCCCTGTGCCTGCTCTCACCTGCCCTGGGGCCGCTGGCAGCTGTTGGGAACTGGCACGGCAGCCTCTCACACCTCCCTACCTTGGTCCCTGCCCAGGCGAGTGCCTGCGGGTTTTAAACCCCCTCCTGCCTCGCCTGCCCTCTGTGTATGGGTCCGGGGAGGTGTCTCAGAGGCGCAGCCCTGTGAGGTGGTGGTCACGCCGAGTGGGGCCTGGACACACTGATCACAGACACGCTAGCTTGGGGACTAAGGGGAGGGCACTGAGGCAAAAACCCCAAGCCCTCCTCCTCCTGCAGGTGGAGTCTGGATGCCTGGGTGCCATGGGCCACCTGCGCCCTCACCTGCAGACGCCACACTCCATGGAGCCCTTGCCCCCACAGAGGCCACGCTCGCGGCTCTGGTCGTGGCACCGACACTCGCACAGGGGAAGGACCTGCACCGTGACCGTGTCCGAGAAGCCCAGCGCCCGGATCACGAAGGACTGCTCCTGGATGCACTCGGTGGCCGTAACCTTGACCTGGAATGTGACCTGCAGAGGGACCGTGGGGTAGCCAGTGTCAAGACCTGGCTCCTGCCTCATAGGATGGGGTGGGGGGCTACAGGACTGGGCAGGGGAGAGGAACTTGCAGGGAGCAGGGAGCCTTCAACTGAGACTTTAAGAGAGGGAGGGCTGAGCCGGAGCCAGGGGCCAGCAAGCTCCAGCCAGCTCTCCCCGCCAGCACCCAAGGCCCCCAGAGCCCCTGACTGGGGGAACACCATCCCTGGCTCAGCCTGGAGCAACTTTGGGGGCTGTCTCGTAGGCAGAGTCAGTGCCTAAGCCCAGTGCACCAAGAGACTGACGGGAGTTCTGTGCTGACCCCAAGAGCAGAGCAGAGCAGAGCTGAGCTGAGGGTGCCCAGGGCAGCAGCCACAGCCAAGACCCCCGAGTGAGCCGGCCTTCCTGCACACGTCACCGCCACTTGCCCCCCACCTCCCTCCCTACTGCCTCCTCCACCGCCCACCCCAGCTATGATCATCTGCAACATGTTGCAAGCGGTGCCTCTGCAGGCACTGTGCAGTCATTTAAACCTGCGACAAAAGCAGGCCCCAGCTGCAGGATACACGCAATCTAAGATGCTAGGGTGGGAACTCAGGGGCTGTAGATGAGGTTCTATGTGGTTCACACCCTAAAGTTTCTCTCAGAAAATAAAATGAAGCAAGCAAAGGAAAGTAGGCAAGCCGAGGCCATCCCGGTGTCTGCCCGGCTCCAGTCCCAGTCAGTCTGGCACCTGAGGCTCTTCTAGCTGCTGGCGAACGTGCCCAGGCCGAGGGGCACATTAGTGCCCTGCCTGTACCCCCTGGCACCTGCTGGGCTGGCTTCCCGGGGGGGCTGCTTCCCTGCCGCTCTGCACGCTAGCCAGCACAGCTCCTCCCCCTGCTTCCGGGGTGGCCTCACCACGGCAGCAGCCCCTTCCCCAAGCTGGGCCGGGGGCTCACCGGGACGTTGATCTGCACGCCGTCACAATCCCCCCGGCGCTGGCCCATGAGTGACACTCCGTTACTACAGAAGGAGTCGTAGGTGACCTTCAGGGTATCGGGGAGGGCGCTGTGGTCCAGGAAGACTCGGGAGGACAGTTTCTACAGTGGAGGGCGAGGGTGGCACCTTGGTGAATCATGCCCTAGCCGCCCCTGGTCCCAGCGTGTGTGGGATGGGGTGGGCAGTGTGCCCCTCCTCCAGTCCCACTGACCGCAGACCACACCCATGTAGAGGCCTGTGGGGTGTCCATGTGACAGGGCTGCCACCCATGGTGCTGTGCCCCCAGGTCACAGGCAGCACCTGGAGCCCATGGAGCCTCTGGGGTTGGGGGGCTCTTGAGAGGCCATGGGAAGCAAAGTGGTCCCCGCAAGGGCCCTAACAGTGCAGCACCAACGGGGTTTCCATCCCCCAGGATGCAATGTTCAGGGGTCCACCAGGCCTGTGCCCCCGGGGCGAGGGCATCCACACTGCAGACTGCCAGGTGGGAAGCTGCCAGGCAGAGACACCACCCTGGGGTGGGGGCACTGCCTGCTCCCCATGTCTCCTCGTCCATGAAGCGCCCGGGGGAGTTGGGGTCTGTGGCAGCCCCCAGCACACCATCACGGAGCATACCGGGAGACGCCCGTGAGCAGAGGTCGGGCCAGTGTGTCCAGAGCCCAAGGGGGCCCGCCCGGCACCTTGCGGGCCTCACTCACGCTGTAGGCGTCCTTGATGAGCTGCACCACGTTGCTGGAGTCCTCAGACAGCTCCCCGACTGCGGACTTGGGGATGATTTCTGTGAGCTTCTGTAGGGCCGGGAGAGTGGGACCCCACGATCAGCCCAGAGACCCGCGGGGAGACCCCATGCAGCAGCGCTGGCCACAGGCAGGCACCAGCAGCTTCCAGCCATGTTAGAGAGCCCGCCCCTTGCTGCAGACTCCGCCCCTCGCCCGAGGCCCCGCCCCTCACCAAGGCCCCGCCTCTCGCACCTCATAGGTCTTGACCATATTCTTGGTCACTGCAAAGATGGGCTGGATGTTGCTCTCCGCCAGCTTGTGCGCCAGCTGCCCCACCGATGGGTAGTCCTGCGGACAGACCTCGGATCACGCATCTCAGGGACGAGGCGTGCTTCTGGCCAGGGGGTGGCCTTGGGCCAGCGGTGCCAGCTGCACATGGGAGCCTCGACCCTCTTGGCCACGTGGCCTCCGCCGGGGAAGGGATCCCTCCACCCCTGAAGTCAGTCCTGCCCGCTGACCCTGGTCCCTGTTCATCTGTGTGCCTGTGTCCCTCTCCTGGCTGTGAGTGGGGGACAGTCCCCTAAGAGAAGAGGAGAGCTGGGGGGGAAGGCGGGGCCCAGCCCCGCTCTCTGCGGGCCCTGAGGTCTGTAGGGCCGGGTGGCTATGGGAAGCAAAGGGGTCCCGTGGGAGGGAGTGGGCTGCGCAGGGCTGTGCTGGGCTGGGGACTGGGGCTGGGGAGAGGCTCACGAATTCGTTGCTGCGCCGGTACATGTTGTCCTCCAGGTGGCAGTGGCCGTCGCTGGGGGTCAGGATGGCCCCCAGCTTCCCATCCCCAGCGAAGTGGAAGCCGTCATCAGTGGCGTACACCAGCAGCCGCGTGACGTTGCGCCAGCCGATTTCCTCCTGGGCAGGACGCGGGCAGGAGCGTCTGCCTCAAGATCTAGCAGGGGTGGTGGACGCACAGCCCTCCCTGCCTGGAGGAGCCCCTCCCTCCCTGGGACCCCAGCCTGCCCTCCTGGCCTGGTCAGGAGCAGGGTCGGGTCCACCCAGGCCAGACTCAGGGCTGCAGGGGCCTATGCCATGCGTAGATTCTAGAAGTTATGTGGGGGTTGCCAGTCAGCATGAGAGCCTGCAGGGCCCTCTTTGGGGGAACTTCCCTCTCTGCCCCACCTGGCCCTGGGGTCACTCGGCAGGGGCAGCGGCCTTACCGGGCACGCGGCGACCTGCATCATGGCGTCGAGCCCGCCCTCAGGGGCATCCAGGTTCCCGGAGATCAGCTGCTTGCCAACCTCGGTCTGGAACTGGTCAGAGTTGCTGGTCAGCTTCAGCACGTGCCGGAAGGCGAACGGCGCCTGGCACGCCTTCTCCTTGTTGGGGCACGGGTTCTTGAGCTTCTCCGGGTGCGTGTTGACAAAGGGCAGCACTGTCTTATCCACAAAGGACCCGAAGCCTGTGGGCAGGTGGGGCAGCATGAGGCTGGGGAGGCCCCCGAGGACCACAGCCCGTCTTCCGGGTCTCATGGCTGGTAAGACAGCACGTATGCAGGGAGTGTGTTGTCGGGTACCTGAGTGAGTGTGCGCATGCCTTGCACACGTGAGCAAGGCTCTGAACACACGTGTGCTTGTCTTACAGGTTCAGCCCAACATGCAGTGCTGCTCCAGGGAGCGGCTGGGGTGCAAGGAGAGGCCAACCTCTCACCCATCTGGGCACCCAAGACTTGCACTTTGTAAATGGGTCAGGGTACACCCAGTGCCAGACGACGGCTGGTAGTTAACCTGTTACCCATCGGTGCTAGAATGCCGGCATGGCCTGTGGACAGCTGCCTTTAGTTTTGCATAAGCAGCACCGTGGGCCTTTGGCCTTTAATGGCAAGCATGAGGTTGGGGAGAAGAGAGGGACAAGGGGCTGGGCCATGGCTGTTGCTTTGGGGGCAGGTGACCGGTCCTCTCTTGGAGACACCTGTGGGACCCTGTGGGTTCTGGTGTGTGGACAGCAGGTGCCAACTGCCCGGGAAGGCCTCACCGATGCGGCCGGACTCGGTAATTTCGTTGAGGGCACGGAGCAGGTCGCCGCCCAGCTTCTTAACGTTGATGAGGTCGTCCAGCATGGAGTAGGACAGGTCCATCAGGTAGTAGAGGTCGATGGGGTACCCCTTGGCCCGGCGGAAGGTCACGTTGAACACGGCTGCCTGGCCTGCCCGTGACACGGGGTTGGGGTGAGGGGCTCCTGGGTGCCCCCAGCCCCAGGCTCTGCACCCTCACCCGTCCCCATGCCCTGGCAGCAGGGCTGAGGCAGACCCACATGCCAGCACGCCAACACGGCCAGTGGCCGCAGGCCAGATGTTGTGCAGTGGCCTGGACATGTGCGAGTGGGTGTGCTCAGCCAGGGCCTGGCCCAGCACCTCGGGCCTCTGGCGGAAGGTTCCCACCCCGCACCTCCCTCACCCTTTGATGCTGTGTGAGGTCATGGGGAGCACGGGGCTGGGGGGCCTCGCCAGGACCCCATCTCCGAACCCTGGTACAGGACCCAGGCTGTCCTTCCGCAGGAGGCATGCTCAGTGTTGGTCATAACCTCAGGCCCAAGACTGCCCAGTTAAGGCCCAGCCGCTTGCTGCCCAGCAGACACCGGGACCTGCTGAGGTCCGTGCAGTGGGTGTGGAGGGCTTGAAAGGACAGAAGTGCGTGGAGAACTGTTCCCCTGCAGGCAAGGCCACGGAGGAATTTCCCGCTGCATGGCAGGGCCCGGCAACCACCTGAAGGCAGTTCTACCCTGCTGAGAATTCTGTAATCTATTTAAGCATTGTTTGCCACTACAAGTTGGCTTTTACCACCAATGTGAGCTTGGAAGTTGATTTGCTGATTGGCAAAAGGGCCTTTTACGGTTCGTGCTGTCTCTGTCTCTGTTTCGCTGCCCCCACTGACCATCCTTGATCCTTCGCCCCCTCCTTCTGTGATGCCCTTCCTCCCTTGACTGATTCAAGATGAAGTTGTAGAATGAGGGTTGTAGTAGGAATGTGTTACTGATTGATATGCACGGCTCATTGAGAACTTCCTGACCACAGGGTCAGGATGGAGAACCCCCTGCTTTGCAGTGAAACAAATGGCAGAATTATCCTTGGAAACACCCCCTTGACCATGGCTTAAGTCTGTGCCAGAGCTGTGACTGCTTCTATACAAAGGGACAGCTTCCTTGCATGGTCCTTTGTGATCCTGAGATTGTACTGGTCCAATTCTTTTCTCTCTCTTTGCGCTCATCCACACACTCTTCTCGAGCTCCGAATACGGCTGGAGCTGCACTCCGGCAGGGACCCAGCACCTGCACCCCGTGGGGAGGCCCCCTTCTCCGCCTCCTCACAGCCTGCACGCGACTGTCACCTCACAGAGCGTCTGTCCCTCCACCCAGGACAAGCACGTGGGGAGCTCCCAACAAGCTCATCACTTCAGGAAGCCAAGGGGGGAGGGACAGCTGCCAGGCACACACACACACACACACACACACACACACACCAGTTACACACCTACATCTGTATCTACACCTGCAATCACACATGTAACTGCTTTACACAGAGAATGTGCATACCACACACAAGAAACACTTATCATGCACACATAGAAAGATACAAACAGCACATACACACACCCACAGCTCTCATACTCACATCCACCCCAACACACACACACTCACAGCCCTCACAACAGTCTTCACACAGCACTGACACACACAGAGCTCTCACACATGGCCCTCACACTCACACGCACAGCCCTCACACACTCACAATCCTCACACTCACACACGCACAGTCCTCACACTCACACACGCACAGCCCTCACACTCACACACACACAGTCCTCACACTCTCACAGTCCTCACATTCACACACACACAACCCTCACACTCACACTCTCACAGTCCTCACACTCTCACACGCACAGCCCTCACACTCACACACGCACAGCCCTCACACTCACACACGCACAGCCCTCACACACACGCACAGCCCTCACACTCACACACACACAGTCCTCACACTCACACTTTCACAGTCCTCACACTCACACACGCACAGCCCTCACACTCACACACGCACAGCCCTCACACTCACACACGCACAGCCCTCACACACACGCACAGTCCTCACACTCACACTTTCACAGTCCTCACACTCACACACGCACAGCCCTCACACACATGCACAGCCCTCACACTCACACACTCACAGCCCTCACACACATGCACAGCCCTCACACTCACACACGCACAGCCCTCACACTCACACACGCACAGCCCTCACACACACGCACAGTCCTCACACTCACACACGCACAGCCCTCACACTCACACACACACAGTCCTCACACTCACACTTTCACAGTCCTCACACTCACACACGCACAGCCCTCACACTCACACTTTCACAGTCCTCACACTCTCACAGTCCTCACACTCACACACGCACAGCCCTCACACTCACACACGCACAGCCCTCACTCACACTCACTGCACACTCCTAGGTCTCTCCCCCAGCAGCTTTCCTGGCTGACAGGTGTTTCCTGTCTGGGGTGAACAGCAAGCATGCTCCGCTGTGCCACCCCAGTGGTGCCTGCCCCAGCCTCTGCTGAAGCGCTTGTTGCCTGGAGCAGGGCTGGCCTGGGTGGCCCACCACAGGCTGTGTCCCTCCTCTCCACTATGGCACTCAGCCAGGCAGGACCCCCACCTGAGATGCTCCTGGTCTCCATACCGTTTGACCAGGGCTTCCAGGGGACAGGTAGGGACCAGTCTGATGCCAGCCAAGGCCTGCATAGCTGCACTCAGCCTGTCTGCCTCCCACCCCGGCATTAGCTGGCTGTGAGCCTGGAGCCAGGGCTAGTGCTCCCAGCAGCCTCCCCACGGTCCAGTGCCCCCGCCCTGTGCAGCATTGCTCTCTCCTGGACACAGGCTGCAGCTGGGCTGTGCCCCAGCCTGGGGTCCCCACACAGGGCCTGGAGATGCTGCTCAGACTTGCAGCCCCCAGACCCCAGGCCCTGTCCCCCTGGGGAAGCTGCCCCACTACTCTGTCACCACCACACCGGGCTGGGCGCACAGAGGGGGAGGCGTGCGGTGTATGCGGCCTCAGCAGGAGGGCAGTCCAGCTCAGTCAAGCAGAACCCAGCTGTGGGCAGAGGCCTCCCACCGAGCTGAGGTCACCCAGCAGCCTTGGCAAGGGCTGGGGCTCCGGAACCAGGCTGTACAGTGGGCTAGGCTGGTGCCCCAAGAGCAGACTGGAGCCCCCATTCCGCTCACTGGCCCCAGAGCAGGCTGGGCTCCCCATCCCACTCACTGTTCCCCCAGAGCAGGCTGGGGCTCCGCCTCCCACTAACTGTCCCCCCAGAGCAGACTGGGGCACCGCCTCCCACTCACTGCCCCCCAGTGCAGGCTGGGGCATCCCCCCAACTCACTGCCCCCCCAGAGTAGGCTGGGGAGCCCCTCCCACTCACTGCCTCTCAGAGCAGGCTGGGGCATCCCCCCAACTCATTGTCCCCCAGAGCAGACTGGGGCCTACACCTACCTGGTCTGAGGAAGAGGGTCACTTTCTGTGGGGAGAGCTGCTGCCTCTGGTCTCCCAGCTGCTCCAGCTCGGCCAGGCTCCGGGGGTCCACGATGTCATCGGCCTGGCAGCCCTTGGCTCGCAGCTGCTCCCGGGTGTCACAGCGGCTGGAGTCGGGTTCCCCTGGCGCTGTGAAGTTCTAGGGGACAGGAGAGAACCGTTGGGAAGCCACCCCTCCTGGGGGCCTGGGAGAACCACTTGGAGGCCACCCCTCTGGGGGCTTGGGACCCTCCTTGTCAGAGGAGGTGGGGGTTGGGCGCCTTCCCTCGAGGAGTCCAGACTAAGCCCAGTGGGGCCAGTAGGGGCGCGGGTTGGGAGTCCCCCGTACAGCTTGGGCTGCCTTGGGTCAGAGGGATGCCAGAGGGGGCCCCTCCAGGGCACTTTCTCCCATCAAACTGCCCTGGGTTCTGACAAGCAGGTCCTCAGCCCCATCCCACTCAGAGCTGAGGACTGCAGAGAGCCATCTGCCACACCGCGAAGCAGCACTGAGGTGTGGTCCCTGCAGACACAGGGGAGCTGCCCACGCCTGTGTCAGATGCCTGCAGGGAGCCACCAAGCCAGGCAGGGCCCAGCCTTGGCCGCAGCCTCAGGCCCCGGGGGTCTGCTGGCCGCCTTGCTGAGGGCTGGCACCTTTTAATCCCTGCTAATCCAACTGAACAAACGAGGAGGTAGACTAGGTGGGGTGGGAGGCAGCTTTTCCGAGAAAGGAGAAGCCAGGCCAGGCAGGACCAAGAGAGTTGAGGGACCATCGGAAGCACCACTCACCCACACGTTCCCAGACTGGCCCAGGGCCCCCCCTCACCACACATGGACCAATAGGGTCCCCAGTTTCCCTGGACATAGGCCAGCCCAAGGCCACCAGTCCACACAAGGGTTCCCATGGGGCACCAGACTGGAGAACGTGGAGAATGGTAGGAGCTACCAGTCGACCCAACTGCAAGCTTGTGCAGGAGCATAGAGGATAAAAAGCTGCTTCGAGCTTCCTCAGTGGACACGGCCCCGCGGTGAGGGGCTCAGGCTCCGTGCGGACACAGCCCCGCGGTGAGGAGCTCAGGCTCCATGCGGACACGGCCCCGCGGTGAGGGGCTCTGGCTTCATGCGGACACGGCCCCGCGGTGAGGGGCTCAGGCTCCATGCGGACACGGCCCCGCGGTGAGCGGCTCAGGCTCCATGCGGACACGGCCCCGCGGTGAGGGGCTCAGGCTGCAGGTGCTGCGGACTGGGGCAGCAGCGTGGGCAGCCTTGGGTGTCCCTGCAGGGTCACGCAGAACCCGGCCTTCTCTGCCCCAGGGTCCAATCGCAGGGTGGCACCCGGATGACATGTGCCTCCAACTTGAGCTGTTCCTGCTCCCCCAGGATGCAGCTGTGGGCACTGCTGCCACTGGCTTCAGAGGCAGGGAAGGTCCCTGGCCAGGAGACGCAAAGACTGTTGCCACAAGAACACAGACGCACGCTCTTACCAGCTTCTGGCACCAGGCGCAGCCAGGGCCCGACTGCACGCACTCTCGACAATTGCTGACCTTGTACTTGGTGCACTCCTGTGGAAGGACTGAGGACAGGCACGGATGTGAGGGAGGGGGGAGAGACAGTGGAGGGTGGGCTGCCCTGCCCCACCCTAGCTGAGCCACAGAGAGGTGGGTGAGGGGCAAGCCGGGCGTCTGCAGCTTCAGGGGATCCAGTGGCAGAGCTGCTGCCCTGGAGGACGTTGGCACCCGGCCCCAGGACTCACCAAACCCCAGGGGCAGCAGCGCCATCAGGGCGGGCAGCAGGGGGCGCCAGCCCAGCATGTCCTGTGGGGAGAGAGGCAGGTGCCTTGGTGACGGGACCCCAGGAGTCCCTCCCACCGTAGGCCATGCTGCTGCCAAGGTCAGTGCCCTGAGTCCTGTGCAGGGAAAGGGTGGGCTGCTCTGCCACGCAGGGGGCCAGGGCACCCGGGAGCCCCCAGAAGAGCTTCATCCGTAGCCACCACACATGCGGATCCACACACATAACACAACCCCCATACACATTCATCACAGTGTGTTCCACATCCTCTACACACGCACACACACAGGCGTAACTGCAAGCCTGCATGGCACACGTATGCACACTGCACTTGAATTCATGTGCACACGTGTGTGTGCCCCACTCTGAGCTGAGGGGAGAGGTGTGGCCTGATGCACCCTAGTCCCTGGTCTTGGAGACTGTGCTGAAAGCTGGGGCTCCAGGGGCCGGTGGTCCCAGCTGAATGTGCCAAGGCTGAGAAAGTGACTGGGCAGCCTCCTCCCCCAAGCTGCCCCCCGAGGCACCCCAGCCTGGCTCCAGGTGACATTGCAGGAGGAGGCTGCCAAGACGGAAGGAAGCAGAGCCTCCACATAGGGCTGGGCTTCCAAAACCAGAGAGCAGCTCCCCTCCCCAGGCCGATCAGGCTCCTCTCGCGGGGGCACTCAGGCTGTGGCACCTGCCCCTCCACCCAACACAGGGTGCCCAGGCTCTGCAGGCACGGAGCTGACCAGCACTGGGCCCGGGAACAGAGGACTATCTGCCGGGGTGTTGCCCAGGCTCCGTCTGTCTTTATGTGAATGACTCTGCACCCCTCTACCCCATATCCCCAGCAAGATGACCGCCAGGGTCAAAGACGTCCAAATGAACCCCTGACACTCCCCACCAAGATCAGAAGCAGAACCTGCTCCCCACGGGTGGGAAGCAGAAGAGGGGCAGTTCATGAGGTCACTTGTCCTCTGGGTGGAAGCCCCCATATCTCCCAGCTCTGGGCAGGGGCCAAGGCCGCTGAGGCTCGTCCCACTGTGCCCTAGAGGTCCACCTGTGTTCCTAGGACCACTCAGGCTTCAGTGTCCATCAGCGTCCACCACCCTGCTCTGCAGCTGTGACTGTTCCAATGGAGGGCAGAGTACTGGGTGTCGCCATCATACATGTGGCCCTGGATGGGGGAGCTGCCAAGCCTACTAGACACTTCGCACCATGGACACAGACACAATCCCCCATTCCTGAAGCCCGGAAGCAGACGTAGACCCCTGGAGTCCCCAAATGGGGCACTGAGGACCCTGGCACAGCAAGATGCCCACCACACCTGTGCACCCCTCACCACACCCAAAAACACTGGGCCCCAGTGCCGGCAGACCATGGCACCGTGACCTTGACCACACGAAGCCGAGTCCCTTCTCCCTCTAATGCCCCGCACTAGCTCAAGCACTGCCTGGCCCTGGGGAGGCCTGTCCCGGAGCTGAGCTCAGATAAATGGTAACCATGATAGTTCCTGAGCGGCCAGGAGGGAAGCCCAACTCAGAGCACGCGCCTTAGCTCCCAAGCCTGGCCGCCCACCCTCCTTACCACACGGGAAGGCAGCCAGAGCAGGTCCCCAGGTGCAGGCCCCTGAGCCTGGCTCTTCTCTGTGCCACAGGAGGGGACATGGGACCAGCTCTCAGGCCAGGCACGGATCTCACGTATGTACAGATCAGACATAGTGCCTGGCACCTGTGGTCCCACTTGGCACAGGCACTGGTAGACACGAGCCCAGAGACCAAGAGCAGGCTCTGGTTGAGGCAGGAAACCCTAAGCGAGGCCACAGGCACCAGCCAGAATTTGGGGTAAACACCACCTCTGTGACCTCAGCTCCCCCATCAAAGATGTCCAGCAGGTGGAGTCACAGGGCACAGCTGTGCACTGTCCCCACCGCCCTCACCGGAGCTCCTGGCACAGCTGTGGACTGTCCCCACCGCCCTCACCGGAGCTCCTGGCACAGCTGTGGACTGTCCCCAAGGCCCTCACCGGAGCTCCTGGCACAGCTGTGGACTGTCCCCAAGGCCCTCACCGGAGCTCCTGGCACAGCTGTGGACTGTCCCCACCGCCCTCACCGGAGCTCCTGGCACAGCTGTGGACTGTCCCCAAGGCCCTCACCGGAGCTCCTGGCACAGCTGTGGACTGTCCCCACCGCCCTCACCGGAGCTCCTGGCACAGCTGTGGACTGTCCCCACCGCCCTCACCGGAGCTCCTGGCACAGCTGTGGACTGTCCCCAAGGCCCTCACCGGAGCTCCTGGCACAGCTGTGGACTGTCCCCAAGGCCCTCACCGGAGCTCCTGGCACAGCTGTGGACTGTCCCCACCGCCCTCACCGGAGCTCCTGGCACAGCTGTGGACTGTCCCCAAGGCCCTCACCGGAGCTCCTGGCACAGCTGTGGACTGTCCCCACCGCCCTCACCGCAGCTACCGGCACAGTCACGGCCGTGTCCCCAAGGTGCTCACCACAGCGCTCAGCCTCCCCAGCCTGGATCCTCCACTGGTTGTGGGCCGGCCACTCTCCCAGGCAGCAGCACAGCCCACGGAAAAGACCTCCAGCTCTGGACTCCGGAGTTCTGCGACCGGAACACGGTGTTAGAGGGATCACAGCGGACACTGACGGAGGGAGAACCTGCAGTGGACACTGGGGGAAGGCAGGGTGCTGGCACAGAAAGTGGAAGTGGGCACAGGGCTTCCAATGGTGCCGTGGCTGCGCCAAGTTGCAAAAACTTAAGCCAAGGCCACTTGAGACACCCAGGTCTTCCGGGCCCACCCAGATTTTGCGTCAGACCTGACCCCTCTGCCCAGCAGAAATGGGAACCGCCTTGGGAGGGCGTGGCCGCAGGCGCAGAGGCAGCCATGGGTCAGAGCGCCCCTCACCAGGCCGTGGGCATTCTTTGTGAGAACAAGAAAGACACAGACCTTGGGCCAAAGTGAGCGGCAGACAGAGCTGTGCCGGGCAGGGGCTGGGTCAGTGCCGGCCAGTCATGGGCACTCCAGGCAGAGCGGGGACAAAGGGCAAATGCACAGCTCACAGGGCAGGAGGCTTGGGGGCACTTGGCAGGCTCCTGCCCGGCCTGGGAGACACACTGTGGGCTCGCCCTTCTGGGACTGCCACAGTCCCCAGCCCGGGCCCGGCGTGGCACACGCCCCTCCAATCACACAGGCCCAATTCTACAGGGCAGTGCTCTGCTGGACGCCTCCCCGGCCAGGGAACAGCGGATGCCCCGCAGGCTCGGGGCCAGTGCAGACATCAGAATCGGCTTCTGCTCCCGACGCGGCCCCGAGCAGCCGGCTCTGAATGCTCAGGCAGGCAGGGGCCGACGTCCGTCTCGAGACCCGGGCACAGCAGGCAGGGAGCAAAGCGGGCAGAGGCCGGACCGTGAGCGGGAGTGTGAGGTCGCAGCCTGCAGGAAGCAGCAGGCAGAGCTGCGGGGCAGCCTTCACCTGCCTGGCCCAGAGGGAATGGCACTGGCTGCGAACCAGTGTCTGCCCAAAGTAGAAACCCAAGCAACGCCACCCGTGCCCATCCACACCCCCGTGTGGCCCCGCCTGGGTGGCAGCCCACACAGTGGCAGAGGTGTGAGCGCAGCCTCGGGGGATTTCACAGTGGAAGGCGGGTGGTTGGGGGTCAGTGTGGTGCGAAAGGAGGCTGGTCCTCCCCCTACAGCACCAGCATCCCATAGGGGCGCTGGTTCATGTCCCGGCTGCTCCACTTCCCATGCAGCTCTCTACCTGTGGCCTGGGAGAGCAGCAGATGTCCCCTGTCCTCAGACCCCTTCACACTTGTGGGAGACTTGGAAGAAGCTCCCGGCTTCCGACTGGCTCAGCTCCGGCCACTGCGACCATATGGGACGTGAACCATCAGGAGGAAGATCTTTCTTTCTGTCTCTCCTTCTCTCTGTCAATCTGAATCAGTGAGTGGATGGAAAGGAAGCTGCTACCAGGACCTTCCCCGGCTCCTCCTGTGGCTACATGACAGCTTCCCTGTAATGTTTGTTCATTCGAGACAGTGACAGAGAGACCTCCCAGCTGGCTCCCTCCCCCAATGTTGGCAGCAGACAGGCCTTGGGCTAGGCCATCTGGGTCTCCCCTGTGAGCAGCAGAGACCCCAGCACCTCAACCTGCGGCCTGATGGGCCAGGGTAGCAAGAAGCCAGAATTGGAATGGCTCCTGGGATGCTAGCCCAGACATGTTGATGAGGAGTCAGGTGCGGGAGCAGTGTCCTGCAGGGGGATGGACACCTCCAGTCACATCCCCCCAGCGCACCTGCCCCTGCTGGGCTATGGGTGTGTGCACTGAGCAGGGCCTGTGTGCGGCTCGCTGGGCCCTGATTGCTGGAAGCAGGCAGTCTGGACACCTCCTGCCTTCCCAGGAGAGTCAGGAGGCAAATGGCCTGCCTGCCCAGCTGGGCCAGCTTGGAGGTGACTGGCCCAGCCCTCACAGCTCCTTCACTGCCAGGGGATGGACCCCCTCTGCCCTGGGGGGAGGTCTGTAGATAGGGACCTGGGGGAGGGGCTCTGTCCTGTTTGAGTGACGCTCCCCCTGCCCTCCCAGGCAGATGGCCCTGGATGGGGTTTAGCAACTGAATGAGAACTGCTCTAGGTTCGTGGGTTGGGTCCAGGCCCAGCGCCATGGTGGCAGCAGCTGGCGAGCCGAGCTCACGTGCCCCAGGGTTCTCCCCAGGACTGAGGCCTTGGCCAGGGTCTGTTGTGGGAGGGAGGCCAGCTCTGTCCTGCAGGACAGGTACAGTCAGCTCCCGGGCTCTGCTGGCCTGTGGGTGGCCCCAGGCATCCACTGGGACTGCCCAGAAGGGAGCTTCTTGGTGCCCAGGCCTGTGTCCACGGCAGCCATCTCCAGCAGCCAGTGCCAGCCAGATAGGGCTCCGGCCATGGACAGACTGCTGGCTGCCTCACAGGCAATAGGTACCCCTGGGACCTGCCAGTATGGCCAGACCTAGCAAGGCTCTGCCCTGGGAAGTGGGCTTTACCCACCACCCTCGCCCTCTCCCCGGAGGCCGGCTCAGCCACCCTCGCCCTCTCCCCGGAGGCCGGCTCAGCCACCCTCGCCCTCTCCCCGGAGGCCGGCTCAGCCACCCTCGCCCACTCCCCGGAGGCCGGCTCAGCCACCCTCGCCCACTTCCCGGAGGCCGGCTCAGCCACCCTCATTCCCAGTACCGGGAATCCAGCTCAGCCACCCTCGCCCCCAGCACACGGCTCCTGATCTGGGGTCTCTGCCTGCAGGAAACATCCCTATGACAACAGTTCCCTTTACTGAACACTCCTCATGTGACACCTCCTGCAGGACCACCCAGCTGACCACATTCCTGCCAAGAAGCCAGGAGGAGTCTGCACTGTGGGTGCAGGGTCAGCCCAGCAGGGGGGTGCTGGCCCTTGGGGACCTCTCCTGCCAGAGCCGGCAGGTCTGAGGAGAGGCCAGCCCTGGACCTGTGGCAGCACCCTCATAACCACCAAGAGCAGGGTCGCACAGCCCTCTGCACCCACTGCCTTGAGGCACTGCAGTGTACGCCACAGACACAGGACCGCATGTGTCACATACAAAGTCTATCACACACACATACAGACATGAACACCTCGCAGACACCCAGAAAAGGCCGTGCAACTGTCCCATGTAGGCCTCAGGCCCCCTGCACTGCTGGCGGTGGCCCTGCCCAGCACCCCCAGCGCAGGGTCTCCCAACCCTCGCCTGAGCCTCCTCCTGGCTCTGCTGGACCTTGTGGCTCCCAAATGCCCGAGACTCACCAGCACCTGGCTTGCTGGGAGATCCTGGCCTGGAACCAAGGGCCCAGGTAACTGCTCCCGGTGGCTCTGCCTCCCGGGTGTGGGGGACACAGCCTCTGCCTGCACCACAGCTCAGAAAAGGGGGACCTGGAGCCGAGGTCTGGGACGTGCCAGGGCCACAGGCACATCCCTGGAGGGGCTTCTTGTGCGGGCTGTGGCAGCTGCCCCAGGACGAAGCTCAGGCTGCCCAGGACGTGGAGGGGCCCCTGCACTCACACTCGGCTCCGTGGGTCCCGGCCTGGTTGGAGGTGGCTTCTACTGTCGCTCCCCAGGCGGGCTGTGCGGTCTTGCAGGAAGACACCAGGCCCCACCGTGAGGCCTGGTGCTTCCGGTTCTCGGTCAGTTCCTCCAGGGGCGGGGTGACGTGGGGCTCCTTGCCCCACAGGGGCCTTCGCCCAGGCGGATGCGCCATGCAGCATGTGCATTCCTGCAGGCAGTGGGTGTGTAGAGAAGGCGGCACCAAGCAAGCCTGGCCTGGCCAGGAGGCTGGTGGGGGAGGGCTGCGCGTTCCTGCCCACAAGCCCCCAAACTGGGAGCCACTGGGGAAGTAAAAAGGGGCCCCTGGTCCCCTTGGGGGCCAGCAGGGAAGAAAAGCCAAAGGCGGGGGGGCGACAGCATCCCCAGCACAGAGGGCCAGGGTGGCACAGTCGCGGGTGGGAGAGGTGCCTGGCCCGGCCCTAGGCCACCACGGCTCTGAGGAGGGAGGTGTGTGGCATCATGAGAACAGACCTTGTGCTGGGCTCGCAGAACGGGAGCGGGCAGGAGAGAAGGCTGGCAGACCAGTGGCAAGGTCGAGAGGACAAGATGGACAAAGGAAGGCCATGGAGAAGCCCTCCTCTGCAGGGGTCAAACACACACACAGCGCCCTGGACACGTGGTGATCCTCACACATGCACACACACACACACACACACACACACACACACAGTGACATGGGCACGCGGCACCCTGACACATGGAGACATGAAAACTTGGGCACATGGTGACCCGGAACCAGAAAAGCTGCTAGCAAGGATGCTACTGTGGACAACAGCTGGGCAGGGGCTGGACAGGGGCTGAGCCCATCCTGGGCTGTGTCGTCTTCCACACGTGGCAGGGAATCCAGGGTTGCTGTCAAGGGCGATGCTGTGGGGTAGCCTTTTCGCCTGGCAGTGGGCATACAGCACACCGTGTCCTGTGTAGAAGCGCCTGGGTAAGGCCCTGCTCAGCCCCATCCCAGCTGCCTGCCAGGACAGACATGGCATGCAGTGGGTGAGGACTCTAGGAGGCAGGTCCCTGCCAACTGTCTAGGAATGTCTGACTCCCAGCTGAACCCCAGCACAAACCTAACCCAGTCCCAGCTGAGCCCAGATCCAGCTCTGGCCAAGCCCTGGCACAGCCCTGACTCGGCCCTGGCACAGGCATAGCACAGCCCTGAGTTGGCCCTGAATCGGCCCTGGCACAGCCCTGTCTCAGTCCTGGCTCAGTCCTGGCTCAGACCTGACTTAGCCCTGGCACAACCCTGGCTCAGCCCTGGCACAGCCCTGACTCAGCCCCAGCTCAGCCCTGGGACAGTCCTGACTCGGCCCTGGCACAGCCCTGGCTCAGTCCTGGCCCAGATCTGACTTAGCCCTGGCACAACACTGGCACAGCCCTGACTCGGCCCTGGCACAGCCCTGGCACAGCCCTGACTCAGCCCTGGCACAGGCGTAGCACAGCTCTGGCACAGCCCCAGCACGACCTATCAGTAGGCCCCAGCCCAAGGACCACAGAAGATACCCGCAGGTGTGTTGGCTTGTGTCTCTGAGAGGCCTGTATCCATGTGTCAGACGACACGCGTGACACTCAGGCCTCGCCTCCAAGTGAGTGGGGGTGGGGAGTGGGAGAGACGTTGGAGGTGGGGTTCCGGGCCATTTGTTTTCTTAGAGGAAGTGTGGAGATGTTCAGTAGGTGGAGTTTCAGTTTTGCAAGACGGAAAATTCTGGAGCCAGTTGGAGGTGAGGTTGCACAACAGTGTGAGTGTGTGACCTGAGGCGCGGTTGCAAGGGGGGATGTCCCACATTAGATATGTCGCATCTTAAAAGAAAGTTCGTTCTGGCTCACATAAACAGGGAGCAGGCCGCAGGCAGCAGGGGCCGCAGCTCTGGCCTTTCCTGCCGTCCCAGGGCAGGGAGCCCTGCGCAAAGCTGCTGCTCCTGTGACGGAGGGTGCACTGATCTCACAGACCTTAAACAAAATGTTGTTTTAAGAGCTGGCTCTGTGGCGTGGAGCATAAAGCTGCCATTGGCAGCGCTGGCGTAACATGGGCACCGCCGATTCATTTCCTGTCTGCTCCACTTCCCACCCAGCTTTGGGACCCTGCACCTGCATGGGAGACCCGGAAGCAGCTCCTGCCACGTGTTTTCAGCCTGGCCCAGCCTTTGGGGAGCGCCCCGAGGAATGGAGCCTACACTCTCGCTGCTTTTCAAACGGATAAACAAATATTTCACACACACACACACACACACACACACACAAAGAGCAAGGAAATATTTCACACACACACACACACACACACACAAAGAGCAAGGAAATGTGGGTCACACACAATGGAGTTCAAATTCCCTTTTTCTTATTTACTTGCCATACCGAGAGAGAGAGAGAGAGAGAGAGAGAGAGAGAGAGAGAGAGAGAGCGCACGCCTCCATCATCTGCTGGTTCACACCCCTCGCTGAGCTTACCTCAGCGCTGCTTGCACTGGGCACCTTGCCCCAGGCGGAAGGGGTGCCAGTCACCACCCTCACCCCACACAATCCTCAACAGCACTGCTTATGCTTCCCAGGGGGCAGCTCCCCTCGGTCAGCCCCCAAGCTCTGCCTCTGAGCACACAGTGCCTCCAAGCACACGGAGCTGCTTCCGCCCTCGGTTTCCTGTGCGGCTCAGGAGGCACGTGGTGGGCCCTCGCCATGGGGACCAAAATCTAAGCCAGACATGGGGCCCACGAGGCCAGTCGGTGAGAGACCGCAGGCCAGGTGAGCCGCCCTGGGTGCTGGCCTGTGCCCCGTCCACAACCACGCAGGGCGGCCCTGCGTGTGCTGGAGAGCCACAGAAGCAGCTTGTCGGTGATGGGTAGAATTCTGTAATATTCTGCGAAGCAGCTTGCAGAGAGCAGGGTTTGAAAGCTAGAATGCAAGAATGTTAATGAGGAGACAGTGTAAGGGGAGGAAGTTTGTAGTGAGGAGGGGACTGAGCTGTTCTGCTGACCTGGAGGAAAGGGCAGGGTGCCAGTGCAGGATGAGAAGGCACAGCCTTGGCATCCGGCTGAGAGCCACGGGGCCGCTAAGCCCGAACCGCCTCTCGGCCCCCAGCTCCTCCTTCCGGCCTTCCACTTCCTGTCTCACCCACCCCCACTTATTTCTTCTTTCCCCACCCCTGCAGCCTGCCTTGCCACCTGCCCAAGGCTTCTTTGCCCTGCCATCACAGCTGGAAGCCAATGCCCACAGATGTGGGGAGCAGGGCAGGAAGCAGTGTGGGCACCACAGTGCCTTCCGGAGCTTTCTCACTTAGCCCCCCCACCGGGGCAATGCAGGGGCACCTGGCTGGCTGTAGGTAGGGCAGCTGGGGTCGTGCCTGAGGCTGGGGCTGGTCCCACCCCTGCCAGGGTCCTGCCAGCCCGCCACCCTACACAGCTTGCGCCCACTCTCCTTTTTACCTGCCTTCCTCTTTGTGGCTGCTTCTTCTCGTGGGAGAGAGCAGAAGAGGTGGCATCGCCCTCCCCCCGCTCGCAAGAAAGGAGAAGTTGGGGCGCCAGGCATCGGGGGAGCTAGACCCCGATGACACCACGGCTCTCTGTGCATCAGATGGGTGAGAGGCGGCCCTGCAGGGCTGGGGGCAGGAAGGACCGGGCTCCAAGCAGGGACTGCTGTCGGGGACACCCAGGCGGGTGCCAGGAAGCAGGGCTCCAGTGGGGCCTGCCTGACCAGGACCAGGCGCACAGTTCTAGGGGTGGGAGCTGACCACACTCCCACCCACTCTAATGGGAGGCCCTGCACCCCAGCCACAAGGGACACGCTGAGCCTGGGGGCCCGGCTCCCACACAGGTCAGCACCCGGGCCCCTGCCATGCCCTGCTCCAGTTCATGACCCTGACAAGCTGGCACTGTGAGCTGAGCTCCCAGGCAGAGGCCCTGGGGCGTGGTCTGGGTGAGCCTCCTGCAGGGTCAGAGCTGCCCCTCCCAGGGGCCTCGGCACCTCCTCGCTGGCCGCGATCCTGCTGTTCTGGGCCAGGAAGGGTCAGGACCCAGACGGGCAGCAAGGCCAGCACTGTGGCCATGCGTGGTCAGGGCCTGGCCGGGTAATGAGTCCAGCACTGCGGCCATGTGAGTTCAAGGCCTGGCTGAGCAGGGAGGCAACATTGCGGGCATGCCCCCATCACGCCTGCTGCATTCCTGGCTGGGAGGGGCTGGTCCTCCAGGGGCCCGTGTATGTCGCTTCAGCCCCAGATGTGTCCTGCCGTGTGGTCCTTATCCTCCAAGCACTGCGCAACCCCCAACACACACCCAGTCAAGATGATGTGCCTCGGAGTGCAGTCTGCGGGTGGGCGCAGAGCATGTGCCTGCGTGGTCAGCCACAGTGGGAGCAGCCGAAACTAGCCTGGGGGCTCTGGCCTCCACACCCTGGTGGGAGACCTGAAGGAGTTCCAGTCTCCTGGCTTCAGCCTGGCCCAGCCCAGGCTGTTGTAACCATTTCAGAGTGAACCAGCAGATGGAAGACCTGACTATATATGTAACACTGCCTTTCAATAAATACAAGCACAGACCACTAATTATCTCATTAGAAAAATTTTATTTGAATGAGTTGCAGAGAGCGCGGTAGGGGGAGAGAGTGTGTGTGAAAGAGAAGTATTCCATCCTCAGATGACTGCAGCAGCTTGGACTGGGCCGGCCAAGCCAGGAAACCAGGAATTTCCTTGAGGTCTCCCATGCGGGTGCAGTGGCCCATCTTGAGCTGCTTTCTGAGGTGTGTTTGTAGAGGGCTGATTGGACGCAGAAGAGCGGGGACTTGAACCAGTAGCCCTGAGGCATGCAGGTGTCATAGGGAGTGGTTTAATCCAGTGTCATCACGCCATCCCAGAGGCCATGGGGTAGTGGGCACAGTACGCAAGGGAGGGGCTGCGCGCATGCAGGACGGTGCTGGAGGGCCACGGGGCATGGGAGCAGCGCCATGCCGGAACCTTCTCTCTCAGAGCCCTGCTCCTCCCGGGAACCCCCTGAAAGCGGGGGTTCCCGCCTCCGCCTCCCTGATGCCCCACTCTGGCGCTTCCCTGACAATCGTTCCTCTTCCTCGTCTTCCTCCCCATGTTTTCTCGCAGAAGGAGACATGGCAGGAGCCCGGTGCGGGGGCGAGCTGGGCTGGGCGGTTACTCACCCAGAGCCCCCGTTTCTGTGTAAGATGGGGGTGGCTGATGAGGTGTCTCTTGCCCCTAGCTCAGCAGAGATGGGTGGGGTCGGCACCAGGCCGCGGAGGAAGTGGAGTTGGGGGTAGGAGGCAGAGGCTGACCGCAGGCTGGCCACAGAAGGTGAGACTGAGGTTCAGCGGCTTCCAGAAGAGAGGGGCTGCTTCCTCCCCCAGGAGTGGGGTCCTGGAGGTCTCACAGGGGAGCGCATGCGCCAGGCGGGGGTGCGAGGCCCCCTCCTGACATCCCCCAGGAGTGGGGTCCTGGAGGTCTCACAGGGGAGCGCATGCGCCAGGCTGGGGTACGAGGCCCCCTCCTGACATCCGCAGAGAGGAGGGCACGCCCCAAAGAGCCAGCCTTGGGGGCGGGGCAGGTGCACGCCTGCAGGGGACCCATTTTAGCCTTGAGGGTCAGCCACCCATCAAGTTCATCATCAGAAGAGGAACGTCCACCTGACCAGCGCCCCCGAGGGTAGAAGCAGAGCCAGGACCCAGCGTCCACTCAGAGCGGGGCGAGGGCTGGGCTTGTGCGGCCTCTTCACACTACCCCCGCAGATCGCACCCTCAGTCCCACACACTATTTTTACCCCAGGAGTTGCTGACAGCCCAGGCGCTTGCATCTCAACTTCCTGTATCACCTCTAGGGGCCAACAGGTCAGGTGTGGGCCAAAGTGACAGGTTGGGGGACTCAGGCCTGGCATGTTGATTCCAGTATGTTTGTCCAGGGATGAGGGGGCTCAGGTGTCCAACAGCAGGCGAAATGCCTCTGTTCTGACTCCAGGCTCCCCGTTTAAGGTCAGAGGCCGAGGCCAGCAGGGCATGGCTGACCTGGCCACACCCTGCTCTCTCCGGCCACTGCACCTGGCCACCACCAAGCAGCTCAGCCCAGTGGCTCTGCACTACTAGCAAAACTTCCCTGAAGCAGCCCTGGCAGCCGCCCAGGGCACCACCTCCTACTTGGTGGCCACTCCAGCACACAGCCTGGCGAGGCTAAGATGCCCTGCGGACCTGGGGCTTCCCGAGGCAGGCAGCAAAGGCGTTTACCTGTCCCGGGCGGGGCTAGGGGGAAGGGGGATGTCTGGGTTGGGGGGAAGCAGTTGCGGTACAGGCGCCCCCAAACAACCAAGGAGGGAGGACAGAGCATGCCGCCCAGCTGGGAACCCTGGGATGCCCCTCTCTGACGCTTCTTCCTGCACACGGGAGACAGTCACTCCACACTAATGTGCCCCGATAAAAAATAAATCAACAAAAATACACATTAAAAATAAAATATTTTCAATAAATATTGAAATTAAGTTATGTGTTCAAGTTCATACGATCTAGGATAATCTGGTTAAACAAGCAGCTTTAAAAAAAAAGATATTTTTATTGGAAAGTCAGATATACAGGGAGGAGGAGAGACAGAGAGGAAGATCTTCCGTCCGCTGATTCACTCCCCAAGCAGCCGCATGGCTGGAGCTGAGCCAATATGGAACCAGGAGCCAGGAGCTTCTTCCAGATCTCCCACATGGGTGCAGGGTCCCAAGGCTTTGGGCCGTCCTCGACTGCTTTCCCAGGCCACAGGCAGGGAGCTGGATGGGAAGCAGGGCCTCCTGGATATGAACCGGTGCCCAGATGGGATCCCAGAACGTGCGAGGCCAGGACTTAAGCCACTAGGTTACCACACCGGGCCTGACAGTTTTTTTAAGTTTGTGGTTGCACAGTAGGCAAGTCTTCATAGTTTCCTCATTAAAGGCAAATGCATACGACTGCCACACAGCTGTACGCTTATGCTACCCTTACTGGATATTTACGCTGTGAAAGTGTGGAGTAAACCTCTGCACAGAACACGCGATGTTTATCAGTGCAGCAATAAGGAGAAAACAGGTGAGGCTGGTGGTGTGGTGCGGTGGTTAACTCACTGCCTGGGATGCAGACACTCGCTATGGGACGGCCGGCTGCTCCGATGCCCGTCCAGCTCCCTGCTGATGTGGCCGGGGAAGCAGCTGAGCGCGGCCCGGGTGCTGGAGGTCCTGCAGTTCAGGCGGTCACTCAGATGGAATGCTCACCTCTCGACTTTCTCCTGACTGGCCTCTGAGGCCATTTTAGGAATAAACCACAGGGCCGGCCCAGTCATTGAGTGGCTAAAGCTCGCAACCCCCTTCCCTTTACCACTACCAGACAGAAAACAAGCTTGTCCTTCGTTGTCTTCCTTTAACTTCATCTGTTGCTCTCGATCTAATTTTCCTCTGGGAAGGAGAAATTATAAAAGGACTAATTATGTCCTCTTGATGTGTTAGCAATTTCCTAGCATAATATCATCTCAGTGTTCTAATTTGCAGGCTGAATAAGTGAGAGTTCCCCTGCTGGGACTGAGAATTGGGATCTGGGAGGCTCTGTGCCACATTTAACAGACCTGCTGGACAAACTACCCGTTATCTTGTGATTTATTTGATTATGCAATGCCTTGTTCCTAAATGAATTTGAGGCAAGTGACTATAGATTTTTGAAACCAACTATATGTCAGAAGCAGTATGTGGTCTTATAATAAATGTGTTCTGTCCCTCCCCCATCCACCCAGGGGAAATAATAGGAAAATGGTAAGTTCCTTAGGACAAAATGGTATGTTTCTTTTCATGCTTGGGATATGGTTCTGTGCATAGTAGGTACTCAGCAAATGTTCCTAAAGCATTGGTTCCTCAAGAGTTAAATTACTGAGTACCTGCTCCAAGATAAACACTCCATCAGATCCTTTGGATGGAAAGGCAACTCAAAACATGTAAATGAATTACTGCAGTACTGTGAGATAAGTACAATTAAGAAGCTAGCTATAAAGTATAGGGGTAAATAGAGAAGTGATTATGTCTTGAAAAAAGTTGGGAAGTCTTGTCTTCCAGAGATCATTTTTAAGCCGATTGTTGGAAGAATTAGGGACTTGCCAGATGGAAAAGTCCAGGCAGAATGTAACACAAAGTGAAAAGGCCAAAGTCTAGGAATGACAGAGTGTGTTCCTAGTTTGTTTGTTTGATTGTACTGCCTTTGTTTCAGGAAGAATTTAAGGTCATTTATGTTCCAGTCTTTTCACACTGGAGTGGTTAGAGATGAGACTCAAAGATGGCAGGAAGTATATTATCAAGAGTTTTGTAATTGATGCTTGAATATGAATTTTATATAATGGAAAACAAACCCAAGAGGACTGATAATCAGATTTGTTGTGAATTTTCTGTATATTGAGTGAATGAAGATAGAAATTGAAGATTAATATGTACATTTACATGATTTCATTTTTGTAAAAGGCAAAAGTGCATTTATGTGTGTTTATATATACTTGTATATACAAAGGAAAATGTTTCAAAGGATATACTTTAACTTGTTCACAGTGATAACCTCTGGGGAATGGAATTAGAGGGAAGGAGATTTATGTGGCTGTCTGTACACTGGGTGGCATATTGTGCTTTTATTTCTGTATTTGAATTTTTAATAAATATGTATTATTTCTAATAAAAAAAGTTGGAAAAAAAAATCTCGCCTTGCATGTGAAGGGATCTACGTAGGCTGATCCCTGTCCCAGAAACCCCGCTTCCCACCCAGCTCCCTGCCCGTGGCCTGGGAAAGCAGGCGAGGACGGCCCAGAGCCTTGGGACCCTGCACCCGCGTGGGAGACCCGGAAGAGGCTCCTGGCTCCTGGCTTCAGATAGCCTCAGTTCCAGCCGCTGTAGCCACTTGAGCAGTGAATCATCAGATGGAAGACCTTCCTCTCTGTATCTGCCTCTGTCTATAAAATCTGCCTTTCCAATAAAAACAAAATAAATTTGTTTTTAAAATAAATTTAAGAAAATTTTAAATAGGCTACAAAATACTTTCGGTTACTTGAAACCTTAAAGTTATACTACGTTCAGTGACTTCAAGTACCTAAAAATTAGATACTAAACTCTAACAATAAGATAAATATTGAAACACACATAATTTTTAGAATCTTGATTTTAATGTTTATTTGAAAATCAGAGTAAGAGAGAGAAAGAGAGAGAGAGCGAGAGCTTTCATATCGTTTCAGTGCTCAGTTTCGACAACAGCTGGGGCTGGGCCAGGCCGAGGCTGGAACACCTGGGCCCATTAGCACGGAGCTGGATTGGCACAGAGCAGCCAGGGCTCGAAGTGGTGCCATGTGGGATGCCCGTGTCGCAGGTGGGGGCTTGACTGTGCCACCTGACCAAGCTGGAAGGCCTAGGACTCAGAGCCTTCGACCTGGATTCTACTCATCTTCACTGAGTGTGGGGGCTCAGCCGGCGGCTGAGGGGGCCGTGGCCACACGGCAGGGGGTGCCCGGCCTTGGTGCTCAGCAGGAGACATCTGGGGCTGAAGCGACACACACGGGCCCCCGGAGGGCCAGCCGCTCCCAGCCAGGAATGCAGCAGGTGTGGTGGGAGCTTGGGGACCGGTGCCTGGCCTGGGTTCTTGTGGACAGACATGTGTGGGTCCAAGAGGCTTTGGAACCCATGGAGAGCAGTTCAGATCACCTCAAGCCTGGGTCCCAGGTGGGAGGGGCTGAAAGCAGAGGTCCCAGGCCCTGCTGGGGACAGGGTAAGGCGTGTCGGTCCTGGTGGTCACGCACAGCCCTGACCTTGTGGGCACAGGGAGGGACAGGTGTCAGGCTGTCAGGTGACAGGCGTTGTGCTGTCAGCTGGGGAGCCCAGTGCAGGTCCACACCCTGTGCCACAGAGGAGCTGGTTCCCACCCACTGCCCGTGAGGAAGCCTGTGAGCCAGGCCACGTGTCCTTGCTGGCTCAGGGTGGCGGGGGGAGGTCCCGGGCAGCAACGGAAGCCTGTGTGGATGGCACTGGCGTCCTGGAGAATGGCTAAGTCAGCAGGACCCGGGAAGCTCTGTCACCCGCACACCCTGACTCGTCCTTCCACCACAAGGGCCGAGGGAGTGAGACCCAGATGAGGACGGTGGCCCTGAGTGTCGTGAGAACAGCCAGGTGGCCACGGTGCTGTCCTGCTGCCCGGCCAGGCCCTACCTGCACGCCCTCAGTGCTGGCCTCCCTGCTCAGCCAGACCCTGACCCCATGTGCCCGCAATATTGGGCTTATTATCCAGCCAGGCATGGCCACATTGCTGGCCTTGCTACCTGGCCCTGTCCTGACTCCACATGGTCACAGTGCTGGCCTTGCTGCCCGTCTGGGTCCTGACCCTTCCTGGCCCAGAACAGCAGGATCGCGGCCAGCGAGGAGGTGCCGAGGCCCCTGGGAGGGGCAGCTCTGACCCTGCAGGAGGCTCACCCAGACCACGCCCCAGGGCCTCTGCCTGGGAGCTCAGCTCACAGTGCCAGCTTGTCAGGGTCATGAACTGGAGCAGGGCATGGCAGGGGCCCGGGTGCTGACCTGTGTGGGAGCCGGGCCCCCAGGCTCAGCGTGTCCCTTGTGGCTGGGGTGCAGGGCCTCCCATTAGAGTGGGTGGGAGTGTGGTCAGCTCCCACCCCTAGAACTGTGCGCCTGGTCCCGGTCAGGCAGGCCCCACTGGAGCCCTGCTTCCTGGCACCCGCCTGGGTGTCCCCGACAGCAGTCCCTGCTTGGAGCCCGGTCCTTCCTGCCCCCAGCCCTGCAGGGCTGCCTCTCGCCTATCTGATGCACAGAGAGCCGTGGTGTCATCGGGGTCTAGCTCCCCCGATGCCTGGCGCCCCAACTTCTCCTTTCTTGCGAGCGGGGGGAGGGCAATGCCACCTCCTCTGCTCTCTCCCACAAAGAGGAAGGCAGGTAAAAAGGAGAGTGGGCGCAAGCTGTGTAGGGTGGCGGGCTGGCAGGACCCTGGCAGGGGTGGGACCAGCCCCAGCCTCAGGCACGACCCCAGCTGCCCTACCTACAGCCAGCCAAGTGCCCCTGCATTGCCCCGGTGGGGGGGCTAAGTGAGAAAGCTCCGGAAGGCACTGTGGTGCCCACACTGCTTCCTGCCCTGCTCCCCACATCTGTGGGCATTGGCTTCCAGCTGTGATGGCAGGGCAAAGAAGCCTTGGGCAGGTGGCAAGGCAGGCTGCATGACTGACCTCCCCACAGCTGCTCCCTAGTTCCACCTGAGGCACGTCCACCCCTGGGGCTCCCCTGCACAGGAGGCAGAAGGTCCATTCCCCATCTGTCTCTCAGTGAGCTGCGTGCAGCAGAGACCCACTGAGTGTCAGCCCACACAGCACATTTCCAGAAGGGTGCAGGTTAGCCTAGCAACACAGCTCCCTGTTGCTGAGGGCTGCCCTCTTCTGGCGTCTGTGTACCAAGCAAGTGTGTATGTTTCAAGTTGTGTTTATTTGAAAGGGGGATGACAAAAGTGGGGGGGTGTGGGAAGAGATTTCCACCACGGGTCCACTTCCCCGAGTGGCTGCATGCACGTGCCAATGCAGAGGCTGGACGCGAAGTGGAGCAGCCGGGAGTGGAACCGGCACTGTGATCCGAGCTGCCAGCGTTACCTGCCTCAGCCCAGTGCCTGCCCAGTGCCTGCCCAGTCCTAGGGTGTAGCCGTGCCAGCTCACGGCCCAGGCCTGGATATCCAAGGTCCAGGGTGCCCGCTGCGTGTACTGTCCGAAGAAGCCCAGTGTTGTCCAGGAAGAGTGGCCGTGGAGGACGGGGACCCCCGCATGCCCCCACCTCGTGGAGTTAGGATGGATGGTGCATGACTCGACGAGGGTAGGTGAGGACAGAAACCATGTGCCGCAATCAACACATCACGCCTCCACACGCGTGTCCATGGTCAGAGCCGCATCCCTTCACAGCACAGCCAACCATGGGCAGCTCCAGGCCCACGCAGACCCAAGGCCTGCTGCTGCCTGTCGTCCTGTCCGGCTGTACAGAGGTCAGCTAAGTTCCAGCAGATATGGTCCTGGGGCCACAGGTGTCCACACCAGTCACTTGGCCTCTGGCTGCGGGCCGTGGGTGAGTCAGGACGCCCTGCCATCCCTACACCAGGAGCTCAGCTGAGCTGGGTGGCGAGGCTTCCCACGTGTCCCTGAGGGCCGTGGGTGACCGCGGACAGCGAGCCGCGCAGGGACGCCTCTCGCGTGTCCGTCGCCCCAGGAGTCCAAGACGCGCTAGGGTAGCTTCCGGCGGAACGCGGGCCCGGCGGCTCCGGTTTCCGCCGGGCGCCGAGGGCAGGACCGACTTCCGGCAGCGCTTTCTCGGGCGGCCGGCGATGGGGAAGGTCCGGCGGCTCCGCGCCCGCGTGCACCAGGCGGCCGTGCGGCCCGCGGGGGAGGCGGCCGGGCCCGCGCCCCCCGCCCCGGAGACTGCGCTCCCGCTGGTGTCGGCGGGCGGAGCCGGGGGCAAGGTGAGCGGCCGAGGGCAGCGGGGTCTCCCCGCGTGGCTGGAGGCGCCGAGGGTCCCCGGGGTCGGCCTGGCTGGGTGGGGGGACGGCCGGGCTGGGTGGGGGGACGGCCTGGCTGGGTGTTGGGGACGGCCGGGCTGGCTGGGTGGGGGGTCGGCCTGGCTGGGTGGGGGGACGGCCTGGCTGGGTGTTGGGGACCGGCCGGGGTGGGTGGGACGGCCTGGCTGGGTGAGGGGTCGGCCGGTGGGGGGGGACCGGCCTGGCTGGGTGGGGGACCGGCCGGGGTGGGTGGGGGGTCAGCAGGGGTTAGGGACAGCCGGGGTGGGGGAGCCCACCTGGCGACCTGAGGCAGGACAGAGGGTGCTGGTGTGGCACCGGGAGGGACGCTGAGCCGGCGTCCCAGGGCCTGCTGTCCCCTCACTCAGGACTGGGCGTTTGTCCACGCTGACATCTTCGCCAAGACCAGGATAGAGCCCAGTGTGCTGGTGCAGAGCCTGGAGCTGGACCAGAGGAGCGTGGTGTCCGTGCGGAGAGGTGAGGCCCTGGGCTTGGCATGCAGGGCAGTCTAACCCGCGTTGCTCTGTTTGGGAGGCAGGGTCCCAGAAAGATCTTCTGTCCGCTGATTCACTCCCCAAGTGGCTGCAGTGGTTGGAGCTGCCCCGATCCAAAGCCAGGAGCCTCTTCTGGGTCTCCCACGCGGGTGCAGGGTCCCAAGGCTCTGGGCTGTCCTCGACTGCTTTGCCAGGCCACAAGCAGGGAACTGGATGGGAAGTGGAGCTGCCGGGATTAGAACCGGCGCCCTGCACACCGGTGTGCAGTGACGTGCAGTCGCCAGCTTCGTAGCATCCCATCAGAGTTCCGTTTCTGAGGGTCAGTTTGTAGGGGTGCCCTCCTCAGGCCTCCGTGAGCACGCAGGACTCTGGGTGTCCTCCAAGACACACACAGCACTGCCCGGCCCGTCCTCTTCCTCGTGTTAGTGATGGGGAACTAGCTGGTTGTTCTAGTTTGGGCTTGGTGTCTGACTCAACCAACCTTTTTTTTCCTTATTTTTGGGACAGAGTCCCTGCCCACGTGTTCACTGTCCACAGGCCTGCCACGGCCCGAGAAGGGCGTTGGAACTGGGGACTCAGGGATGTCTTCCCAGGTGATGGGGCCTAGCCACGGGAGCTGTCCTGGGAGCTCCTTGAGGTGCACACTCCATTGTGGAGTCCAGGGGTCCTGCTGGCACCTTAACCACCAGGCACAGCATGTACCCTGACACCCGGGCTTCCGTGTCCACCCAGGTTGGGTAGGGAGCAGCTACTCCTGGGGTGCACGGCCACCACCCCTCACACACGCAGCCCCTGGCGTGCAGGCCCACCACCCCTCACACACACAGCCCCCGGGGTGCACGCCCACCACCCCTCACACACACAGGCCCCGGGGTGCACGCCCACCACCCCTCACGGGAACCGCAACAGCCATTAGTCCTGGAAGCTGTCGGCCTGTCGGGCTGCCCCAGTCCTCCTGTCCTTGGCCTGATGCGGGGCCGTATCTCGCTTCCTCTTTGGATGCTCGACATTGAGGTGGTTGCAGGTCACGGGCTGAGTCTGTGAGAATCATAGCCCGCTTGGCCCAGAGGAGGGGTGGGTCTTCTGCCCTCACAGCACGTGCGCTGGGCTCCCGCACTCTGCTGTGGAGTGTGTGTGTGCAGGGCCTTGGGGCTCAGCCGGCCTGGACAGCAGCTATGTATCTCTGCGCTCACTGTCTGGCTCCCTGACACCTTGTCTTCCTTCCTGCCCCATTCACCTTGCTGCAGCCCCGGCCCTTGCTGCTGAAGGCTGCCCCTTCACCCCAGAACCCTGCTGGGGGGGTAGACCCACACGGGACAGGCTCACGGCTCCCCTGTTGGTGAGAAGCACCTGTGCCATGCTCTCCCCTGCACTTGGTGCCAGAGCCAGTGTGGGGAGCGCTGTGGCCCAGCAGATGGCCGCTGGATGGTGGCCGTGCCCCTCGACCTTGGGTGGCATGAGACAATTTGAGCTGCAGCTCTGGGCCCAGAAGATAAGCCTGTGACAAGCACCTGGCAGCTGTCCTGTGTCCCTGTGGGAGGGAGCGGAGAACGTGAGGCCGGCACTGCTGTCAGTGACACTTGGCTTGGGCCTGTGGCCAGGCTGGGCTGGGGTGACCCTGACTGTTCCTGGGCCTCCCGGCAGAGGGCAGCAGAACTGCGTTCTCGCATCCCACAGGCTGGAACTAGCCAGGCTGGGCTGCCTTGCGGGAGGGAGACTTGGCCACTGTGTGCACTGCACACAATTAGGGGTGGGAGGCAGGGGGCTGCCTTTAGATGGTTTGTAGAGATAGCCCTAGAGACCCCTGTCCACAGTGGGGAAGTCAGGCATGGCAGAGACCACGGGGTGTGTGCCCACTGTGTCCACGCACCCAGGGGCCTTGCAGATCTCCTGGTACAGCTGACGGCCTTGTGCTGCAGGGGGTGGGCGCCTCTGCTGAGCAGGCCGGGAGTGGAGCCCCATGCACGGCTCTGTGCTGCAGGGGGTGGGCGCCTCTGCTGAGCAGGCCGGGAGTGGAGCCCCGTGCACGGCTCTGTCTGTGCTGCAGGGGGTGGGCGCCTCTGCTGAGCAGGCCGGGAGTGGAGCCCCGTGCACGGCTGTGTCTGTGCTGCAGGGGTGGGCGCCTCTGCTGAGCAGGCCGGGAGTGGAGCCCCGTGCACGGCTGTGCCTGTGTGTGGCTTCCCCAGCGAATGCTCCTGTCGCAGCATGTCCTGCAGTGGAGAAGAGTGGTCTTAGGCCTACAAGAGTGACAAGGGCATATGCGTCCCTGAAAGGAGCTCATGTGACCCCCACGTGCTCCAGACAGCACGGGAGCTTGGCCGTCACCGGACAGGAGTCACTGCTGGACGCAGGGTCTCGAGAGTGGGCGGGGCGGAGGGTACAGGAGAGGTGCGAGCTGCCCGCTGCTCTGCTGAGCCGTGGCCACATTCTCGTGGCTCGTGGCGATTAGGGATGCCCTGGGTGCAGGCTGAGTCCCCAGTGGGTCAGCTGGACGTCCCCCTCCTTGTGCCTCCCTGGAAAGGGCAGGTAAAGCTGCAGCCCCAGCTGCGCAGGTGACACTGTGGGTGGGTGTTCTGCCTGCTGTCCACAGACACATTGTCCACTGGCCTCATTTTGCGGACATTTCCTGTTCTGTCAGAAGCAGCTGTCCCCAAAGTGCTTGCCACTGTTAGTCTAGGAGTGTCCCTTGACACACATGGTTCTGGGTGCTGCCTGCTGACCCTGCGGTCAGGCCGCAGTCTGGGGCTGGCATATGCTGACGTGCCCACCGTCCCCCGCGGGGCCCTGGCCGAGGTCCCTGTGCCCACTGTCCCCCGTGGCGCCCTGGCCGAGGTCCCCGTGCCCACCGTCCCCCGCGGGGCCCTGGCCGAGGTCCCCGTGCCCACCGTCCCCCGCGGGGCCCTGGCCGAGGTCCCCGTGCCCACCGTCCCCCGCGGCGCCCTGGCCGAGGTCCCCGTGCCCACCGTCCCCCGCGGCGCCCTGGCCGAGGTCCCCGTGCCCACCGTCCCCCGTGGCGCCCTGGCCGAGGTCCCCGTGCCCACCGTCCCCTGTGGGGCCCTGGCCGAGGTCCCCGTGCCCACTGTCCCCCATGAGGCTGATGTCTCTACTTTCCTTAGAGCTGCTGTCCGGGTGTGATATTGGGCCTGCTTTTGGGATTGTTTTCTGGAACTTTCTGCCCAGTCACTGGGGATCGGCTCTGGGGCTTCTGCCCTGGTGTCCCCAGTGAGGCTCTGGGCCAGGTGGACTCTTGGGCTATGTGGGCCTTCCTGGAATCTTTCCTTCCTGGGCATGTCTGTGTCTCTTGCTTTGGGTGCGCTCCCCGCCGGGGAAGCCTGGCAGGAGACGGGCTGAGCGTGCGGCTGCTGTTTCTGCCCCAGCGCTGTGGACGCAGTGGCTGCAGCTGTGTAAGGCTCGCCCATAGTTGTGCCGTTTGTGGCGCTGGCTGGCAGCGTCCTGCAGAGGCTGAGGGGAGCGGTCCGTGTGGTGCTGCTCAGAGGTGCCGTGGCGTCTCGGTGCTCAGGGGCAGAGGGCGCCTGCCCGGGCAGCCTGTGGGCTTCGGCGGGCTTGCCATGCAGTGGTGGTTCCTCTCTCTGCCCTGTGTGTCCATGCGGGCAGCCCAGAGCGGGTTCTGGTCTCTGCGCCTGGCGTGTCTGCTCACCAGGAGTAAGGGCGCTGCCCGGCCTGCTGAGGTCAGCATGGGACTGCATTTCCTGTGTGTGCAGCTCGCCAGGCTCCGTGTCCTGCCCGCTGCCCTGGGGGTGAGGCCGTCTCAGGGCAGCACTGTGGGGGCTCTGGCTTTCTCCGGACTCCTCTAAGGCTGAGGGTCCTCAGTGTGGAGCCACTGGGCGCCATTTACCTCGTCCAGGTGAGCTGCAGAGCGGACACTGTGCCCTGCCCCACCTGCTTGTCAAGTGATGGAGCGGGATGGCAGAGGATGGCAGCAGGGTGGGGCACTGGGGTTCAGGCCCTCCCCTCACGCCCAGCTCTGCGACCACAGGTTTGTGATGTGACAAGGGCCTGCGGGCTGGCTCCTGGGCTGTGCTGGCCGGCCCCTGGGCTGTGTGCATTGGTGCACCGGGGAGCAGTTGCTGTGCAAGTGGTGGGTGTCTCAGCTTCCCTGGGCTCTGGGTGAGGGTTGGCTGCCCTGCTGCTTAGAGTGTTTGGGGGTTTCCTTTAAAGGCGTGCAAGCAGAGGGGGGTGAGCAGATGATGGCGGAGGCTGAGGGACCCAGCTCCCTCCATTGGCGCCACTTGTACCGGCTTCCCCTCCCCTGAGGGACTGAGACCCCCCTGCCACCGCACGGTTAGCAAGGTGGGGAGAGGGTGCGAAAGGCTCATGAGGAGACTGCCTGTGCCACACACCCTGCCCTGGACAAGTGCCGTGTGAGGGTGTCTCTCGTGTCTCTAGGTGTTGTCACCCTGCCGTTTGCAGGCGCCAGGTGCCCTGTGGGAGCTTGTGGTGGCGGCACGTGCTGGCCCTGCCTGCCCTCTCCGGGCTGGGGGATGGATGTGGCCTTGTCCCTGGCAGAGGCTGCCAGCGTCCGGCCGGTGGAAAGCGCCTCCGCCTTGGTGCTGCTTGAATGAGCGGCTCAGGGCTACCTGCAGCTGTGCTGCTGGCCCACTGGCAGAAAGTGGGCGAGGGGTCTGCCGGTGCTGGCATGAGAATGAGCCAGTCATGACATTCCATGCACTGTCCCTGTCCGTTGTCCCAGTGGCAGCTTCGAGCCCTGGCCTGGCTCAGCAGTCCTGGGCAGTTGCTGCCAGCCTGGCCAGGGCTTCCTGGTGGGCTGCAGGCTGTGTGCGGGAGGAGCTAGGGGATGCCTCCCTGTGGGTTTGCCCCTCTTGTGCCTGGGGCTCTTGGGGTTCAGGCTAGAGGACTTGCTTTTGTCCTTGTGCTGTGAGCACTGGGCAGCTGCTCAGGCCGGAAGGGGGGCGCCATTGAGGCGTCCGAGCAGAGGCTGAGCTGGGCGCTAGGAGGGTGGGGTGTAGGGTCACGGCCCTCGGGCTGTGGGTAGGCTGGGCTTCACTGTAGGTCCTGGGCCATCCTGCGCTCCTTGCGCAACTGCTGGCAGGGTTGTGAGTTCTCTGGGCTGGGACAGCCCTGGCCCTGGCCTTCCGTCACCCGCCCTGGGCCCGATCCCTGGTGGGTCCATCCAGCTGTGGTAGCTGACAGAGCATGACCGTCGCTGCTGTCACGCCGTTACTCATCAGAAATGCTTGTTCCTCGTCCCCCGCAGTCCCCAGGGGTGTGGGGTGAGCATGTTGAGCTGTGTTCCGGACAGGGCTCGGGCAGCAGCCTTCCCTGAGGCTGACAAGGCCCGGGCAGTGCCCCCCCCAGCCCTCTTCCTGCTGGGCTGCAGGCCCTGCTCGGGGGAGGGGCACCTGCCTGGGGCCACGCAGTGCTGGGCCTCAGTGCCTCTCTGCTTGCGGGGCAGGGGCTAGGGCCAGCAGGACACAGGCCGTCTAGAAGCTCCTGCCCTGCACCTGGTCCGTCAGTGGCCATGGTGAATCCGGGAGAACAACAGCGGGTCCCGGGCGAGGATAGCCCTCCGTGGTTCGCCGGGCCTACTGCCAGCAGTTCCGGGCATTCCAGACCCTCTGCGTCTGACGGGAACGGCCTGTTTGCTTCCTGTTTCTCTGATGCCATGGCGATGGGCGCTGTGGAGCCCCCTGGGGCCGGGCTGGGCAGGCCCCCCGCATTGTCTTCATTCCAGTGCGGTCCAGGTTGACCCAGGGTCTGCATGGTTGGCCTTGGGGCCTTTGTCTTGAGAGAATTCTGAAGTTGCAGGCGATAGGCACCACAGTTGGCCAGAGAAAGCTGTGTCCTGCTCGTCGGTATGTGTCCAGCCCTGAAGACAGTGCCGGTCCCCTGGTTACCCTCCTGGGCTCCTTGTTGGCTCACCCCGGGGGTGTCTGTGAGGGACTGCAGCCCCTCCCGGTCCTATTGGGGCCAGGGCAGGGTCGGCCGGGGATGCTGAGCAGGCTGCTCTGACGGAGCTGCGTCCTGCTGCCAGAGCCTCAGTACTCAGGCGCCAGCCAGGACGGGTCTTTCACGTGGATGTGCCCTGGGGAGATTACGGCACTTGCCACGATGACATGCCCTCTGCTGGGGCACACTGGAGGCAGACTGGCTGGCAGCAGTGTGTGTGCCTACACGTGGATGTGCCCATGTGCACACACCTGCTCCTGGTGCGGCTCTTCTCCCCCCCCCACCCCCCGTGCCAGGCCAGCAGCAGGGGGCCTGAGGGTCACCTCTCCCCAGAGAGCAAGGATTCTGCAGCAGGGATGCCAGTGGTTTCTGGGTTTGTACAGCGTGCTCCCGGAGTGCGTGGGACCTCCCTGTTGTCCACCCCACGACTGGACGCTCTGGGTCTCTGTGTTTAAAGGCCCTGGTCCTGCTGCCCAGTTTGTCCTCCCTGTCCTCGTCGTCACGGCCTGTGAGGTCTGGGGGTGAGGCAGGAAGCTTTCTGCTGGCTCTCCGTGTCCCCTGGCTGGCTCCGTTTGAGCAGTGGCTGTCCTCACAGGCCATCACGGAGCTGCCTGAGGTGCCAGCGGGCACCCAGCTGGCCAGTGCAGGACGGCCAGCTGGGCCTGTGTCCGGTCATTTCTGCCAACACTTGGAGTGTCCTGCTAGCATGGATCAGGCTCACTGAGGTCACCGTGGAGGACGCAGCTGGTGGTCCTGGCCCCCGGGTCTGCACGTGGGCAGGTGGGTCTTTGGGCAAGGCCTGCCCCATGGCCCTGGCGTGCAGGGTCTGCAGTATGAATGTGTCTGGGCACCGTGGGGAGTGTAGGCACAGCCACAGTGCTGTGTGTTCTGTGTCCAGGTGGAAAGTCCTTAAGGGACCTTTATTGTGAGGCCCCTGGGGTGTGGGTAAGGAACCTTAGAGTGGCACCGTGGAACAAGAGGCCACTGCAGGAAATCTGGGCCCACCAAGGCTGGCAGCTTCCCTGTCCCAGAGAGAGCCCAAGGACAGTAGCTGCCTCCTGGGGTTACAGGGAAAGGACAGGGGTTGCTCCCAGGCAATGCTCTGTCCACCTGGGCACCTAAGACTGAGCTGCCGTGGTGGTCACGGCCTCTGCCCCCAGTTCCCCATGGCGGCAGCCCTCAGGCCTGTCTCTCCCTTCAATTGCCCACCCCAGGGCCTCAGCGGGGACCATACAGCATATGCAGGCACTGTGCACAGGCTAGGCCTTAGCCCTCGCAGGAGGGCACCCGACCAGAGGGGCTCCCGTGGGCTGCCGTGCTGGCGCCTGCTTGTCTGTGTGTGTCCCAGGAGGCTGGCCAGGGTTGCGGTCTCTGGCCACCCCTGTGAGCTTTGGGGGTGAGCTGTGACCATCTCCTCAGCAGCACAGGAGGCCTCCCAATGGACAGTGGGCAGACCGTGGCCATGGAGACATTGCAGTATATGGGGTGCCAGTGTCGGGTGGGCAAGGGGACACAGCTGCTGGCATGGTCTGCACCTGTCCTCACCCAGCGCTCTTTTCCCACAGGTGCCGAGGTCAAGACCATCCTACCCAAGAAGGAGAGGCTGAAGCTACGGCGCCAGCGCTGGCTGCAGAGTGAGTGTGGCCACGAGCTGGGCAGTGCAGACATGAGCTGCCAGGACAGGGGGCCACGGAGGCACGAGGCCGATGGCCAGCGTCACGGCGGCCCGCCTGTGTGAGCCGCGCAAGAGCTGTGTCCCGGGCACGCCTGCAGCGGTTTCCTCGCTGGAGGCTTTGAGACCCTCCCGTGTTGGTTCTCACGGAGGCTGTGCAGCGTTTCTGTCTCCCGCTCCCTCAGGGTCAGACGTGACTGTGGTTTCCCCGTGGCCTTGAGGAGTGTGTGCTCCCAAGAGCAGGTTGTCAGAGCAGTCTGCCGCTCCCCTCCCGTATACAAGTTGCTGTCTGGGCTGTGCCTAGAGCGGGGCGGGGAGCTGCTTGGAGCTCAGGGCTCGGCGCGGGGCCGTGGCTCTAACGCCTGGAGCTGCCTCCTGCACTGCCGGCTCTGTTGAACTCCCAGAGGGGTTCGGCCTCTCGGCTTTCCAGAAAATGACGTGGTCCCTCCGTTTTGCAGGACCCCTGTGTCTGCCGCCACCTCCCACCCTGGTACTCAGGACGGGGGAAGAGTTTGGCCTTCCATCCCAGAACTAACTGGTCCCTACCTTGCTCAGGCTTTTGGGGGCTCAGCAGCTTACGAGTGCACGTGCACACCTCCGGGTATGCTTGGTTTAGCAGGTGCAGACTCTGGGGTGGTCTGTGGCAGCCGTGGCAGCCGTGGCAGCTGTGGCCGTGTCGCGTGTCTCCCTTACACTTAGCACAGGACCTGACCGGGAAAGGGGGAGCCCGCTGCAGAGCGCACCCGGGGTCTGTGCAGCTCCTGACTGGGCCGTCTGCCCCCGTCTGCCCCGTCTGCCCCCGTCTGCCCCGTCTGCCCCCGTCTGCCCCCGTCTGCCCCCGTCTGCGCGCTCCCCTGGACCCAGGCTCCGCCACTGCTGTCTCGCACCTCTTCTCCAAGGCCGAGTTGACCTGCAGTGTGACGCAGCCTGACGTGGGCACCTGGGCTGCACAGGCTGGCCCTGTGCCCAGAGGACCCGTGGTGTGGAGGGAGCAGGGCTCTGTGGGCTGTGCGTGTGCCCACGTGTTGCTTCTGCAGTGCACGCAGGCTGCGTGTCCCGCTGGGCGGCCTGCGGGCTCTGTCCATGTTTAGCCGCTGTGGAGTGCTTCACAAGCCTGCCTGCGGCGTGTGCTAGCGTCTCCGCGGTGAGCACTGGGAATGGAACGCGGGGTCAGAGGGCAGGTGCATGTTTAGCTTTAGAAGGACGCCAGACACTTTCTGAAGTGCTTTCCCGTCTGTGCTGCTGCCAGCGGGGTGTGAGAACCGGCTGCCACTGCCGCGCCAGCACAGGGAACGCGGTTCCTGACTGTGCTGTCTGGGCGTCCCAGCGTGGCATGGACCCCTTCACTGGGTTCACCTTCACAAGGTCACGCTTTGACTACCGAGCTCGGAGAATTGTGCCTCGGAGACCGCGTCTCGGTCAGGTGTGTGTTTGGGAAGCATTTTCTCCCGAACTGTGACCTTCCTGTTCATTTTCTTCATTTTTTTGGATGACAGGGAAACCCCTGAAAAACAGCAACCACCTTTTCATTTTGTTGAAGGTTGATTCTGTGTATTTGAAAGGCAGTGTGACGGAGATGGGGAGAAGGACATCTGCCTGCTGTGTCCCTCCCCCGAGGCCGGGGCTGGGCCTGGCGGGGCAGCGTGGCAGCCAGCGACCACTGCACAGCCTTTCCCCACTGCCACAGCCGAGGTCTCGGGAGTGGAATTTTGAGAAATCTTTAAGTGTGTGTGTATCCTGTTGTCTAGTCCTGAATCATAAAAGCATTTTGCTAAACGTATTTTTCTCCTGAAAACTCGGCTGTTGCAGCATTTCTCATGCTGGATTACTGTTTGTGGTCAGAATTAGTGTGACGCTCCTGTGGTGTTTCCTCGTGTTCAGATGCAAGGCAGAGCAGTAGCAGCAGGCTGGGCCAGGTGGGAGTTCCTCTGCCTGCTGGTTCACTCTCCATGTAGCCACGGCAGCCAGGTGCCAGGGGCTCTGCCAGGCATGCCGGGTACGGGCAAGTGCCCTAGTGCTTGAGGCATTACCAGCTTCCTCCCAGAAGTGCCTCTGCAGGAAGCTGGGCGGGGAGCAGAGCTCAGCTTGAGCCAGTGCTGCAGCGTGGGAGACGGGCGTGCTGGGTGGTGACCTCACTGCCCTGCCGTGTGCCCACCCCAACCTTGGATGGGAGACGGGCATGCTGGGTGGTGACCTTGCTGCCCTGCCGTGTGCCCACCCCAACCTTGGATGGGAGACGGGCATGCTGGGTGGTGACCTTGCTGCCCTGCCGTGTGCCCGCCCCCACCTGGGTGGACCCCTTGTTGAAGTGCTGCGTCGCCTTGGTCATGTTCTTGCAGGCTCTGTCGGGTTCCAGAAGGGCCTGTTTTCTGTGTGTGGAACGTTCCCGGCAAGCACCTGTGCTGTGACCGGCCTGCTGTTCCTTGGACACGCGTTTCCTCTCCTGCGCTGGCCCTCTCCTGGAGGCCTCCCCAGCCACCTGCTTCGGCTGACCGCTTTCTGCTCGCTGGCGAAGGTGAAGGTGGCCGCGCCACGTCAGCCTGACTCCCCTCACATGCAGCGCCGAAGCCTGGGGAAGGCTCCTTCCAGGCAGAGTTCCAGAGAGGAGAGCCAGAGAGGTCTTCCGTCTGCTGGTTCACTCCCCAGTGGGCGCGGCAGTCAGGGTGGTCCTGAGCCAGTGGGAGCGGGGCCCAGGCACGTGGACCGTCCGGTGCTGTTTTCCCAGACGCGTTAGCAGAGCCGGGTGGGAAGTGGCCGTCGGAGGCTGCAGCCTGCTCCCTCGGCCACAGTGCCAGCTCCCACTGCGTGTGCCCACCTGTGTCACCCAGAATTCTCTTCATACCCAGGAAGCTTGCTCTTGTAAGGTATTTACTGTTCCTGTAGGACTTTTTTTTTGAAATTGTCATTACACATTTCGTCTTTAAGAAGTGGCTTCCCAGTTGCTGTTGAGATTCCTGTTAGGGGGCTGGCAGTGTGACACAGTGCTCTAAGCGCCCCCTGAATGCTGGCATCCCTAACGAGTGCCCGCTGCTCCACTTCCGGCCCTGCTCACTGTCAGTGCACCTGGGAAAGCAGCCGACGCAGCCCGAGTAACTGGGCCCTGCCATGCGTGGGGCCCCCAGGCCTCTGGCGCTGTGTCCTTGTGTGACGTCACACATGCCTGACGTCTCCTCGTCTTCCTTGAAGGACTGCCCTCCGTCTGGCTTCATTGTCGTTTCTATAGTGAGTGGGTCATGAATTTTCTGGATCCCTCCATGGTGACTGCTCGGCCACGGCCTGGACCCCAGGGCCTGTCTGTAGTGTGGGCGTCCTGGGCCACCATGGGTCACCTGCTGTATCCCTCCATAGTGACTGCTTGGCCGTGGCCTGGACTGCAGGGCCTGTCTGGTGCGGGCGTCCTGGGCTGTCGTGGGTCACCTGCTGGGCCCTTCCGTGGTGACTGCTGTGGGTCACCTGCTGGGCCCTCTGGGCTGCCATTTGCTGGTGCTTTGGCTTTTATGCCTCCACCTGCCGGCCTGGGGCCCCAGCACCGTCACTTTATAAACCCTGGTAGGAAGAGGCCTTTCTGTGCAGTCCTGGGCCTGACTGGGGGGCCTCCCCGGCTCCTCATGCCTGACTGGGGGGGCCTCCCCGGCTCCTCAGGCCTGACTGGGGGGGCCTCCCCGGCTCCTCAGGCCTGACTCAGGGTGGGCCTCCCCAGCTCCTCAACGGGCTTGCCCAGTGGGATTGGCCTGGGCTTGCCTTCGGAGCTCCTGGAGCAGTGTCTGCCCTGGGTCTTGTGGTTTGGATGTGCCTGTGTCTCACGGTCCAGTAGTGAGGGCTAGGACCGTGCCCGCTGCCTCCCTGGAGGACGGATGGCCTTCCCTGGGCCCCCGTCAGCAGTGTGAACTGTGCTGTGGAGCACAGCATCTGAAGTCCTGCGTTGAACAGCCACCGTGCCCCACGCTGCCACCCCCTCCCCAGGTGGGGACCCACTTTGTCCCCGAGGCTTGGTCCGGGGCCCGGTGTCTGACTGAAGCCCGCTTATGTCTCCAACCCCATGCCTGCCTCAGAAATTGAAGCCATCAAGCTGGCCGAGCAAAAGCGCCGTGAGGAGCAGAAGCGCCGGGCCACTGTGGTGGTGGGGGACCTGCACCCGCTGAGGGATGCCTTGCCCACGCTGCAGGAGCTGGAAGCCAGCGGCCGGCCACGCGCCAGAGGGTAAGTGCCCGAGACAGGCTGTCCCCAGGCCACGTGTCCATGGGGAGGGAGGTGGGGGAGATGGGGCCCGTGCCTCAGGCGTGCTGGACGCAGGTGCTTGTGCCCTTGGAGGTACCCTGAGGTCAGCAGGTGTTAGCAGCACTGAGCCCGCTGCCCTGAGGGGCCAGTCCTGTTGTACACACTCCCTCCCCACCTGCTCCTCCTTGGATAGGGCAGGCTCTGACAGCTCCCATGGCTACCCTTCCCCTGATATGTGCCCTGGGAGACTCCCAGGCTCCCACACACACCCTGTGCACCTCAGGGTCCCCCCACAGCTCAGGGCACCTTATGCACCCACAGGCTCTCCCCAGGCTCCCCCAGGTGTCCCATGCACTCCGGTGCTCCCCCCACATGTCCCAGGGCTCGCCCAGGCTCTCTCCACACTCCCTGTGTGATCCCAGACTCCTCCACATCTCCATGCACCCCCAGTTTCCCCATGCACCGGCAGGCTCTCCCCACATGCCCCCATGCACTCCCCTCATGTGCCCCAGAGCACCCCAAGCTCTCCCCCATGCACCCCGTGCCCCCAGGCGCCCCCACGCTCCTGCACCCTGTGGCTGCAGTGTCCTCGTCTCCCCGCTGGCCTGGTGAGCCGTGTGAGGGCCTGGCACCTGTAGTCACTGAGATGTCAAAGCCAGCCCGTCCAGGGGGCACCTGGCCCTTCAGGGAGAGGGACAGACTCCCTGCTTGCTGCCCTCCCAGCTGCTTCCTTTGGCATCTGTTTCTGCCACCTCTCGTTTTGCCTTACAACAAGTCTTTTCCTACTGAATTCTGTGGAGAAAGCAGGGGTTGTGGGCAGGGTCGCCCAGGCAGGAGGCCCCGGCGGCTCGGTGGGACGGAAGCGCCCCGGGCGGATGCCGACGAGCCGGCCCTGCAGATTCCATTCCTGGGTCCCGAGCAAAAATGTGCCCCGGTCAGGGGTCTTTTCTCCGTTTGAGTTTTCTCATCTGAAAAATGTGCCGGGGCCTGTGACGGGAGAGGCTGCGTGAACAGAATTGTCTGGCTTCAGGAGGGACGTGCAGGGCTGGGCGCTGCCTCCCTGGCCGCTGGGATCTTCCCACGGGAATTGGAGCTCCCTCCTGCAGGAGCCGCATACCTCCCTCCTTGCTGGAGCAGGCAGCTCCCCAACACACCCCTTTGCCTGGGATCCCCTCAGCAGATACCACTCATGCACTCCACCCTTGCGTCCCCCAAGGTCCCCTAGGCGGGCCAGGTGTGCAACTCCCCTGTCCCTGGTGGCCGGGCGGCTGGCAGGAGGCTGCTCACCGTGTGACAGGAACATGTCTGCTGTGTCTCCTGGGGAGAGGTGCGAGGAAGCCCCGGCCCAGCGGCCATTTCCAGGGTGACCTCTGGGGCCCTGGGCTGCTAACCCCTCGGCGCCCCACTGGGTGGCGTCTGTGGGTGCTCCGCTCAGTGCTCTCTGGGGGAGAAGGAGCCACACGCAGCCCCACTGACGGGGGAGGGGAACGCCACGTGGCATCCGCAGAACCCGGTAAGTCCCCGTGTGTGTCAGTCTGTTCATGCCCGTGGCCTCGTGGGTATTGCTCGTCCCTCGCTTGTGTGCCAATCGTTAATCTACGCCCGTGGCCCCGTGGGTATCTCTCCCACCATGGGCTGGGAGCCAGCCTCCTCCATCTTGTTGCTGGAGTGGCCATGGCGCTGGCCACGGGGCGCTCTGCCCGTTGGCTCCCGGTCCCTTTCCCACGCCCGTCGCCACGTGTGTGTAGTTGTCTGAGCCCCGTCACTCTGCCCCAGCCTAGCCCATCCCACGCGGGATCCTCGTCAGGGTATGATGGCTGCGAGGACGTGGGGCGACCTGCCGCCAGCCAGGCAGTGCTCTCGGTGTGTCCAGGTGCCGCCCACCCGGATCTGCCCCGTAGCAGTCAGCCCGCTGCCAGGCTGTGGCTGAGGCCTCTGGGAGGCCATCATGTTGCCCCTCCTCTGCTTCTGGGGACCGGCCCTGTGTGGTGTGGGACCCACGCAGCCTCGGGGCCGACTGCTGAGGGAGCGTAGCTGAGGTGTGGCTGCCTTCGTGTTGGCTCCTTGTTAAAATACCCGTATGTATTTGGAAGGCAGAGACAGACTCAGAGATGTAGCCCATGTACTGATTGACAGAGGCACATTGCAGCCAGGGCCAGGCAGGGCCTTCTGGTCCTGGCCTCCCGCATGGGCAGCCAGGCTCCGTGACATGGAGGGGCAGGTGTCCGGTCCCTGCTTGAGGTGTGGGTGGTGCCAGCAGGAAGTCTGCTCCCGGGAGGTGCACCCGTATAGAGCTATGACCGAGCCAGGCTCCAAGACATGGGGGGCAGGCGTCTGGCTCCTGCTTGAGCTGTGGGTGTTGCCAGCAGGAAGTCTGGGTCTTTGAAGGAACAGCCTAGAGCCTGCAGCTTGGACACCGGTTGTGGGACATGGAGGTCCCCCATGTCTAAAGGGCAGTACGAGTAAAAGGCTGCAGCTGGGAGAGGAGGCCGAGTGGGCCTGAGAATGGGGTGGTTTGCTGCACTTTCTGACTCTCCTCGCCATGGGCTCTGGCTCACTGTCCAGGCCTGAGGGTAGGGCTACCTGGCCTGGGCCCTGCCACAGTAGAGAGAGAGCCTGCCGGGCTGACCTCTGGGCCCAGAGCTCGCCATGTCCTGGGCAGATGGGCTCTCTGACGTGCCTGCGGGCAGGCCCAGCTGCTGTGCGGGAGAGTCCAGGAAGCAGGGAGCAGTGACCATTGTCAGGGATCCACCATGATGTAGCGTGATGGCTGGGGGCAGGGCACAGCCCATCCTGCCAAATAGCCCTGCACTGGCTCCTGGCTCAGCTGTCGCCACAGCGTGAGACAGCATGGATGGTTGCGGGTGGTCAGGACCTGTCTGTTAAAATAGAGGTGGGCCGTGTGAGCTGGTCTGGACACGGCTGTCCAAGTCACGTGGGGCGTGGGCAGCTCTGGAGAGGGTGGTCAGCCGAGCGGCGCGGGACTCGTGTGCCGTGGAGCAGGGCTGTGTATGCTGACAGGCCTGTGTGTGTCCACAGCAGGCAGAGCAGGAAGCCCCGGCCAGCCGAGCTCAGCCGGATGAATGCGGCCCAGAGGCAGCAGCTCCTGTGAGTAGTCGCCCCTCCTCCCCCGGGTGCCGCACCTGCCCACTGTGTGACATCACACACCAGAGCCGCGAGCCAGGAGCCTCTTCCAGGTCTCGTGGGAGCTTGAGGCCATCAGCAGGAAGCTGATTGGAAATGGAGCAGCCAGGGCTCAAACCTGCACCTGTGGGGATGCCACCTGTGGGGATGCCACCTGTGGGGATGCCTGTGCCGCAGCTCTGCCCTCAGCCATGCTTCCCGGCTCTGCTGGCTGCGCCAGCCGGCGCGGCCCGCTCTCCCACAGGGCATCTGCTCTGACTGAATTCTGTTATTGTTGAAGATTGATTTATTTTTACCTGAAAGAGAGGGGGAGACAGAGGATAGATCTTCCACCTGTTGGTTCACTCCCCAGATTACCACAACAGCCGGAGCTGAGTGATCTGAAGTCAGGAGCCAGGAGCTTCTTCCGGGTCTCCCATGTGGGTGCAGGGTCCCAAGGCTCTGGGCCGTCCTCCACTGCTTTCCCAGGCCACAAACAGGGAGCTGGAAGGGAAGTGGAGCTGCCGGGACCTGAACTGGCACCAGTTCTGCAGGTGGAGGGTTAGCATGCTGTACCACAGCACTGGCCCCACTTGTTCGCATCTTTACCGCCCATTTGCTCGCTGGGCTCCTTGGGGCTGAGTTGGCGTTGTCTTTCAGCTTTGGACCTTTGCTCAGCCTGTGTCTGGGTTTTGTGTCCCTGAGCCAGGGATGGCGCTCTGCGTGGTGCACTGCAGGGACGGGGTAGCCCTCCTGCCTCGAGCCTGTGTGTGGCCTGAGCATGCAGCCCCAGCTGACTGACCCTGTTCCTCCCTTGGCCTCCAGGCTGCACTGGTCTGACTGCCATGCTGCCACTTACACGTGGGCACTTGGCAAGTTCCGCCACCCCAGGGCTCATGAACTGCATCGTGGCTGGGCTGTGGGCCTGTGCCGGCCGTGGGTCGAGCAGTACCAGCTACCCCGTGGCACCTGGCCTGCCGCGAGCCGCCCCTGTTGGCAGCCTCCCACTCACAGCCTGTGTGGGTCTATTTCAGTCTCGCTCGGGTGGGGAGGGGGTTATGTAAGGCCGCGGTCTGCAGGCACACGGGCCGCCTTCCTCCTCCCAGCCTCCACGGGGTGAGCGCACTGAGCCCCAGGCCGAATGCAGGGCAGCCTTAGGCCTCTGCTGTCCACTACCGTGATGGATCATCCCTGGGGCCGCTGTAGGGGCTGGGTGGGAGCTAGGGTTGCTGGAGCCCTGTCCCCGGCCCCCTCAGCTAAGGGCTGATCGTCCTGCCCTTCCTGACCCTGGTCCCCACTCTTGTAGCGAGGAAGAACAGAGCCGGTTCCGGGAGCTGCTGGCCAGCCCAGCCTACAGAGCCAGCCCCCTGCTTGCCATCGGGCAGCAGCTGGCCCAACAGCTGCATGTGGAGAACGGTGGCCAGCTGTGACCTGTGTGGCCAGTGTGGTGGCGGCTCTGCAGGACACACACAGCTGCCCACACTTGGAGAGGAAGTGCACGCTGACACGTGTTCTCACGCACACGTCCTGGGAACAGTGACACGCAGACACGCCGAGGTCCTGGGAGGATGGATGGGCGCGTGCACACGGACACGCACGCACCCCGTGGCCTGGCTGCTCCAGCCCATCCTCGGCTGCCTGGGGCAGCACCGATCTGCATTCACCATGGAAGTCTTGTCATCTGGGACACAGTTCCTGCCGCGTCGGCAGAAACCACTGGTGAGGCTGTTGGCACTGAGCCCACGACTGCAGTGAAGAGACGGGTGTGGCCGTGGGGTGCCTGAACTGTCCCCAGCCCACAGGCAGGCAGGCGTCCCAGCCACCCAGAGTCCTCGTGCGTCCATGCTCAGCCTCTCCTGGAGCTGCCCCAGGGCAGAGGTCAGCATTGTGGCTGCTGCCGTCCTCGGCTGCCGAGCCGCATCCTGTTCTGAGGGCCACCTCGGTGGGACTGGCCCATGCCCACTGCTCGTGATGCCTGGGGCCTGAGCCTGGGCCTCGCTCGGGTCCTTTGTGCAGGGATGGCGACCAGGAAGTGAATACATCAGGGGACATTTCAGCAGTTGCTGGGCAGGGTCTGCACTGAACAGTGTGCTCCCCCAGGTGTCCACTCCCAGCAGGGCGGTGCTGAGCGCGTGGCCTGCCCAGGCGGTGGGCACATGGGGTCCCGGGACTGCGGCGTGCCTTTTCTAATAAGAGATTATCCTCAGACACGCTGTCTTGCTTGCTCGTTGCCTGCCTTGAAGGGGCCTGGTGCTGGCAGGGCCCAGGGACACCTCCACTGCTGGAAGAGGATGTGGGCTCTGAGACTGGGGCATACTCCCTGGCTGGACATGGGGCTCCCAAGGCAGAGCCTGTCTGCTGGGCAGGGCAGAGGGTGCCTCCGCTTGCTGCGGCCCTGGGGCTCCTCTGGTGCCTGGCTCAGGTCCCACATCCAGGTTGTGTTTCCTGAGGAGCCTGGTGACCATGAGGTTAGGGAGGTGGCCATTCCCCCGCACGCCAGGCCCCAGGCTGCGTTCGCGTCCTCCAGGGCTCAGCTCCTGCCTGGCTCTGCCTGTCCTCTGCTCTTGGTACATGGGCATGCTGGTCCCCAGTCCCAGATGGCACCCCTCCCTGCCCACGCGGCCGTGTCCTCAAGAGCAGGGGACATATCCTACACCCCGGCCTGTGTAGTGTGCAGCCTGACCTGCAGGTGCCACCAACCCCCGGGAGGAGACTGGTGGTCGTGGCACCTGCTGTGCCACCATGAGGTTGGGAACTCCTGGGGCCAGTCCTGCACATCAGCTGGACTTGCTGCAGCCCTGGGGCTCCTCTGGTGCCTGGCTCAGGTCCCACACCCAGGTTGCGTTTCCTGAGGAGCCTGGTGGCCATGAGGTTAGGGAGGTGGCCTTGGGTACCGATGCTTTTAGGACCAGGCCCGCTCCTCAGTGTGGGTGTGCAGGCGGAGTAGGGGCCGGGAGGAAAGCCCCTTGGGGCTCACGGCACAGAGCAAGCATGTGTTGGGTCCCCACATCTCTCCTGTCCCCCAGTCAGGGTCTGACCCCCTACCCCCAGACTGGCTCTTCCTGCAGCACCTTGTGCACACAGCTCCTGGGTGCCCGTGCCCATGGGTCCTCCAAGCACTGCTGCTTTGGCAGCGCCTGAAGCACAGGGGTGAGGCAGTTGGTGACTTCACCGGCAGGGAGGCAGGCAGCTCGCGGAGTCCTCCCATGTCGCCATCTTCCCTGCTGCCTGGGACTGCCTGGGGATGGGCAGGACCCAGCACCCAGTTGCTCTGGCTGCCAGGTGTGTCATGGGAAGCACCAGGGGTCTGATGGCACCTGGACATGCGTGTGGCTCTCCACTCAGCCCAGGCCTGAGCGTCCCCAGCTCTGGGTGCCATGAACTGTCCTGAGAGGAGGACCCCACAGCCAGGCAAGGGAGCACAGTGTGGACACAGCTCCCAGGCCTCTACTTGGCCGAGCAGCTGCACCCGCAGGGCTCTGTTCCGCTTGGAAGCTGCCTGTTGTACAAACAGTAGGCGTGTTGCTTCTGGAATGTTCCTTACACAGTGATAACATCGAGCAAAATGCTGGGAATTGCTGGCCACGGCCCTGCGGCAGGGAACAAGTCCCTCCTTGCTTCCGACGAGTTCCCAGCCGCCGCCTGTGTGTGACCAGGGTTTTCCAAGGGCCCAGCTATCGGCCAGTGCTTCCTGGCTGCTGGGCACCCCACAGGCGACAGCCAGGCCTGTCCCCATCCCCGCTGAGGTGCATGTGGGCCGGCCCACACCCTGCCTGCCCCTTCCATACTCTGCCGAGACGGTCACGTCACCGCGTCGTTCCAGCCCATTCTTGTCACTGGCTCATGGTCAAGTCTTCCTGAAGATAAGGAGCCCTTATTTTAAAGTTTTGGCAGGATGTTCCTCCGAGGAGCGTGGCGGCGTCTGTGCTGCTGGGTCCCCGTTCTGCCTGCGACATCTGCGATGGGGGTGCCAGGGTCTTCTGGCCCCCAAAGGTGGCACACCCCACTCCCCCACCAAGCCCCTTCCTCTCCGACCCAGTGCCTGTGGGTAAGAGCTTGGGGTTTGCGGAGCTGTGGGCTCGGCTGCTCTGCACTGGGGCTGCTCGCAGGCCCCCTGCCCTGGGAGGGCATGCACCCTCAGCCCGGGAGAAGGCAGGGCCAACGCACATGGCGGCCCTTGGGGCCGTGTGTGCACAGAAGTGAGCACACATTGCAGTCCCGCACATCCTACATGTGTCTCATCTCACACTTTGCCACACAAGTGCGTGTGCAGGGCGGTGCTGTGGTGTTTGCAGCATCCAGTGTGCGCACCAGTGCGAGTCCCGGCTGATGCACCTGGGAGAGCAGTGGAGGACGGCCCAAGTGCCCTGGCCCTCCTGGGAGACCTGGGGAAAGGTCCTGGTGACTGGCTTCAGGTCAGCTCGGCTCCAACACAAACCTGGTCACGTACATCTCGCCAGACAGACTTCACAGCACACAGCATGCCTCACACACACTTGCCCGCAGAAGTCTCACCTCGCACACACCTCACCTTAAACCTCAACACCTCCCCTCACCCCACGTGCACTCTGCTCTCCCGACACATACTTCACACCCCTGCCATTTCTTCCAAGAGAGGCTGCCATGCAGTAACCCTCCACCTGGGCCTCCCCTCCCACGGGTGAGCACATGAAGTCCTGCAGGGGCCGAGGGGGCCTTCCAGGGGCCGGGCTGGGCTGGAGTGTTTGTCCTGTTCCTCCTACTTTGGGATGGCCTGAGGCCTCCAGCTCCTGTGGTTATGTCAGCACAACCTCTGCCTGGGTGGGGTCTGCATGGGTGCTGTTGGGCTGGGGAGCGTGGCCCAGGCCAGTCTGATGCCTGGCCAGCCCTGTAGGACCCAGTGTGGCCCCTGCAAAGTCCCTTCTGCCTTGCCCGGCCTCCAGTGCCATCTGTGTGTTCCAACAATGGTTCTGGATGCTGCAGAGAGGGCTGTGGCCCACAGCCGGAAGCTGGCCTGGTGGGCAGGCAGCACCGTCGCAAGCAAACTCAACCTGGTATCTTGGCCTGAGGAGGGAAGGCCAGTCACAGGGTGGGCCTGGGTCGTGAGACGCACAGCTCTGTCCTGAGGTAACTACTGTACGGCAGCAGGTGGACAAGTCAGACTCCTGAGCTGCTAGTCAGACAGTGGGTGCTGCCATGTAGAGGGTGCCATGGGCAGTGAGTGGGGAGAAGTACCAGAGGGGAGGTGTGCCTGAGAGCCAGGGCAGCGGGGAGCAGGGGCTGCCGACAGCCCCGCTGGCCTTGCTGGGAAGACGCTGCCCAGGCCAGTGTCCAAAGCCAAACCGCTCTTGGAGGCAGCTTAACGCCTCAAGTATTTTTATTATAAACAAGCAAGGATGAAAACTAGCCAGGCTGAGCCAGGCTCCCAATGCCGCGGAGAGTGGCAGGAGGAGCAGAAGCCAGGCAGGAAGGTGTGAGCGCCGGCCGGCGGGACCGTCCAGGCTGCAACGGTCAGGCACACTGGCCGACGCTGGCTGGGACTGTCGGTCACTCACACCCCTCTGGTGTGGGCTGCTCATCCCCCAGCGCCAGCATCTGCTGCCAAGCGCTCAGTGAACGCCTGACAGCTCTCCTGCTCCGGGCATTTCCCTCAGCAGTGCCATCAGGTCACGTGTGTCGTCACTGTGTTCCAGCTTGGGCTCCGGTTCCAGTGCTATGAGTGGCTGGTTCTCACGGTGACACCTGTGTCCCACATTGTCAGGGTCCCTCTCTGCTGCTGACCCCGATTCCCCACTGACACGCACCCCAGCTGGCTGCTGGGGACAGCTCAGCTTGGGTTTCTGCCACCGACATGGCCCCACCCCAGCCGGCGTGGGCTGTCGGGCTGAGCCTCATTCCCACCCCTGTCTCAGATAAATTGCAAAGAAGAGAATTGAAGCTTCTCTTCCCCCACCCCGCCTGGTCCACCAGCACCTGTGACAGTCCGGTGCACAGAGCAGGGCACCTCTGGGAGAGTGGCTCCCAGGGGACTGGGGCTGCTGGGGGTCTCCGAGGCCCAGGGACAGCTGGCACCGTGAGTGACAATGCATAGCCTAGCCCTGTGTAGGGCTGGCCGCGGCCAGAGGCCAGGAGCCGGCACCCTGGAGCACCCTAACAGGCCATGCTGGGTCCGGGAACCCCACTCCTTGATGTTGTCCAGGGATCTTGAGACCCCCCTAGGAACACCCCAGTCTCCCACCATGGCCCCTTCTATTAGCCCACCAAAGCCCAGCAGGACTGGGAGCCATAGCCTGTCACAGCAGGAACCCTGCTGCTGGGCCACCCTGAAGTCCACGGGTCTGTCCCTCCCTTCTCTAACCTCAGTGCGCCTCCCCACCTCCTCACCGACCCAGCCAGGAGTGTCAGCCCACACAGTAGACATGGGTGGCTGTCTCAGCCCCTGCTAGGCCACAGTCCCCTCCCCCGTCCCACCCTTGGGTGCCACAGCTGCCTGCATCATTGGTGAGGACCTGTCACCAAGGGGAGTCATTGTGGTGGGTGCAGTATCACGGCCAGGAAGTGCCGGGCCGGGGTCCTTGGGCCTGTGAGATGGCCCAGCCCCCAACCTTGCCTGCAGAGCTGAGCCGGGCACCATGTGGGAGCACGAGCAGGGCCTGCAGCCTCTCGAACTTGACTTCCCGGCCCAGGCGTCCCTTGGCCTGGGAGGGGGCTGGACGCAGGTGAGGAAGCCATGCATGGCTACACTCCCAGATGGAACTTTCTTTCTGCCCGTCCCAGCGCAGGGCGCAGCTGGGGAGACCTCGGCCTGCGGCCTCCCAGTGGGGCCCCCAGGCGCCTGGGGCCCCAGAACCTGATTGATCAAATGGGGTCTCCAGGAGCTACACAGCAAACAGCTGGTGAGGGAGGCTGCCCGCAGGAGGTGCTGACAGTGGGGGGGCCAGGGCCGAGGCCCTGCAGCCCCCAGGCACTGCCATTTGCGGACCATGGACCAGACCAGTACAGGAGTCCGAGCTACAGGCCTGGCTGGCCCTGGGGGTGGCCAGACCCAGCTAGGATGCTGTGGGCTGAGCCAGGCCTCCAGGGACCCAGAACCAGGTGTCCAGAGGGGGGCCCTGCCTCCCTCCAGCACCCCAAGACCAGACTGGGGTGGAGGGAGCAGCTGCCCGCCTAAGCTGGTTGGGACGCCCGTGGGACACGAACAGCTCTGTGTGTCAAACTTGAGCACGGAGGGGGTGGGGGAAGGGGTGAGCGCGGTAGGTCAATTGGCTTATCCTCTGTCTGCAGGGCCAGCATCCCATCTGGGCACCGGTTCGTGACCCAGCTGCTCCACTTCCCATCCAGCTTTCATTTGTAGCCTGAGAAAGCAGTCTAGGACAGCCCACATTTGGGGACCCAGAAAAAGCTTCTGGCTCCTGGCTTCAGATCAGCCCAGTTCTGGTTGTCTCAGCCACTTGGGGAGGGAAGCAGTGGTGGACTTTCTTGCTCTGTCTCTGTAAATCTGCCTTTCCAGTAAGAAATAAATAGATCTCTAAAAAAGCGAATCCTGAGCTGGGAGGGTGGACTGTCGAGCACGCCTGTCCTGGGCCGTGGCTGCTCCATCCCAGGGAGCAGGGGGCATCCCTACAGGATGAGGACAGGGCTGGGCGGGACCTGCCTTGACGGAGTCGCTGGAGGTGCGTGCTGAGGGAAGAAGCGGGGTGCCAGGGAAGGGCTGGGGGGACAGCTCATGTTCTTCCTGCACTTGCCACCCAGGGATGAGGTTGGGCATGTGGGGGCTGCACGGACACTGGGCCCCACGCCCCATGTGGTTATGCTGTGTGTGTGGGGGGGTAACAGAGAGAGGAGACCCTAGATCTGAGTCCCAGGCTCCACCGCCAGCCCTCTGGCTCCCTGTCCCTCCCTCCCAGCTGCCCTGGCACTCCTGGTCTCCACACTCGCATCTGCCCTGGCCGAGGCACTGCTGGACAGATGCAGAGTCACTTCCGGGCAGAGCCGTGGGCCCTGGGCACCCCGTGCTACTGCAGGCTGGGAGGGATGGCCACCTGTGGACAGCTGGCGCTCCCTGGGCTGTGGGCCCTGGGCACCCCGTGCTGCTGCAGGCTGGGAGGACTGGACACCTGTGGACAGCTGGCGCTCCCTGGGCTGTGGGCCCTGGGCACCCCGTGCTGCTGCAGGCTGGGAGGGCCGGCCACCTGTGGACACCTGGGGCTCCCTGGCCTGCAAGTCCTGGGTACCCTGTGTTACTGTGCCAAACCCAAGCCCACTGCTGGGCTCCTGGGTTGTCTGACCCCACAGCCAGTGTCCTGCTGACCAGCTTTGGCCCAGGGTCCCTTGAGTCTCCCAGAGTCTGGTATCTGCCCTGGGCTATCCCTCGGTACACCCGAGAGCAAGAGAGAGAGCAGAGTGAGTGAGTGTAAGCCCCGAGTCCTCAGGATCAGAAATCAATGCTAGGTCTGTCGCTGGGAGCCGGCCAAGGCACAGAGGCCAGGGCACTCCCAGCACAGGGGCGTCCCTGCTGCGCAGGCCCGGGCTGCGGCTTGAAGGTGCACACTCAGCGGCCCGTATGTACCTAGCCTGCACTTTGCCAGCCCGAGCCTGCGGCTGGGCCCACAGCTCAATCATAGTCACCCCGTCTTTGGCAAAGGCAGCCTCCTGTGCCTGGGATTTCCCTAAAGCAGCATCCAGGGGTTGGTGGGGTGGCCCCGTCCCGTGTCCGCACCCTGTGAGTGTACCCGGGGACAGCGTCCTCTCAGTGTGGGTGATCCCTTTGGGGCAGATCTGCCCAGGTGACGCCTCCCAGGGTTTGCTTCAAGTCTTTACACATTTCTGTATTTTTATATTATTGTTTTGGCATTTATTTATTCTTAGTCCCACTGTGGTTATGGAAGGACAGACAGAGTGAGAGCTGAACTCGGGCTGGCGTATCTCTGTGTGGGACGAATCATTCCAGGGTTGGAGGGAGAAGGGGAGAGACGGGCCGGTCTGCAGGCAGGAGCCAGGAGCTTCCTCCAGGTCATGCATTTATGATCAGCTGAGAGCTGCGGTTGAGCTCAAAATGTACAAGATTTTGGAAACAACACAAAACAGCTATTTCCCCACCCCGAGGGCCGTTTTCATGGCTGTGCAGCACGCTCTCCTCAAGGCCTGAACACACAGCACCTTCAGGAGGCGGGGTGCCCCCAGAGCCACCGATACATCACCCCGATATTCCACACCACCCGCCTGATCTGGAATCACTCCGAATGCTGTAACACACCGGCCCGGGTGACGGTGCTGTTGAGAGAGTTCTGTAATCTCTTCATTGACCAGGCAACAGCCTGCCTTGCCCCGGAAGACCTTCTGAGGGGAGAAGTTGCAGACGCATCGGAGAAGGCGCAGGTGGCCATTCGTGTCTTCAAGACTTTCAAGAGTTTTTTCCTCAGCTGCCGAGAAGGCCTGGGCAGCCGTGCCCCTGGAAACGGCGAGTTGAGGCCGTGGGACTTCCAGTCTTATCTGGTGTTCTGTAGGTTTGGCAACTTCCTGGACCGGTTAATCAAAGCAGGGGATGTATTTGTAACCATGTTGGAGTTTGAAGAGTTGGAAAGATTGGAATTCGGTGGTTCCAAGGGACAGTTCTAAATGGGCAAATCCAGTGGGTGGGAGGGGCCACCCTCCTTTGCTTTGCTGGGCGCATTAGTGGGGAGCCGGACTGAAAGTGGAGCAGCCAGATCTTGAACCAGTGCCCATAAGGGATGCCAGTCTTGGCTGCCCCACGTCAGTGCCGCCCACTGAGCTGTTTCTCCTTGCCTTGTCTGTGTTTGCACCGCTGTAGCCCGGGAGGTCAGGGCTCGCCCAGGGTTTGTGGTGCTTGCTGTTTGTGTGTGTCATGAGCAACTTTCTGAAGGAATCCTGTGTCTGTCCACTTGTCTTAGCCGCCAGCCCACCGCGACACAGGGGTTTCCTTAAACACCTGGGGCCGAGCAGCCCCCAACTGCTGTGGGGCCGTCTGGGGATGGGGACCCGACCTTGCCCGCTCGGGTGACAACTCTGACTGAGCCTTCACTTCCTGCCCGTCTTCGGGCAGGAGAGAATGGCAGTGTGCTCGGGCCTGCGCCCAGCGTGTACGGCCCTTGCACAGCTGCACAGCTCCTGAGATGCCCAGAAACAGGCGCGAGCTGCGAACCTGCCGGTGGGCGCGTCAATCCCTGCTTTTCCTTTAAAAGGTTTTCTTGGTCTGGTCACCTGTTCTGCCTATCTCCTCAAGCAGCAGCATTAAGCAACTGCGTCTGATTTTTTCTGTCTCAGCAAACGCTCCTGAGGACCCGGCTGTCCCTCACAGCGGAGCCTTGAGCCAGCACACAGGACAGTCAGCCAGGTGTTGACACTTCCCTGAGAGCTGCCCTCTGTCCTGTGGTCTTGGCGGCCACCTTCCACTGCCATGTCGGTGACTGGGCCCGTGAAGACAGGCAGCAGAACAGGGCACAGGGCTCGCTGTCCCCAGTGTCGCCTGTCTGCCGCCCGGGAGCATTCCTCAGGGTGCCTGGGGGCGGTGTGCGCCGGGCGCCAGCCTATCTCAGGCGTGGCTCAGCACTTCCTCCTGGTTGATGCTGCTGCGTCCCTTTGCAAGTTTCTCTCACAGAGCCGAGCTGTAAAGCTTTGAGGAAACCTGGATTGCCAGCATGCTTTAAGGCTGAATGTGAGAACTCCTCACTGACTCAAGGCTACACAGGTTTTCTGATGTGTTGTCTTCCGGAAGGTTATAGTGGCAGGCTTTGCATTTGGATCTCTGGCGCGCTTTCATATGCGGCACAAAGCATGGGGGTGTCGCCTGGCCCCACACGGCTCCCTGGCTGCTCGGCACGGCTTGTCTTGTCGCAGCTTCTGCTCCACTGAGCAGCCTTTGTGCTCGTGTGGGACTCGGTTGGCAGGGGTTCCTGTGGGTTTTATCTGACTTCAAACAGGCCCCCCCCTGCCTGGTGACTGCAACTTGGCAGCGCCTGGGGCCGGGGAGGGCCTGTCCCGTGCTCCTCTTTCAAAGCTGTGCAGGCTCGTGCATGCCCAGGAACGTGGGAGCAAGTTTGCCAAACCCACTTGAAAAGCCCTCCGGGAGCGTGGGATGCTGGGAACGCGCAGGGCGGCTTGCAGGTAGTTCGGATCTACAGAACCCGGAGGCTCCTGGTCCTCAGGACGGCGTCACCTGCCACTGCTTCCAGTCCCCTGACTTCCCAGCGTGTTCTCTTGTTTGACATGTACAAGACTTCCGCCAACTTGATCCCTGAGCAGTTAATTTTTGTTATTTTCCTGTAACTGGCACTTAGTTTTCGTTTTCATTTCTGGTGAGCCGTTGTCTACAGACGAATCCTTTTTTACTCTTATATTTCAGATTTGAGAAAATAAATGTGAAGGGCAGTATTGCAGAGAAACAGAGATTTTTCATCTGCTGGTGAACTCCATACATGGCCTCCCACAAGGACACGGGGCCCAGGCACTTGGGCCACCCTCTGCTGCCTTCCCAGGCCCTGAGCCGGGAGCTGGAAGGGGAGTGCAGCAGCCGGGGCGCTTAGGGTGAGAGTGGGGGTTAGAGTTAGGAAGAGGGTGAGGGTGAAGGTTAGGGTTAGAACTACCAGGAGGGTGAGCGTTGCTGTTTGAGTTAGGACGAGGGTTTGGGGTTAGTTTAGAGTAGGGGGTTGCTGATGGTGAAGGTGAGGGTTAGGGTCAGGGTTAGGTTTAGGACTAGGGTTAGCGTTGGGTAGGTTAGTATTAGTGTGACGTTAGGGTTAGAGTTAAGGATCTGCTGAGGTGGTGCCAGCTTCCCCTTGCCCGCAGTGCTGGATCCGGGCAACGCGTTGTGGAGGTCAGCTTCTGGCGCCTGCGTCCACCCCGCAGCCTGTCGTTGTGGAGGTCAGCTCCTGGCGCCTGCGCTCACCCCGCAGCCTGTCCGTTGCGGAGGTCAGCTCCTGGCGCCTGCGTCCACCCCGCAGCCTGTCCATTGCGGAGGTCAGCTCCTGCTGCCTGCGCTCACCCCGCAGCCTGTCCTTTGTTGCGGAGGTCAGCTCCTGGCGCCTGCGCTCACCCCGCAGCCTGTCCATTGTGGAGGTCAGCTCCTGGCGCCTGCGTCCACCCCGCAGCCTGTCCATTGTGGAGGTCAGCTCCTGGCGCCTGCGTCCACCCCACAGCCTGTCCGTTGTGGAGGTCAGCTCCTGGCGCCTGCGCTCACCCCGCAGCCTGTCCATTGTGGAGGTCAGCTCCTGGCGCCTGCGTCCACCCCGCAGCCTGTCCATTGTGGAGGTCAGCTCCTGGCGCCTGTGTTTACCCCGCAGCCTGTCCTTTGTTGCAAGCCCCTTCGCATTTTCTGCCCGGTTGGCCCTGTCCTCCACACACAAAGGCAGCCTATTCCCTGCCGTCCAGGCGTGATGCCTCCATTTTCTTTCCTGATTGCTCTGCTCCGGGACAGCGAGGCTGCGGGAGTGGATGCCCGTCCATGGCGGGGGGAGCTCCCGGCCCTTCCCGCTGCAGGAGTCTGACACACAGTGCCAGGCCAGGCATTTTTATTGTGAGTGGGCGATACTTGGGCCAGCGATTTTCCCAAGTCCACAGTGCTTTTCAGTTTAACATGGTGAGTGACTTTCATTAATTTCCCAAGGTTAAGACAATCCTGAGGTTTTGGGTAAAGTCACACTTCTTTAGTGGATGAGAGGTCTTCAAAAGTTCATAGAGGGCCCGGCGTGATGGCTCAGTTGGCTGAGCCAAAGCCAGGAGCCAGGAGCCTCCTCAGGTCTCCTAGCTGGGTGCTGGATCCCCGCACCCCTCCCTGGAGCTCTTTAATGCACGCTCATGACGGATATTTGTCTGTATTTTCTTTCCTTGGGGTGTCTGTGTTTTTGTACCGAGTAGTGCTGGCTGCGTGAATGACAGGAACAACACCCTGTTTCCGTTTCCTGGACCGCGTCCTCTGAGGAACTGTCTGTTCTTCCTTAACTGTGCGACAGAATTCCTCAGGAAGGCGTCAGAGTCTGGGGGCGGGTGGGGGCAGGGAGGGGAGCGGTGGGAAAGTTGTATTTTTTTAAATTGTAAAACTTTAAAAAAATAATAAATTCACTTTATTTTTTATGAGACTTACATAGTTGAGAGGGATACGTGCCCTTGTGGGCCCCGGTTAGGGTGGAGAGAGTTGGAGAATGGGGGAGAGGAGATAGCTGCCTCCAACCTCCTTCTTTCTTCCTGTGTCTGGGAACGTGGGGAGAGAAGCGGAGAGGGCGGCCCCAGCAACCAGTCCCTTCAGTACCCGGGAATGGGACAGCCATCCATGTCAACCCAGGGTCCCCGATGTGCAGCATGCGTCAAGAGTACTGTTCAAGTGTGAGTGTGTGTTTAAGCTTTATTTTATTGGAAAGTGAGATATACAGGGAGGAGGAGAGACAGAGAGGAAGATCTTCCGTCCGATGGTTCACTCCCTGAGCGGCCACAACAGCTGGAGCTGAGCCAATTTGAAGCCAGGAGCCCAGAGTCTCCTCTGGGTCTTCCACGTGCAAGTGGTTTCAGTAGTTTTGAGATGCTGTTGATTTTGTTGCTCCAAGATTGAGGAAACCTTTCCAAGGTCCATCGGCTGCCTTAGAGTCTCCGTTCCCCAGGTGCTTGTCCAGGAGAGCCGTCTAATCCATCCTGCCCTCCATGGCACTGGATGTCCTCTGCAGGCCTCACTGAACTGGCTGTCAGGTCCCCCATGAGCATCTGGGCGTGCTGCTCGCCTCACCGGTCTCGGCAGCTGTGGAGACCCAGTCTGGCACATGCACTCCACGGTCAGACCACGGATCCTGCGCTGTTCACCATTGTTGGAGTTCTGGGTCCAGTGGTACAGTTGGAGGGTTCCCACGGAAACCTCTCCAGAGATGACCCCAACCTGACTCTTGTGTGTGCTACCCAGTGTGGGGTGTGGCTCAGTCCCTCACCTACATCAGCCTACACACACACTGGTGGGGTGGGAAGATTTTAAACTCAAATTCTCTGCCTGGGGTCCCAGGAGCAGTTCCCTCCTCTCTCTGTGCTGCAAACTGGAGCTGCTTTCTTCTCTGTATTTCAACCTCCTAGATCCTCTGGACGCCTGCACCCCATCCAGGGATGAGCCCTGGGGGACTCGCCTCGTGGGGGCTGTTTCTCTTGGCTGCCTGACGCCCAGCGCCTGGGGAGCCCTGCTCTGTGTGTGTGTGTGTGTGTGTGTGTGTGTGTGTGTGTGTGTGTGTATTGGCGCCATGGTTTGTTGCAGGCAGGATGGACAAGCCAGTCTCCCTGCCACTTGGTCTTACCCTGTCTTCCGGTGTTTACTGTAGGGAATCCAGAAACAGTTAAGCAAGGGAGGGTTCGGATTTCCATGTCCCCCGGGGGCTCCCCCACAGTGACCCCAGCCCCCAGTGAGGGCCTGTACTTTGAAAAGCCCTCCCCTCCCCACCTGGCAGGCAATGCGGAACAGCCCCATGCCAGGTTTCAGGAAGCAGCTCATGTGGGAGAGCAGAAAGGGGGAGCTGGGTGTCCCTGGGGTGGGCACTGAGGCTGAGAGCAGAGACCCCAGGTGGCCACAGGGCAGCGTCCCTGGGGTGGATGTGGTTCTCCGTGCTTACCTCCTCCAGGTGGGCCACAGCAGGAGGGCGCCAGGCACCTGCAAGGCAGGTAGCTCCACCAAGCGATGCTTTTCCAGCAGCCCAGCCTCAGCTGCTGCTGGTCCTCAACCCCACCCCCCCCCCCAACAGGGGCTTGCCCTGCAGTGGCTGCCAGCTTCCTGCAGCCTGTCCCAAGACTGACAGACTTCATCCCACCCCAGCCCTGGGCAGCCTCCTGTTTCTAGCCCTACTCCCTCCTCCTGCCCTCCTGGGGTCTTGCTGTTCACACCGGAGGCACCTCTGATGGCCACTTGGGTTAGGGGTCATGTCAGGGCCCCGGGATCAGGCACAGCTGCCTGCCTCATCCAGGGCCTCCAGGATGAACTGAGCTGGAGGACCCCTCGTCCCCAGTTCCGTGTCCCCAGCTGGGGTAGAGACAGGCCGGGCAGCTGCCTGCCCTTTTGTGCTCTTCACCCCTAGAGCCTACCTGGTCACTGCCCCACACCACCGAGAGGCCAGCTGGCAGGGTCTCGCCCTGCAGAGCTGGCCTCATCCATGGGCCCAGCGTGCGCTCCCGGGAAGACGCCCCTGTGTGGCTGTCCCCTGGGCATGAGCAGGGCCAGCCTGGTCTGGCAGATTAAATCTTTCTGTCCATTTGCTTGATGGGTGTGAGCACAGGAACGCAGAGTTTAAACACAAGCTCCGGCTGAATTATTCATCAAGAAGCAGGCACAACAAGCCAGCAGATCAATAGTGGCTTCCGAGTTTTGATTTTCCTGAAAGGCTCGAGCAACGCCAGGCCTCATGTCGCCAGAGGCTTCTGAGACGTCGCGGGGCGCACCCGGTGGTCGTCCTTGGGCCAGTGTTGGCCAGGGCATCAGAGGAGCAGCACAGAGACCCTCTGCTCCTGGGCACCAGAGACTGGCCAGGCAGTGGCGGGAACAGTCCGCTTGGGTCCAGGGGCACAGAAAGGCTGGCAGGTGAGTGGAGGAGGCCGCAGGGTGGGCGGGGCTCCAAAGGGAGAGGTGCTGCCTGTGGAAGGGGCTGGGCCACGGGCACTGGGGAGGGTGCCCGCGGGAGCCAGGATCTCTAGGCGTCCAGGTACACTCTGAGGCCACTTGTCTGACTCTGGGTGAGTGGACTCAGCTCGCCATGCAGAGCGCCACCCACCGGGACAGGATGTGGGGCACCGCGCCCCGTGTTTGCCGCAGAGCCCCTCGATGATCACAAGGGTTGTGCTGGGTGGTTGGTACCTCCTGTGGGAGAGAAGGCTGAGCCAGGGACATCCCCGTGGGCTGCCAGGTCAGGGTGAGGGGCAGTGGTCAGCAGCCTGTGTTGGTGTCCAGGCCCCAGCGATGGCATGTGGCCAGAGGCGACCTGGGCGCCTTCCCTGGGCAGCCTGGACCAGTGCTCAGTGCTGGTGTCCAGGGCCCTGCCCCACCCTGGTGTTAGTGCTCAGCGGGTGCGAGTCAGGCAAGGCGTGCGGTCAGAGGTGCGGGGCCAAGGTCTGGGTAAGGCCAGCCAGGAAGCAGCTCTGCCCCAGATTTCTCATCAGGCAATGGGTGCACCGGTCTCCACTTTGGGGAGGGGAGGTTTTTGCCAGGGCTTAGAGCAGATCCCAGCACCCAGGCTAGATTTGTGCTGCAGGCCCCAGAAGCCACTATTCATGTGGTGTGCTGACCACACCTTGGTGCTGGACTGTGGGTATACCCCAGAAACAGCAAGGGGTAGGGGACCACAGGGTCCTCCCGCCTAAAGGGCTTCAAGCCTCAGAGATGCTGTCCCCCAGAAGGGGCCCTCCGGCCTCTGGCCTCGCCTCCTGCTCCCCCACAAGGGACAGTTTCCTGGACTAGACTGCTGACCCACCTCTGTGCAGACAGCAAGCTGTACCCCAGATGGACCCTCAGTGGTCTGCATGAGGCCTGTCCCTCATACCTGCTGCCCTCAGGGCTGGACCACCTTTCAGGAGAGCCACAGAGTCCACTGGCACCCGGGGTGGGTGGCACCGGGGTGGGTGCCTGGAGCCAGCACTTCTCCTCTGGCCCTGGAGTGCCCAGCAGTGTGGATTGAGCTGGCAGAACACCAACTGCTATCGCGTAGGCTTTAGCGTGTGGGGCCTAGGGGAACAGGGTAGGGCAGCATGGGGTCTCTCCCCTGCCACTCATCCTGGCTCCCCAGTGACCTCAGGCTTCCTGTTTGTGGGGGTTATTCCCACGTGACCTCCAGGAAGTGAGAATCCCAGTGCCTGACAGTCCCTGCCTGCTCCAGGGCATGGTGAACGTGGGTGGAGCCTAGTGTGGGCCATGGACCAGCGCTCACCGCCGCCGGCCTGGCCCCTCCTCCCAGCCAGCTGGGCTGGCAGGTGACAAAGCGGCCCAGCTCCCCCTGTCCTGCATTGATACAGGAAGCCCAGGGGACAAGGACAGCGCCCCTCAGGTGGTGCCGTTTGCCACTGTCACCTGCAAAGGGGACTATTCTATGTCCCAGTTGCCCCGTCTGCTGACATGGGGACAGAATCAGGTCAGGCAGCTGGGCCCCACCTCTCTGCCCCCTCCCTCCAGACTACACCCCAACACCAGGTTCAAAATCCCAGAGCTGTGAGCTTGTTGAAGTGGCTGCTGTGCTGGGCTCAGTCAGCTCTGTGATGGCCCCAGGAGCAGAGCAGGCCTCACAGGGCGAAAACCAACCGGGAGAGCAGAGGAATTCAGGGATGTGCAGAAACACCAGCTGTCCCTGTGTGTCCCACACCGGGGCAGGGACACTGAGAAGTACCCGCAGAACCTCCAAGAAAGGACGCTGGCTGTGTCCCCGATGTCTCCACTGCCCTCCCCTGCCTCCCAGGAGCCCCGTCTCCACCCAGGAGCCGAGGGCTCCTGGCCTAACCTCTCTGTGAGTCCTTGGGAGAGGTGTTTGCAACCTGCGGGTCTCACTTTGTCATTGAGAATGGTCCGAATTCTGAGTTAGCTGGGCCCTGTCTCCTCAGGAGAGTGAGGCTGCCCTCCTGGCTCTTGGAGCATGGACAAGGAGTGGTTACATGGGAGTGGTCCCTGTGCCGTGGCTCTGAGTGCTAGGATGCAGGCCTGGGGGCCCCATAAACCAGGGTGGCCACACCCGAGGAGGCCGTGGGGAGCCCCAGCCTCACTGCAATCAGCTAAGCAGCCAGGGAGCGCATTCTTTCCAGGCAACACCTTACCTCAGCCCCTCCCCATCTTCCTCTCCCTTTGGAGGCCCCAGCCAGCCTGGCATTGGGTTACCTGGCCCTGCTGGGCGTCCCGGAGTCCCAGGGAAGGTGCCCGTTGGCCAGGATGAAGTCACATGTCACCTTGAGCCAATCACAGCTGTGAAGTATGCTGATTGGTCAGATAATCTTCCCCACACCAGGCTAGGACGCTGATGGGAGGTCAGGAGACTGGCCAAGATAGGCAGGGGCCATCCCGGGCCCACCCCTGGGCTGCCCTGTGCCTCTTTCAAAAGGCCCTGGCCCAGGCAGGAGATCAGGCTCATGATGTGCTGGGGTAGGACCCTTTCGCGGGCTCCCACGGCCCGGCTGACACCCCGGACACCAAGATCCAGCAGCAAGACTGGGTGAGGCAGGGGCACTGGCTGGAGAGCCCATCCCCCCACCCCTGCCCCTGGCTGACTCCCCCAGGAGTCCACCTCCTTCCCAATCCCAGCCACACCATGGGAGGAGCAAGAGGATCTGAGAAGTACAGAGACCCCCCCAGGCACCCAGGGCGCCGGATGCGCACTGGACAGACAAGCAGAGCCCCTGGGGGACAACTGAGCGCTGAGTCCAGCCTCCTGGGACTTTGGGGACAATCAGAGGTGGCACTGCCCAGGGTGGCAGGCTGGCCAGGTCACAGCGGGGACTGTGAGAGGCAGGCCGGCGGAGGGCATGTCCCCCCACAGGCAGCTGTGGGCGCCAGCAGCTGCTCTGTGTGCAAAGACGGGTTTATTTTTATCCCCACACTGCCCGAGGTGCGGTTCAGCTGACTGTGCTGTGCCTGCGCCTCTGCCCTCCCACAGGTAGGGATCCCGCCTGGCCAGCCTTGCAGTTGGTGGACTCACAGCCACAGCCCAGCTGCCATGCCTGGGCGTTCAGGACATAACTCTTCCTGGCAATGATGGCATGCGGGTCCCTGATGGTCACTTCTGGAGGCAGAACGTGCTGAACACAGCCAGGGCAGTGGGCGGCAAGTGGGCGAGGAAGCCAGCCGGAGCTGACATGCACGTGGGAGGCTGCGCTCCTGAGGCCGTGTGGCCTCGGTGGACGTTGGTGCACACCGACGTGGACTTGCGCTTGGCCCAGCTCTCCTGTGCTGGAAGCCCGGACCCTGCATTCAAGGAGACTGGAACCTAGCGTGAGGTGAGGGGTGGCAGGGCCCAGCTCTCCCGCACAGGTCCATGTGGACCAGACCTGGCAGGAGCTGGGTCCTAGAGAGTGGGCATCTCACGGGCAAACAGCACATACACGATGGGTTAGAAGTCGCTGGCCGGGTTTTTGCACCTCTTCAGTGAAGACAGCATTTCAGCGTCCCCACGCGCTCTGACGTCCCTGCAGTGTGACAGGAAGATCCGCGATACGGAGCAAGGGAGGCTGTGAGGCCGTGGCTCAGAGTGAGAAGGGGCCTTCTTATGCCGAGTCCTGGGAGGTGGAAGGACCCTCCCGCACCAGAGCAGCGAGATGAGCCTGAAGCAGACGCAGGGTGGGTGATGCGCTGGTACTGGGGGATGCTGCCCCAGGCCACACAGCCAACACAGAGGAAGCACAGTGCACAGCGGGCCGTGTTGGCCTCCGGTTGGCCGCCTGTGTCCTCTGCTCATGCAGCCTTTCACTCCTGCCCACCTGGGGACGGCAGCCATGGTCGCTGCCCCTACCTGGAGGGAACTTCTGGCTCCTGGGTGTCTGGAGCAAGCCGACGGGTGGGAGCTAGGAGTGTGTGAGCTCTCAGGGCACGCTAACATCACCATAGCAGGTGCACACAGCAGGCTGGGGTCCTGACAGCGGCGTGGTGGAGGTGGGGCCATGCCTCAGTAGGGCGTGGCGGCTGTTCTGCCCACAGGACTCCGGTGCCTGGGCCGAAGCCTGCTGGCCCCGGCAGACACTGTCTTCTTGCCGGCTGCCCCAGGGACTGGAAGCCCATGTCCAGGGAGACATGTGGGCCCTGGGGCCACCTGCCTGCTTCTGCCTTGCCTGGACCCTGGAAAGCCCAATGCTGCTCCCTGACACCTGCCAGGGGCTCCAGGTGCCCTTACTTCCTGATGGTCAGCACAGTCAGACTGGTCCCACCCCGCCTGTGGCCCCAGGAATACTCCACCAGTCTGCCCCATTGACCTCACGCAGCAGGTGTGAGGAAGTGCTCCACCCTTCCACGAAGCCCCTGTACCAAATCCTCAGTGGACTCCCCCTCCAAAGGTGCACCCTGGAGGCCCCCTCTCCCACAGCCCTTGACCAGTGCCAGGAAGAGCTGCAGCTGGCATCATGGGCCCAGATCCCATTGCCATGCGCCCTGCAGCTGCAGTCCTGAAGCCCTGCCTTCCTGGCACCCTCCCCCACTTGACCCAGTTTCTCTGGGGAGACGCGGGGGTGGCAGAGCCGAGGCTGAGCCTGAAGCTGCCCAGACTAGCGCCTGCTCCGGTCTGCCTTACCCCTTCGTGAGGGCCAACAGCCCCGCAGGGGACACCCAGCTGGGAGCGGAGACCCAGCTCAGGGGTATGTGTCCCCTGGGGGATCAGAGCAGCCAAGCGCCGATGCCCCCGCGGGAGCCCAGCCTCTGTCACATGTCACTTCCACTGCCCACAGCACCCATCTCGGTGTCTCTGACCACTTGCAGAAGTGTTAAAGCAAGGGCTCCGGCCAGGCCTGTGGACCCTACAGGAGTGGCCGTGCCAGGCCGGCCTGTGACCCTGGCTCTGGACAGGTGTATCAGAGGGACGAACCCAGACAGTCATGCCTAAAGCCTGAGCCAGGTCCTCACCCAGCTCATTCTGCACCCACAGCCTCACCTGCTGAGTCCCTGCCTGACAGGCTCCACCCACTGCACCCAAAGAACTGCCTCGGAGGCTGTCAGAGGCCAGGGGACTCCCTGCCCAACTTGCAGGCTTGCTGCTGCCCCACCCCCAGCTTCAGGAGCCCCTCTCCAGGCCCTTGGTGTTGGCTTGGCCAGCAGACCTGGCAGGGAGGGCCTGCACATCCACATGGTGCTCGGGGTGGCCAGGAGGGGTCAGCTGCTGGTGGGGGCAACACTGGGTCCCCGAGGCACTGGGAAATCCCCACCCTCTGCTTCTGGGCCAGCTGTGGGTGCAGAGTGGCACCAAGACCCTGTAAGGCCCCATGGAGGCTGGCGCGGTAACTGACTCCCAGCCGGACGTCAAGCTGCCCTGGCCCTCAGGCAGCTGCAGTGCCTGAACCTGGGGTGGGCACTGCCCCTGGCGGCCCGACCTCCCACCCCTTCCCCCCACGACTCCGGCCCAGCCCCACCAGCTGCCCCTGGCCACCTGCACTTCTTCCTCACGTCGCAAGGACATCCATACAGTGCTCAGTCTGGCCTCGGGCTGACAAGCAGTGCTGATGTGTCACTCAGACCCTTAGGTACCCTGATTCTGCCTCCCACGGTTCTCAAGGGGAAATAGCCTCCCAGAGGTGGGGTTGGGGACCCAGCTTGCAGAGAGCTGAGTCCAGCTAAGTGGGCCGCCCCTCAGCAGAAGCCCAGGGGGCAGTGTTGGCTGGACCTGATGGGGGGACAGTGTCATCCTGCTGGGCGCACCCCTGCAGAATGGCGGGTCAGAGGCTGTACTGTAGGATGTGGGTGACGGACGCAGGACAGTTCAGTTCAGGGCACGGGTTCCCCTGCAGGGACTTGGACCTGTCTGGCAAACGTGCTGTTGCACTGAGGTCATGCCTCGGCCCCCTGTCCCTACTCCACGCCTCTGGAGCTCTGGTGTGTGCCCAGCTGGCCAGCTCTGTGGTCTGGAGCTCTGGTGTGTGCCCAGCTGGCCAGCTCTGTGGTCTGGAGCTCTGGTGTGTGCCCAGCTGGCCAGCTCTGTGGTCTGGCCTCGGCCTCTTGCCTTTCCTATTTTCTGTTTCCCATCCAGTGCTGGGAGGGTTGCTCAATGTCTGGAGTTCCTGGGCTCCCCCACGTGACACCCAGTCTCCTTCTTCCCCTTCCCCCCGCCGGCCCCCTCATCCCCTCTTGCCCCTGCAGGCCCCACCAGAGGTTTCTCCACGGCGTGGTCTGGCCTCAGAGGCTCTGGCTGAGCTGGGCCTGGCAGCGGGAAGAGGTCGCGGCATTCCCAGCAGCCCTGGCTGGGGAGGTCATGGTCGCTGTCTGAGCCGCGCTCTGCCCCTGGATTCGCGGCCACAAGAGTTCTTGGCGGGGACGTGGTCTCAGGAGACGTCGCCGTGCGCATTATTTTTAGCTCCAGGAATGTGACTCTTGGTGTGATCTGGGCTGTTCTGCGGGGCCGGCTCCGAGCTGGGAGCTGGGCGCCTTGACCGCTGGCAGGATTCAGACTGAGGGTGGCAGCTCCATGCTGTCCCCAGCCCTGCCAGGAAGGCCCCACCTGGGTGCCAGCAAACCACACAGAGGCTAGGTGAGGGGTCCCAGGGCTGCGGCTTCCTGCAACAGCCTCTCCCTGTGTAGGATTCCTGAGCCTGGGCCATGCTGCAGACCCTGGGAGCTGCCTGCTATACTGCCAGCTGGGCCAGCAGCTTCCCACGGGCTACAAGCTGCCAAGAACACTTCATCCTCTAGCTGTGGCCTTCCTCTCAGTCCAGCTTCTGGCCAACGCGTCTAGGCAGGCGGCAGAGGATGCTCCAGGGACTTGGGCCCCTGCCACCCAGAAGGGAGGCCGGGACAGAGGTCGCGGCTCCTGGCTTCTGCCTGGCCCAATCCTGGCTACTGGAAGGTCTCCCTCTCCCTGCACCACCCCTGCCTTTCAAATACATAAATATTCTTTAAAATATAAGACTCCATGTGTTTAGGAGTGTCCAGGCCTGGGGTCACACTCAGGGTCTTAGGTGGTCTTGGCCTCAGCTGCCCCCAGAGTCCTGGCAGTGCTGAGGCCTTGCCCACGGGGGCGCAGCAGGGGCAGCTGTGCTGGGCACATCACCTCCAGATGGCTGGGAGGGCCCAGGGCGCGCGGCTGCTGCCCCGGTAACCCCTGGGAGCAGCCAGCCAGTGTCCACTCACTCCAACACATGGATTGCATTTCAGAGGTGGCAGAGGAGGCCTGGCCCCTGCCCTGGAGCTCACCCCAAGGTGCCTCGAGGGACACACTGGGCCTGGCCGGCACCAGGCCTGGGGCAGGTGTCACGGTCACTGGGGCAAGATGGGACAGAGTGTGGAGCCGGGCCCAGAGCTGGTGGGCGGTGGCCTGCTGGCCAAAGAAGAGGCTACAGTCCCTGCAGGGGACCAGCCAGCCCAGACACCCTGGGAGGAAAAAGGCCAGCATGGGGCGTGTGGGCCTGCACCTGCTGCCCATGCTGGGGCTCAGGGACCTGGGACGGAGGGTCCACACACAGCTGACAGCACCCAGGGTGGACAGCATGGGAACAGGGCAGTTAGAGCACAGAGAGGCGGAGGGATCCCCCAGGGAGCCCCCAGGAATGTGAAGGAGAGAAGAGCTTGACGTTTGTCCCTGGCCCCGGGTGCTGGCGACAGCCGGGAGACTCAGCTGAGAGGCGGCGGGCTGTGGGGGGTGCTGGGCAGGAGCCATCGCTGCCAGCAAGCAGGAAACATGGGCAGCCAGACACCCCGGGGCAGGGGCAGGCTGGCCCAGCGAGCCCACACAGGGCCTGCACACTGGTGGGGGCTCAGGACGCTGCCCTGTCCACACTGGGAGAAGAGCTGGGCGAGCACACCTCCGTCCCGTGGCCAGCCACAGGCACAGCACAGACCACGGGGCGGTGCCCCCAGCCTCACACAGGTGCCAGGCTGCTGGAAGAGGGCACCAGGCCTGCCGGAGTCCCCTCACTGAGCCGGGAGGCTCCTCCGTGCCGTGTCCGTGTCCTTCTGAGAGGCCACCTGGCCTCCCGATCGCCGTGACCTCCACCTCCTCCACCATCACCTTCCCAAGTCACAGGCATCCTCCCCAACCTGTGTGGGTCTGCGGGAACCGATGCCATAGCCTTGACCTCACACGTGACTGGGTGTGGGCAGGCAGCAGTGTAGAATGACAGGAAACTTCGACGCCTACGTGTGCAGGACAGACCCTGTGAGCCCCGAGAGGCAAGGCAGCGACCCCCACAAGGGCAGAGCAGGGGGCCTCGCCTAGAGAAAGCAAAGGGTTAAGGTTAGGATAGCGCTGCCCTCCATAACCCCAGCCTGCCCATGCCTGGCTGCGGAGCAGTGGCTCCAGTCAGAGGCTGCTGGGGTGTGGCCCCTGCAGACAGGAGCTCCAGGAGGCCTGGGGGCTGCCTCCCACTGCTCTCCAGCCCCAGTCTGAGCTCTGAGGCAGCCGGGCCAGCGTCCTCTCTCCTCAGCCTGTATCTGGGCCACCCCAGCCCTGCAGCCTCAGGACTGGCCAGGGTCAGGCCTCCCTGGGGACCTCCGTCCTTCACCCCCAGGGTGCATTCCGCATGCTGAGGCCAGGCCCCTGGGGTGTCCTCGGCCTGGGGATGGACCATGACACGCCCCCTCCTGCCTGGTTCCTGCGTTGGGCTAAGATTTTGTCTGGGAGGAAGCAGACTGTGCAGGGTCGGGGCCCTGGGGAGAGTGGGTACAGAACCCTGTGTGGTGGGCATGGCCTGTGGGCTTGCTGGGCACGCCAGCCTCAGGGTGGGAAGGTGCCAAGTGAGGTCACAGCAGCTCGCTCTGCAGCCGCTGTAATTTGGCCGCTCCACATGTGTCTCCTTGCAGGCTGCCGCCTCGGTCTGAGCGCGAGTGGCACCGTCCCTCCGAGCCACTTCCATTCATCCCTCCGGCAGAGCAGCCGCCTTCGGAGGAGCTTGTCCCGGGTTTTGTTACAGCAGCAGCAGCCGAGGCCGACTGATCTGTCCGTGCCCGTGCCGGTGCCCCCGCCTCTCCTGCTGGGTGATTCTGGGAAGAGAGAAAAAAGCAAGACTGTAAGTAACTGGGAAACCGCCGGCCACGGCCAGCTGGGACTCCGGGCAGCACTCAGCGCCAGCACCCTCCCTCCTCAGGGTCATGGGCTTCTGGCTGCGGCCAGCTGGGACTCTGGGCAGCACTCAGCGCCAGCACCCTCCCTCCCTCAGGGTCACGGGCTTCTGGCTGCGGCCAGCTGGGACTCTGGGCAGCACTCAGCGCCAGCACCCTCCCTCCTCAGGGTCACGGGCTTCTGGCCGCGGCCAGCTGGGTTTCCAGGCAGCACTCAGCCCCAGCACCCTCCCTTCCTCAGGGTCACGGGCTTCTGGCTGCGGCCAGCTGGGACTCCGGGCAGCACTCAGCGCCAGCACCCTCCTCAGGGTCACGGGCTTCTGGCTGCAGCCAGCTGGGACTCCGGGCAGCACTCAGCACCAGCACCCTCCTCAGCGTCACGGGCTTCTGGCCGCGGCTCCTTGAGCCAGGAGGACGTGGCAGGGCGCTCCCTGCCCCTGGGCACTCCCTGCTGTGCTGTGCGGCTCTGGCCCCAGCAGCCAGGGGACCCTCAGAGGGGAGGCCGAGGAAAGCTGGGGCACATCTGCCGTGACCCCAGGACTTGGATACTTGTTCTTCATGGGGAATCTGCTTTCAGTGTGGCTGCAAAACGACAGTGTTTGTCTCGATTGCTGCGGGTTTGAGCCCCAGCCCAGGCCCTGTGGGGAGCAGGTGAACTTGTGCATTGGGGCATGTGTGTAGTATGTTTGTGTGTGGTGTGTTTATGCGGTTTATCTAAGCATACGTGTGGTGTTTGTGTGTGGGTGTGTCTGACGTGTTTGTGTGTACTATCTGATGTGTGTGGTATGTTTGTGTATGGTGTGTTTATACGGTTTGTCTGAGCATGTGTGTGTGGTGTTTGTGTGAGTGCGTCTGACGTGTTTGCGTGTATGTGATGTATGCACATGTATGTCTGCATGTGGGAGGCGTTTCTTTGGCCTGTGTGCTGTTCGTGTGTTAGTGCTTGACCGATTTGTTTGCATACATGTGTGTGCACATGTGGTGAGTGCAGCCGGCCGGGGGTGTGAGGACCACAGAGATGCGGGGCATGGCTCTGGCCATTCACTTCCTTGCAGGGCTGCAGAGTAGGGACCGTCCAGGGACACCCCGTTTAGGCAAGCCACCCTCCGAGGCCAGAGCAGGCAGAGGAGCTGCACCCGTCAAACCCCAGAGCGGAGGAGAGCAGAGCGAAAGAGAAGCAGAGGGGAGGAGAGGAGAGAAGAGAAAAGGAGAAGAGGGAGGGGGAGGGGAGTTGAGGGGAGGTGAAGGGAGGTGAGGGGAGGGAAGGAGAAGGGAGGAGAAGGGAGGGGAGTTGAGGGGAGGTGAAGGAGGAGGGGGAGAGGAGGGAAGGGGAGGGGAGTTGAGGGGAGGGGAGTTGAGGGGAGGTGAAGGGAGGAGAGGTGAGAGGAGGGGAGGAGGGGAGGTGAGGGGAGGAGAAGGGAGGGGAGGTGAAGGGAGGGGAGGTGAAGGGAGGGGAGTTGAGGGGAGGTGAAGGGAGGAGAGGTGAAGGGAGGGGAGGTGAGGGGAGGAGAAGGGAGGGGAGGAGAAGGGAGGGGAGGTGAAGGGAGGGGAGTTGAGGGGAGGGGAGTTGATGGGAGGGGAGTTGAGGGGAGGTGAAGGAGGAGAGGGGAGAGGAGGGAAGGGGAGGGGAGGAGAGGGGAGAGGAGGGAAAGGGAGGGGAGGAGAGAAAATGAGGCAAGGGAGAGGGGAGGGGAGGTTAGAAGAGGAGAGAGGAGCGGAGCTACTTAGAGGGAGGACGGCTTTGCTTGGCTCAGGTTTTGGATGTTCACATACATATGTATACATGAACAATGCTGACCAGGTAGCTCTAAACATGTGAACATAAACATGTAGATACAGGCACAGCACCAAATATGTGTATGTGAACATGTGTGTGTTCATGGACACACAGACATGAACATGATATGCAGCACATATGAACACACATATAACCTTATGTCAGCATTGACATACAGCCACGTGCGCACATGTATGAACACAAGACTGTGTTATGAACACATGCAAAATATTATATGACCATATATGCATGAACATGTATCATGAACATCTGGATATAAACATATGTTATATGAATACATTATAGACATGCACCCATGAACACGTATATTATGGACCTGCATGTTAAACATGTATACATACGTAAGTAGATATGAACAGGGCTGAACGTGTATATATGAACAAACATCATGTGTAAGCATGTGTGAGCATGTGTGTGACCATCTCTTATACATAGGCAGGCATCATATGAACATGTTTGTACAAGCGTGTTTACATGGGTGTGCTATATATACACATACACATATGTGCATGAACATTTGGGCATACAAACATATATGAACATGTATTATATTTGAATGTGCATGTAAACATACAAACATTAATACACATGCACAAATATGCAAACATCCACACATAAGCATACAGACAAACATGTCTTGTAGGAGCATATTTAAGTATGCATTGCAGACATGCAGGTAAACACACATAAACATACATGTAAATGAGTAGCACTGAGCAAGTGTGGTCGTATTCTGTTGTCACTATTTTCACAGACCCCCAAATCCTAGATGTCATCACTAGAATGACACCGTGTGGGCACTGGGTCTATGGGAGAAGGGCGGGCAGCAGTGCCACTGTCGCTGCTGCTGGGACTCCTGCCTGACAAGTGGTCCACGGGTGATGGAGCCTGGGGCGGGAACAGCTCCTGACCGCCCACTGTGCGCCCGGGAGGGCTCACCCACTGCGAGGATTCCGGGTGCTCCTGCTGGCACAGGGAGGCCTCACCCACTGCGAGGATTCCGGGTGCTCCTGCTGGCACAGGGAGGCCTCACCCACTGCGAGGATTCCGGGTGCTCCTGCTGGCACAGGGAGGCCTCACCCACTGCGAGGATTCCGGGTGCTCCTGTTGGCACAGGGAGGGCTCACCCACTGCGAGGATTCCGGGTGCTCCTGCTGGCACAGGGAGGGCTCACCCACTGCGAGGATTCCGGGTGCTCCTGCTGACCCACCACACAGCAAGCGGAGGTGTGGCAGCAGCTAAAGTCAGGCTGCCATCTCAGGGCCCAGGGAGGGACAGCAGCTCCAGCTCAGGTGACAAGGTGGGGAGGGGAGAGCACAGTGCCTTCCCCTCAGTGCTGCCACTCACCTCCCCGTCACTCACCTCCCTGCCGCCTCCCCATCTCTCAACTTCCCCATCTCTCACCTCCCTGTCACCTCCCTGTCTCTCACCTCCTCGTCTCTCACCTCCCCGTCTCTCACCTCCCCGTCTCTCACCTCCCTGTCACCTCCCTGTCTCTCATCTCCTCATCTCTCATCTCGTTGTCTCTCACCTCCCTGTCTCTCACTTCTTGTCTCTCACCTCCCTGGCACTCACCATTGGTCACCCCTGCCATGCCACTGGCCGAGCACTCCCTATGGGCCACGGTGGACAGACCAGTTCAACACCCCAGAGGTGTACTTTGGGAGCACAGGGCAGTACCCAGAACCGTCCTTAACAGTGGGTACTGATGTGCCGCCTGGTGCCCGCCTGGGAGGGAGGCTGCAGGTGCCCCTCTCGGGCTGCTGGGCTCGGGTTGCCAGTTGTAGTCCAAGAGCCTGGGTACGTGAGGCTGAGGCCCAAGGCCATGGCCACTCTGGGCTTGTGCCATGTGTCTCTGGGTACTGTGTGATGGGCCTCGCACCGGCAGGCAATCCTGCAGCTCAGGTGAGGTGGGCAAGTGGCCCGGGACACTTTTTGGCAGAACATGTCTCAGCATGGCTGAGATCTGAGACTGAGGAGTCGCAGTGGCTGCACCAGAGCCGGGCAGCTCTGCCGGGTCAGCCTGGGCTCTAGGCTCGCCTCCTCTTACCCTAACCAGGCCCCGCCAGTCAAGAGGAGTTTATCCAGGAGGTTTTATTTCAAGGCTATGCTTTGAGTGATCGTAATTGTGCCTGCACGGGTCAGCTGTGATGCCCTCCTAGGCCACTGTAGCCAGGGTCAGAGGGGAGTCCCTCCTTCCCCCGATGTCTGCCTCCTTGAACATGGTCCCCGCCTGATGCTCTCCTAGCCTGGCTCAGGAATCTACTGGGCAGCTGGGGACGCCAGCCCGCCTGGCCAGCACTGGCTGGTGGACAACGCGGCCGAGGTAACCTCCGCCTCATTTTGGTACAAACCAAAAATTAAGTATTCGATTACGAAAGAATGCAGAGAAAAATAAGTGTGGTCAGAGCAAAGCTGTACAGGGATCAAAAAATTTAGAAGAAAACTGACATGTTGGTAGGACAATGTACTTGAGAAGCTTAAAAGCCAATGGGAGGCGTAAAACGCTTGCCGCAGAAGTCGTTGCTGGGAAGTGACGGGCACGGCCTCTTGGTGCTGTCTGCGCTAATGGGACTTGGAAGGCACCAGCAGCCGGTGGCTCTGGGCACGCTTGCCCTCTTCCTACATTTGCTCATGGAAAGGGAAAATGTCAGCTGCGAAACACCAGGATTCTGGGCCCAGAAGTTCTCTTTACTCGAATTTTTAAAAAGGATTTCTGCATTACTTAGAAAGCAGAGTCACAGAGAGGGAGAGATAGAACTCTTGCATGTACTTCTTCACTGCCCGGGTGGCCACAGGGGCAGGAACGGACCAGCCGCAGCCAGGAGCTCCTCCGGGTGGCCACAGGGGCAGGAACCGACCAGCCACAGCCAGGAGCTCCTCCGGGTGGCCACAGGGGCAGGAACGGACCAGCCGCAGCCAGGAGCTCCTCCGGGTGGCCACAGGGGCAGGAACGGACCAGCCGCAGCCAGGAGCTCCTCCGGGTGGCCACAGGGGCAGGAACGGACCAGCCGCAGCCAGGAGCTCCTCCAGGTCTCCCACGTGCGTGCAGGAGCCCAGCCTCTTGGCTCGTCCTCCCTGCTTTCTCAGAAGTGGAACAGCTGGCACAGCAAGCATCATTTACGTGGAATGCCAGGCTCTCCTCCCCCAACAGGGATCGCTCCTCACTGCACACCTCGCCTCCCCTTTGAGCTGTGGCTCCCCTGCCTGCCCTCCGCTGGCCGGCCCAGCCCTCAGGGCCTGAGCCTTATCCCCCACCTCGCCCTCCAACCCTGCTGCGTGTTCTCGTCTGTCACCTCCTGACAGCTCCCGCTCTGGCAGCATCCTAGTTCCGCATGGCCTCCGTCACCAGCGCTGTGTCCTGGCAGCCCAGGGCTCGCCCTGCCTCTGGCTCACACCACGGTTCATGTCTGTCCTGGAATCGGGACAGCCATCTGGACAGTTGCCACTTGCAGTGAGCTCCTGTTCTGAACTCTTGCTGCTCTTCCAGAACATTCTGTCCCAGGCGTCTGTCTACACACACACTGTGAGGGCTCTGAAGGGGCTAAACGAGCAGCTCTGGCTCCAGTCAGAAACCCTAAAACATGGCGCCCTCCTGATGAGCAAGGCTGGGGGCTGGCAGGAGCCACCTGCTGGGAGGCGGGTGTCTCCCACCACATTCCCAGGAGCAGAGCCCTTGGAAACAGGCCGCATGCTGCTCTCACTGCTGTGCTGGGTGCTGTACCACCCACGGAAGAGCAGGGAGCCAAGGAAGTGCCGTGACAGGACGAGTCCCACATCCGGGACTGTCCTGTCCGTCGGTCCCCCACAGCTGTCTGCCCGGCCTGGGGAGGCCCACACAGTGCGGTGGTCTGAGTTCCCTGCGTCATTCAGTGCCTTGCCACGCGTGTTGTCCCAGCCCAGTGGAGGCGACAGCATCCTGAGGACGGCAGCCTGGGGGCGGCCCTCAGGACAGGTTCCTGGACGGACACCCTGAGCACCCCCAGATGAAGCTGCAGGAGTTTGAGTTCCCCACCCTCCATCTCATCAGCAAGATACAGCATCCTGCTGCTTCTTTAACTTGCAATTTGCTTTTATGCTTTTAAAGATGTTTCTTGGGCCTGGCGGCTAAAGTCCTCGCCTTGAACGCACCGGGATCCCATATGGGCTACGGTTCTAATCCCTGCAGCTCCACTTCCCATCCAGCTCCCTGCTTGTGGCCTGGGAAAGCAGTCGAGGACGGCCCAAAGCTTTGGGACCCTGCACCCACGTGGGAGACCCGGAAGAGGTTCCAGGTTCCTGGCTTTGGATCGGCGCAGTACCAGCCGTTGAGGCTCACTTGGGGAGTGAAACATCGGACGGAAGATCTTCCTCTCTGTCTCTCCTCTCTGTGTATCTGACTTTGTAATAAAATAAATACATAAATAAATCTTAAAAAAAATAAGATGTTTCTTTTTTTGAAGGACAGCATTGCAGCAAGGTGGGTGCGAGGGGGGACTCCACGCAGAGCCAGCAGCCCCCCGCCGAGAGGAGGGCCGCCCCCGCCAGAAGCGGGTATTTTGTGAACTCTCCTTGGAACATCTCGGAGCCATCCAGCCCCACCTCCAGCACAGCTGACCCAGCAGGGCACTCCTTCCTCCCAGGCAAGCCCTGGGCCGGGAGGGCACTGCCTGCAGCCCCAGGTCAGTGGAGGGCTCTGGGACCAGTGCCCACCAGGTGTGCTGGTGGTCAGCGAAAACCACTGGCAAAGTGTCCTGAGAAAGGGGACCCTGGAGAGGGCCAGGAGGGCTCTGGTCACAGCTGCAGCCCCTGGGGACAGAGTGTGGGCACTCGGCCTTCCCTCTCTTGGAGCCCAGCGGGTAAATCTCCTTGCTGCCCCCATGTCCTCCCTCGTCAGTCGCAGTCCGGGTCCAAAGAGCCCCGGGCCCCGCCTGCCCTGCTGGCCTCTGCTCTCGGCAGCCCCTGGCTTGCTCTCTGCTCTCCCCCATCCTCTCCTGCCCAGGAGGGCTCACACCTCACCCCTTCCCCAGACTCCACCATGTCCCTGCTGGCTTCCTGCTTCCTCATGGCCCTGGCACCTACGGGGCCTTCTGTGTTCGATGCCACATGTGCCCCCGACCTACTGTGGAGGCCTGGTTGGCCTTCCTCAGGGCCTCGTCCCGGCTGTGTTCCGCTGGCATGGGGAGCGAAGGGCGTCAGGGACGGAGGGACACTGTTACGTCACACCTCTTCACGCTTTTCTAAAGCATTGCTTTATTTATGTATCTGAAGAATGAGTGACCGAGAGCTCTTCCACCTGCTGGTCACTCCCCGCATGTCTGCCACAGCCGGGGAGGGCCAGGCTCCTTCCCACGCCCCCGCGGGGCCTGTTGTCCACTGCCTCTCAGGGTGACAGTGAACTGATTGGACACAGAGCTCCTGGGCATGAGTGGGGGTGCTGAGACTCAGCTGGTGCTGCCCAGGCACAGCCAGGAACCCCTGGTGCACAGGGCAGCAGGCCCGGGCAGGGTAGGACCAGCTTCTCAGAGCCCATCCAGCACACTGACCCTGCACTCAGAGTCTGGGCAGAGAGGGGCAGGTGGCAGCTCTTCACCCGGGAGACATGGACGGAGCTCCAGGGTCCTGGCCTTGGCGTGGACCAGTCCAGGGTTGGGGTCACTTGGGGAGTGAACCAGAAACTGGGAGGGTCTATGTCCCTGATCCCGTGAGTGTGTGTTGCTCTCTGCAGTAATAAAGAAATGTACCGTCGGGCCCGGCAGCGTGGCCTAGCGGCTAAAGTCCTCGCCGTGAATGCGCCGGGATCCCATATGGGCGCCGGTTCTAATCTCGACAGCTCCACTTCCCATCCAGCTCCCTACTTGTGGCCTGGGAAGGCAGTTGAGGACGGCCCAATGCACTGGGACCCTGCACCCGCGTGGGAGACCCGGAAAAGGTTCCTGGTTCCCGGCATCGAATCGGCACAGCACCGGCCGTTGCGGCTCACTTGGGGAGTGAATCATAGGATGGAAGATCTTCCTCTCTGTCTCTCCTCCTCTCTGTATATCTGACTTTGTAATAAAATAAGTAAATCTTTAAAAAAAAAAAAAGAAAAAAGAAATATACCGTCCATAGAGTGACAAGTGCTAATGTGGGGCTGGCAGGAACCAGGTGTGGGGGTGCTCCGGCTCCCCACCCCTCAAGGCCGGGCCGTGGCAAGCCAGTCAAGCTCGTGTGTTTCCACGCTGGGAAACAGCCAGTGCTCCACTATCCCTCTAAAAAAGGCCACGAGCTCTAGGAAGCAAAAATGCCTGTGATTTAAGCCAATCCCCACAAAGGCACAATGCCCTCATCTCCTGGGAATGCGGCCTGCGGGGAGAGCTCCATGCCGGGCCCTTTCCCGGGACTGACAGGGGCCGGGGAAGGTCTCTGTCTGGGTCCCTGCCTCATCTGCAGGGCGGAGACCTTGGCCCCACTGAGCGGCCCCTGTCCCAGGCATTTGGTTAAAGGACCAGCAGGTGGAAGAGCTCATTCTCAAATAATAAGGATAGTAGTAAACACAAGAGAAGCTCACTGCCAACTGCCCACGAAGCAGGCCAGGAAGCAGTTGGAAAGCAGGAAGTGACCAGGAGGAAAGGTGTCATTTGCACGCAGAAGGGCTGTGTGTAGAGTCCAACAGAGTCCACAGGCAACCAGCGCACGCGCTCGCTGCCTCTGAAGTTGGTGGGCGAGGATCGGGGTGTTGTGGGGGTACGGAACAATAACCTGTGGCATTGTCAGTGGTCATGCCAAGCACGCCTTCCCGGGGACAGCTGGGGTGGCACACGTGAGGTGACCCTAGCGTGGCGCGTAGTGGGGACGTCAGAGTGGGAGGTGGGCAGCACACGGAGTGTACGTTCCCAGCAGTCCGCAGGAACCTGTGTTCAGAGCAGGCGAGCTCAGCCTCATGGGTCAGCAGCGAGTGGAGAGGAAGCCGCAGTGCAGGAAGCCCCTGGATGCTGACCGCTGTATGGCCCTGCAGGGGGACAGGCAGGGGCTGGCATCTCGGGAAGCTGGTAGTGCTTAGAACAGCAGACACGCACGCCCCAGACATGGGCACACAGGAGGAGGGAGGGTCTGCATGCCCACAGAGGAGCAAAGAAGGAAGCCCACACATGTCAGATGCCACTGTGGGGGTGGTCAGGGCCTTGCCGCAGCTACTGCCCAATGGGCAAGGGAAACCCTTCCCCCCAAACTCTGCAGGAGGCTCACAGGGGATTAGGGCCACGCAGGGAGTGGTGGAGGCTGTCCACCCTCAGGCCAGTGCCCCGTGATGGCACGGGCAACAGCCCGTGGCTGTCCTGCCCAGCAGCTCCCTGGAGCAGCCCCCTGGAGCCCTGCCATAGTTACCAGTGACCCCTTCTCTTGGGGCAGAAGACTTGAAAAAGCCCGGGAGCTGGCACCTCTGGCAGGGGCACCCACTCCCCACCTTCAGCTTCCTCTCCCAGCTGAGCCGTAATAACCTTTGGGCTTCTCAACACGCTGCAGGCTGGCTCCCCTCCTGGCTCCAGGCTTGTCTCAGGGGCTTCTGCCCTGGCTTCCCAGGGGTCCAGGCCTTTTGGCAGTCGGGGTGAGCTGCTGCTCGGAGATTTGCACTTGCTGGTCTGTGTCCGTCTGATCCGGCTGAGCCCAAGCCACGGGGCCTATTTGACTCGCACTGTCCTGTGCGGTCCCCTTTCCCTCTTAGCACCCTGAATGCAGTCCACGCCTGCCCTGGGAGGGGGTCCTCGCTGAGACAAGGTCCCCATGCGGAGCGTGCCCCACAGCACACTTGTCCCTAAACAGCACTCTCTGGCAAAGGCTCTGGCGTGCTGACACCCACCCACAGCGTGGTGGTGTCAGCAGAGGGTGGGGCGAGGTCTGCAGGAGGCCTGGACATCCCCAGGGAAGGCAGAAGCAGGCCTCTGTGCCTTGGCTACTCACTGCCGGCCCCAGAACCACTCTGTGACATTTCAGCCACCTGCCCCTGCTGTGTCACTGCCCACACAGGCTGGCCTGCTTTGCCCAGGGTGGCGGTGGGTGCCACACTCCTGCCAGTTCCATGCTGGAGCCCCAGTGTGCCCCATTCCTTGCCTGCAGGCACGTTTTGTGTCCGAGGTCCATGGCATGGCTGAGGCTGGCCCACTGGCAGGTGTGTGGATCAGCCACAATGAGACGCTGTGGCGCAGTCAGGCAACACACGCACATCCTGCTGCACGTGCGCTCACTGGCCACGATATGGTGAAATTAAATTTATTTTATCTTTATTTGAAAGGCAGAGTTCTAGAGAGAAGGAGAGAGAGAACCATCCACTGGTTCACTCCCCAAATGGCTGCAACAGCTGGAGTTGAGCCAATCTGAAGCCAGGAGCTGGGAGCTTCCTCTGGGTCCCCCTGATGGGTGCAGGGTCCCAAGGACTTGAGCCATCGTTCTCTGCTTTCCCAGGTGCCTTAGCTGGGAGCTGGATCGGAACTGGAGCAGCCGGGACACTTACTGGTGCCACGGTGCCATTCTGACAGGATCAAATTCCCCAAAGTGGTTTCCATCTGTGCTCCCACCAGTGATGCCTGACAAGAGTGGGGTGGGTGAGACGCAGGGGTGTCGCCTGCCTCCCCTGCAATCAGCGAGGCCCCCCGGGAGGCCACAGTGATGCCAAGCACCCGGTGGCAGCCCCCAGCTTCTTCCCGGCTCTGCTGTGGCATCTGGGAGTCCCTGGCAGATGGTGAGCTCTCTCTCTCTCCATCTTTCAAATACATTTTTCTTTCTTTTTTTTTTTTTCTTTAATATTCATTTATTCATTAATTACATTGTATTACATGACACAATTTCATAGGTACTGGGATTCCCCCCCCTTCACCCCAAACCCTTCCCCCATCATGAATTCCTTCACCTTGATGCATAACCACAACTCAAGTTCCGTTGAGATTCCCTAATTAAAAGTTTACACCATACAGAGTCCAGCATCCCACTTGTCCAGTTCAAGTTCAACGGCCTCTTAGGGAGGCCCTCTCAGGTTTGTAGGCAGAGCCAGCAGAGCGTCACCTCGATCAATTAGAAGCTCCAACATATCATCAGCAGCAGTCCAGGTATGATGAGGCTGGTGCAGAGTCCACTGATTGACATAGTCCGTCTTTCAAATACATTTTAAAAACAGTGACTAGTGATGCCCTGCGTCTTCCCCAACACTGGATTTTATCAGTCTGCTTAACTTTGCTGACTCTGATAAGAAGCTACACATGTAGACACACAAGCCACAAGTTAAATATATCTTGACACTAGAACGCTGCACTTTGCCGCATTCTCTAGCCCTCCACTGAAATGGAATGCTGGGTTTGTGTTGTCGAGGGACTAAATTATTGCTGCGACGCAGGGGAAGCAGTGGTGGGGAGAGGATAGGGAGGGTGGGGAAAGAAACCCCTAAGGGAAGTAAAAAGAATTGGAATTTTTTCATTGATTTATCTGATAGAGTACAAAGAGGAAGAAGGCGAGAAAGGGCCGGAGTGTTCCCCATGCTTCCCTCCCGACGCCGGCAGTGGCAGCCAGGTGGCAGGGACCCAGGGCAGGAGCCGTCCCCCCAGCCGCCAGCGTGCACTTCAGCAGGGGTGGGACTGGCGCGGGGCGGGCGATGCCACAAGACCGATGCTGCACGCTAGAGTTGGAGGCAGAAAGCAGGGGTGAGTGTGAGCATGAGCACCCACTCCCACCCACCACTGGTTCTCTCCACCGTGGAGGCTGGGATCTGGGCGTCCCTCGTGGGCCACCACTCCTGCTTCGGACAGTGAGCGCTGGAGAAGCTGGGAGCGGCAGCCACGTGCGGGGAGAACACTCAGCGCCAGGCCCAGCACCCTCTCCTGACGTGGGCACCATGGACTTTGTCAGCTCATCTTTTATGAACCTCCCCTGAGGCCGTAAACACCCCACCCACGGTTGCAGGGCTTTTAAAGGGCTGTTTTCGGTGCTCGTTGGGCCTGCTGTGTGGATGGGGGGCAGGCTCGTGACTAATTCCAGGTTTTGCCACCCTGGAGTTGCTCCTCTCCTCACGGTTCTGCCAGGGCCCGTGTCACGTGTCGGGACACGCCTGTGCTTACCGTGATGCCGGGCGGTGGGGGCTGTTTGCTCAGCGGTGTCTTGGCTGCTTGAGGCCCTTGGCATCCCTGCCGCGCGTTCTGGAATTACCCAGCCTCCAGCAGAGCCGCCATCAGGTTTGTACCAGCAGTTCCAGAGGCCTGAGCGGGAGGGGAAAGCCGTCTTTGCCATCCTGAGGCCTGTCCATGGGAGCGCCGAGTCTCACACTCACTACTTTCAGTTGTTTTAAGGGACCAGGGTTGTGGCACAGTGGGTGAAGCTGCTATCTGTGACGCCAGCATCCCATATGGGCTCTGGTTCAAGTCCCAGCTGTTCCACTTCTGACCACGTCCTGGGACAGCATGGAGGATGACCCAAGCTGGAGTCCCTGTACCTGCACGGGAGACCTGGAGGAGGCTCCTGGCTTCACTGGCCGTTCCAGCCCTGTGGCCACCTGGGCAGGAGATCAGTAGAGGGAAGAGCTCCCTCTTTCCTTCTGTGTAACTCTAACTTTCAATTCAACAAGCATATTTTTCTAAAAAAAAAAAAAAAAAAAAAAAAAATCCAATAGGCTTTTAAAATACCTTTCTCTGTAAGATTGTACACCTCTTAGTTTTATTTCTAGGCATATTTGCTTTTTGCCGCCACGGACTATCATTTTTCTAAATTACGTGTCATTTGCTGCTGATGTAAGAAGCCCATTTTGGGGGTGTGTGGCGAGTTTTGTTCTCAATCTTTTGCTCAGTGTGAGAATCATCTTCTGGGACCGCGGCTGGTCCACATTCTGCCCCTCGCTGAGCAGCGCCCCCCGCCGCCGCTGCTGGTCACCCCCTTGCCCGGCTCCTGCCGTATCCTGAGCCGGCCCCAGGAAGGCCCGGCAGTGCTGCACTTCTGAGTCCAGTTTTCCTGGCATGATTGATGCTGCGTTTGACAAAAGGCTTCTTGTGTGTCTCTCGGGATGCCCCTCTGCCTCCTGGCGCAGGGGTTTCTATTAATAGAAAGGAGCCGTTGACTCTGAGTTCCACCCGGGTCGCCCCGGGCCGGCCCCTGCCGTCATCACATGCCACCTGTCCATACGCTGCTGATGGGAGCCGTTGCAGGGTCACCTCGGGCCTCTCCCCTCATCAGTCTGGTGATTTGTGATGCGGGGGGCGGGGGGGCTCTGTGCTTCCTCCCTGTGCACCCCTACACTCAGCGACAAAGGTCTACTGCAGTGTGCCCCAGGCGGGTCAGTTCTCAAGGTCGCTGTGACCTTCGCTTTGGCAAGTAAGGGCACTTCCTCCCCTCTCCTGTTCACTGTTCTGGCCCGGCACAAGCCCGCTGGCTGGAGCCTCAGCACAGTTGCCCCACACACTGAGCCTGGGGCACCCATGTCACTGACCCTCCCTTAACTCCTACAATGACCTCTGCCCCAAGGGAGCCCCGTGGTGCACTCCCAGGTCCTTCTTCCTCAGTCCAGCCTCCCTGCGAGGACGCAGTGCCTCTCCCGTTCTAGGCACGGCCTGGTGCCAGGGCTACCCCGTGGTCTGCAGGGCCCGACCCTAACACCCTGGCCCACCCCGGTTGTCCTGGAACATCTGAACCCGTCTCCCTCCAGACCGTGGACGCCGTGTGGCCACCTATGTACTGCCACAGCCCAGGCCCTGAGGTCCTGCCAGAACCTTCTCTCTGCCCAGCTTCTACTGACCTCCCCTTCCAGCCCGGCGGCCCAGTCAGGGTACACGGTGCATGGCAAACACTTTCCAACCCTCTTCCCATGTGACTGTCCAGGGACACAGAGGGACCCTGGCTCAGTGCTGGCCCTAAGTTCTTGGAGGAGCCAGGGAGCCGGCACGCCAGCAGCTGGGCTGGGAGAGCGGTGTGTGCACCTTGCTGGTCCCTGCTGGCCACGTGGACCCTGGCAAGATGGTGCACCTCGAACCGGGCAGGCTCCCACACAACGTGTCCTGGATCGAATGGTGTATGCCACCCTATTTTTGTCACTCCCGTATTATGTTTTGTTTATAAGTAGAAAACAAAAAACATTGCTTCAAGTAAACATACCCTATAGGGCAGGTGTGGCGCTTCCCTCAGGACACCATGTCCCATATCAGAATGCTCAACGTGAGCCTCTGTTACTCCACGCGTCTGCTCCAGCTCCCTGCTGGAACCAACGGGAGGCAGCGGGGCATCGTCCCCTGGCTTCCGCCCGGCCCATTTGGGGAGTGAGCCGGCAGTCTGGTCCCCGGCACCCACGGGGGACGCCTGGTGGAGCTCCTGGCTTCCGCCCGGCCCATTTGGGGAGTGAACCGGCAGTCTGGTCCCCAGCACCCACGGGGGACGCCTGGTGGAGCTCCTGGCTTCCGCCCGGCCCATTTGGGGAGTGAACCGGCAGTCTGGTCCCCAGCACCCACGGGGGACGCCTGGTGGAGCTCCTGGCTTCCGCCCGGCCCATTTGGGGAGTGAACCGGCAGATGGAAGACCTCCCAGTCTCGGTCTTGCTCTCCTTGTCACTCGGCATCCCAGGATGACAGCCACCTCCAACTATCCGTTTCCTTCTAAGGTTTTTAGGAATCACAAAATGGGTAACTCACTTCTGATTACAGTGTCAAAGTCGCCTTGCGTGGCCCTCCCAAAGACTGGGCAGGACCCAGAGAAGCAAGGGGACAATCTGTCCAGAGTCACTCAAGGTGCCCAGGGACCAGCGAGAATGAGAAAGCTGTCCTCGGGCTGAGGGACGAAGCCCAGCGCCGGGGGAGCACGGTCCGTGTGTGTGAGAGTGGCCGGCACAGTGGGGAGGTGCGCGGTCACTGTCGCCGTGGGCTGCAGGAGGGCGCAGGGCAGGTTGGCTCCGGGGGTCGTGGGATGCTGTCCGCTTTCTGCCTGCTGCGTGCTCCTGCAACGCAGCTGCAGGTCAGAGCTGTTCTCACCCATGGGCTCCAACTTCGCAGCAGGGCCCCCAGCCCCCTGAAGGCTGCTATGTGAGCAAAGTCCCAGCTCCTGGCTGTCCTTCCCACCCCTGCGGCAGGTCCCGGGCCAGTTTCAGGGCAGTTACAGCCCGAGATCGTTAGCACCCCCAGCAGCACGGAGCTCAGGAGTTGGTGTTGTGTGGCTAAGCCATTCAATTATGCTGAAGGAACCACGTGGCCTGGTTGGGCCTCTGGTGTCTGGCAGACACTCCTTGGCGTCCGGCTGCTTCTTGCACAGCAGGCTGACAGGGGCAGAACAGCACTACCCCCAGGGCTAAGGGGCACCGCGGGCCACTGACCTCCTGGGCTGGCCACCTTGGCCAGTAGCAGGGCACTGAGGGGGTTGGGCTCCGGGCTGGACCTTCTGCACCTCGTTAACAAATGGGTGAGTGGGGCTAGGGTCCCAGGCTTGCGGGGGCGGCAACCTGAACCTGACCTCCGGCTTCGCCTCCAGCCCCTCTCTGCTCACACCCTGTGTGCGCACATCCCACTCAACTAGCAATGTGCCAGCCAGCAGAGGCACCAGCCAACCGCTGCGATGTAACTGGGGCTGGTGCTCACGCTTGCGGCCTCAAGGAGAGGCCGGGGACAGGCGGGAGGCGCTGGCCTTGCCCGCCCCCCTCGCCCGCTGTGCACGTGCGGAGCCCGCCGCCTCACCGCACCCAAGGGTGGGGACGACGTCCCAGCCTCCCCCAGCCGGGCCTCCCCGGTCGGGGCCTGAGCGGCCTCCTCGGACGGCGCGGGCCCGGCGGCCTGCTGGGTCGCCCCTCGCCCGGCGCACCTGGCGTCGGCGGCGCGCCAGCCCCGCAGTGCGCGGCGCGGGGGGCAGCCGCACCGGCGGCCGGCGGAGGCGCGCACGTCGGCGTTCGCGGCGGCGCCGACCCCGCCCCCGGCGTGCGTGTGCGCCCTCCTGCCGGCGCGGGGGCGGCGGGGAGGGCGGAGCGGCGGAGCTCTGAGGCGGCTGAGGCGGCCGTGGCGGCGGCGGGGCGGCCAGGTCGGCGCGGGGCTCGGGGCGCGCGAGCCGCCGCCGCGCCGCAGCGCACAGGCCGGGCCGGATCGCAGCTGCGCCCCGCGCGGGCCGCGGGAGGTGAGGCGGCGCGGCGTGCGGGCTGACAGCGGTCGGCGCCGGGGGCGGCGGGCACCCGGGCCGCGTTTATGTAAGCCCGGCGGGCAGGTGCGGAGGCCGATGGCACCCGCTTGGGCGCGGACACTGCGCTGCGTGTCCCGGCCGGGGGCTGTGCTCCGGGCTGGGGGGCTGCGGGGCTGCGGGGCTGCGGGGCTGCGGGCGGATCCCGGCGCCTGGGAGCGGAGGCTGCGCGCGGGGCTTGGCTAGGCTGCGCCCGGGAGGGGAGGCTGCGCTCCGGGCTGGCGAAGCTGCGCTCCGGGCTGGCTAGGCTGCACCCGAGATTGGGAAAGCTGCGCTTCTGAGGGGGGAGGGGGTTGTTCTCCGTGAAGCGAGGATGCCTGACCCTAGGAGAGAGGCTCTTGCCCGAAGTGGAGAGGGTGCGCCCCAGGGTGGGGAGGCTGCGCCCTGGGACCGGGGAGCTGCGCCCCTGGATCAGGGAGGCTGCGTCCAGGACGGCGGCGCGTCCCCTCCCGAGGGCAAGGTGTCCGCGTGGGATGTTCTGCAAAGCGGGGAGGGGTGAGAGCGCTGGTCGGGACTGCACCCCTAGCAGGGCAGGAGTGTACTCCTTGGGAGGGACTGGGGGGCCTGTGTTTAGAAGGGGGTACACCGTGCCCCCCCGCGGAGGGTCCGACCTGTGCTCTGTGCCATCCAGTGTCCCTCGTCAGGGCGGACGTCTGCGCCTCGGGCAATCCCTGGGGCGGGGAAGTTCCCGCGGATGCTGGCCGCTGCTGACTTGCGACCCTCCGGGGGTTGTCGGGGGCCCCGAGGTGGTTTTGGTCAAATTCACGTGGGTGTGGGACGATGACCGTGTGGTGGGTGGGTTGGGCCGGGGACAGCGGGGATGGGGGGAGTCCCCGCCGCATGTTGCGGCGGGCGGGTGTGCGGCGGCCCCGCAGGGTGTCTGCTTGGCAGCTGATATTCTTAGCCTGTGGGGTTGGTGGTTACTTCTGATAAAGCCGTTGTGTTTCCCCCATATGGAGCTGTGTTCCGCAAGTGTGGAGGAAAGGGGCTGGGCGGCCAACTTGCCTTAATTAACACGACTATAGGAACCTGGGGACAGAAATACCCCAGCGGAGTCCTCCGTGGCCTCTCTTGGGGATCATTTTTGTTCGTGGGGAGGAGCACCCTGCGGCTGTGTTCTCCTCCCCACTGGGTTGTCTTCAGAGCCAAGGGGGGCCCCTGTGGGGGCAGGTGGTCCTTTAGCCTGGTCCTGTTGAGGGTTTCCTGGAGGGAGCAGGAGAAAGAAGAAAAAAAGGGGGGGGGGGTCAGAGGTTGATGGCTGTGGTGGCCTGGAGGACAAGATCCAGGGGCTGGCTGGGCCCGGCTTGATAAATATTGGATGAGACAGCAGGGCTGGGGTGCAGAATGGACTCAAACAGCTTTGAAAGCAATCCATTGTCTGCCAGCCATGCCCCGTGATGTTTGAGGGACCCCGGGTGCCCAGCCACCCCCAGGGCACACGGACAGCTGGGGAGGGTGGAGGGAGGGGTGCAGACGCCTGTGTCCCTCTGGGCCCCGGGCGGGGGTGCGTGCCCAGGGACGAGCTTGCCTGCGTAAGCACCGGTCTGTCCCTGCCGCATCCCTCCTTGACCCTAAAGCTCCGCGTTTGGATTTGGGGATAGGAGAGCTCCTTCAGACACTTCTCCGTGACCAGCTCGAACCAGCTCGGTCCGTCTTACAAATGCTTGTCTGTGGCCAGCGCGCTGAGCCAGGTGGGCAGGATTGGCAAATACTGCGCCCGGCCGTTTGCTGGTCAGTTTCATAGTTTCTGAAACTGAAATGTCCAGCTCAGGTTATGAAGTCACAGCCTTTCACGTGGGTCCCGGGAGGTCGCACCTTCCCGGCCTGCCTCCTCCAGCTGTCGCTGTGTCCTGCACTGTCCCCACGGTTCCTGGGATGTGGACACGGCTGTGCGTCTGTTTTATGTTTCCTCTGAGCAGTGGTGCTGTAAGTGCAAGCGAGCCCTGTGGATTACTTTTTATGAATGGTGACAATTGCTTCACTCCGAGTTGTGTTGCGGTCCTGGGTTTTATTCCCTGGAATGCCTGGATTGCAATCATTCAGTTTAGGATGACTCTGAAAGTGAGTATCTACTTTCTAAAAATATTTGCTTATTTATTTGAAAGGGAGTATTAGAGAGAAACAGAAAGAGATCCTCTATCCACTTGTTTACTCCCCAAATGGCTGCAGTGGCATGGCTGGACAAGCCAAAGTTAGGACCCCAGAACTGCAGCTGGGTCTCCCACATGCGTGCAGGGACCCAAGGACCTGGACCGTCTTCTGCTGCTTTCCCAGGTACACTGGCAGGGAGTTGGATTGCAAGTGGAGCAGCTGGGATTTGAACCTGTGTACTCATAAGGTCTGCCAGCGAGTTAGGCAGCAGCCTGACATGCTGTGCCAGCGCCCTGGCCGTGGAGGACAGCCGGTGTAAGTCTGTGAAATGTGCCTCCCCTCCGTTCCCCCGCATCCACCTGAGAAAGCGTTGGGGAAGCTCCCCCTGCAGCCAGCACGGGGACACTGCCCTCGATGGCCCGAAAAGCTCGTGCTTGGTGGTCAGAGTTCCTAGCCGTCCAGGCCGTAGACAGAAAGGTGAGGTGTGGATGCAGGCCTGGGGTGCTCATCCAGAGCCTGCCTTGGTCAGGGGCACCTCCGGAGGACCTTGTCAGGACCCGGGGGCACGGGGGTGCTGGAGCCCCACATCCGGAATTGGGCAGAACAGACAGTGGGGACTTACAGAAAGCGTCTTGGTTTGTGTGTTCGCAATGTGTGAGGCAGTCCATACGCCTGCTTGATTCCTCTGGGAGACTCTTCTTTCCAAAGCTGCCGCTTTGTGTGTGCCGTGTGGATGGGCAGTGTGAAGTTGGGCCTCGTGTATGGCAGTCGCTGGCCAAGGGTCACTTCCTGCCACGTTGTGATCCCGTCTTCTCTGCTGTCCTCGCCTGCCAAGGTTGGTGTCTGAGGGCTGTGAAGTTAAGGTGGAGCAGGGAGGGGATGCCTCGTGCAAGGGGCGCCCTGTGTGAGGGGCCGTGAGGAAGCACGGAGCAGGATGACGCCTGGCAGGCAGCTCGGGGACAGAGGGAGCTGGGGCACCACGGCCTGGACCTGTGCTGGTGACGTCAGGAGGCCACATGGCCTGAGTGGGAGGGGGCTGGGGAGACAGGATGACAGCTTCTGGGAGAAGAATGCAGACCTTAATCCAAGCAGAATGGGAAGCTCACCCTGGCGGGCGGGAGGTGCTGCTGCTACTCCCTGGGCAGACCCAGCGAGGCCAGGAGAGATGGGGCGCTGCCCGCCGGGGGAGCCGTAACCCCGAAGAGCCTTCTTCCACGTGAGGCCTGGACCTGGCATCGATGCCGTCTTGGCGTCCTGGGTGAGGTGCGAAGCTTGGGGACAGAGTGGTTTGGAATTTGGACACGTGGAGCTGGAGACCATGAGAGGTGCCTGGCCGTGGGTGCTTGTGGTCCGGCCACCCACCAGGCCGTGATCCTGAGCTGTGACACTGTTCTGTGTGTGTTCGTTTACTGACTTCAAGGAGCAGAGACACAGCTCACACCTGCTGGGCCCCGCCCCTCATGCCTGCATGGCTGGGGACGAAGCTGAGAGCCTGGAGCTCCCAGCACTTGAGGCAACGCTGCTGCGTTCATGGGGAGCCAGCTGGTCCTCTGGCAGGAGATGGGGTGTTTCTGTGGCTGACTGCCACTCTGCCTTCAGCTGCGCCCTTTTGTTCCCTGGACTAGGAAGACTCACACAGCTCATGTCACAGGGCTGTTGAACCTGTGCCCTAAGCCTTCGCAGAGCGCCCAGCTACTGTGCATCTAAGTGGACACTTGGGCAGGGCTGGAAGGTCAAGGTCAGGTCCAGGGAGAGGAGTGGGCCAGTCTGTCAGTCTTGGCTCTGGTGCCTGTCACTGAGACTTGAGTGTGAGTCCCTAAGGCAGGGACTGAGCCAGAGGCTCCTGACAAGAGCCCAGGGGCCAAGGTGTCCCTGTGCCGCAGGAGAGGGGCAGCTGAGGGTACAAGAAGCCAGCTGACGTCACGAGTGGGATCCAAGCCAGAGGTATGAGAGGGCCCTTCCTGGTGTGTCCTCCTCGGGGCGGCCCTGGGGACCTGTGTGTGAACATGTAATGTGAGGCTGAAGGCTTTCCTGCGGAGTGTGGCTCCTGTGCGGCAGGAGGGAGGGGGCCGGGATGGCGGTAAAGGTGGAGAACCAGAGAGAGGGGGCAGTATGTGGGATAAGGAAAGTTCCAGGAGGCTCCAAGAGTGCTTGCCAGAGGAGGGGTGAGACAGTCTCCATGTGAGCACCTGCTTTGAGATTGGTTTTTGCTTCATTGTTAGTCACTTGGCGTCTGCCTGTAGCAGGCAGTGTCTGCACATTCCTTCCCAGGGCCACAGGGTGCCACGGCCAAGGAGCAGGCGGGTCAGCCTTCACGTGCACACCTGCCCGTCCCGGAAACACAGGAACACGCGTGTCAGCCTCCACCATGCACACCTGCCCGTCCCGGAAACACAGGAACACGCGTGTCAGCCTCCACCATGCACACCTGCCCGTCCCGGAAACACAGGAACACGCGTGTCAGCCTCCACCATGCACACCTGCCCGTCCCGGAAACGCACAGGAACACGCGTGTGAGCCTTCACGTGCACACCTGCCCGTCCCGGAAACACACAGGAACACGTGTGTCAGCCTTCACTATACATACCTGTCCGTCCCGGGTGCACTGGGTGTTGTCTGTGAGACACACACAGAAACATGCATGTCAGCCTTCACCGTGCACACCTGTCCATCCCGGGTGCACTGGGCATTGTCTGTGAGACACTCGCAGGAACACGCGTGTCAGCCTTCACTGTGCACACCTGCACGCCCTCCCTGCTCGTGTTCTGAAGTGCTCACGTGTTACCACTCTTTCACAGATGGTCTTTCTCCAGTCAGGAGAGGTCTGGGGACCCTGGGAAGTCAGGTAATGTAACCCTCACATGTCAGGTGTGGTCGAATGAGGGTGATCTAGTTGTGTTCATGGTGATCCTAGAAGGGAGTGTTAAATGGACCCACCCCTCTGTGCCCTGAGGGCTCCCACACTCCTGCTCTGCTCTGTTCTTGACCCCCTAAGGTAGCTCTCTCCTGCACCGTCTTCCGGTGACCCCTCCACTGCCTCTCAGCCTCAGGACCTTGGAGTTGCTTTTGCCTTCCCTTGCGGGCATATATGAGCTGTACCTCACGGGCCCTGGGTACCCCTGCCGACTGTGCCTACCTGGACTGGAAGCCTCAGGAAGGCGGGGCTCAGAGCAAAGCTTGGCACAGCATGGGCACCAGCTCAGAGTGGACACTCAGCTCAGAGTGGACACTCAGCTCAGGGCGGGCACCCAGCTCAGGGCGGGCACCCAGCTAGAATGGGCACTCAGCTCAGAGTGGGCTCACAGCTCAGGGCAGGCACCCAGCTCAGGGCAGGCACCCAGCTCAGAGCGGGCACCTAGCTCAGGGCGGGCACCCAGCTCAGCGTGGGCACCCAGCTAGAATGGGCACCCAGCTCAGGGCAGGCACCCAGCTCAGAGCGGGCACCTAGCTCAGGGTGTACACCCAGCTCAGGGTGGGCACCCAGCTCAGGGCAGGCACCCAGCTCAGGGCAGGCACCCAGCTCAGAGCGGGCACCTAGCTCAGGGTGTACATCCAGCTCAGGGCGGGCACCCAGCTCAGCGTGGGCACCCACCTAGAACGGGCACTCAGCTCAGGGCAGGCACCCAGCTCAGAGCGGGCACCTAGCTCAGGGCGGGCACCCAGCTCAGTGCAGACACCCAGCTCAGCGCGGGCACCCAGCTCAGGGTGTACACCAGCTCAGGGTGGGCACCCAGCTCAGGGCGGGCAGCACAAGTGTTTGCGGGATGGGTGGCTGCCTCTCCTTGCACTTTCTGTGGGGGGTGGGGTGGGGTGGGACTGAGCCGAGTGTGCGTCTGCCTGTGGGATGGGTCCTCCCCGCCCCCCACGCTGCACCCCCAGGTCCCATTGTGCTTGGTGAATCAGGCATATATTTATGCCCCATATGTCAGTGTTGTCTCCAGACTTCCCTGCTTTTCTTCGTAGAATGGAAACATTTACACAACAGTCAAAAATGTTATAAAACCACGAAGTGCGCTATAGTAAATTAATCTGTTCCGAACAGGGAGCCCATATCCTGGCAACACATACAGCTGTGTCCTGCAGCATGCGCTCAGCTGCTTTGGACACCGTGCAGCGGGGCTGCGTTCCTCGAGGCAGCCAGAGCAGGGGCAGCTGTGCCCTGACCCAGGGAGCATGCTTGGACTATCCTGGGAGGTCTTAGGGGAAATAACAAATGAAAAACACACTTGCTGCAACTCGTGGAGGCCTCAAGAAGCTACAAAGCTCTTGGTAGAAGAAGGAATGGCACAGGATTTGGGAGATGTAGTTTGATCCTGCCTGCCTTGGACCCCACGCCGTGTCTGCCAGGTGCCTTGGATGTAACTGGGGGACGCCCAAGGGGGTAGTTCCTGAGAGACAAAGTCCCGTGGGTCAGGTGTTTCTGACTGGTGCATCCAGTGGTCCCACGGTGTGGGCGGGAGGAGGTAGTTTGGCAGAGCCTGGCTCTCCCGCCTGGCCCAGTGACTAGTGAGAGGCGGGGTCAGAGGGCGGGAGTCTGGGCTGGTGGAATCCGGGGTTCTGGCAGTCCAGGAGGTGTACCCCGCAGGGTTAGCGTCCCTGGCTCCCCCACCTTCCCTACCTTCGGGGCCTCTGTCTGGAGTGAGCCGAGCAGGGACTGTTTTCAAGTCTGGAGTTTGTCACAGCTTCCTATGTGTGTTCAGTGTCTATCGGTTATTCATTCCTGATGAGCATCCTCCCAACCGAGCGTGGCAATGGCACGCGTGAGTCTGAAGGTTGCGTGGCCTTTCTGTGCCTCATGTCCGGGCAGAGCACGTCAGCCCTGCTTGCTGTCCTTTGTGTGGTTGGTGAGGTGCAACAGAGCATCCTGGTCCCTGGGGCCTGTCCGGGGTGGACGGAGGCAGCTTGGGGGTCTTGGACAGCACTGCGCTGCTCGCCCACACCGGGACCCCGTGGCCCAGCGTGGGACACTCCTGGCAGGGTCCCTGCCAGCGGTGCCTCCCCAGCCCGCCTGACCCCTCAGGGGTAGATTCTCTGGGATTTCCCTTCCAAAGTGAGGCCTGGTGGTTGATGGAGTGCGCCTCAGGTGCAGGCCTTGGCTGTGTGGGATTAGGAAATGGACTCCTGGCTTCTGCCTTGGGATGAGGGTACACCCCCGGGGCACCCTCAGAGGAGGGGGCTCCACAGCCGTGCCGCCCCGCCCCCTGGCCACAGCGGTGTCACCCCTCGGCAGCCCTGACTGGCCGGTCTGCATGTGGCTTTGGGCGGGCGGTGGGCATCCCAGGTGGGCTGGACGCCCTTCGGCCCAGCTGTGTTCCGGGATGCCAGCTGAGCAGAGGGTTGCTGGGGCTGGACTGACCCTCTGCATGGGTGCCTTCTGCAGCAGGCCTGGCCTGGGGCGGCATAGCTGCTTCACCTCTGCATGGGTGCCTTCTGCAGCAGGCCTGGCCTGGGGCAACATAGCTGCTTCACCTCTGCATGGGTGCCTTCTGCAGCAGGCCTGGCCTGGGGTGGCATAGCTGCTTCACCTTCCCTGCTTCACACGTTGGAACGGTTTCCGCCAAGAAGCCTTCTGACCCCAGAAGGAGCAGAGGATAGATGGAGGGACGAGGTGCCCCGCACCCCACAAGTGGTGACTAACTGTGTTGTGGATAGAAGCTGGCTTGGAGAGCTGGAGGTGGGCAAGTTCTGACCCAGGAATTCGCAGGGTCGGCCCAGAGCAGTCACAGTTTGGGGTCACAGAGTTCAGGCTCTGTGTGGTCATCGCTGGGACACTGGAATGAGAAGTTGCTTGCACAGTATGTCCATGGTTGGGAGGTGACCAGAGGACGGTCCTCCCAGGCCTTTCCTTAGCGGCCACGGGGTTAAGGCTGGCACCCTAACTGGCACTCTGAGGTGTTGGTGTGGTGTAGCAGGTGGTCTTCACCCACACGTGTGACGTGAGTACACACACACTGTCTGAGCTGTGGGAGGGAGCCAGCTGCATTTCCGCGGGCAGCTGTGGACGTGACAGCACCCGTGCCTCCCGCCTGGGCGCGCCTCGCCCTCACGCGTGAGTCAGCTGTGTGTAAGCATGGCCCAGGTGTGAGCCATGGGAAAGGGAGGGGCTGCCTCCCGAGCCAGGGACCATGCTGTGGGCCAGGCGGGCAGGCTGGGCTGGGGGGCTGCGGGCCATGTCCGAGTGCTTTCCCAGAAAGCAGAGGTGGGAAGAGGGTTCCGAGGAGAGCGTTTCCTCAGCTGGCCGCCCTGAAGTTCACCCTCTGAAGTGGGCAAGTTCATGTTTTAATGTGTTTAAAAACAATTATTTACCTAAAAAGCAGAATGGCAAGGAGACAGAGAGAGCTCTTCCCTCTGCTGGTTCATTCCCCCAAGGAGCTACAGCAGCCAGGGCTGGGCCAGGCGGAAACAGGCACCTGGAGCTTCGGCCGGCTCCCTGCTGCTGCTCCTGCACCCACGGGGAACACCCGATGGAGCTCTAGGCTCTGGGCCTCTGCCTGGCCCAGCCCTGACTGTGTGGCCACTTGCAGGCCCCCTGGAAGTGGTGCCCGCAGGGCCTGTGGTGTGGCCCGACGCCGCATGGAGTTCTGGACATGCACAAGTGAGTGGGAGGGGACGGAGCCAGGCAGGTGCCCGTGGCCGAGCACCACAGGAACCCCCAGGTGACTGGGCCGGAGTCTGATGGGAAACAGGATACCGGCCCAGTCTCGCAGTATCTCTTCCCTGAGTTATTTATTAAGAAGGGAAACATGGTAACTCTAGATTGGAGAAAGCCAGTAGACAGCGCCTCGCCCAGGTGACCCCTGTGATATGACGTGGCACCTGCCCGTGTGCACGCTGGGTCCCATGAGAGGTGTGCCACGGGCCCTGCAGCCCAGGGGCAGCTGCCAGGTGCTCGAGTGTCCAGGGGGACTGAGGTGTGTGGGGTGTGCTCGGGGTCCTGGGCAGAAGCTGCTGCCGTCACTCAGGTTGGTGGGCCACTGACAGCACGTACCTGGGTGCCTTCCCCTGGTTGCTCCTCAAGCTCACGTCCTGTACAACTTGGGCCAGGTGGAGGACGTGTGGGAATCCTGGACAGCTGTGCCATGTTTCCAGTGCTCAGGTCCCAACGGCAGCAGTGGTAGAAGGCATGAGCTGGCTGCCGAGCCGGCGGTGCAGTGGGGTCGGGTGGCCTGCCTCTTTGCCCGTGTGTCTCCTCGACGCTGAGGGAGCGCCAGGCCCCGCTTCCCAGGAAGGGGCTGTCCCTGGGAGCCCCCGGGGGGCTTCTCTGCAGGGTGGACTCCTCTGCGTGGTACCCTGGAGAAGGCAGCATCTTGTGGAGCTGGGGTCCAGTGTCTTCCTGGTTTATCTGTGATCTTTGGAGTCTGTGTTTTTTGTCTGAGGATGTCTTAGTTTTTCTAGGGTCAGTCTCACCGCGCTCTTTCTCAATGGCCTCTGGGTCCTGGGTCCCATCCAAGTACATTTTCCCACCCTCAGTGGTCACCCAAGGGAGCCTCAAAAATAGGGTGAAAAAATGGAATTCGAAGGTAAGGTGATTTTGGTACAACAGACGTTGGCATTCGTACGTGGCCTTTCCATAACACGTATTTTCTTGATTTCTTCTAGTAGTTTCTGTTTGGTGTTCATGTTTTGCTGGCTGCTCTGTGCGTGGAGCTGGGGGCCGGTGCTGGGCTGAGCCGTCTGCCCTCTGCTGGGGCTCGGGGCTGCCGGCTGGGTCACACGCTCGGCCCACCCTGTCCTCGCTGTCCTTCGTCCCTGCTGTACCCCGAAGCTGCTGGTGGCCTTTCCCTGCCCAGCACCAGCCTGGCATCGCTCCCCTGTCCTGCACCTCACGTGGCTGGGTTGCTCCTTCAGCAGGCGGCCTTGTCTGGCTGATGCGTGGAGAGGCTCCGCCGGCCCCGTGGCCAGCTGCATCGCCCCTCCGACCTGGTGCTCGTGCGTATGCTGGCAGTTTGGCGTCCATCCTCGCTTCTGCATTCGGAGGGATTTCCCACTTCTCGTTGAAGACGCTGAATTCACTGTTTATTTTAGTACCTTCTGCTTTTTGAAAAGAACAACCCCCACCCCCCCACACACACACTCATAGCTCCTGTGTGGATGTTCCGGGCTTTGCGACTGGCGGTGGTGGTGGAGCAGCTGTGTTCGGGGCGGGTCTCTGAAGCACTCCGACTTGCTGCATTTCCCAGGCTTGGGGTGTCGGCGTTCGCACCACGGCCTCTTCCAAGCTCCCAGTGCATGACATTGCCGAGGACATGGTTGTCGCAGGTGGCAGTTTGTGCCAGTGGCTGTCTGCAAGCCCCAGGTTCCACCCCTTGCCCGTCTGGCCAGCACGCCCACGGTGACCATGGGGGCTTGGACACCAGCTTTCCGCATTTGCAGCTCGAAGTCACTGACAGGCGGGTAGATCTGTGGGTGGCCAGCTCGTCACCGTGGGGAGGTGCTGTCCCCGCCCCCACGTGGGCAGCTCTTCATCCTGGTGACTCGGGACCTGTGGCCTCACCCCCTCCACAGGGGTGCTGAGCAGGCAAGACCCCGTTTCCTGCCCTACGGCCTTGTCGGTCTGCTGTCAGCCCAGGCTCCCGCTTTGCCCATGTATTAAGTCAACCCCAAGTCAATCCGATTTCTTCTGCTGCCTTAATTTTGAAATTTCCTTCTTTGGTAGCTGCCGGCATTTATCTTAACAGCGATTGTAATTGTTTCTGCTTTGACTGCAGTTGGGCGCCGCCTGGCTGAGCTGGCATGGCCCCTTTCTGCACTCATTCTGCTCCTTGGCCCTGGGCACGGGCCGGGGGCTGCCGGGAGGAGGCACCTGCTGGCTGTTCCCGCAGGGCCCTGCATGGCAGGTAGTGGAGAGTCTGTGAATGAATGGGGGAGCCAGGTTCCCGGAGATGGCCGCTGGGAGATGGCCGCTGGGAGATGGCCGCTGCGGCTCCATCTTGGTTGCCTCTCGGAGTGTGAGCTCGGAGGTGCCTGTGGGGATTAGGCCTTCATGGAGGTCTCCTGCCAAGATGGGCCTGGGGCCGGGGCCGTGTGGTGCCTGGGCACACCATGCTGCCAGCTCCGTCGGCCGAGCCTGTGATGGCGTCTGGGACTGCGTTCCCGGCCGCTGTGGCCTCTGTAGCCTAGGGCATGAAGGTGCTGCTCACGTCACACGCTTCGTCAGCTGTGTGGCCGCACGGAGCCGGGAGCCTGGTCGCTGACCTACCCCCGGTGTCCTTGCCTCCGGCCCTGAGCTTGGGGTGCTGGCAGGGAGCAGGGCCGCTCCCATCTCCGGCCGGCCGCAGTCCAGTGAGAGTGGCTGTCTCCCAGGCCCCAGCTGGGCTTTACCATCTGGCTGGCTGGGGCCGGGTGTCTGGGTGCGGGCCAGCCGTCCTCAGAGCCCATCTGCTCGCCACGCCGCCGACCTGGTCTGCGTTTCTGCCTTCTCAGTCCTCTGCAGAACCAACTGGCCGTCATCAGAACTTGGCCCGATAAAACAGGTCTGCTGCTTTTCCTTGGAGCAACTCAAGAGACCCTGGAGGCCAGGCTTTTTTGGCTTGAGTTCTCCAGAGGAAGGTGTGGGGGTCGGAGTGTGACGTGCCCAGCAGAATGCCCTGCGTGTGCCCGAGAGGGGTCCTGCTGAGGAGGTTGTTGCCTGCCGTCCCCCTCCCCTCCACAAACCACGGGTCCAGAGGGCGCCGCCTGGCTGAGCTGGCATGGCCCCTTTCTGCACTCATTCTGCTCCTTGGCCCTGGGCACGGGCCGGGGGCTGCCGGGAGGAGGCACCTGCTGGCTGTTCCCGCAGGGCCCTGCATGGCAGGTGGTGGAGAGTCTGTGAATGAATGGGGGAGCCAGGTTCCCGGAGATGGCCGCTGGGAGATGGCCGCTGGGAGATGGCCGCTGCGGCTCCATCTTGGTTGCCTCTCAGAGTGTGAGCTCGGAGGTGCCTGTGGGGATTAGGCCTTCATGGGAAAGCTGACTGTGCCACCTCACGGGCCCGGGTGTGTGGGGAGCGCTCCCCCTTGTTATCCCTGTGGGATTCTCACACGCAGTGACTTCTTGTTGATCTGCACCCACGTGTGTGTCACCTGACCCGGTCACAGACAAGACCTCTGGCTGCCGAGAGGGCCCCGTCAGGGCTGGGTCAGGATGCCGAGCAACCGGGTGACCCTAACCTCACCCCCCAAGGTCAGGTGGTGTCGACCTTGTGTCCTCTTGTTCTTGACGGTGCAGCCTGGGCGACGGAACCAGCGTCACGCGTGGTCACTCCCAGCATCCTATGGCCACGGATTTGTGATCATCGCCCTCCCACTCCGTGTTTGCACAATGGGCGCCACGAGAACCAGGAAACCAGGACTCTCAAGCCAGCCCCAGCTTCCCAAGGAAGGAAGCTGAGCAGCCGCTGCCCTCACCATGCCGGGCCGGGGCGGGGCCGGGGCCGGGGAGGGAGTCAGTGCAGCCCTGGTGCGGCAGGGGCTGGGATGCCGTGGAGAAGGTCTGGGACACAGGTCAGGTTCCTGTTGTCCCGGCAGGCTCTGCCTGGCAGCCCTTGCCGCAGGGTGGGTGCCAAGCGCTCCCCTCTGGCACTGTGGCGCTTTGCCTGCCACGTCTCACACGTCTCTGGTCTGGAACCCCAGGGGACATTTGAGGTTTGAGGCGTCAGCTGTCCTCTGACTGTCACCATCTGCCCGTGGGCCTGGCCTGTCTCCCCCTCCCCCTGCCCTGACCTCGGCTGTGGGCCCAGCCCGTTCTCTGGTCAGGACCCCCACCAGCAAGCACCCCTTCTCCGTGTCCTGTCCAGCACTCAGCTGCCCACTTAGGCCATGCTCTGTGTCTGTGCTGTGGTCGCCTGTTGGCCACTGACTGAGGTGACCCTGCAGGCATCTGGCTACAGCGTGGTCACACTAACTTTTGGGAGAGTTAATTATTTTATTGTAAAGGCAGATTTACAGAGAGAAACAGAAAACAGAGATATCTTCAACTGCTGGTTCACTCCCCAAATGGCCACAATGGTCAGAGTTGAGTTGATCCAAAGCCAGGAGCCAGGAGCCTCCTCTGGGTCTTCCATGCAGGTGCAGGGGCCCAAGCATTTGGGCCATTCTCTGTTGCATTCTCAGGCCATAAACAGGGAGCTGGATCAGAAGTGGAGCAGCGGGGACATGAGCCAGCACCCATAAAGGATCCCAGCGCTTGCAGGAGGAGGATTAATGAGTTGAGCCATTGCAGCAGGCCCTAACCTTTTTAGTTGTGGTATTTCAGACGAGGTCGGGCGCGTTCAGGGTGGTATGGCCGTAGATGGTCCGTAGTATTTCAAAGGCAGTTTCCTGACTGTTCTGTGGCCTTGTCCTTCCAGGGTGATTTTCTAGTGACTTTGTGTTTAAGCTCGATGAGCCTCCGGGCAAGGGCGCGAGGGTGGGGCTCCTCTGCCTCTGGGTCACTGGCTGGCATCTTTACCATCACACAGGGCAAGGGCACAGTGTTGCCATTTGCCTCTGGGTCACTGGTTGGCACTGTCATTGTACAGGGTGAGGGTGCAGGGGTGGGCCCCTCTGCCACCAGTATGCGTTTGTAGTTGGCTTTGCCTTCGGGTCCAGGGGTAAAGGGATTTTATTCCTGGGATGCTGGTAAGCCGCGGATGGGGGCGTTCCGCGTGCTCTTGGCACTGCAGTCAGGGGCGCTCTTGGGCACGGGGCCTCTGTGCCTGCCTCTGGCCAGGTTCTGCAGATGCCCCTCACATGTGCAGGTGGAACCAACGGCAGAGCAGCCGTGGGCTGTGCCCTCACGGTGGTGTGTGGTGGTGCCAGCGGGGCCGACACATGCGTCATGGCACAGCACTGGCTGAGGGTGGCAGCAGATGGGTGCAGGCAGGCTGGTCGCTCTCTGTCACTGCGGCTCCGTTCCCTGCTGTCCCTCCACCTGTCTGTTGCTGTGGCATCCTCACCCTCCTGAAACGGCTCTTCCGACGCATCCCTCATCAAGGTCACGGGCAGCGTTCTGCGCCTCTGCCGTCTGTGTGCCTTCCTTGAACCTGCCAGCCACCTGTGCTTTTTCCTCAGGCTCTGTGCAGCCTCACAGACAGCCAGCTTGTCTGTCCTCAACCCACGGCTGCTCCCCTGGAACCCGTCCTGTGTATCCCTGGGCTGAGCTGGGGGTTCCAAGGCTGCCAGCTCTGGTATTCCAGGTCAGACACCCCTGTGTCCCCCCAGCCCCTTCCCCTGGCCAAGCCCTAGGGGACAAGGTCACAGTCCTACCTGGGTCCCTTGTCCCTCCAGGGCTCTGGGGGGGGGGGCTGCTGTCTGTGTGTCATTCAGCCACACACATGGATGTTTGTGGGGTGGCTGCTGTGGAGTCACCTGGGTGTCCACCAGGGAAGCCCTGGCAGCCCCCTCAGCATTACAGGAGTGGTCTTTGGCCAACCCTGGGAATGCCCGTGTCTGGGATTTGGTTTTGCGTCATAGGGAGCTCCAGGCTATAAGCCCTGCTGTCTGAGAGAGAGAAGCTTGAACAGGGGCCCTGGGGTGCCCTGGAGGGGGCCCTCACACTGCAGGCAGGTGCAGGAACCCAGCACACCTGTTGTAGTTGAAGCTTGTGTGTGGGCTGGCAGTGGGGCTGGCCCCCTGGCCCTGTGGGGAACACTCTGCCCCTGGCCTCCCAGGTCAGCAGGTGCTGGGGCAGGGCCTGGTGGAGGTCGGGAGAGGATTGGTGGGACTTGGGCAGGCCCTTCCTCTTAGTCGCCACAGACTCCCCCCCCCCCAGCAATGCCCTCCTACTCCCAAATGGGTACCTGCCTGCCTGCCCTCCCTCCTCCCAGGTGCTTCTGCCCTAGGGAGGAGTGAGGCACCTGGGTTGTCTCCAGGGAGAGGGTTGTCTCCTGGGGTACGTGCCCTGCCTCTTTCCCAGGAAGTGCCGTGGTTCCACATGGGTCCCCCAGTGTCACACTGTCCTCGTGCTGTGGGCTAGGCCCCTGGGCAGGCCGGGCCTGTTTTCTCTGTTTCAAGGAATTGAAGCTGACATAGGTAAGGCCAGCAGGAAGCAGCAGAAGTGTCCGCTGGGGAGGGAGGATGCCAAACTCCAGAGAGAGTGAACTGTTCTGCGCCATCTGGGGGCGGGACCTGATGGACACAGGGTCTGGGCGGGTCTGAGTGCTGCTGCCCAGCGCTTGATGGGGGTGGGAGTGTCTGCCTTGGCGTTTGGACATCATGAGGGCCCAAAGGAATGTGGCCTCCACCCGTGTTGGGCAGGCCCAGCTGGCACTGGTTCTGCAATGCAAGGTGATGCTGTGGGTTTCGGCTACAGATTTGGGGTGGGATTGGTGATTCAGGGCAGGGGGTGTGGTGCAGACCCAGGCCACTCCCCTCCCCACGCACCGTGTGTCCAGAGGTGGGACCCGTGGAGTTCTGCGAGTAAGGAAGTGGAGGGGGTTGGGGGACCTGCACCCTGTGCCCCCTGTCTCACCCTGTGCCTTGCTCAGGGCCCACTCTCTGGGCTGCCCCTGGGCCGCCCCCAGAGCCCTGAGCTGTACCACCCCTCTCCCTCGTGAGCAAGCTGCACCATGTGTGCAGCTTATCGCAGTGTGTCACAGACTGCAGCAGGAGGCTCTCTACCCTGGACAGGCATATTTGGCTGAGGTGTGGCTGCTGCCCTGTGGCCCCCTTCCGCCTGAGGGGCCTTGGATAGAGCTGCTTCTTCTAGGCCAGGGGTGTGTGACAGCAGAGAAAGATCCCTGCATGTCCTTGGAGGCCCTGGGGAAGGAGGGCCCAGGAAGTCCTCTTCTGTGTCTCACAGGCAGCAGTGATCTCCGGGTAACGCAGGGGATGCAGTCACATTCCTGCTCTTGGAAACTGAACAAACATGTAAATGCTGCCACAGCCCATCAGCAGCTGCCCAGGACTGTGTGACGGGGCACCACAGCAGGCAGGCCTGCCAGGGGACATTGTCTGGTCAGGCAGCTGCTCCTCCGGCTCTAGTTGCTGTCCGGTGGCTGGAGGGCATTTGCGTCACTCCTATGCCTGCAGGCTCCCAGCAGTGGCCTGAAGCCACTGTCCCAAATGACCTCCAGCTCCTATGATTGGCTGCTGAACCTCAGGTCAGAGAGTGGAGGGGCCCATACAGGCTTACTGGCTCACCCTCATCCCCACAAACCTCCCTCCCTCCCTGTGTGTGCAGGTCTTCCCCTCCCCTGACTCCTCCCTCCCCGTCTGTGCAGGTCCTCCCCTCCCCCTGAGTCCTCCCTCCCTGTGTGTGCAGGCCCTCCCCTCCCCTTGCACACCCCTCTGTGTTGTGCAGATCCTCCCCACTCACTGACTCCTCCCTCCCTGTCTGCTGGTCCTCCCCCCGACTCCTCCCTCCCTGTGTGGAGGTCCACCCCTCCCCCTGAGTCCTCCCTCCCTGTCTGTGCAGGTCCTCCCCTCCCCCTGACTCCTCTTCCCTGTCTGTGCAGGTCCTCCCCTCCCCCTGAGTCCTCCCTCCCTGTCTGTGCAGGTCCTCCCCTCCCCCTGACTCCTCCTCCCTGTCTGTGCAGGTCCTCCCCTCCCCCTGACTCCTCCTCCCTGTGTGGAGGTCCACCCCTCCCCCTGACTCCTCCCTCCCTGTCTGTGCAGATCCTCCCCCTGACTCCTCCCTCCCTGTCTGTGCAGGTCCTCCCCCTGACTCCTTCCTCCCTGTCTGTGCAGGTCCTCCCCCTGACTCCTCCCTCCCTGTCTGTGCAGGTCCTCCCCCTGACTCCTTCCTCCCTGTCTGTGCAGGTCCTCCCCTCCCCTTGCACACCCCTCTGTGTGCCACCAACCTCCCTCCCTGCTCTTGCTCTGTCACCTGCAGGTTGCAGCCTGCGGCCTCAGCCTGTCTTCCCCCTGCAGCTTCCTGGGAGTGCTCACCCCCATTTCCTCATCCTGACACTGGCTGCTTAAGTTGCTCCTCCCCTGCTGGGCCTTCCTGCCCAGTGTGCCCTGGCACCGTGGGCGTCACCACCCACCTGCTCCCACCTGCTGTTGGAGCACCCAGTCAGGGTTCCACCGACCCTTCCCCCACTAGCTGTGTGACTCCCGTACTTTGTTTCTTGCCAGCCTCACTTGTCCATCTGCACAGCTGGCTGCCCATCACTTCCTCATGCCCAGTAGTGCCACAGGGTTAGGAAGGCTTGTGGGGCAGAGTGTCTTGAGCCCTGAGCTTGGTCCCCTCTGCAGGTGGCCAGGCTGGAATGTGTGCCCCGCAGGGGCTCTCACGCCCCCTCAGCGGCACAGATGCCTCAGGAGTGGCTGGAACACAGCCCCACACGGGTGGTCGTCTCACCCCTCCTCTCAGGGATCCTCCTAAGGTGCCCACTGGGAGAGCAGTAAAGCAGTTCAGTGGGCATCTTGAACAAAGCCAACTGTTCTGTAAGACTGCTTGGCCTTTCTGCGCGTTGGGAATTGGCAGCTCCTGTTTTACAGGGTCGGATTCATGCTATGCAAGCTGACTTCTGGTCACTGAATGTTGCATGGCCTCCCTCTAGATTGGTGGCACGTGACGAGGCATCTTGGGATATGGCCATGCATGAGGTACCCTGGGGGTTTGTGCCTTGTGCTGGTATGAAGTTGACCTAGAATCTTCCCACTCCACCCCACGCTGAAATGCACCTGTTTGTAATGCAGAGCTCACCTGCCTGTAACCTGTAAGATCATGCTGTGGGTAGAGTGGACCTCCTGACAAGGCTGGGCTCGTCTGACAGTGACCCTCGTCATGTCAGACTCGGCAGCCAAGAGCTGAGCGGCTCCTGGGAGAATGAACCCCCAGAGGTGCTGCAAGCGCAGAACCCTAACCTCCCACTGTGCACCCTGCTCCGAGAGGCCTGTATACCACCTGGACTTTATGCTTTTAATGAGCAGAAGTAAGGAAAAATATCTTCTTTCCTCCTCCAAGTAGACTTGGGAATACCCACGGCCCAAGCCCCTTGTCCAAGGCGGCAGGATGCCCCTTGCCGCCGGGTCTCTCCTTGGAATCCCAGCAATGTGGCGGCCAGTGGGGCTCCAAGTCCACACCCAGAGGGCAGGCAGCAGGCCTGCGGGCATGCTGTTGTCACGCGGGCATGCCAGTCGGGACCTGGACAAGCTCCGAACGTCCTAGTGGAGGGCTGGCCCTGGGACCAGGGCAGTCAGCGGGGCCAGCAGGATGAATGAACCTGGCACAGGCCGCGGACCGCAGGCACGGAGGTTGATGCCGGGCACTGACTGGCTCACCGACACGTTGCTGCTTAGGGTTGGGGTCGGGATGGGGGAGGTTGCCTCTGACTCCGAGTGGATCTGGGCCGGCAGGAGTAGCAGCAGCAGGGCCAGAGCAGGCTGGGCGGCCATGGCCCTGAGCTTTGGGTGTCGCCTGGTCGGTGCTGGGGTCGCAGCTGCTGCCCGGAGCGCCTTTCCACAAGTCCTCTCTGGGTCCTTCCAGCGAAGTCGGGCAGCCTTATCCTGGCCTAACCCCTGCGCGGCTGTTAACCGTCAGTCCGCGCTGGGCGCGTGCACCGCGTTCCAGGGCGACCCTGCACCCCATCCTCGGCCCGTGTGCTGTTGGGAGTCTTGCTGTGTTGTGCCCCTTACTGGTTCTGCCCGAGTCCTTGTTGCCCTCGCAAGCTGCGGGCAGTTTTCCCCGAGTCTGGCGCCGTGTCTTTGCTGTGCTGCGCCCTCCTTCCTTTGCGGGTCCCCACTGTGCTGGGGTGTCCTCGCTCTTCCGCTCTTAGCAAAGTGGTGGGAAACTGCGGCGAGTCCTCGCTGCGCCCCGCCCCCCTCCCTTGGGGGTCCTCACTGCGCCCCGCCCTCCCTCCGATGAGGGTCCTCACTGCGCCCCGCCCTCCCTCCGATGAGGGTCCTCACTGCGCCCCGCCCTCCCTCCGATGAGGGTCCTCACTGCGCCCCGCCCTCCCTCTGATGGGGGTCCTCACTGCGCCCCGCCCTCCCTCCAATGGGGGTCCTCACTGCGCCCCGCCCTCCCTCCGATGAGGGTCCTCACTGCGCCCCGCCCTCCCTCTGATGGGGGTCCTCACTGCGCCCCGCCCTCCCTCCAATGGGGGTCTTCACTGCGCCCCGCCCTCCCTCCGATGGGGGTCTTCACTGCGCCCCGCCCTCCCTCCGATGGGGGTCTTCACTGCGCCCCGCCCTCCCTCCGATGAGGGTCCTCACTGCGCCCCGCCCTCCCTCTGATGGGGGTCCTCACTGCGCCCCGCCCTCCCTCCAATGGGGGTCTTCACTGCGCCCCGCCCTCCCTCCGATGGGGGTCTTCACTGCGCCCCGCCCTCCCTCCGATGAGGGTCCTCACTGCGCCCCGCCCTCCCTCCGGTGGGGGTCCTCACTGCGCCCCGCCCTCCCTCCGGTGGGGGTCGTCACTGCGCCCCGCCCTCCCTCCGGTGGGGGTCGTCACTGCGCCCCGCCCTCCCTCTGATGGGGGTCGTCACTGCGCCCCGCCCTCCCTCGGATGAGGGTCCTCACTGCGCCCCGCCCTCCCTCCGGTGGGGGTCCTCACTGCGCCCCGCCCTCCCTCGGATGGGGGTCCTCACTGCGACCTGCCCCCTTCCACTCCGTGCCCTCAAGGTGCAGGGTAGTCACCACACCCTGTGCGGCCAACTGCGCAGTGCTCCCGGTGCCCGGCGCTGTGTCCTCACTGACCGCTGTCCTCCCTCCATTGGGGTCCTTGCTGTGCTCTGCAGGGCAAACCTCGCAGCCTCCTCGCTGCGTCGCAAGCTTCCCTGCATCTGGTCAGGTCATCTCTGTCCTGTGTTGGGTGTCCCGGTCCACGCTGTGCCCCTTCCTCGCTGTGCAGTGCCCTGCTCTCCCTGGCACAGTCTGGGTCTTCCCCCTGCCTGTTTTTGCAGAGCTCTGTTCTTGCCTCGCCCTGTGCCCTGGCCGTCCTTGCTATGCCAGCCTCTTGATCTCCACCCTCCTCCCTGCACTGCATTGTCTCTGAGCCCTGTGTGCAGGTGAGTGGACCTCGCTGAGTTACCGTGGGCTTGCTCCGGCCGGCAGGCTCCTCGGGAAGCCTTGCCCAGTGGTGTTTTCTTGCCGTGCAGCTCGAGTGTCGTGAAAACAGCCTCTTGGGCATGTCAGACCTGTGCCTGTGCTCGGTTCTGGAGCTTGGGAGCTTTGCGGGCTTTTGCCTTGCTGTCTCCCAGAGCAGGAGCACTGCGCACTGCACCCAGAGGCTTGGTGTTGGCGGCACTGGGGCCGCTCTCGGGCGGCCGGGAGGGAGAGCGGCGGGCGTGTTTGTGCTCATGCCTTACTCTCCGGTGAGCACTGCTCTGCTTCTGTTTACCCTGCCTGATAGTTTTAGTGTCAGCTCACTGACTTTGATGTGTTCTCTGCTGGTTACCAACACAACACTTTAAAATGGATTTTAGTTTCTTGGAAATAGTAACGCGAGCACCTCAGGCTTCGTCTCCACTCCTCTCTCCCCCACTTGCAGGGTCTCTGCTGGGGAGAGGGCTGTTTTCCCAGAGGGTATCTGGGCTGTTGCTGGCAGAGAAGGAGGGCTGGACCCAGGGTAGTAAAATTAGCTGCCTCCCCTGTGTGTGTGTGTGAGCTAGTTATTATTTTACTAACTAGTGAGGGGGCAGAGACGGAAAGAGAACGCACGGTCAGCTACTGGTTCACTTCCCCAGTGCCAGACAGCCACACTGGGAGCTGGGAGCTCCACCCGCAGCCAGGACCAGGCGGGCACACTGGGAGCTGGGAGCTCCACCAGCAGCCAGGACCAGGCGGGCACACTGGGAGCTGGGAGCTCCACCCGCAGCCAGGACCAGGCGGGCACACTGGGAGCTGGGAGCTCCACCCGCAGCCAGGACCAGGCAGGCGCACTGGGAGCTCCACCCGCAGCCAGGACCAGGCGGGCACACTGGGAGCTGGGAGCTCCACCCGCAGCCAGGACCAGGCAGGCACACTGGGAGCTGGGAGCTCCACCCGCAGCCAGGACCAGGCGGGCACACTGGGAGCTGGGAGCTCCACCCACAGCCAGGACCAGACAGCCACACTGGGAGCTCCACCAGCAGCCAGGACCAGGCAGGCGCACTGGGAGCTCCACCAGCAGCCAGGACCAGGCGTGCACACTGGGGGCTCCACCAGCAGCCAGGACCAGGCGGGCACAGTGGGAGCTCCACCAGCAGCCAGGACCAGGCAGGCACAGTGGGAGCTCCACCAGCAGCCAGGACCAGGCAGGCACAGTGGGAGCTCCACCAGCAGCCAGGACCAGGCGGGCACAGTGGGGGCTCCACCAGCAGCCCGGACCAGGTGGGTACGGCATACTGGGAGCTCCACCCGCAGCCAGGACCAGGCGGGCACAGTGGGAGCTCCACCAGCAGCCAGGACCAGGCGGGCACACTGGGGGCTCTACCAGCAGCCAGGACCAGGCGGGCACAGTGGGAGCTCCACCAGCAGCCAGGACCAGGCGGGCACAGTGGGAGCTCCACCAGCAGCCAGGACCAGGCGGGCACAGTGGGAGCTCCACTCGCAGCCAGGACCAGGCGTGCACACTGGGGGCTCCACCCGCAGCCAGGACCAGGCGGGCACACTGGGAGCTCCACTAGCAGCCAGGACCAGGCGGGCACACTGGGGGCTCCACCAGCAGCCAGGACCAGGCGGGCACACTGGGGGCTCCACCAGCAGCCAAGACCAGGCGGGCACACTGGGGGCTCCACCAGCAGCCAGGACCAGGCGGGCACAGTGGGAGCTCCACCAGCAGCCCGGACCAGATGGGTACGGCATACTGGGAGCTCCACCAGCAGCCAGGACCAGGCAGGCATGGCAGGAGCTGGGGGCTCCACCCTGGGAGGCATCGGGTTCCTGGACTGTCACCTACTGCCTCCTGGGTTTGCATGGCAGGAAGCCAGTTAGAGGGGCCTGTCTCGGCTCCCCTGAGGTGGAACAGAGGCGTGAGCCACGGGTTAACCCCCCTCCACCCAAGGACATGGTCCAAACGTGGAATGCTGCTACATAAAGAGGATTGAGAAAGCGTGAGGACTTCTCAGAAAGACATCCGACTCCAGGGTGAGGCCCAGGAATGTCTGTCCCCAAGCTCCTGCCTGGGGCAGAGTGACGGGGCTCAGACAACTACACACGCGTGGCGACGGGCGTGGGAAAGGGACCGGGAGCCAACGGGCAGAGCGCCCCGTGGCCAGCGCCATGGCCACTCCAGCAACAAGATGGAGGAGGCTGGCTCCCAGCCCAGGGTGGGAGAGATACCCACGGGGCCACGGGCGTAGATTAACGATTGGCACACAAGCGAGGGACGAGCAATACCCACGAGGCCACGGGCATGAACAGACTGACACACACGGGGACTTACCGGGTTCTGCGGATGCCACGTGGCGTTCCCCTCCCCCGTCAGTGGGGCTGCGTGTGGCTCCTTCTCCCCCAGAGAGCACTGAGCGGAGCACCCACAGACGCCACCCAGTGGGGCGCCGAGGGGTTAGCAGCCCAGGGCCCCAGAGGTCACCCTGGAAATGGCCGCTGGGCCGGGGCTTCCTCGCACCTCTCCCCAGGAGACACAGCAGACATGTTCCTGTCACACGGTGAGCAGCCTCCTGCCAGCCGCCCGGCCACCAGGGACAGGGGTGTCACAGGGGAGTCAGAGCTCTGGAAACGGGGACGCAAGAGTGAGTAGCCGCCCGCAGGAATCCTGGGCAGAGAGAGAAGGTGTCAGGGAACAGAGCAAATCTACCTTAAACTCACGTCCAGTCAGCAGTAGCGCATTTATCTGTATTGATGAGAAAATCACCGTGCTGCAGAAGGGCTGCTGCCAAAACTGGATGTGGAGTCTTTGTGCACTGTCTGCCCAGCTTGTCTTTTAAAGCAGTTTTTAAAAAAAAATGTATTTTAAAACTAAAAATAGTGTTTTAGCAGACTGCTGCTTTCCAGAGCTGTGGCCTGACCCCGTGGGAGCCGTGCGGCTGCACAGCTGGCTGGCGCGCTGCCCTTGGTCGCGCCCCGCAGCGGGTCCGGGAGGCCGCACAGGCTCGGGGGGACAGGCCCCGGGGTCAGCCCACGTGGGTCCCCTCACAAGGTCACTGGCCGTGCCCGTTGGTGTGTGTCTGAAAAGTACAGAATGCTCACTGGTCAGTGAGGACGCCTCAGTCCGTGAGGTCACCATAGTTAGGTCACTTCAGAGTGGTCACCACCCAGCGAGGTCACCTCAGAGAGGTCACCTCCGTCAGCGAGGTCACCTCAGGGAGGTCACCTCAGTGAGGTCTCCTCGGTCCACAAGGTCACCTTGGAAAGAGAGGTCACCTCAGTGAGGTCTCCTCGGTCCACGAGGTCACCTTGGAAAGAGAGGTCACCTCAGTGAGGTCTCCTCGGTCCACGAGGTCACCTTGGAAAGAGAGGTCACCTCAGTGAGATTTTGCCACTTATTTCCACTTGGACTTCCCCCTCACCTGGCCAGGTACAGCCTTGGCTGTCCTGGTGAGGTGACGGAGGGCAGCTGGACTGACCGGGTGTGTGACGTGGTGCTCCTCACGCCTGTAATGGGGAGCACTTCTGGCAGAGGAGGGAGGAGTTGGACAGGGCAGGCCTGCCTGGAGCCCCGAGGAGAGAGTGGGCTCTTAGAGTGAAGGCCCTGAGGTGTTGGGCCTGTTGAGAAAACTACCTTGCGAAGTTTGGGTGACCTGTGTTGGACATGGGATTGGGGGCAGGGAGGCGCTGGAAGCTTAGACACGCCCCCAGCAGCAAGGGAGCTCCTCGGGGCACCGCTGCGTGTGCTGCGTGGTCCTGGACGAGCTGTGCGGGGCACTGCTGCGTGTGCTGCGTGGTCCTGGGATTAGATTTTCCTGGGTGACTGCTGGCAACAAGAGATCTAGGTTCTTTTTTTTTTTCAAAGATTTATTCATTTTATTACAGCCAGATATACACAGAGGAGGAGAGACAGAGAGGAAGAACTTCCGTCCGATGATTCACTCCCCAAGTGAGCCGCAACAGGCAGGTGCATGCCGATCCGAAGCCGGGAACCTGGAACCTCTTCCGGGTCTCCCACGCAGGTGCAGGGTCCCAAGGCTTTGGGCTGTCCTCGACTGCTTTCCCAGGCCACAAGCAGGGAGCTGGATGGGAAGTGGAGCTGCCAGGATAAGAACCGGTGCCCGTATGGGATCCCGGGACGTTCAAGGCAAGGATTTTAGCCGCTGGGCAGTCCTCGCCTTGAACGCCCCGGGATCCCATATGGGCACCGGTTCTTATCCCGGCAGTTCCACTTCCCATCCAGCTCCCTGCTTGTGGCCTGGGAAAGCAGCTGAAGATGGCCCAATGCATTGGGACCCCGCACCCGCGTGGGAGACCCGGAAGAGGTTCCAGGTTCCCGGCTTCGGATCGGCGCAGCACCAGCCGTTGCGGCTCACTTGGGGAGTGAATCATAGGACGGAAGATCTTCCTCTCTGTCTCTCCTCTCTGTATATCTGACTTTGTAATAAAAATAAATAAATCTTTTTAAAATATATATGTGTATATATAAAAAGAAAGTCTGTTTTTTTTTTTCCTTGAGGAAAATTCTGTGAAAGTGTGAGGCTCCCAAGCCAGAGCTGGAGAGCAGTTGGGTGAGGCAGTGGCCCTGTTAATGATGCCAGGTGGGGCTGGCGTACCCCCTCAGGGGACTTTGCTAGGGTTGTTGCTAAAGTTTCTTTTCATCCACTTGGAAAGACAGAGTGCCCGTGAGGGTGAACGAGAGAGGCCTTCTGTCTGACTTACTGCCCAGCTGCCTCTCCCAGCCAGGCCTGGCCTGAGCCCTGGGCAGCAGGGCCCGTCATGCTGGCTTCCCACGTGCATCAGTGAGAACTGGGTTAGAAGCAGGGTGGCCTTGACTAAGCATGCTGCCTGTGGACGTGGGCGCTGCCGTGGCTCAGCCGCTCATGCTGCCGTGCGTCGTTCCGTGCGGTTTAATATTTAGCGTTGTGATTGTGACTTTCCGAGGGCTTGGGGCTCGTGTTGGCCTTTTCAATATGAGGAAAGATGGAAGCCTGGGTTCTGCTCCTCACCAGGTCCCATGGTTCCCTCCTGGTTGCCTCGTTCCCAATCCGCAGTAATTGATCCTATACTTTAAGTGGGGCAGCCCATATGCGTTAACCCCGAGCCATCCTGAGTGACTTGGAACTCTGTAAGGAGGAAAGCAGTCACACTTTGAATTTACGTCATCCTTCTCCATGGGCACATGGGCCGGGCACGGAGGAGCCCTGACACTGGGAGGCACCGACCCTGGGTCTGCCATGCGCTCTTAGGTCACAGCTTGACTTAAAAATGGGCACGGTCATAAATGGACAATAACCAAGAAAACAGCAATTGTAACAATGGCCAAGAGAAGTCACGAGAGTCTTTGCTTCTCAAAATCTTACTGTGTTGCCTTTACCTTCCTGGGAGGTGAGGAGACTCAGGCCTGTGTGGGAGGTGAGGAGACGCAGGTGTGTGGGGGAGGTGAGGAGACTCAGGCCTGTGTGGGAGGTGAGGAGGAGACCCAGGCGTGTGTGGGAGGTGGGGAGGAGACCCAGGCCTGTGGGAGGTGAGGAGACGCAGGCGTGTGTGGGAGGTGAGGAGACGCAGGTGTGTGGGAGGTGAGAAGACCCAGGCGTGTGTGGGAGGTGAGGAGACGCAGGCGTGTGTGGGAGGTGAGGAGATCATCCCGCCCTTGATGAGGTGAGGTTGGGGCAGGTGGGAGATGCAGGCTTTGTGACAGCACAAGTGGTTTTCTGCGCCACCTGGACACAAGCACCACCTTTTGGAACAGTGTGTTTGAGAACAGATTGATGTGTGGGCATGGTGGACAGTGGGCAAGGTGGCCGGGGTGCGCAGTGGGTCCTGTGGCAGAGCAGAGATCTTCAGCTCTTCGTAAGGGTGTGCAGTTATTACTATGAATGAATTACTTCTGGAATTTTCTATGTAACCTTGTTGGGCCGTGGCTGACTGGGGGTGACTGAACATTTGGAACTTGAGACGCTGGGTGAGTACAGCTGCCGCTGTGAGCTGGGGGTGGGGGGTTCCCAGCCCTGGCTTCCTCTGAACACAGGCTGTGGTTGTGGGAGGAGCAGGCATGAGGGGTGCCTAGAGCCCCTGTGCCCATCTTGGTCAACTTGCTCCGTGAGATTCCCCATCCGGGAGTTCTGGCAGAGCCGCCTCCCATGCTTCCCATTGGCTGTGTGGTTGTTGGCCTTGCTTGGCGTTCCATAAAGGAAACTGGCAGAGTCCAGCAGGAAGCCCTGTTGTGAGAGCAGCAGCTGGCCCAGGTCACTTCCTGTCTCACATTGTCCACGGCCCACGTGCTCACACAATCGTCCTTCAGTCCTCAAGTGCTGGTCGTGGCTCTATGCTTGCCAAGTGCTGTGGGTGTGAGGGTCACGCACACGCTGGTACAACTCCAGAGGGCGTGTCTGTGGGTGTCCCCTTGACACCTGTGACCCCTCCTTTCAAGTGCTAAGTGTGGGTTGGGTTTTTAGCTTGCTCTAGACTGGTTCTAACGTTGAAATAGAACTACCATGAGTACTTGCAAAACAGGGCAGACGAAGAGAGGAGAGGTTGGCCTTTCCAGATGTGAGCACCGTGCCCCGCCCCTGGCTGCAAGGCTCAGTGTGCACAACATGGAAATGGCCCAGGTGTGCTCAGATGCCACCTGTGTCTCGGATTGCTGGGCCAGAGGTGGGATTTTTTTAAGATTTATTTTATTTGTATTACAAAGTCAGATATACAGAGAGGAGGAGAGACAGAGAAGAAGATCTTCTGTCCTATGATTCACTCCCCAAGTGAGCTGCAACGGCTGGTGCTGTGCCGATACAAAGCTGGGAACCAGGAACCTCTTCCGGGTCTCCCACGCAGATGCAGGGTCCCAAAGCCTTGGGCCGTCCTTGACTGCTTTCCCAGGCCACAAGCAGGGAGCTGGATGGGAAGTGGAGCTGCCGGGATTAGAACCGGTGTCCATATGGGATCCCAGTGCGTTCAAGGTGAGGACTTTAGCCGCTAGGCCACGTCGCCAGGCCCCCAGAGGTGGACTTTTTTTTATTATTATTATTAATTACATTGTATTATGTGACATAGTTTCATAGGTACTGGGATTCTCCCCACCCCTCCCCAAACCCTCCCCCCATGCAGAGGTGGACTTTTAAAAAGTTATTTTTATTTGCTTGAAAGGTGAGTGAGTGTGTGGTGGTGGAGAAAGACAATCTTTGTCTTCCGGCTCCCTCCCTGCAGTAGCAAGTGCCTGCAGTGGCTGGGTACAAGTGGGGAGCGGGCAGTGCCATCTGGCTCCTGCACTGGGGCAGGAACCAGCTACTTGTCCATCTCTGGGTACCTCCCTTGTTGTGTGTTAGCAGGACGGTGGCTAAGGAGTGGAGCTGTGTACCAAGTGTCCTGTGTGAGGCTGTGTGTGTGTATAACAGGTGTCCTGTGTGAGGCTGTGTGTGTGTGTGTAGCAGGTGTCCTGTGTGAGGCTGTGTGTGTGTGTGTAGCAGGTGTCCTGTGTGAGGCTGTGTGTGTGTGTGTGTGTAGCAGGTGTCCTGTGTGAGGCTGTGTGTGTGTGTGTGTGTAGCAGGTGTCCTGTGTGAGGCTGTGTGTGTGTGTGTGTGTAGCAGGTGTCCTGTGTGAGGCTGTGTGTGTGTGTGTGTGTAGCAGGTGTCCTGTGTGAGGCTGTGTGTGTGTGTGTAGCAGGTGTCCTGTGTGAGGCTGTGTGTGTGTGTGTGTGTGTGTGTAGCAGGTGTCCTGTGTGAGGCTGTGTGTGTGTGTGTGTGTAGCAGGTGTCCTGTGTGAGGCTGTGTGTGTGTGTGTGTGTGTGTAGCAGGTGTCCTGTGTGAGGTTGCACATCAGCGTACTGAAGTTGTTCTGTTTCCCTTCCCCATCTTTATGGGTGTCTTGATTGAGGTCACACCACACGTTGTGCTTTTGGAGTAGGGCGGGAGCGTCTTTTCCCTCCCCCGGCCCCCCGCTCGGGAAGGCTCTGAGGGTTTCAGCTTCCGCCTGACGCTCCGTTTGCCGTGCTGCGTGTCCGTTTGCTTGTTGCTTCTCTGGCTGACCTTTTCACTTCCAGACCATGAGAGGAAGTGGCAGATTCTTGCTCGGGCCTGGCTTCCTCCCGTTGACTCAGAAGTCCTGAGGTTGACCTGGGGCGGGATCACCCAACCACTCCACGGGATAACATTACTACCCCTTTCTTGCTCTTGGGGAGAGTGGGACGTGGCTCTGTGGGGATGGCTGTGCTGGCTTGTGGTTCCACGGGCTTCCAAGGCCGTCAGGATGTGGCTGAGCCGGATATGGTGTTGCTGTACAGGCCGCTCTGGGCACTCTGACTGTGCTGACACACTCCTGCTGGGTGCTCCACACTCATTGTTTCCAGGTCCCGAGCCGACAAGTCCTATAAAAGCAGTAAGTGTGCAAGGTGCCAGGACACTACAGCCCTTGCCGCAGGATGCCCCTGAGCGCTGGCGAGCTTTCTGCCCTTCGGTCCGTCGGCCTCCCTGGCCGTGGCCGACAACCTCCACCCTAGTGCTTTGTAAAAGATCTGGAAGCCACTGTCACGGGAGTGAGTGCAGTTCGGCGGAAGGCAGGATACTCATGGGAATCCCCTGCTAGGCCTTCCTTGTGGTCCTCCCTGTGCCTGGCCATGCCCAGAAGGACGCTGGGCACGGGACTGCGTGGGTGTGGCTGGTCCTGCCCCGGGACACACACATGCCTGCTTGCTTTTCTCTGTCAGTGGCCTCCTCATCTGAGTGCACTTCTGGGCTTACCCATGGCCCTGACCACTGCCCACACAGGTCTGTGCAGGGTGACCACACGCTGTCTGCCACAGCACACTGTAGGGACAGATGACTCCATGTTGTAACAGCCACTGTACAGGGTTAGAGGTGGCCCTCAAGCCACTCACAGCCGTGCTCTAGAGAAGGGGTGACCCCACGCTGCCACTCACAGCCACACTACAGGGACAGAGATGACCCCGTGGTGCCATAGCCCATTATGGCCGTGGCCCGAGGGTGGGCCCTTGGTGTCCACGTCCTGTCTCCTGGTGTAGGCGTATGCAGACCACACTGCTGTGGGCGTGCATGTAATGTCAGTGGTCAGCAGAGCATCTGTCCCCTGGGCTCCTAGACTGCTGCACACACACACGCGCACACACACACACACAGTACGTGGCCTGGATTCTCCTACTGGCCGCTCACCTGTTTGTTGCTGACACTGTGGCCGGTGTGGCTCTGGTGACCCTGGTAGCAGCCAGCGCCTATGAGTCCCCTGTGTGCCCTGGCCTGGTGGTTCTCTCCCATGCTGCCGTGGCCCCTGCCGTGTGTGTGTGGCCCACCCCCTCCCAGGTGGGAGGCCCTGGACTCACCGGGGTGAGTGTGGTCCAGGGCCAGAAGGAGCCAGGTGACTGGATGTCCAGGCAGGCAAGCCTCCAGTGAAGGTCCTTAGTCCCAGCATGTGAGCCTCGCGAGACTGCAGGCTGACGGGGCCTGAGCAGGGGCGCCTCAAGATTAGGACGAAGCAGTGGGGTCCTGGGGAAGGGTCCCCTGCTGCAGAATCGGGAAGGAGGCCGGGGCACGGATTTACTAGTTGTGTCCTGTGGCCCAGCTGTGCCCAGAGCCGGGCCATGGACACTGGATGTCATCTGGGGGCATGAGCCACGTCTCACCCTCACTGATGGATCACGGAGCCAGTGCTGGGCCATTGTGTTGTGTAGCTGGTCCAGCTTTGTCCACGCTGGGTCAGCAGCTGTCAATGCCCGTGTGGGGCAGACAGAGTGGTGGAGTACTTTATGTCTCCCGAACACCTATGCGGCCCGAACTGCAGCCCCAGTTAGATTCACAGTTGGGTGTCTGTCACAGCACACGCTGGGGTATCTGTCACTGCATATGGTGGGGTGTGTTGGGGTGTCCATCATGTGGACTGTCCACAGCACACGCCTGTCACAGCTTGGTCCCCGTGGTTGGGTGGCTGGCCTCCCATATGGCATGACTTTTTGACTTCAGCATAATCTGTCCCCATTTTCAGCCTTGGGTCAGAACCTCACGCATTTGCTGCTTTCCTGTGTGCCAGTTAAGCCCTGGGACTACAGACGCCACGAGGTCTCAGCATGTGTGGCAAGCTGCCCGTGTGCCGTTCCACAGTGCCACCCACTCATGCTGTGCCACATGAGGCCCAGAGCCCGTGTCCAGGTGGTTAGCGACCCCCTGGGAATCAGTAGGTGGGTGTTGGCCAGGGGGAGGAGGAGTAGCTGCTTGTCTTATGCTCTGGTCGTGGTGCAAAGCCCAGAGCTGCTGGATGCAGTGTTTGCTGCTGAGGTCACCGTCGGTGTCCCCGTCATGGAGGGCTTGTGTGTCGCATCCCCACAGGTCGTTGCGTGAGGGGAAGATGTGTGCTTTTGGGGGTGCCAATTAGGATGGCGCTTGCTGCTGGCCCGGACCAAGTGCTCACGTCTCGGCAACGGGAAAGCCTGCTGGGCGCCCGCTCCATGCCGCAGGGTCGGTTGTGGGATTGGCTCTGTCCCTCCTTCGGGGCAGGCATGGCCAGCCTGGGCAGGGGCCGTGCTCTGTGAGAGCTACGCCCCACGATGGCTGCCCTTGGCCCCAACTGCGAGGTCTCTGGAGAAAGCTTTCTGCATTTCTGACTTCCTTTTCAGACAGTTTATGTTTTATTCAAGCCAGGATGTGCCCGCTGTGGCTTCCATGTGCTTTACAGAGGTGGGAACTGGGGCAGGTCCCTCGCCGCACCGTACCAGCCTCTCCTCCCTTTGCTCTCCTGTCTGTTTCTTCTTTTCCTTTTAAAATATTTCTATGTTTCTCTGAAAGGCAGAGCAATAGAGGTGGGGGAAGAGGGATCTTCTATGTGGCTCATTCCCCTCCTTCCACACATGGCGACATCCAGGGCTGGGCCAGGTCTCCCAGTTGGGTGCTGGGACCCAGGACCTGAGTCACCCACACTGCCTTCCCAGGTACTCAGCAGCAGAGCCACCAGGACTGGAACCAGGGCTCCCATATGGGGTGCCTGGGGGTTGCCGGTGTGGCAGGTGTCAGCTTAACCCAGGACACCCCAAGGGACACCCCTGTGTCTTGTCTTCCCCCGGTGCATGGGGTGCAGGGACTGCGTGTGGCTCCTGGCGAGCCTTTCCCGTGGCTGGGATGAGAGGCATTCCCGCTGAGAGGGCCACTGGCAGTGACCGCCGACAGTGAGTGCTGCTGCTGCCGCTGTGCGGTGGCGTCCAGTGAGTCCTCGCTGGGCGAGCTTCCTGCATGTGCTGTGGCTCCACATGCAGCAGCTGTGGTGTGCAGCTCAGAGGGGCTGCTCCATTACTGCCTCGGTGGCTCTTGGAGCTTCCGGAAGGACGCTGAGCCCCTTGGCCGTGCTGTGTTGGTTCGCAGCCCACCATGCTGTACGGGAGCAAGCGCCTGCTGCCACAGCATGTGCTGGCCTGTTCTGGCCCGTTCTCGTCATGCCCCGTGGGCTTCCTGTGATGGCTAGGATTTCTGAGATACCAAGGTCTGAGGAAGCTCTCGCCTACACCGAGCAGGCCGCGACACTCAGAACCCCCCTCGGTGCTCTTAAGGCCCCACGTCCTCCTGGAGCCCACTCGGGGCCAAGCTACCTGGGTCGGGTCGGGGGGCTCTGCTGCTGCCGGCGGTGCAGCTGGCGTGTGCCCCTCAACCTGAGCTCTGGAACCCGCTCCCCTCATATCCTGAACTCTGCAAGTCCCCAATACCCCCTACCCAGTAGCTGTGTGCTGGGTTGGTCCTGGGAAGCCTGTGGGCTCCCTGAGCTGCCTCTTCGTGGACAGTGCGTGAGCAGCCCGCCCAGCTCATGGTTTGCAGGGTTGGCTTTCTGTGGACGAAGCGCCAGGTGGCCCGAGTGTCCTCTGTCGTGGGATTTCTGTACATTGCATTGCGTGTGCCCAGAGTGCCGTCGGCAGCAGTGTGAGCACACAACCGTGTTCCAGTGCAGAGTGGCCTTGAAGAGCTGTTCTGCGTCCCCACAGCCTCGGTGGCTGGTAGGGGTCTTGTGCCGTGACCTTGGGGGCATGCTGTGCTGGGTTCCCCATGGTACCCACAGCTGACTGCTGCCTCGGGTTCTTCGCATTGTGTTCTTGAGCAGGGTGAAGAATTTGGCTGGTGTGGGATTCTAGAGAGTTCTCCAGAGTCCGGTGGTGCCGACCAGGGCCTGCTGTGCGTCAGTGTGGCCCTTGGTCTGTTCACTCCCCTGCCTTCTCCATACGCCACATTCTCATTGGTGGCTTGACCAGGTCTGAGGGGACCCAAAGTTCCTTGGGAACCAGCCTCAGTTCCAGGAGGGTGGGCACGACCGTGGGGCTGGGCGGCCACTGGGCCCGGAGTGGGCAGCCGCTGGGCCTGGAGCGGGCGGCTGTTGGACCCGAGTTGGGCAGCTGCTGACCCTGGGGTGGGCAGCTGCTGGGTCTGGGGTGGGCAGCTGCTGGGTCTGGGGTGGGCGGCTGCTGGGCCTGAGTTGGGCAGCTGCTGACCCTGGGGCGGGCGGCTGCCCGGCCATGCTCTCAGCCTGTGGCTCCAAGCCAGCCCACCCTGGCCTTGTCCATCCCTCAGCCCTTCCTGATGTCCTGGCAGAGACTTGGGAAGAAGGGACGGGTGTCACCCACAGAGGCTTCTGGAGGTCACTCTGGGAGGGCAGGGCCTCCAGGCCTCCAGCGGGAGTGAAGTCAGAGCTGCGGGCAGAGACCAGCCTGTGGCAGTGGCTTTGTCAGCAGCGTGGGTGAACCATTCCGACAGGTGCATGCCCACGTGTCATTGCCCATTGCAGAAGCTTGCTGCCCAGACCCAGAGGCCTGGACTGTGTGCTCCTTGGCTGAGTCACACCTGCTCCCAGAGTGGCTCAGCATGTGGAGGAGACTCGGGGTACCTGCTTGACAGTCAGGACCAGGTGACTCGGGGGGCTCAAGTAGACCTGCCATGGACTTTCATCACCATGCTTGCAAACATAGTGGGAAAGTGATAAAATAACACCCTGTGAAAGTGAGAGTAGCAGCGATTGAGACCAGTGACCCGTTAGCGTTGCCATTTGTAATGGCATTGTCCTCCTCAGCTGGGCCACTCGGCCTTTCCCCGACAGCCACCCTTGTGGTGGGACATGTCCGACACACACGTGGGTCCCAGGGCAGGGTTGCTCCGGGCTTCTCCCGGCCACGGGCGTGTCAGTCGTTATATTCCTTTGTTTCTGGGAGGTCTGTCCATTTTGTCTGAAGTCCACCGGCGGGCCAGCCACGTTCCGTGGTCCCCCACCTGCTCTGCCCCAGAACAGCTGCTGAAGGGGTCGTGTGGCGCTCTGCACTCGCCAAGCTGCTGAGGCCTCGCTTCCCCTTGGGCGAGTCTTTTGTTTTTAAAATGTTTTTCCTTTTTTATTCATTTATTTCAGAGGGAGAATTAGAGTTCTGCTGGCTCACTCCCCAAATGCCCGGGCTCTCTGATATGGGAGGGCGTGTGCATTCCACAGCACCACACTCACACCGAGGGCCAAAACGGCCCCCAGCTGTCCACTTTTTCTTTAGACTACGATATCTGAGAACTCCTTTAGGTTTTTGGAGAAGATGCCTCTGTGTCTACCAGGTGTCCCTGCACTGCCAGCCCAGGCTGACCCAATGCTGCGGGTGCCATTGGGTGCCACCTGCCCATGGTGGACCCCGGCCGCAGGTTTCCTCTGCTTTGCTCACTGACAGGGCTCCTGTCCCCGGAGGCCTTGGGCCCAGTGCTGGGGAGGTGCCTGGGCAGGGCCTTGGCCTTGGCCCTTGGTCTCTGTCCCTTGTGGAGTGGATGCAGTCTCAGCACCCAGCCGACCCCTTCCTGTCATGTCCTCATGGCTGCCCCAGGTGGAGGGGAGAAGGGCAGTGGGCAGTGTGTAGGGCCCAGGCCCTGGCCACCACCCCTCCCCACACTGCCCGGGTGCAGCTGTGTGTTGGGCCGCAGGGAGACGTGCAGTGTGTAGGGCCCAGGCCCTGGCCACCACCCCTCCCTACGCTGCCCGGGTGCAGCTGTGTGGTGGGCCACAGGGAGACGTGCAGTGTGTAGGGCCCAGGCCCTGGCCACCACCCCTCCCCACGCTGCCCGGGTGCAGCTGTGTGGTGGGCCTCAGGGGGACGTGCAGTGTGTAGGGCCCAGGCCCTGGCCACCACCCCTCCCCACGCTGCCCGGGTGCAGCTGTGTGGTGGGCCGCAGGGAGACGTGCAGTGTGTAGGGCCCAGGCCCTGGCCACCGCCCCTCCCCACGCTGCCCGGGTGCAGCTGTGTGGTGGGCCTCAGGGGGACGTGCAGTGTGTAGGGCCCAGGCCCTGGCCACCGCCCCTCCCCACGCTGCCCGGGTGCAGCTGTGTGGTGGGCCGCAGGGAGACGTGCAGTGTGTAGGGCCCAGGCCCTGGCCACCGCCCCTCCCCACGCTGCCCGGGTGCAGCTGTGTGGTGGGCCTCAGGGGGACGTGCAGTGAGCAGCTGTGCTTCTCTTGGGTCACTGGCAGAGGGCAGTGGGGGCAGCGGGAGACATTTCTGTCAAAAATGGTTACAAAGTTTTCCTAAACATTCCCTTTCTGCATGGGGGCGGGGCAGTGCTGCCACCTGCTGCCAATGGCCAGCAGGGTGGCTGAGGTGTGGCCTTGCCCAGCCACGGTGGCCATGTCACTTTTTCCAAGTTGAGGTTGTCTCCTGGGACTGCTGTCCAGTAGGTGGCTTTTGGTGGCTGTAGTGCCCGGTGGCGCATGACTGGATAACACTTGGACTACTTAATAAGTAACCTGACTGAATGCTTTCAAGCTGCTGTGCTGCAGGGGGACACACGGGGGTCCCATGTGTGTCCGAGGACCGCTGCCGAGGCCCAGGCCCCAGAGCGGCACAGGCCGAGTGGCCCAGGCCCTCCGGCGGCGTCAGAGGCGGGAGGGCTGCCGAGTCGGGTCTGCACCCAGGGGACTTCGTGGACTCCATGCTCTGTTTCTACCCTTCAAGCTGCAGAAGTGTCCCTGGAATTTGGGTCCATTTGATTTTTAATTCTTCCTTCCACTCTTGAAAGTACTTGTTCTATTCTGCATGGAAACTTCTGGTTCTCTGCATTTGTTGCTTTTACAGATGGCTCTGAGTCGGTTTAGGAGAGAGTGTGCTGAGAGCCGCACGTCCGCTGGCGTACCAGGCAGGCTCTCCAGGGGACGGGGCGCCGGTGTCTGCACGAAGAACCTGAAACGGAACCTTTGTAACGGGAAAGCTTTGAAAGCATGTATGCGAGGCCTTTTTAGCAGAAACCTACGGATTCCAGAAAGTTTGCCTTCAGAATGAACTCGCCTTTTGTTCCGTTTATCCATGAACGTGCTGAAGTGACTTCAAGCCTTGGTGTGTGTTGAGGTCTGCGTGTTTGCTTGTGTGACTGCATGTCTGTGTGAGCCTGCGTGTCTGTGTGTGGGTCTGCGTGTGTCTTCATGCCTGTGACTGGCCATGCCCACTGGCTATGATTGGGCATACCTGCTGGCTGTCACTGGCCTTGTCCCCTGGCTGTGATTGGCCGTGTCCCCTGGCTGTCACTGGCCGTGTCCCCTGGTTGTTACTGGCCTTGTCCCCTGGCTGTCACTGGTCTTGTCCCCTGGCTGTGACTGGCTGTGTCCTCTGGCTGTCACTGGCCTTGTCCCCTGGCTGTGTCCCCTGGCTATGATTGGCCGTGTCCCCTGGCTGTCACTGGCCGTGTCCCCTGGTTGTTACTGGCCTTGTCCCCTGGTTGTTACTGGCCGTGTCCCCTGGCTGTCACTGGCCTTGTCCCCTGGCTGTCACTGGCCTTGTCCCCTGGCTGTGTCCTCTGGCTGTGACTGGCCGTGCCCCCTGGCCGTGTCCCCTGGCTGTCACTGGCCTTGTCCCCTGGCTGTCACTGGCCTTGTCCCCTGACTGTCACTGGCCGTGCCCCCTGGCCGTGCCCCCTGGCTGTCACTGGCCGTGCCCCCTGGCCGTGTCCCCTGGCTGTCACTGGCCGTGCCCCCTGGCCGTGTCCCCTGGCTGTCACTGGGTGACTGAAGCTTTAATGGCAGAGATGCACTCCCAGAGAGCAGTGAGACACTCCTGGTGGGAATAATGGAACCTTGGCTGTCACAGGACCCAGCAGGTGCCAGGGTCGACCGATGCGTCGTGTCACACCCCTGGTGCCAGCAGACCACGTGCTGTGTGATGAATGGGAGAGCAGGTACCCCAGCCACGTCCTCTGCAGACGGCGTGACGGGGGGAGACCCTGAAGGCCGCAGGCCGTGTGGCACCGCCAGACACGTCACAGAAGGTGCAGCTCAAGAGATGTCTATTTTGCCACAACCGTTTTTCTTTGAAATCTGAGGTATTTTCACAGTGACCCTTCTTCGTGGATTTTCTATTTTGCCTCACATTTTGTTTTAATTCATGCAAACTTCTCATTTAATTCCATTGTCTCTGTGACTTTTTTGAGGTACGCTGTTGTCTGGCAAAGGGTAGACAAGTGTGGAAAGGGTGGGGCCTGAGGGAGTGTCTGTGGACGGGGCCTGATCCCTCACCACGTGTGGCCACCCCAGGGCCTGCTCTCAGGCTCACAGGTGCATGGGCCTGTCCACATGGCGGGGCCAGTGCGTGCGCCCGCGCTCCCTGGCTGCTCTCAGTCTCCACTGTCAGTTCCTGTTCAGTGTTGATAAACCACGAAGTCTAGCCAGGCAGAGACCCATCCTGTGTAATGAGCTGTTTTAGTGTTTGCCAAAAGCTTTGATTTCCCACAAAGCCTGTGGCTGCTGAGAGTGTGTGGGGAGGGGATATCTCCTCTCTGTTATAAAAGCATTTCCAATAATGTCCACTAATGCACTTCCAAAAATTAACCCAGGACATTTCAATGGAAGCCAGAGTTGTCTTTAAAAAAAGAAGTCTGGTTGGGGCATAATTGGATGAATTATGCAGCTTAGGGGGCCCCGTGAGGGCCATGTGAGACCCCCAAGAGAGGCCACCTTGGTGGGGGGGGCACAGACAGACAGCTGCCCGGACCCCACACCTGCTGCTGCTTTGCTCCCGGCCCCAACTGGGGCATACTGGCTGTCATCTCCGAGTTCTTTGTCAGCACGCTCAGAGTGTGAGCCACACCTGGGGAAGTGAGAGCATCAGGGCTGAGGCTCAGGCTGTGACAGGGTGTGACTCGGGCTGTGACAGGCTGTGCCAGTCTATGACAGGCTATGACAGGGTGTGACTTGAGCTGTGACAGGCTGTGACAGGGTGTGACTCGGGCTGTGACAGGCTGTGCCAGTCTATGACAGGCTATGACAGGGTGTGACTTGGGCTGTGACAGGCTGTGACAGGGTGTGACTCAGGCTGTGACAGGCTGTGACTCGGGCTATGATGGACTGTGACAGGGTGTGACAGGCTGTGAGGGGCTGTGACAGGCTGTGACAGGATGTGACTCGGGCTATGACAGGGTGTGATGGGCTGTGACTGGCTGTGACAGGCTGTGAGAGGCTGTGACAGGCTGTGACAGGGTGTGACTCAGGCTGTGACAGGCTGTGACAAGGTGTAACTCAGGCTATGATAGGTTGTGACAGGTTGTGACTCAGGCTGTGATGGGCTGTGACAGACTGTGACTCGGGCTATGACAGGCTGTGACAGGGTGTGACTCAGGCTGTGACAGGATGTGACAAGGTGTGACTCAGGCTGTGACAGGATGTGACAAGGTGTGACTCAGGCTGTGACAGGCTGTGACGGGCTGTGACAGGCTGTGACAGGCTGTGACTCAGGCTATGATAGGTTGTGACAGGTTGTGACTCAGGCTGTGACGGGCTGTGACAGGGTGTGACTCAGGCTGTGACAGGATGTGACAAGGTGTGACTCAGGCTATGATAGGTTGTGACAGGTTGTGACTCAGGCTGTGACGGGCTGTGACAGGGTGTGACAAGGTGTGACTCAGGCTGTGACAGGCTGTGACTCGGGCTATGACAGGCCGTGACAGGGTGTGATTCAGGCTGTGACAGGCTGTGACTCGGGCTATGACAGGGTGTGACTCGGGCTGTGACGGGCTGTGACAGGCTGTGACAGGCTATGACTCAGGCTATGACAGGGTGTGACTTGGGCTGTGACAGGCTGTGACTCAGGTTGTGACGGGCTGTGACGGGCTGTGACAGGCTGTGACAGGCTGTGACAGGGTGTGACTCAGGCTGTGACAGGCTGTGACTCAGGTTGTGACGGGCTGACGGGCTGTGACAGGCTGTGACAGGCTGTGACTCAGGCTGTGACAGGGTGTGACAGGCTGTGACGGGCTGTGACTCAGGCTGTGACAGGTTGTGGCTCTGTGTGGTCTGGGTTGATTAGGTCTGTGGTGGTCTTTGCACATCCTGTCACCTGTAAAATCTCTGTTCATTGTCATTTTTTTTTGGCTGAGAGTTTAATTTAGAAAGCATTACAGTGACAAGACATGTGTCATTGACACCTAACGTAGGGAGGGTCACTGCCTGCTACCCTGTGAGGTGTGTGCGGCTGTTCCAGGGTCCTCTGGGAAGGCACCTGTCCAGGTGCGTGCTCCCCCCCCGCGTGGGCAGCCCGTGCTGCACCCCCTCTGGCGCCCTGGCTGCCGAGCTCTGCGAGTGTGCTTGGCCTGTGGCTGTGGTCTCGGCAGACAGGACGTGCTGTGCCCCACTGTGGGTCTTGGTCACACCACACTGCCTGCTGCGTGATCTTCCTTTCGCATAGGTCTCTCACATCCCTGAGCCTGGCCCGCCGTTCCCGTGGGAGGAGACTCGTTCCTGTCCTCCTGTCCTCCTTAGGACCCCGAGGCCGTTTTACTATGGTGCTACTCCCTCCCTGGGGAGGCTGTGCATTCACCGGAGCGCCGACACCAGCCATGCCGGAGGCCCTGGTGCAGGCCGACTGTGACTGGCACAGCTACTGTGCTGGCACCAAGGTGGGCGTGTGGAGTGCTGGCCAAATCACTGCCTGGCCCTCCACCTAGACACAGCATGTGGGGTCTGGTTCTAGCTTCTTGCCAACACCAGATGTGGGGAGCAGCTGTGGATGGCCCAAGTTCTTTGGTCCCTGCCCCCTACAGGGGACTCCTGATCCAAATACCCTGCTCCCAGGGTCCACCCTGCCCAGCCTCAGCTGTTGGGGGTTTTAGGAGTGGAAACCAGTGGGTGACAGCCATGGAAAAGCTGGTGCCCTCCCTGCTGTGGGTCTCTACACGTTGCTCGTGGAACAGCCCACCTGCTCTTGGGAGGGGCTGGAATCCTGAGGTCATTTCTGGCCTCATCCTCCTGGCTGGGCTGGGGTCCTTGGGCCCCTTTGCCACTCAGCTGCCCTTGCGGAATGCTGCCTGTCACACTTGTAGCCCCGTCTGTTCACATGGACTTCCTCCCAGTGCCTGTACCCTCCCTGGCACACAGATCCCACCTGGCGTTTCTGTCTCTGCCGAGTGGCCCCTCTGGGTGCAGGGGCTGGGACCCCCCACTGCATCCCTCGCTGTGCCCAGCTCCTGCACGTACTTGGGGCTGTGGTTCCTAGACCCGTGGCCAGGCAGTGGGGACCCCTGGAGCTGTGCCTTGCAGCCGCAGGCTCCTGTCGGCAGCTCTGGTGCACAGGCCTTTGTGTTCCTGTCTGCCCAGGAGCTGCCTGCGCTCAGGGTGGAGTGCTCTCGTGCCCCTACAAGGTAGGGAGTGAGCGTGCCCGGGCCTTGGCAGAGCCGAGCCCTCCTTCCCACAGTCTAATTAAATCACTGTGATAAATACCGTTGTGAAAGGAGACACAGTTGCCTCAATGAATCAATGTGGTTATTATTACTGGCCCGGCAAAGCTGTGCAGCACAGCTTGTGCAATGCCTGCTGCCTGGAGCAGGCGTGTGGAGTCTGGAGTGGCCCCTGGCCTCTGCCCCGCGTGGCAGCCACGTCTGACCCCGAGCGGGAGCACCCTGGCCTCTGCCCCGCGTGGCACTCACATCTGACCCCGAGCGGGAGCGCCCTGGCCTCTGCCCCGCGTGGCACTCACATCTGACCCCGAGCGGGAGCGCCCTGGCCTCTGCCCCGCGTGGCAGCCACGTCTGACCCCGAGCGGGAGCGCCCTGGCCTCTGCCCCGCGTGGCACTCACATCTGACCCCGAGCGGGAGCGCCCTGGCCTCTGCCCCGCGTGGCACTCACATCTGACCCCGAGCGGGAGCGCCCTGGCTCCCTGGTGCAGATGCTGTTTTCAGAAGAAAAGGTCTCGAGCCAGCTGGCATTGCTGAGTCGGCTCCAGGACGTGGTGGCAGTGGGTCGCAGCTGAGCCTCAGGTGCCTGGCAGGCTAGGTCAACGTGGAGCTGTCATCCTCCGCTGAGAGGGTGGCTTGGGGCACACAGACGACCTTGGCCCCAGCTCCCCCTCGTGCCTCTGATGATCTCAGACCATGGCTTCCTGGGTTTGCTTTCCTTCCTGGTGCAGACTCAGCATCTGTGGAGGCTTCATGCTGGCTGCGATCTTGGGTGCGGGGACCCTGGCTCACCCGCCGTGGGCGTTGGCAGGTCCCCATGGTGGTGTGCCCTGGGGGCACACGTCCTTGTGGAGTCTGTGTGTGCATGCTTGTTTCACTGTGTGGTGTTTGGTGTGTGTGTGTGTGTGTGTGTATGTGTGTGTGTGCAGAGAGGGCGAGAGAACATGAGAGAGACCGGCCTGTGTGCTGGAACCCGCGTCACCTTGGGTGCTGGGCAGAGCTTCCGGGACGTTCCGGTGTGCGTGCGCCCTGGGGGCTGGTTTCTGCTTTCTTCCTCCGTTCTGCCATGTCTGGGGCTTCCTCAGGTTGACTCACTTTGGGTGGCTGTATTTTTAAATTTTTTTTTTTGCATTAGGTTGGAAACGCGTTGGAATGAGGTTTGCGGTGTCTCCCACTGGTGTCCCAGTGCTGTCTCTTCACAGGGAGGATTCAACCTGGAGAACCTTCTAGAAATTTACTGGCCACAGCCACAGCCACACCCACTCTGCCACCCTGGAGGCTGGTGGGCTTGGGCCCATGCTCAGTGTCTCCAGCAGCTCAGCTGAGCGCCACTCGTCCCGGCCAATGGAGTCCTTGTTTTCCTGGGGCCTGTCTGCAAAGCCTTCTGCCAGCCGATGGGGGCATGGCTGGCACCTGCTCAGGCCTGGTGGTTGGGTGCTTTCCCCAGAGGGCACAGTCCGAGGGAGAGGGAGGGTGGTGCGCCAGCGTCTTCGGGCACAGGCGCCATGTCGGAGAGACCAGCGTGGTCCATGCCTGGGGGACTCAGACGCGGTCAGTGTCCTGTCAGGTGCAGCAGGAACAACGGTCCTGCCCACGCCCAGCCCGGCCTCAACCTCCCTCCATGTCCCCACTGCTGCCAGCATGCGGCCCACGCCCAGTGCCATGCGACCGGTGCCCGGTGCCTCCCTGCAGAGTGACCCCACTGCTGCCAGCATGTGGCCCGTGCCCAGTGCCTCCCTGCACAGTGACCCCACTGCTGCCAGCATGGGGCCCGTGCCCGGTGCCTCCCTGCAGAGTGACCCCACTGCTGCCAGCATGCGGCCCGTGCCCGGTGCCTCCCTGCAGAGGGACCTCACACTGGTCTTGCTCACGCTCTGCCTTCCTTCTTGTTACGAGGCTGTCTTGTCCTGGGCATGCGTGTCCGTGTTATCACGCATGCTCAGGCTCAGCATCGGGGCTGTCCATCTCCCTCTGACCACTTCCACATCCCACCCAGGTTGAAGCTGAACTGCTTTTGGCCTTCAACCCTGAACATTTCCTATTTTTTACCATTAATTTACTTCAATGTATCATTTAAATGTGTTTACATTGAGAGCTAAAGACACACACACACACACACACACACACAGAGCTCCCCTCTGTTGGTTTATTTCCTCAATGCCCGTGGTGGTCCAGGACGAGCCGAGGCTGAAGCTGGGAGCCGGTCACAGCTCCTTGGCCCCCGGGGTCTGTGTGAGCCAGAAGCCGGGGAAGGGCTGCTGCCATGTGGCAGGGCTACGTAGCCAACATCTTAGCCAAGAGGCCAAGTGCCTGGTCGTGCGGATTTTTTAGCAGCGCGTTGGTTAACCATGTCCTGCTCAGGTTACTAATTCCCATGTCCGGCACGTCATGCCGGCCGGCCCCGGTGCGCCGAGCTTTGCTGTGTGCCCAGGGCTGCCGCAGCTCACGTGCCCGGCTCAGAGTTGCACGTGCACCCGCGGGCCAGCCTCATGCTGTCAACCACACCACTCAGCCCGCCTGTCTGCACCGCCTGGCCTGTTCCCACACCTGCTCTCCTCGCTCCCTACACGAGCAAGGCTTGTTGCGTCTCCGCCTGCCACTCTGTGCGCCCCAAAATTCCTGTTAGACAGCAAACACCTGTCCTCATGTGCATTCCCTCACCCCAAGGGTGCTGCCTCAAGGGTGACAGGGTGGGGACCCCTGGCTTCTGTCACCATGGGTACCAGGGCCATTCTCTCAAGCTGGGCTCCCTCCCTTGGGCAGGTGGAGCTCTGAGTGTTTCCAGCTTCTAGAGCATTCTGGTGTTTCCTGGTGGCCACTGGAACTGCAGTAGGGGCCAGCCAGGTCCTGTGGCGGCTGAGGGTCACCCCATTAGGTGGACCTCACCTTGGCCCATGGGTCATAGGGCAGTCTCAGAGTTGCGTTGCGGACGGGGTGGGGGCACTGATGGGGGCAGCATTGGCCTGTGGGAGACCAAGGCCGCGTGTGGCAATGAGGCAATTCCCTTGGAAGTGCACTGTGCTGGACAGATGACCACGGCCAGAGAGTCCGCTGTGGTGTGGCCTTTGGGCCAGCCGTGCCAGGATAGGATGAGCCAGCGCCAGCCTCATCCATGCCCTGTCCAGCAGATGCCTACACAGGCTCCAGACCAGGCACGTGCCCAGCATGCTCAGTGCTTGGAGGCCCTGCTCGGTCACCAGTGTGGCAGGGAGCCTCATGGCTGCGTGGCCTCATCCACATTTCCGTGATTCTGTGAGGGGAGCCCCCCACCTTTCCCCAGGCCTGCCCTCCGTCTGGGCGTCCGTTTGCTTCTCCAGAGGAATGCTCTGGCATACTTAGGGCGCTGTACCAAGTCCACTAGAGGTGCAAGTGAAGGGAGATTTGTTTTGCCACAGAAAGTTTGGGAAACCTTTCTCGCAGATTCCAAGTGTTTTCCACCAAAATCAAGACGTCTTTTAATTCCATTTCCATGAACCGTTTGAAGTGTGTGATGTTGGCAGAGGTTGGCATATGCGGTTTCCCAGTTGAAGCAGGGGCCGGGGCGGGTGGAGGTGGAGCGGTCAGGGCCTTGGCAGAGCAGGGTCCGGAGCGGGGTAGGTCCAGAGCCGTCGGCCTGCAGCTCTGCTTAGTGTGGCCCCCTGGTGCTCGTGGAGGAGAACTGCATGTGGCTGTCACCCAGTGCATGTAAAAGTTACTGAAAATTACTTAGACTTGCAATCAGCAAGAGAATGTTTAAAAAGATTTAGTTATTCGTTTATTTGAACAACAGAGCTACAAAGAGAGATCTTCCATTTGCTGGTTTACTCTCCAAATGGTTACAACAGCTGGGACTGGGCCAGCCTGAAGCCAGGGGCCAGGAGTGTCACCTGGGTCTCCCACATGAGTTCAGGGCCTGAGCGCTTGGGCCGTCCTCCACTGCGTTCCCAGGCGCATCAGCAGGCAGCCAGATCGGAAGTGCAGCAGCCGGGACTTGAACCCACGCTCATGTGGGGTGTGGGCCTACTGTACAGTGCCACAATGCATCCCCTGGAAGGGTATTTTTACTGGGAAGAGTTTATCATTAGAGTTCACCTCTGACACAATGGAGAGACTTCACAGAGTAACTGGGCCTTTTCTTACTCAGAGCGCCATCTGTGGAGCGGGAGCAGGGATCCTCCCCGGGCTTGGAGAAGCAGCGCCTGGGCGCCCACCTCGTCCGGCCTGGTCCTGCTGGGATCTCGGCCCGGCCTGCTCGTGCTGAAGGAAGCCCTGCTAGGGACCAGAACTGCCAGGTGAGTGGAGACCTGCACGGCTGAAGCTTCACGGGGACGCAGCGCAGCCTCCGCTCACCTCACGGGGCGTCCGCCGGGTGGCCTGGCGCCGGGTGCAGCGCCATCGGCGCTGTATGTGGCTGGTGCCAGGCCAGACCTGCCCAAAGCCTTTAGCGGCAGCTGTTGGCTTGTTCTGGGTGATGAGAACAAGGCTCCCAGCACGTGGGGCTGCTGGTGTGACGGGACTCAGAGGAGAGCTGAAACAAACACATGTTTGTTAAGCATTTATCCACTTATCTGAAGGGGGAGAGGCAGACCCCCATCTGCTTCAGCCCACTCGTGCCCACAGCTGCTGGAGCTAGACCAGGGCAAAGCCAGGAGCCACCCAGGGGACGTCCGTAGGCAGCTGGCGTTGGGAGGGCAGTCGGCACACCGAGCAGGCCAGCTGCAGGAGGTGGGCGTCACAAGCGGCCCGGGCAACGCTGTGCCCCACGCTCACACCAGGACGGATGCTGACGCCCCACAGAGCTCAGTGTGGCGTGGGAGGTTCTCATGAGGACGCTCATGGTGAAGCTTGCTTCCTGGGTCCAGGCAAGGTGGCTGCAAGGTGCTGGGTACAAGGGGTGCTGCTCTGTCCACTTGAAGTCCCTCGGTGCTGCGTGGAGCCGTTGGGGACACAGGTGTCACAGAGACGTGAGAGGGCGGGAGAGCGGCTGGGATCACTGTGTTACGGCGTGGAAACACGCAGCATCTGACCACTGGGCTCTCCATTTCTTTCTGATGTCAGGGATGGAAGGTTCCAGAGAGGCTGGAAGAGGTTTTGTTTTCTCTTCAGCTATGCTCTTCTCTTGGTTCATTGGCAGAGTGGGCAAAGCAAGGGCAAGGCTACCCTCTATGGGGTGTCCTATGGGCCTAGATTATTCTCCATGGCTGTGTGCTATGGCCAAGGTTAGTGTCCATGGCTGTGTGCTGTGGTCAGGGTTAGTGTCCATGGCTGTGTGCTATGGCCAAGGTTAGTGTCCTTGGCTGTGTGCTGTGGTCAGGGTTAGTGTCCTTGGCTGTGTGCTGTGGTCAAGGTTAGTGTCCATGGCTGTGTGCTGTGGTCAGGGTTAGTGTCCATGGCTGTGTGCTGTGGTCAAGGTTAGTGTCCATGGCTGTGTGCTGTGGTCAAGGTTAGTGTCCATGGCTGTGTGCTGTGGTCAAGGTTAGTGTCCATGGCTGTGTGCTGTGGTCAGGGTTAGTGTCCCTCAGTTGTACCCCATGATGTACCTTGCCTTTCCACCACAGCCGTCTCTAAGTTTGGCAGTGACTTGACGTCGGTGCTCTGTAACCTGGGTTTCTTGGAAGACAGTGTTCATGCCGGCCTGCGCGAGCCTGAGTGACTCCAGTCCCTTGTTGCTAAGTGAGGTGTAATTTATGGCTGCCTATTTTTAACGTGCCGTAGCACTGAAGCATTAATTATGCCGTGTAGTGAAAGGCAAGTATTTTTATATACTGTAAGCACTGGAGGAATGAATTATTTATAATCCTTTGCACAAATAGCCTGTTCTTAAAGGCACACAACAGAGGTTGGGCGGGAGGCGGGAGCTGTCGGAGTGCTGAGGAAGCTCGGGGTGTAAGCCAGACCCGCACGCCGTCTCCCCGTGAGAGGCCGCCGTGCCGAGCCTCGGGTTCAGTGAGGACGGCTGTTGGCGGTCAAGAGCCTGAAACGTTATCTCTGCGTTTCCGGCTGCTGTGGAATACAGCACGAGTGAGGCTGGAAGCTGTGAGTAAAGCACATTCCTCCTTGGAGGCCCCTGCTTGTCCCCACTCGGCGGTAGGCAGTGGCTCCCCCGGGGCGCCTGAGGGCAGGACATGGCTCTCACTTCTGGCAGTCACCATGTGCCACTCCTGCTCCTCATCCTGACACACCAGGGCCTCTGAACCTAGAAGACATGTGGGGTCACTCAACACCAGGGCAGTCTCAGCCAGTGAGGGGGCCCTAACACAGTCACAGCCAGTGAGGGGGGTCGGGGCCCTAACACAGTCACAGACAGTGAGGGGGCCCCTAACACAGTCACAGCCAGTGAGGGGGGTCGGGGCCCTAACACAGTCACAGCCAGTGAGGGGGCCCTAACACAGTCACAGCCAGTGAGGGGGGCCCTAACACAGTCACAGCCAGTGAGGGGGGCCCTAACACAGTCACAGCCAGTGAGGGGGCCCTAACACAGTCACAGCCAGTGAGTGGGGCCCTAACACAGTCACAGCCAGTGAGGGGGGCCCTAACACAGTCACAGCCAGTGAGGGGGGTCGGGGCCCTAACACAGTCACAGCCAGTGAGTGGGGCCCTAACACAGTCACAGCCAGTGAGGGGGGTCGGGGCCCTAACACAGTCACAGCCAGTGAGGGGGGTCGGGGCCCTAACACAGTCACAGCCAGTGAGGGGGGCCCTAACACAGTCACAGCCAGTGAGGGGGGCCCTAACACAGTCACAGCCAGTGAGAGGAGCCCTAACACAGTCACAGCCAGTGAGGGGGCCCTAACACAGTCACAGCCAGTGAGGGGGGCCCTAACACAGTCACAGCCAGTGAGGGGGGCCCTAACACAGTCACAGCCAGTGAGGGGGGCCCTAACACAGTCACAGCCAGTGAGGGGGGTCGGGGCCCTAACACAGTCACAGCCAGTGAGGGGGCCCTAACACAGTCACAGCCAGTGAGTGGGGCCCTAACACAGTCACAGCCAGTGAGGGGGGCCCTAACACAGTCACAGCCAGTGAGGGGGGCCCTAACACAGTCACAGCCAGTGAGGGGGGTCGGGGCCCTAACACAGTCACAGCCAGTGAGGGGGGCCCTAACACAGTCACAGCCAGTGAGGGGGCCCTAACACAGTCACAGCCAGTGAGGGGCTCCCTAACACAGTCACAGCCAGTGAGGGGGGCCCTAACACAGTCACAGCCAGTGAGGGGGGTCGGGGCCCTAACACAGTCACAGCCAGTGAGGGGGGCCCTAACACAGTCACAGCCAGTGAGGGGGGTCGGGGCCCTAACACAGTCACAGCCAGTGAGGGGGGCCCTAACACAGTCACAGCCAGTGAGTGGGGCCCTAACACAGTCACAGCCAGTGAGGGGGGCCCTAACACAGTCACAGCCAGTGAGGGGGGGTCGGGGCCCTAACACAGTCACAGCCAGTGAGGGGACCCTAACACAGTCACAGCCAGTGAGGGGGGCCCTAACACAGTCACAGCCAGTGAGGGGGGTCGGGGCCCTAACACAGTCACAGCCAGTGAGGGGGCCCTAACACAGTCACAGCCAGTGAGGGGGGCCCTAACACAGTCACAGCCAGTGAGGGGGCCCTAACACAGTCACAGCCAGTGAGGGGGGCCCTAACACAGTCACAGCCAGTGAGGGGGCCCTAACACAGTCACAGCCAGTGAGGGGGGTCGGGGCCCTAACACAGTCACAGCCAGTGAGGGGGCCCTAACACAGTCACAGCCAGTGAGGGGGGCCCTAACACAGTCACAGCCAGTGAGGGGGGCCCTAACACAGTCACAGCCAGTGAGGGGGGCCCTAACACAGTCACAGCCAGTGAGGGGGGCCCTAACACAGTCACAGCCAGTGAGTGGGGCCCTAACACAGTCACAGCCAGTGAGGGGGCCCTAACACAGTCACAGCCAGTGAGGGGGGCCCTAACACAGTCACAGCCAGTGAGGGGGCCCTAACACAGTCACAGCCAGTGAGGGGGGCCCTAACACAGTCACAGCCAGTGAGGGGGCCCTAACACAGTCACAGCCAGTGAGGGGGGCCCTAACAGAGTCACAGCCAGTGAGGGGGCCCTAACACAGTCACAGCCAGTGAGGGGGGTCGGGGCCCTAACACAGTCACAGCCAGTGAGGGGGCCCTAACACAGTCACAGCCAGTGAGGGGGGTCGGGGCCCTAACACAGTCACAGCCAGTGAGGGGGGCCCTAACACAGTCACAGCCAGTGAGGGGGGTCGGGGCCCTAACACAGTCACAGCCAGTGAGGGGGCCCTAACACAGTCACAGCCAGTGAGGGGGGTCGGGGCCCTAACACAGTCACAGCCAGTGAGGGGGGCCCTAACACAGTCACAGCCAGTGAGGGGGGCCCTAACACAGTCACAGCCAGTGAGGGGGCCCTAACACAGTCGCACCTCGTCTCAGCAGTGTGTGCAATTCCCAGCACAGGTTGGTGGAGCACAGGACTCCACTACTTCCGTGTGAAGTTTCTCCCGCGTCTAGGCCTTGCGCAGTCACAGGGGCCGGCTGACTTTGCCTAACCCTGGGGAGTCGCTGAGGCATCCTGTGCTGTGGGGTGTTGCCTGCACACCTTGGAGAAGGTGGTGCGCCCAGGGTGCTGCTGGCCGGGCTGCACCTGGGGTCAGTGTGACCCCGGCGGGAGGCAGACCACGTCATGCTGGAGCTGGCCACGAGTGTTTGATTTGGGGCTGCTTCCTGTTTCACGGAATTAAAGACATTCTGAGTGGAACTTGGCATCATGTCTGAAATGTTCTGTAGCATGGTGGAGTTCGCAGTCTACATTTGGGGTGGTTTCCTGTCTACCTGAGTGTGGGATGAGCTGCCACGCCCCTAGAACACTGCTGTCCAGGGTGTGTGGGGATCCCCCAGCTGGTGGTGTCAGTATGTGCTGTGGGTGATCTGCTGGGACAGTGGCTCCACGGCCTCCCTCCCTGGGTGGACCTGGCAGTGCCAGGCGTGCAGTGGCGCCCTCATGTAGACAGACTGTTCATCACACTCCTTCCTGGCCTGGCTTCCTATGTAGGAGAAAGTACAGGAGGACCTTGCCCCCCAAAGTGGCCAGGCCCAGGTTGCTGCTGACCCCTGTGGCTGCTGGCTGGCTCTTGTCTTCTGGCTCAAGGGTCTGTAGAGCTCAAGGGCCGTGTGGGGACGAGGGCTGTGGCCAGTGGGAGGGGTGTGCATCTGACCCCAAGGGGTGAAGGCCCCAGTCTGGGGCATCTGGGTGATGGTGGGAGTCTGTACAGCCAGCAGATGGTGCCAAGGAGGTAGGGCAGGGCCTGGTGTGGGGGCAAGGGACACCCCGTTTCCTCCAGGGTCCCTTGTCACCTGCCCAGAGATGGTTTCACCAAGGCCTGGTCGGCTTCGTGTCCCTGTGGCAGCACCCTGGCTCTCTGCCACAGCCTCCTGGCAGGGTGCAGATCCTACTGCGGCTCCCTCAGGGCGGGGGCTCCTCTGCGCCGTGCTCAGCCAGCCCTCACATCTCCACACGCAGCCCCAGTGGTGTCTCAGTGCAGCTGCACAGAGCTGTGGACTGGAAGCCGTGGCCGTGCGTGTGTCGCTCGCTGGAGCGCAGTGTGGTAGTTCTGAGCTTCCAGCAGGTGAGATGTTGGCTGCCCCCTGCTGTGCCCCCGGGTTCCAGGGTGAGCCAGCCTCACCAAGGCTGGCAGGTGGCATCGGCCTGCCTGTTTGGCCCTTAGCAGAGACTCAAGGCCAAAGCAAGAGAACATCATTGAAGTATTTCAGGTCTAAGGATTTGAAAGGCAGGGTGACGGAGCAGAGATAGACAAAGACCTTTCATCCATTGGTTCCCTCCGTGGCAGCTGGGGCTGGCTGGGCTGCGGCCAGGCGCCTGCCACCCCATATGGGCCTCCACACCCGTGGGCCATTGTCTGCTCCTAAAAGGAGCTCAGGGTGTGCGTGGCCAGCAGTCGTGGCCACGGGGCTTCGGGATTGTAGGGTGAAGGTGACATTAGCCAGGAGCGGCCTCCCTGGGGTCGGGATGGCCACAGTGGGCACACGCCTGCTGGCCCAGCACCGTCCTGGCCTGATCTGACATATGCCTACGCCTTCCTCTTGCCACCTCAGTGTGGCCTTGTATGCGTGCTGTGTGTGACGTGTGGGGGTCCTGGGCACAGATCTCATCTCCAAGGAAGTGCCCAGTACAGGAGTAGACCGGCTTGCACCGGTTGAGCGCAGGGTCCCAGAACCCACAGTGCCTTGGGCCCAGCCACAGCATCTTCCAATCTGCTGACCTGTGGGGCCCTGAGAACGCCCATCCCAGCTGAGGCATCTCCCCTCCGTGTGGGGACCGTCTCCTGTCTTGTGCCTGCACCTCACTCTGGGGACAGGAGCATGGCATGAGCCTCGAGTGTCCACCTGTGTCACCTCCGGCTGCCCCCCGGGGGTCCCCATCAGCTCTGTCTGTGCCCCCCGCTGTGTGGTGTGACTGTGCAGTCACTCCGCATGCTGTCTTGTCATCAGTAAGTAGTCCTGTGCGGGGCAAGCAACACCTGTGCCTGTGGTGTGTCGGGCAGCCACACGCCCATGTGAGGCCCGCCCGAGGCTCCCGGCCAGCAGCGGGCTTCGAGGTGATCCTCGGGGAACCAGTGTGTCACACTGGTGGACAGCGGAGCCGTGTGCTGCCCGCTGTCTGCAGGGCTTTCTGGAGTCAAGGACTGTACGTAGACCTCCGTGTGGTTTTCAGCAACAAGGGCCAGTGGTTGTCCTGAGAGCCATGTGCCAGGTGTACGATGCGTGCTGCGCTTCACGCCTGAAGCCGCCGTTTCCAAAGCGGTGATCTGCCTGTCAGTGACGTAGAATGTGCGCCTTATTTGTGTAGAAGCGATCTGGTCACCAGAAGTGCCTGCCTGTCCCTCTGGGACCCTGTGACGTGCTCTGTGCCAGCATGGCTTTGCAGGGTGCAGCCAGGACGTGCAGGAAGGCAGACCTTGTTGGGTGGGCAGCAGCAGCTAGACAGCAGCGTGGCCAGCCTGGGAGCCAGGTAACCATGTCGCACTCTGGGGCTGCCCTCAGTGCCCCTGGCCAGCTGAGCAGGGCACCTGAGCGTGCAGGCCAGCTTAGGCTGCAGGCCCGTGTGTGAGACCGAGTGCCGGGAATCAGGCCTTCCTGGGTGGCCAGTGCCATAGCCGGCATTGCTGTGTCCCTGACTCCGGCTCCCGGTGACTGGCGCACCTCGGGGGATGCTGGCCCCACCAGGCGACAGACCACACTCCTGCTCTCGCTGGCAGGCATGGCGCGGGGCACCCGGAGGGCACACTCAACACTGCTTCCTTGCTGTCTTTCAGACAGAACCGGTCACCGCCTGTCAAGAGCCCTCGGCCGTGTCTGCCATGGATGCAGAAGACGAGGAGAGCATGAGTAAGAGCCCGGCCTCCCTCTGTGTCATGGCCTGTTCCCGCTGGCATTCCAGTTTGCCCGTCGAGCTCAGTGTGGGCAGGCCGCCGTTTCCTCCGACATGGGCACTGACCACGGCCTTAACTCTCACACTTTTCCACAGCAGGCACCAGTGCCACCTGGACTCTGTCCCTTCAGCTGTCCAGGTCCCATTACTCCTTGGGGTCGACGTGGGGCAGGACAGCCTGGGTGTGCATCTCTCGGGAGGCAAGCTGGCCGGGGCCTGTGCCCGCGCGTGGCAGGGCTCACCTCAGAGGGAGCTGCCACAGCCTGGCCTCTGAGAGGGGCCCAGCTGCACCTGCCGCTCCAGGAACCCCTCAGGCTCCACTCCACTCGCACTCCCTTGGAAGTTGGGTGAACTGTTGTCCCAGGCAGCAGTGTATCTGGGTGAGGGTCTCCCACCAAAGCTGCCAGGGCACAGAGGGGGGTGAGGACGAGGCATCCGCCTTCTGGTCACTGGTGGGTGCCCGCTGCTCTCAGGGAAGGACACGGGGTGCCCAAGCAGCAGCACATCTCCCCACAGCGACGCCTGGCACTAGAACTGGCTCTCCCCTGGGCGGTGTCTGCCTGGGCCCTGTCAGGTTCATGGGCCCTGAGCTGTGGGTGTGACCTGGGCCAGCAGGGCCCGTGCAGCCAGCATGTTCCTCTCCTGGGGCTGCTGGCCTCCCCCCAGTCCCACTCCCGGAGCGCAGCCCTGTGTTTCCCCTGGGTGGCTTGCTGCTGTGTCCAGTGTCACCCCTCTGCTCGAGGAGCTCCCGTTTTGAAAGATTATCACACTTGGCATCTGCAGGAACGCCCTGGAAGGAGACTGTGCATGCCCCTGGGCCGCGTGTGGAGACCCGGGGACCTTGTGCATGGATTTTTCTGGAAAGATGAGCTGCCAGTTCTAGTGCCACAGTGTTGGAGTGTCCAGTTTAGTCCCAAATGTTGACATTTTTGCAGCACATCGGCCCCTGTGGAGGCAGCGCCCGCCCCACCAGGCTCGCGACGGTAACCTGCAGCTAACGTCTGGTCTTCCTTCCCACAGACGCCTTGCTAGCAGACAGAATGCGAGCAGGACCGCGGAGCTCCCTGGTCCTAGAGGAGTTGTGCTTTGCAGGAACAGTGTGACCCAGCATGTGTTTTTCTCAGGATCACAGAGCTGTCAACATGGTGCTGGCCACCGTGTGTCTCTGAAGAGCGTGGATACGTGGCACGAGTGTGTGGCATGCGTGTGTAATGGTGTGCTTCTCTTTGCCCTGCCGTGTGGCCGCGAGCCAGCCTGCATGCGGCAGCCCAGGGTGTCGTGTCCTCACCCGCACAGGAGCGGGGTCCCACCTTCCCTCCCCACCCTCACCGCCTCGCTCTGCTCTCTTCCTCCCGACCCCCCTCCCATCCCGCTCTCTCTAACCTTTTGTTTCCTTTGAGCACCGAAAGGAGTAACCTATTGAGCTTTTGCTGGAGGATGTTATAAATGAAAATTTACTGTCCAGTCCATCGGCTTTGCCGCCTGGGAGAAGTGGTGTGTGCTTCAGGACTCTAAGAGGGGTGTCTGCAGGGACAAGCCCCAGGGCCCTCCTCTACCATGGGACACATCCCTGTCCCATGGAGTTGCCCGCACTGACCGGTGTGAGATCCTGGGAATTGGTGACGCTCCACTTCAGAGGGCACTGCTTGCAAGGCCATCTGAGCCGGCAGCCTCCCATGGGCTGAGCCCAGAGCCCAGAGCCCAGGAGCCGGCAGCCTCCCTCCCATGGGGTGAGCCCAGGAGCCCAGAGCCCAGGAGCCGGCAGCCTCCCAAGGGGTGAGCCCAGAGCCCAGAGCTCAGGAGTCGGCAGCTTTCCACAGGCTGAGCCCAGAAGCCCAGAGCCGGCAGCCTCCCACGGGCTGAGCCCAGAAGCCCAGAGCCGGCAGCCTCCCACGGGCTGAGCCCAGAAGCCCTGAGCCGGCAGCCTCCCACGGGCTGAGCCCAGAAGCCCTGAGCCGGCAGCCTCCCACGGGCTGAGCCCAGAAGCACGCCATGGTGTCTTCGGTGTTGCTTGGCCTGCAGAGTTCACTTGAGGTACTGAGGCTACCATCCTGTGAGCCGCTTTACTTTTTAGAAAGCGCTGTGGTTTACAGCTGTTTTTTAGGAGACATTTTGAAAGCTAGTGCAGGAGGCCTGCACCTGCAGGCAGCGAGGCCGTGCCAGGCTCCCGTGGCGGATGCCTCTTTCCCGCGCAGAAGCCGGTCTGTGGACTGAGGAGGTGTGCGCACACTCTTATTCCCGTTTTTAAAAATCAGCCTTGTTTTTGTACACTTTGAACATTTTCAGATTGTGTCCCTTTATTCATTTTAAATACAAAATGCCTTAAAAATAGGAAAATCAACTCCTTCAGAAAATCTACCAAATATCCCAAAAGAAAAAAAAATCTATATCCACCGAGAAAGTCGGCAGGTGTATTTATGAAGCAGGAGGCCGTGGCTGCGTGCAGCCTCCACGCCCCAGCAGCTCTTCCTGTTGCTGTACCATTACATGAATCTGGTGGGTCAGAGAGAACTCAGACCCCAGAGAATAAGTTTAAATTGATACCACATAGGCTCCAAAAATTACTTTTAAAAAGTTCAGCACTTTTCCAAGATCTGTGAGTGCAGTCTGTCGATTGGATGACTGGGGGTGCGTGTTTTTAGGGCGCTGCCTCTGAGATGGCCTGGCACCGGTAGGAAGGGCGAGGGCGAGAGGTGTAGCCTGCCAGCGGCGCTGCGGCCGCTCCTGCCAACTCGCCGACAGGCCTCGGCGCCTGGCTCCCCCGGTGTCTGGACACTGTCTAGAGCGTCCCTGGACACCCCAGAGCGTTCTCACTAGAAAGAACAAGGAGGGGGCAAGGGTGGCCGCAGGAGTGACAGCGAGGGCTCGGCCCCGGCCCAGCAGCCTCAGCGGGCCGGGCTGTGGTGGCTGCGGCCGTCGGGCCCAGGCAGGCCTGAGCAGAGGCCTAAGCACACACCGCTCGCCCAGGGACAAAGGCAGATGACGGAACTTATAAATTTTGCATTTACAAGATCCTGCACCGAAGGCGTTGTAAGCTACTCTTTCTGGGCACCGCAGGTTCCAGCAGTGCGGACATTAAGGAAAACCGCAACCTGGACAACGTGTCCCCCAAGGATGGTGGTGCACCTGGGCCCAGCGAGGGGACCCAGCTCTCCAACGGGGGCGCCGGCAGGAAGCGGCCCCTGGAGGAGGGCAGCAATGGCCACACCAAGTACCGCCTCAAGAAGCGGAGGAAAATGCCGGGGCCCGTGCTGCCCAAGAACGCGCTGATGCAGCTCAACGAGGTCAAGCCGGGCCTGCAGTACACGCTGCTCTCGCAGACGGGGCCCGTGCACGCGCCGCTCTTCGTCATGTCCGTGGAGGTCAACGGGCAGGTGTTCGAGGGCTCGGGCCCCACCAAGAAGAAGGCCAAGCTGCACGCGGCCGAGAAGGCTCTGCGGTCCTTCGTCCAGTTCCCCAACGCCTCCGAGGCCCACCTGGCCATGGGCAGGACCCTGTCTGTGAACGCCGACTTCACGTCCGACCGGGCCGACTTCCCCGACGTGCTCTTCAACGGCTTCGAGACGGCCGAGCAGATGGAGCCGCCCTTCTCCGTGGGCGCCAACGGGGATGACTCGTTCAGCTCGAGCGGGGACCTCAGCCTGTCCGCCTCCCCCGTGCCCGCCAGCTTGGTCCAGCCCCCGCTGCCCGTCCTGCCGCCCTTCCCGCCACCCAGCGGCAAGAACCCGGTGATGATCCTCAACGAGCTGCGCCCGGGCCTCAAGTACGACTTCCTGTCCGAGAGCGGGGAGAGCCACGCCAAGAGCTTCGTCATGTCTGTGGTGGTGGACGGCCAGTTCTTCGAGGGCTCCGGCAGGAACAAGAAGTTGGCCAAGGCCCGGGCGGCGCAGTCGGCCCTGGCCACTGTCTTCAATCTGCACCTGGACCAGACGCCATCTCGCCAGCCCATCCCCAGCGAAGGGCTGCAGTTGCACCTGCCTCAGGTGAGCACCGCTCGCCTCCGGGCCTGGCCGCCCCAAGCGCCTGTTCCCTCCTGCGCAGAGGGGCGGTCCTGGGCGGCCAGCTAGGGCTGGCCTTTCCACCTCCAGCAAGTGCTTGTGGGGGCTCGGGCTGTGCCCGTGGTGTCCTCGGTGGGAAGCCCAGATCCAGGCAGGTGTGAGCGTGGGGAGGGCACTGCTCCAGCCGGGTCCAGGACAGGGTAGAGACAGGAAGGCTCCTGGTGGGGGCCTGGCTCCTGCAGGTGGGTCTGTCTAATGCACCCTCCCTCTGCAGACAGAGTACAACGTGCATCGCAGCTCCAGCCTCGCTCGGCTGCTGGAGCTGGGGTCCGAGCTGGCCGGTGGTGTGGAGGGCATCCGTGTGCAGCAGGCACCCTGGAGTCTGTGTGTCCCCGCTCGCCTCACTCCTGAGACATGGAGCCCGTTGATGGCTCCCGTCCGCGGCAAGGGTCCCACATTCTCACACATGGACATAGGCAGGGTTGGCACAGGGCATTGAGAAACCCATCATGTGCAGTGGCCTGGGCCGGGCAGGCTGTGTGGGTGTAGGGGGCAGCTGGCGTGGGTGCCCCTTTCTGCTGCCTGCATCCGGGCCCTTGGGCCCACGTGAGAAGCCCGTCATGTGCAGTGGCCTGGGCTGGGCAGGCTGTGTGGGTGCCCCCTTCCTCCTGCCTGCATCTGGGCCCCTGGGCCTGTGTGGTCCAGGGCAGGAGTGTGGTGGTGGGTGGTGCTGTGTGCCCGCACAGGCTCTGCCCAAGTGCCTGGGAAGCTCCAGGGTGTCACCACTCCTGGCGCGGTCCTGCTGCGAGCTGCTGGACTGGGCTGGCCTCTGATGCGGTTGTGAATATGAAAGGCGTTTCTCCAGGGCTCTGCCGAGGTGCTGCACGCGGGCTGTGGGCTTCTTGCCTCATGGCGTCCCACAGGCGTCACAGTCACTCCGCGAGTTTATGAATACCCACAAAGCCAGTCAGGCACCGTGGGAAGGGCTGCGCGCCCCTGTGGATCTGCCCAGGCAGGTGGCACTCATCCCGAGGGCCAGACCCCTCTGGGATGGACACTCGCTTTTCTCCTGGCCTTCTGTAGCCTGGTGTTGTCCTTCCCTCCATATGTTCAAACGCATCCTGACCCATGGGGCCGCGAGTGGTTGCATGCGTGCTTCTGCTGGCCTCTCTGAGGAGGCCCTGTGCGGGAATGGGGTTGTCATCCACGCATTTCATATTTGCCCCTGCAACACCCTGGTGCTGGCCGGGCAATGGCCACAGGAAACATCTGACCACTAACTTCTGCTTGAATAGCTGCCTTCAGGGCACTGGCTGCTCTGCTGAGCACCTGAGGTTTACCTGGTGGCTGCTGGAGCACACAGGGTGAGGGTGGGGGCCGAACTTGGCCTGTTGCACCCCCGGCAGTTCCCAGAGCACTGTGGGCCGTTGTGTCCTGGGTCCTTGGTAAACCTCAGCCTAGGTGCCACCTGCTCTGCCAGGCATGGTCTGAGCTGTCTGGATACCACAGGGAATGTCCCCCCAGGGGCCCTGGCCTAGGACGCTATGGCACATCCCTGGAAGTCGCATGGGCCCTGGCCTAGGATGCCCCACAGCACACCCCCGAAAGCCACATGGGCACTGGTGTGGGATGCCAAAGTGCTCCCCTGGGAGCTGCATGGGCACTGGTGTGGGACACCACAGCATGCCCCCTGGGAACCATGTGAACAGTGGCCAAGGATGCCCACAGCACACCCCCAGGAGCTGCATGGGCACTGGTGTAGGACACCACGGCACCCTCCTGGGAACCACGTGGGCACTGGTGTAGGACGCCACGGCACCCTCCTGGGAACCATGTGGGCACTGGTGTAGGACGCCACAGCACCCTCCTGGGAACCATGTGGGCATTGGCCCAGGATGCCACAGCACACCCCCAGAAACTGTGTGCCTCCCATAGGCTCCAGGTTGGCAGGGCTGTGAGCGGGCTGGGCCCAGCACACGCCAACGCTGAGACTCAAGTGTGGTGCCAACAGCGGGGAGCCGTGCCAGGCTCCATGATGCTTAGAGCACTTTTTCTGGTTGTCCCTTCTCCCGCCTGGGACTGTTCACATCAGTCCTTGGCACATGCTCCCAACAGATATGCCATGTGTGGTTGTTGCAGAGGGCAGCTCAGTGGGTAGGGTCACAGCCTGGGAGGGTGGGTCCCCATGGGCTGCTCCCATCGGCCCACTGCTGACTCAGCCAGAACCCGACTGGACCCTTGGGCACCTGATCCCATGTTTGCCATTGCCCATGCTGTGCCTGACCTATGTCTGTGCCCCCTCCCAGGTGCTGGCAGACGCCGTCTCCCGCCTGGTCCTGGGTAAGTTTGGAGACCTGACCGACAGCTTCTCCTCCCCTCACGCCCGCAGGAAGGTGCTGGCCGGGGTCGTCATGACCACAGGTAACTGCCTGGGGTGTGGGGTCATGACCACAGGTAACCTCCCCGGGGTTGTAGGGTCATGACCACAGGTAACCTCCCCGGGGTGTGGGGTCATGACCACAGGTAACCTCCCCGGGGTGTGGGGTCATGACCACAGGTAACCTCCCCGGGGTGTAGGGTCATGACCACAGGTAACTGCCTGGGGTGTGGGGTCATGACCACAAGTAACCTCCCCGGGGTGTGGGGTCATGACCACAGGTAACCGCTCTGGGGTGTAGGGTCATGACCACAGGTAACTGCCTGGGGTGTGGGGTCATGACCACAGGTAACCTCCCCGGGGTATGGGGTCATGACCACAGGTAACCTCCCCGGGGTGTGGGGTTATGACCACAGGTAACTGCTCTGGGGTTGTAGGGTCATGACCACAGGTAACCTCCCCGGGGTGTGGGGTCATGACCACAGGTAACCTCCCTGGGGTGTGGGGTCATGACCACAGGTAACTGCCCGGGGTTGTAGGTCATGACCACAGGTAACCTCCCCGGGGTGTGGGGTCATGACCACAGGTAACCGCTCTGGGGTGTCGGGTCATGACCACAGGTAACCTCCCCGGGGTGTGGGGTCATGACCACAGGTAACCTCCCCAGGGCGTGGGGTCATGACCACAGGTAACTGCTCTGGGGTTGTAGGGTCATGACCACAGGTAACCTCCCCGGGGTGTGGGGTCATGACCACAGGTAACCTCCCCGGGGTGTGGGGTCATGACCACAGGTAACCTCCCCGGGGTGTGGGGTCATGACCACAGGTAACCGCTCTGGGGTTGTAGGTCATGACCACAGGTAACCTCCCCGGGGTGTGGGGTCATGACCACAGGTAACTGCCTGGGGTGTGGGGTCATGACCACAGGTAACCTCCCCGGGGCGTGGGGTCATGACCACAGGTAACTGCCCGGGGTGTGGGCTGCTGCTCCTGTGCCTGGCCTGTGGACAGCCCCTTGCTCTGGGCAGGCTACTGCCACCTGCCGGGATACCCCTTGTCCTGATGATGGGAGGACGCAGGAGGCCACTTCTTTCCTAAGGTGCTGGTCTTGGGCATCTGAGCCCCTCACCTGGACAGAGTGGCTGACACGTTTGCTCTGGGAATGCCAGTAACCCACTGACAAGCTCCCCATGGACCTGGGCCTGACTGATTTGACACTGAGTGTTGGGGGTGGAAGGGTGCTATAACAGGAACAGAACAGCTGGGAAGATACCATGCAGGGTGGCCTAGAGGGGGCACCTCCCCCTGCTGGCCAGAGCAGAGGGGCTGGGGAGGGGCACTCCCCCCTGCTGGCCAGGGCATGGCCGAGGAGAAGTCCTCCGCTCTGGAAGCTGTCCCCCCAACCAGTTAGGGAGGGGCTGCATTCTGGGATCTACCGCTCAGAGTAGCGGGGAGGGAGGCAGAGTCCTCGGACTGTCCTGTGGATGTGAGTTCTGGGTGACTCCCAGTGCCGCTGCCCATGGCACTCAGAGGCCAGCTCACTCTGCCATGGCAGCACACGTGGGCGAGCTCACCTTCCCTAGGCGTTGACTCCCGCTGGTGGGGTGCAGCCCCCCGGCATGGGTGCAGCCTAGGCCCGCAGGCACAGGTGCTGCTGCAGTGTGCAGGCTGCAGGGCTCCTGTCAGGCTGTTAGGTTTGAGAGGCCTCAGCTGTGAAGGCAAGGGGTGGCAGCACTGCCCACAAGTTGGGAGAGCGCGGTGAGAGCAGACGATACTGCACACCTGCCACTCACACAGGGCCGCCGGGCAGCTGGTGGGGCCCAGGCAGGCTCGGCCCGTGGCCGTGGTCAGTGTCACAAGATGAGGCCATGCAGGACCCTCCCTGGAAGGTCACCTGTGCCTGTAAGACCTTCCTGGTCACTCTGTCCGTTGCTGTTTATTCCAGAACCCACCTGGCAGGTGGCCTGTCCTTATGTGGGGGGCCCGTTGTGTTCACTCTCAGGGGCGCTGCAGGCAAGGCCTGTTTCAGGTCACCTGCGGGCTCCTGTCTGCGCACCTGACACTGGGCGGTGACGTGTATGTGCAGGCAGGACTGGGCAGGGCACGTGTGAGAAGCTGGCCTAGTCTGGGGACCCCACAGAGTCACGTCCACCCGTGCACCGTCAGTGCGCACCCTGTGGGTCACAGGCAGTAGTTTCTCCTGCTGCTCAGGCTCTGACGTTAAGGACGCCAAGGTGATCAGCGTCTCCACGGGGACCAAGTGCATCAACGGCGAGTACATGAGCGACCGCGGCCTGGCCCTCAACGACTGCCACGCCGAGATCATCTCGCGCAGGTCCCTGCTCAGATTCCTCTACACGCAGCTGGAGCTCTACCTAAAGTAAGTGCAGCCTCGGCCTTCCCTGCTCTGCGTCCCCGGAAAGTTCTCCAACAGTGACCAGTCTGCTCCCAGGTTAAGGCAGAGCTGACTAAAGTGCCACAAGGTGTGTACACACGTGTACATGTGTGTGCTTGGCATGACCATAAACTTCAAGCCTGCCTTCCAGATCATGTGACTGTGGTCACAGCTGTGAGGACATCAGTAGCTCCCCACACCGTCGGTGGGGTTGGTCCTTGCCGCGTGGTCTCCATGCGGAGGCCATCTGTGTGGGGGCCCATGTGACAGGGGACAGGGTCTCCATTGCCGTCACTGAGACGGACACGTGACTGGTCCATCCCTGTGGGAAGCGGCTGAGCTCAGGCTGTGTGCGGCCCAGGTCACTCAGACATGTCTCCGTTCCCAGCAGCAAAGATGATCAGAAGAAATCCATCTTCCAGCGCTCGGAGCGGGGCGGGCTGAGGCTCAAGGAGAACGTGCAGTTCCATCTGTACATCAGCACCTCCCCGTGCGGCGACGCCCGGATCTTTTCACCCCACGAGCCCATCCTGGAGGGTAGGCCGCCTGCAGCCCCAGGTGCTGGGGTGTCGGGTGGGCGGCACTGCGGACCCCCGGGGAGGGTAGGCCGCCTGCAGCCCAGGCACTGGGGTGTCGGGTGGGCGGCACTGCGGACCCCCCGGGAGGGTAGGCCGCCTGCAGCCCAGGCACTGGGGTGTCGGGTGGGCGGCACTGCGGACCCCCGGGGAGGGTAGGCCGCCTGCAGCCCAGGCACCTGGGGTGTCGGGTGGGCGGCACTGCGGACCCCCGGGGAGGGTAGGCCGCCTGCAGCCCAGGCACCTGGGGTGTCGGGTGGGCGGCACTGCGGACCCCCGGGGAGGCTGCTTTCACAGCGCTGGTCTCCATGTGAACCATGGAGCGGCTGTACAGCATGGATTCTTGTCTTTGGAATATGGAGAAAATTCTAATGAATGAAAATGCTGAATCTAAAGCAAGTGCTGGTTCTAACTAACCAAGTAGCTTATGTCAGGTAAGGGTCCCAGTGGCCACACTGGAGAGCAGGAAGCAACTGTAGCAAGAAGGAATTCACACAAAGCAAGGCTGCTGTTACGGTCACAGCGCCACAATCACGCCGTTCGTCACCCCTGCTGATCAGCCTGCCACAGCCACGCCTGCCGGTCACACCACACACCGCCAGCTACGGTCACACAGCTGCAGCAGCCTTTCCCCAGCCTTCTTTGCACACAAACCTTTACTTTCTGGTGATGTGTGTCCACATCCCCTCTCCACACGTCAGCATTATTTATACCAAATCCAACATTCAGCCACTAGAAAGGCAACACACACGTTCGCCGTGCAGGGCTGCCGAGGAGTTCCAGGAAAGCTCACATCCCCCGTTCACCTGGTCCAGGGCTCTGTGTCACACACCCAATCCCGGAAATACGTCTTGTTAAAACAGCAAGCCCCCATCTTCCCTCAGCCCCACCCCGCTGCGTGGCGAGCACGCCCAGGAGTGTGATGGGGTCCTGCCTTCCCACCTGGCTGGATGCACCTGTGCTGTGTGTACACGTGTGTTGTACACATGACATACATGCACATGTATGTACGTGCGTCTGCTCCGCAGAGCAGCCCTGGCCTTCGCGGTGGGTCTGAGCCGTGTGCTTCTCTCCTAGAGCCGGCAGACAGGCATCCGAACCGCAAAGCAAGAGGACAGCTGCGGACCAAGATAGAGTCTGGGGAGGGCACCATCCCCGTGCGCTCCAACGCCAGCATCCAGACGTGGGACGGCGTGCTGCAGGGCGAGCGGCTGCTGACCATGTCCTGCAGCGACAAGATAGCACGGTGAGCCAGGCCCTGCCCGCCCCAGCTGCCAGGCGCCCCGTGTTCCCACACTGCCTGGCCTGGTCTGCGATTCCGAGCGGGATTCCAAGCAACAGGATGGCTCTCCCAAGTGCCAGGCTCTGCCAGGCGTTTGTTCTTTTTTTAAAGTTCAATTTATTTTTATTGGAAAGACAGATTTACAGAGAAGAGAAACCAAAAGATTTTCCACTCACTGATTCACTCCCTAGATGGCTGCACTGGCGAGTGCCACCAAGTCAGCCAGGAAACCAGGAGCCTCTTGCCAGCCTTGCACGTGGGCACAGGACCCCAGCAACCTGGGGCATCCTGTTCTTCATGTGCTAATGTCATTCTGCAATTGCCTTTAGTACTAAACTCATGTTCATTTGAAAATAAGACAATAAACTGTGTTAAGTGCTAAAAGGCACATAAAAATACCTCCCCTGTAAGTGCCCTGCGGTGGCACCACTGCTGAAGGGTTCTTGGTGGTGTTGGTCAGCATCGTCAAGGTGGCAGGTACTGTCTGCCAGCCTTCTCTGCCAGTTGTCTTTGGTAGATCTAGTCTGGAACCTCCAGGTTGCCCACCAGCAAGTACTTACTGCCTGTGTACTTGGTCCTTCCAGCCCAGCTCTGGCTCTTAGGTCTTGGTGTGAGTCACTGTGACATGTGTGCTTACTCTGGACTCCAGCTCCAGAGCCAACGTGAGCCTCGTGTTCTCTGCACCTTTGTTTCTGCAGGCCTCCAAGCAGACACAGCTCTGGGGTCCCCTCTGCACCTGCATGCTGAGGGCTCACATTTCCTCACCTGCCTTACTGGATCCCAGTATCACAGATCACATGCTCACATGTTGGCTAACCATTAGTGTGGAGTTCCCAGATCCGTGTCACATGTCACCTGTGGTCAGTGTGGAGTTCCCAGATCCCGTGTTCACATGTCACCTGTGGTCTGTGTGGAGTTCCCAGATCCCGTATTCACATGTCATCTGTGGTCAGTGTGGAGATCCCGTGTCACATGTCGCCTGTGGTTAGTGTGGAGTTCCCAGATCCCGTGTTCACATGTTATCTGTGGTCAGTGTGGAGTTCCCAGATCCTGTGTTCACATGTCACCTGTGGTAGTATGGCATTCTCAGATCACATGTCACATGTCACCTGTGGTCAGTGTGGAGTTCCCAGATCCCGTGTCACATGTCGCCTGTGGTCAGTGTGGAGTTCCCAGATCCCGTGTCACATGTCGCCTGTGGTTAGTGTGGAGTTCCCAGATCCGTGTCACATGTCACCTGTGGTCAGTGTGGAGTTCCCAGATCCTGTATTCACATGTCATCTGTGGTCAGTGTGGAGATCCCGTGTTCACATGTCGCCTGTGGTTAGTGTGGAGTTCCCAGATCCCGTGTTCACATGTCACCTGTGGTAGTATGGCGTTCTCAGATCACATGTCACATGTCACCTGTGGTAGTATGGCGTTCTCAGATCACATGTCACATGTCACCTGTGGTCAGTGTGGAGTTCCCAGATCCCATGTTCACATGTTGCCTGTGGTAGTGTGGAGTTCCCAGATCCCGTGTTCACATGTTGCCTGTGGTAGTGTGGAGTATGGCTGTACAGACATTCCTGCTCTGCAGTCCTCTGCATGCCAGGTACACCAGGTCACCTTGATGCCCGCATGGCTTTGCACTGCCATCCTGTCCTCTGTCTGCACCTGTAGCATGCCGGCAGCATCTCCTGGGTGGCGGGACTGGGGTCAGTGAATTTTCTGTTTTTATTTCTCTCCCAAAGTCCTTACTTCTCAAAAGTGTCCATGACTGGTGAGTTTTCTTCCCCACTGGCCCCTGTACTGGCCATCACAGTTTCTCTGAAGCACACTGATGGTGTTGGAGAGAACTTGTATGTGACTGTGGCTTCCTGGTGTGGCCCCGGGAGTCCTGTGTGTATTCAGGGCTGCCTGTCTGGGCAGGGCGCCCTCTGCACGTCTCGGCGACTGACATGGTCACTTTCCTCCATGACTAGCTCGTAGGCCCTTCCCCCTCCTCTTGCTTTACCTCCTAGAAGATTCCCATTTGTCCGCGTGGAGGGTGGTCCCATTCCCTGCAGTGTCCTTTGGCTTGGTGATTCCAGATGCTGAATCTTCAGTCACTTTCGTAATTCTTCCTGAAGCGCCTCTGACGCATTTCAGGTCAGCCCTGGTAGGGTTTTTGGCTTTGGGTCCTGTTTGGGTCCTCCTTCAGCCCATCTCTTTCCAACACTCGTTCTGCTTGTGCACGTGAGTCTTAACTCATGGAGCATCTTCTGACCCTCAGCGCCTTGTGGGGCAGTTCAGAGATCTGCATTTCCTTAGGCTCAGTTTCTGTACATTGATTTTTGTCCTTTGAGTGGGTCATTGTCCCTGTTCCTTTGTACGCCTTGGGTTTTGTGCTTGCTGGGATTAGAAGAACCAAATTTATGTGCTGGCTCTGCACGGGAGAAGCTCCTGACAGATCCGCTGGAGGCTGCTGCCAGGTTTGGGAGTGGTTTTTTTTTTTTTTTTTTTTGCTTCTTTGACCCCAAGAGCTGCTTCTGCTTGCGCCATCTGCTCTTAGGGGCTCCTGTCCCAGGGCGCCTCTGAGGTGGCAGGCCGGTGCCTTGTGCAGACACCAGGTGCCGGAGCCCTGGAATGCCATCCTGTCTCCCAGGGGAGCAGCTCTGGGATGGGAGGCCTCTCCCCAGTTGCCTGTATTTTCCAAGTGGGTGATGCGGGTGTCCCTGCTGCATTTGCTGGACCCCTCCTTGTGCCACTGTAGCCTCAGGTGTTGTAGGACCCTCCGATCCACGTGTCGTTAATTCCACATCTCTCTGCGGACACTTAATCATGGACCCAACACTGAGCAGGTGAAACAGTGTCCACTCAGACCCTCACAGATGTGCTCGTGTAACATTCTAGGTAGGATCAGAAATTGGCAGCCATTCATAGGTAAACGGATAAACCGGTGGTGGGGTGTGTCCCAGTTCTGGGCACTGCCACGTAGAAGACTTGCTGTGCCAGATTTGGTTTTTACATTTCTAGAAATGCCAAGGGCAGGGCAGAGCGCAGGCATGAATGCCTGGGAATAGGTTCTGGGTCAAGGAAGGACAGTCAGGGAGCCAGAACCTGGCTTAGGCAAGCCCGTCCTTTGCGTGTCAGTCACACCTCGCAGTCAGAAACCCTGGCAGGGGCAGAATGCCCCTCAGCTGCCACAGGTGAACGGCACCAGGAGGGAGTTCCCAGGAAGCAGCCAACGCCTCACGGTGCCCCAGTGTCCTTTAGGGTCCCCAGGACCCCGGCGGTGCCGTCAACAGCTACAGCACTCTGACAGCCTTGCTCCTGGCGTGTTTCTGTTTCCAGTTTACACACACAATGCAGAGCTGGAACAGGTAGAGGCCAGGAACCTGGCCTGTGCAGAGGCGGTGGGGCCCAAGGACTCAGGCGTTCTGTGCTGTCCCCCAGGGCACGCAGCAGTGGGAAGCAGGGACAGAGCCAGGGCCTGACCCCAGGCATTCGGGATGTGACATGGTATCCCAAGTGGCTCTGCGGTCACCGTGCCAAACACCCACCACAGTGACATGTTTTAAAACGGGTGTGGGTGGGAATGTTTCATAGGAAAACATATATTCTTTAAATGAATGCCTCAGGTGCAGGCATAAGAAGTTGCACACACACACACACACACACGCACACACAGAGTGGCCTGGAGATGCAATGCTGGCTCCATTTCTCCTGCACTGCCTGGCACGGGTGGGGATGAGTTCCATCTCCGAAGTCTCCATTGTCAACTCTGTGTCCCGACACAGGGAGGAGGCTGTAGGCACAGGGTGGCCCTCTGACCCAGAGCACTGGCACCCAGATCTGCACCAGGCAGCCACGGCTCTGCTCGCACGGGCTCTGCGGGGCGGCTGGGCCAGGGACCAGACGGTGAGGCTGCAGTGTTCTGGGGGCCCAGTGCTCTCTGGTGGAGGCGGGCAGGTGAAGCCAGCTCACAGAGGGCCATCCTGTGAGGCCATCTGAGGGCATGGGGCTCTACTGCGGGCTGGATGCAGGGCCGGTGTGGGTGGGAGTGAGCAGGCAGCTGCCGTTCTGGGCGGGGACTGCCCTCAGTCCGCAGGGCCAGGCTGGGTCCTGGGTCCAGGGGACGAGTCAGCAGTGCTGGGAGCTTGCGCAGGTGCTAGGCACATGGCCCCAGCATGAGGCCACACCTGGCCAGGCTCTAGCTGGAGAGGTGCAGCTGCCCCTGAGGGGCGTCAGTGTGCGTCTGAGACCCTCACCCAATGACAGCTGCTGCTTGCCAGAGCTGCGGAGCCTGCCAGCGCCAGGGTCCTCCCGCGAGCAGCACAATGCACGAGGCATTCCTACAGGATCACTGTCAGGTGTGCCCAAAACAGAACTGACTGTACCCTGGCGCAGACAGGACTGAACCCTGGCCCTAACCCAGCCCAGTCAGGGCTGAACCCTGGCCCTAACCCCCAGCACTTAACCCTAGTACAGACAGGGCTAAACCAGCCATGGTGGCACCTGTCCTGGGCACAAATCTGGGTTTCCCATCCTGTCTGGGACTGCAAGGTCCATGTGAACTGCCATGCCTGTCATGTCTGGCCAGGCGTGTGGTCCATCCCCCCTTCCTCGCACACGAAGCGTGCTACCTGCTGACACGTTCTACAAGTCCTCAGTGTCCTCCTGGGAGAGCAAAGGGAGAGACTGCCTCATAACTTACAGTGACTTTCCCGAATTTTCTCAGACTGTGGACTGCTGCACAGCTGGTCGCTTCCCCTGGGACTGGACCCTGGGCTGCCGTGTGGGGGCAGGGGGCAGGGCGGGCTGGGCTGCCATACCCCGACACTGTCTCCTTCCCCACAGGTGGAATGTGGTGGGGATCCAGGGGGCACTGCTCAGCATCTTCGTGGAACCCATCTACTTGTCCAGCATCATCCTGGGCAGCCTCTACCACGGGGACCATCTCTCCAGGGCCATGTACCAGCGGCTGTCCAATATCGAGGACCTGCCCCCGCTCTACACCCTCAACAAGCCCCTGCTCAGCGGCAAGTACCTCCCGGCTGCCCACCCCGTCAGGACCAGTGCCTCCCAGCTGCCCCCCTGTCAGAACCAGTACCTCCCGGCTGCCCCCCCCGTCAGGACCAGTACCTCCCGGCTGCCCCCCGTCAGAACCAGTACCTCCCAGCTGCCCACCCTATTGGGGACCAGTAGGTCCTGGCTGCCCACCCCATCAGGATCAGTGCTTCCCTGCTGCCCACCCCATCAGGACCAGTGCCTCCCGGCTGCACCCCCGTCAGGACCAGTACCTCCCGCTGCCCACCTCATCAAAACCAGTACCTCCCGGCTGCCCACCCCGTCAGGACCAGTGCCTCCCAGCTGCCCACCCCATCGGGGACCAGTGCCTCCCCGCTGCCCACCCCATCAGAACCAGTGCCTCCCGGCTGCCCACCCCATCGGGGACCAGTGCCTCCCAGCTTCCCGCCCCATCAGGACCAGTGCCTCCCAGCTGCCCACCCCATCAAGGACCAATATCTCCTGGCCTGCCTGCCCCTCCCCGGTGGCCAGTCCCTCGCCAGCCTCTTTCCACCTGTTCCCGAGTTTTGCAGCACCCTGCACCACCCCTTGGCTCTCAGGGCCACAGCAGAGCCTGCTGTAGGCTGACGTGAAAGGAGCCGTGTCCCTGGGGCTTCCTGGGTTCAGCCCTCTTACTCACACGGAAGAAATCCCAGCGGGCTTGGCCCCTGCAGACTCCTCTGTCCCCCAGCAGCCATGTTTGCCACGGGGCTGACTTGGGAGATTCCTGAGCGGCTGCTTCCCTGGTCACAGGCTGGTCACTGGTCGTCCTCTCCCGAGCACCAGGGAGCACCATCACAGCAGCCTGACATGCACCTGCAGCCCCAGGCAGTGAACTCTCAGCCCTGTCCACCCTTACTACAGCTCTCTCTTCTGTTTAGAATTCAGTGGCTGGCAGTAAAGTGGACAGGAGCTTTTCAACTCACGGTCCTAACTTCTAAGTCCACCTTTGTTTAAAAGGAAACAGCAAAGGTATTTTGATCCTTCTAAAACTTATCAACTTACTTGTTTTAAGCTCAAAACTAAAACCATAACTCAAAACTAAACCATATTCCTTGGTGTGCGTCTGCCTCTGTGGCCTGGCTACTAGCATGCCTTTAATGTGAGGCAGTATCACTGGGGACGTTACTCAGTGTGCTGTAACCTCTGGTTAAGATCAAAGCTGGCTAATGCTCTTGGGGTGAGTGAGCTCATGCTGTTGGGCCTGGCTGTATCCACAGGGCCTGGCTCTGTCCGCAGGGCCCGGCTGTGACCACAGGGCCTGGCTGTGTGCTGAGTGCTCAGGTCAGCCGGACAGGCAGCTCTGACCCTGTCAGGGAGGTCAGCAGGTGGCCATGGGCCCTTAGTGAAGCTGGACCCACAAGCGTGGATGTCACTGAAGTGGAAGGGAGTCAAACGAGCAATGTGGAGTGGTGCTGGGAGGAGCACTCGGACGCGTCCAGGGACGTGGAGTAGCGGGAGGAGCACTCGGACGCGTCCAGGGACGTGGAGTAGCGGGAGGAGCACTCGGACGCGTCCAGGGACGTGGAGTAGCGGGAGGAGCACTCGGACGCGTCCAGGGACGTGGAGTAGCGGGAGGAGCACTCGGACGCGTCCAGGGACGTGGAGTAGCGGGAGGAGCACTCGGACGCGTCCAGGGACGTGGAGTAGCGGGAGGAGCACTCGGACGCGTCCAGGGACGTGGAGTAGCGGGAGGAGCACTCGGACGCATCCTTGGCCAAGGGTTTGGAAAGGTTGAGACTGATCCCTCCTCAGCAGGAGACCCGCACGCAAGAACAGCTGGGATGCATGGGGGTGGGTGTCCCGTGTCACGCCTCCATGTCCACACTGTGCGTGGCATGCTGTGTCGACTCACGCCTCCTCGCTGAGGTGTGGCCCCCAGTCCACTGCACTGACCCCCTGGTCACAGCGTTAGCACTGGGTTCCTGGGCAGCTGTTTTCTGTATGCCTTGTGTACTCCACCCTTGTTAATGCCGGCATCTTTCTCAGCTCGTGCGGCCAGGTCCGATGGGCGCTGTCCCAGCTCGAGCGGCCAGGTCCGATGGGCGCTGTCCCAGCTCGTCGGCCAGGTCCGATGGGCGCTGTCTGCGGTTAAGCATTCCTCAGCCAGAATTCGGTCTCGTGTGCAGCCGTGGGGCCGCCGAGGGCAGCGTGGGGATGGGCCGTCCGTTCCTGAGGGAGCAGCAGCACGCTGGCCGGGGCCGTGCTGCCTCGGCACGCAGCTCACAGCAGCCAGAGAAGCGTCTTTGGGAAACAAGTCAGCCAGGACAGAAATCCTGAGCGAGCGGAAGCCTTGCCCCTCCTGCCTGTGCGTGAGCCCAGGGTCGGGTCACTGCGGGCCCGGGAGCAGCCCTCCTCCAGGGACCTGCCCTCAGGTGAGGAGCAGTGGGGGCTGGGGGCTGCCAGGACAGCGGCAGCAGAAAGGAGGGTCTGCAACACTGACTCTTCCTTCCGGGTTGTATCCAAGCGGGAGTCACCAAGGCCCAGTGGGGCCAGGGTCACCAGGGAAGGCTGCGTGGCTGAGCCAAACAGCGATGGCAGTCACCCCATCTCCTTCACCCTCGGGAGACCTGAGTGCTGAGCCTGGGTCCGTGTGGACACGCTCCCTGGAACTGGAACTAAGTGGCAGAGCTCTCCACGACCTGAAGAGGTGTTCCACCAAACACTGGGACAAAGCCGTTTTTTAAAAGATGTATTATTTGTGTTGGGAAGGCAGATTTACAGAGAGGAGGAGAGGAGGGATGGGCAAGGCACCTCAAATCTCGCCGCCCCCTTTTTTTCTAGTTGAAAGGCAGATGAAATTTACAGAGGAGACAGATCTTCCATCTGCTGGGTCACTCCCCAAGTGGCCACAATGGCTGGAGCTGAGCCCATCGAAGCCAGGTGCCTCTTCCAGGTCTCCCACGCGGGTGCAGGGTCTCCAGGCTTTGGACTGTCTTCGACTGCTTTCCCAGGCCACAAAACAGGGAGCAGGATGGGAAGTGGGTCAGCTGGGATACGAACTGGTGCCCTTATGGGATCCTGCAGCATGCAAGGCGAGGACTTTAGCCACCAGGCTAGGGTGCCGGACCAAAAAACCATTCTTTTTAGATCGTCAAGGATCCAATAGGTCACTTCATAGACAGCTAACTGCAGAATATGCACCACAGTGACAAAGACACCTAAGGGACAGAGACGAGGGTCCGAGAAGGAAGGCTCCGGAACACAGGAATACCGCGGGGGCTCGCTAGCAACAGAGCGGAAATGGAAGCCGCTTGGCAGTGTCCCTATCAGCCAGCAGCCCGAGGGGCCCTGGCACCCGTGAGGAGGGCGGCAATGCAGACCCTGGACTGGCTGCTGTGAGGCCACCACACCTCACCTGTCTGGGGGCGCCTGGGCGTCAGTCAGCCAGCTCTGGCTGATCCCTCCTAGTCTGTCCCGGAGCCCAGCTCTGCGGCACACTCACGGCCATGATCGGAGACGGAATTCACACTCACAGGGCTTCCCACGCGACGGGCGGCCGGAGCAGGAGATGCCCCCGGGGCTGCTGAGCAGTGGCAGCGGCTTTCCCTCACTGCACTGTCAGCTGTAGGTTCAATTAAAACAGCGACGCTCCAGGCACTCGAGTTAAACCCTGCAGTAGTTCTTGGAGCAGCAGGCAGAGCTGGACACTGCTCTCGGTGCGGAGCACAGCGTGTGCGGGACACGACGCTCCAGCAGAGGTCCCAGGTGACACAGCAGGAGGGGACAAACCTCGCCCAGTGGCGGCAGGTCCACAGGACATGCGTTGGTCCCAGAATCTCAGCTCACACCTCGCACCCTCCCTGCCCGGCTCGAACCCATCCCTGCCATAGACTCGCAACAGTGCAACCAGGAGAGACTCAGAAACACACCCTGGAACATGAGAGAAAACTGATAAGCCTCCATCAAGATGTGAGCCACACCGTGTGCCAAGACACCAGCTGCAGGCGTGGAGGACGTCCTACAAGCACCTGACCTCAAGACTCATCAGAGGAGTCCATCCGCCCAGGGAGGCCACCTACAAGGCTCAAGGACAACTTGAGAAAGGCAGGGCTCGTCCTGCCTAGATCCGAACCCACCTGCCGCTGTCTGCTCTGCCAGTCCCGGCTTGGGTTGATCCTGGGAGGCCCCCTGGGAGCCATATCACGCCCCACGCTGCAGCGCCCCGCTGCTGGAGTGCAGGCCTCACTGAGGCGATGCCCCGCCCCCCAAAGCTGCGTGCTGTGTGTGGCCACGTGGGTCCGTGGATGCTGCAGCTGGAGAACGCGTGGGTGGGTAGGACGTTCTCTATTCAGCCAGCATGGCCAGGGCATGGCAGCTTGTGGGCTAGCTCCTCCCACGGGTTCTGCAGCTGCAGCCCGAGCCATGTGATCCCCTGGGGAGGCAGGGCCAGCCCTGGGGCAGGGACGGCTGTCGCAGTCACCCGTCGTCCAGCCTGCTGACCTGCCGGGAGCTACAGGTGCAGCCCGGCTTTCCCAGGTATTTGTTGGTGTTGCCGCCCTTAGACAACCCCCGACCCCAGTTCTTCAGACGCACTCTCTGTCCCTCTGCTGCGGGGGCTCCTGCTGCCTGTTCGCCTGCTCACTCTGGGCTCAGCAGGACAGAACCCAAAGGTGGGGCGGGATTCATCCAGAGCAGTCAGAGTGCCAACTCCGGAAGTAAACCAGGCAGGGAGACACAGACCAACAGGCCAAGCAGAAAGACCCCCAGAAACCCTTCTGTGAATAAACAACAGCCCCTATGAAGGAAAGCCCTACCCCCGCTCCCCCTCCCTGGCTTGTTAGGCACAGACCCGCCTGCACGGCACGGGCATCAACTCGGAACCCACCTGAATATCCCAAAGCAGGTGCTGTTGGGGCAGGTCACACTCTGCCCACTTCCAGGCTCCTGGTAGATTAAAACCATCATGGTACCAGGTGCATGATGGGAAGTGGGGTGCCCACTTAAAGGTGGCAGGACCCTGGAGCTGGGGGCAGTGCCTGGCCCGGCCAGGCTACAGCACCCACTGGCAAATGCTGAGGTGAGACAGGCCATGCCAGACTGACCTGCAGCACCCAACCAGCACACGCGAGACCGTGGGGTAGGGAATGAACACAGTAGGGGGGCTGCGTGGGGCTCCCCTGCTGGGCCACTACTCTTACTGGTGAGCATGAGAGCTGGGACTGGGGGCAGACCAGGTCGGGCAGGGCTACAACACCTGCTGGCTTCATGTGAACTTGATCAGGGGAAAGCCAGACTGGGCTGACTGTTCCTACTGGTGCAAGCATAAATCAGAGTGGGTGAGGGTTGGTTGGGCTTTGCCACAGCATCAGCTGGCACATGCTGGCACATGGGACAGTTCTGCCAAGTTAAAGTGCAGAACCACCTGGAGAGTGCCAGATCCAGGAGTAGGAGTGGGCCCAGTAGGGAAACAGTGGGCACCTCCCTCTTGGGTTGCCATGCCACTGGTGAACATGAGAACCAGGACTGGGGCAGGCATGGCTAGACAGAGAGTGGCACCCACCAACACATGTGTGGGCTGGACAGTGGGGCTGGTTGGGTTGAACTAGTCTTCAATGCCCATTAGCATGTACAAGAGCTGAATGGGATGTGGGACCCCAGTCGGACCAGTCTGCTGCACATACTGGCAAGCACAGAAACCAGGGCAGAGGGCAGGCCCGGTGGGAGTTCTTGAGGGTCGCTCTGACTAGGCTGTAGCTCCCACTTATTTACGTGACCAAGTGTGTGGTGGGTGGGACCGGGCTGGGCTGCAGCACCCATTGGTTTGTGTAGAGGACAGAGCTGGAGACAGAACTGACCCAGCAATCACAATCACCAGTGTAGTGTGCATGTAAGCCGTTTGGGATGACGGTCTGTGGTGGACCCTGTACTGGTGAATACACACAAGAACAGGTCTGGGATCACCCAACTGAATGCTAGACTCAGAACTCCAACCATGGAGAGAAGTGCAGGTTCCACGGTCTGACCATGGAGTGCATGTCAGAGCCGGGCCTCCTCAGGGGCTCAGAGCAGTGGGCAGCATACCCAGGTGCACAGGGAGGGTATGGCTGTCCATCGGAACCTGCAGAGGACACCTGGTACCACAAGAGAGGACGGAGGACAGAACAAATCAGTAATCTACCCTAGCCATGTGTTGGCAGTGAAAATCTGGGCAAACGGAGATTATAAGGTGGACTGTGTCAGCCAGTGGATTCACACTTGGAGTGGCGAGATTGGCAGCAATTCAGAACTGTTGGACTATCCAAACCACCTGAGCAGGAGCCTCGGAGCGTGCCCCACGCTGGGGACCTGGGCTGGGTGGGAGGCTGCGTGGGGCTTCTGCCTTTATGTCCCTCCTTACCCCAGATACAGGAAGGAAAAAGGAGAATGTGACAGTGGTCTTACCCACTTTCCTGTAGCCCTTGACCCTTTGCGCCCTAATCAACTGTGTAAAGATTATCAACAAAATAAAAGAAAAAAAGTGGCAGGATCCAAAGATGGCAGGTGAGGGGTGGTCTCATCCTGAGGCTGGCACTGATTTACACGTGCTCAGGGAAGGGCACTGCCACTGGGTCACACTGGGCTGCCCACACAGGTCTGAGCAGATGCCCTGCGGGCAGGGAGCGCCTGGCCAAGACTGTAAAACTTGGGCTCCTCTCGCAGCTGCCTGCAGTGGGCACCTCAGCCGTCGCTCGTATCTGAGCTTACACGTGGCAGGCTCTGTCTCTGGCTCAGGGCTGTGACCTCCCGGGAGGTTCCTCCAGCTGGAGGCCGCCCTGACCGCCCCCAGGCGCCCTCCTCATGCCCTGGTCTGGTGACCCAGGCCACCTTGCTTCCCTGTGTCTGCCCTGCCCGGGGTCCTCGCTCTGAACACAGGCCCGGTGGTTCCGATGGCCCTCCAGGAAGAAGTGGGGCAGTCCAGTGAGGGCATGCTGACCAAGTGTGTACTTCGCAGTGCTGGGAGCCCAGGGTGTTGTGTGCGCATGTGCTCTGGCCCTGGCTCATCCTCAGTCCCTGCTGACCCATGTGGCTCTGTTGGTCTGTCACCCCAGGGCCTGCACTCCAGCCCAGCACCTGCCTACAGCTCCCCAGGACCCAGCAGGCTCCCAGGGTGGGGGTGGGTGGCAGAGGAAAATTAGGTGTCTTGTCCCTTCCAGGGCTGTGCATGTGGCACTGTGAGGCCCGAACCCCTGGCCTTGGTGCCAGGAGTGTATGCAGAGCTCATGTCCCGGGGTGCCCCGTAATGACTGGGAGCACTGGTCCCCTCAGCTGGGTGACCAGGGGCTCCTGCCCTCTGAGGGTCTGTGTGGGAAATGCGCGTTACGGGAACATCCCGTGTGCACTGAGGCTCGCTGACCCCGCCCCAGCGTGACACGCGCCCGTCTGTCTGCTGACAGTGTGCACGGGGCCTGCTCACCCTGCTCTCACCTTGCAGGCATCAGCAACGCAGAGGCACGACAGCCAGGAAAGGCGCCCAACTTCAGCGTCAACTGGACAGTGGGTGACTCGGCCATCGAGGTCATCAATGCTACGACAGGGAAGGACGAGCTGGGCCGAGCGTCGCGCCTGTGTAAGCGCGCACTGTTCTGTCGCTGGACGCGCGTGCACGGCAAGGTACTGAGGGCTCGCGGCCACTGCCTCCACCTCCCCACAGAGCCTCTCCTCCCATGCCTCTCTGCTCCTGCCGCCACACTGGGAGCTGGACGCTCCACAGGTGTCCTCGGTCCCCGGGTGGCCCAGCCTGTCCAGGTGGCTGCAGAGCCACCTCTGGCCACACGCACATTCAGAAGGAGGACCCCCCCCACGTCCCTCCCCTCTGGGCAGCTGTGCAGCTTTGGGGTCCACTTGTGCACCTGCTGTGGTGGCCGCCATGTGGCCTGCTGGCTGGTCAGTGGAGGTTTCCTTGGCTTGGCAGCCGTGTTTGAGGCCTCTGCTCTGGGACCAGCCTTCACACTAGAGTGGGAGGTGCAGGCAGACATGCCCTGGCCCATGCTGGCCACCCCAGGCACCCCTGGGTGGTTCAGGCACTTCTCCTGGGAGTCCTCTGCCTCCAGCACCCTCCCAGCTCTGTCCCTCCCTCTGCAGGCGCCCCCCCACTTGCTGCGCGCCAAGATCACGAAGCCCAGCATGTACCACGAGTCCAAGTTGGCAGCCAAGGAATACCAGGCCGCCAAGGCACGGCTCTTCGCGGCCTTCGTCAAGGCGGGGCTGGGCGCCTGGGTGGAGAAGCCCACGGAGCAGGACCAGTTCTCGCTCACACCCTGACCAGGGTCATTTGTCGCCCAGCATCGTCCCGAGTATTGTGGTGGGACCTGGGACCTGTGCTCACCTCGGGGAGGGTGTGGGCACCATGGGGACCCTCGGCGCCTCCTGCCTCGTCCCCCGCATCCCACACCCTGGACCAAGGCAGGCACAGGCATCCAGCAGGGCTGAGGCCGGGCCTGTGGGGTGCTGGGTCCGGGGCCGCCATCCCCTGCGCCGGGCTCTTGAGTTCAGCACACCTCCCTGAGCACCACCCTGGCACCTGCTTCTAAACTTGATTTACGTTTAAAAATTGAGTTCTACTGAGTAGGGCTTCCATCAATTTAGGCAAATAGAAATTCCTTTGTGTAAAATTCTTGAATAAATAATTTATTCAGAGCTAGGAATGTGGTCTATAAAATAAGAAGCAATTCTGTCAGGCCCCTTCTATGTCCCATGGACTGTGTTCCTGCCAGGAGAGCGAGGGACAGGGCAGGACGGGGCCACTTGCGCACAGCCTGGCTCAAGATCCTGGGTCCTGTCCAGGTGTTCCTCACGTCCTCAGGGGAGCTGGTGGCACAGGGCGGAAGCAGTGAGAGGCCACTGCCCCTGTCCAAGTCAGGAAGACATGGGTGGCGGCTGCCAGGAGCCAGTGGGGTGGAGAGACAACAGCAGCCCAGCCAGACGGGGCCAGTGCGCGTGCTGTTGGCGCCCTGGGGACAGACCTGGGTGGGGGCCAGGAAGGCTGCTCAGCTCCCCCACCCTGGGCCAGCCAGGTGGCCGGGCCCCTCCCTGCAGCCTCTGCTGGGGGGTCCCCTGGTGCCTTGCTCCGACTCAGGACAGAGCAGCCAGCAGCAAGTGCCCTCCGCCCCCAGGATGCCCCCGTGGCGCAGGGTGTCCTGAGGGGAGCCTCGGGGAGTGGCCCTGCCTCAGCATACTCCCACACAGCAGAGCCAGGGCACATGTCGCTGACCCCACACTTGGGCATGGCAGGCTCAAGATTGGCAGAGCAGGGACCTTCAGCTTCCATCAGCCCAGTGGGCATGGGGGCCCCCGCCAGGATGGGCTGTCCCACTGGGGAAGCCCCATGGGCACATCCTGCAGGCCCACGTGTAGGCCATCCACAGGGCAGTGGCTGTGCACCTGCGAGGTGGTGTCCTCATTTCTAGAAATCATATTTTTTTCTAATGGGGATTGGGAGATGGACCTAGTTTTTGAAAAATATATGGACTTTGGTTAGACAGCCCTGTATACATGGGGTCTGGGCGGTTCCTGAGAACAGAGGACAGGCAGGCTCCCAAAGGGCCTGGCCCGGAGCCCCAAGGCCAAGCGGGCAGTGCCCGGGCAGCTTGAGCTGGGCAGGGTGCTGGCGCTGAGCCCACCTCACAGGAAAGCCTCCACCACCAGGAGCAGGTCTTCTGAGTTAAGCAGCCAGTTGGGGGCATGTGGACAGGCGGGCAAGCAGGCAGGCGGGCAGGTGGGCAGGCAAGCCGCTGCTGCAAGCTGAACACACAGGGATTGTTTTGGACTGCCCGGGACCCCAGTGCTCAATGGCCATCCATGGGGCAGCCACAGTGGGAGCCCTCTGCCCCCCGGGGCCGGCTTGTACCCCCAGGAGATGGTCCTCAAGGTTCGGCCCCCTCGTCCGTGGACACGTGCCGGCCAACACCGGACCGAGCCAGCGTCGCCTCCTCCCTCCAGTCCTTCCCTCTCTCTGTTCCTCATCGGGCTGGGTCCGTCTTGTTTGTGAGGGCACCTGTGGACACCCCAGAATCCATCTGTGTATGTGGGGGCACCCATGGATGCCCCCGAGTCCCTCTTATTTGTGGGGCACCTGCAGACGCCCCAGAGTCCGTCCTGTTTGTGGGGGCACCCGGACACCCCCGCCTCCGTTGCTTCCAGACGGTTCCCCCAGAGAACTCAGGGCCGCCCCAGCCACAGCCTCGGTCAGCGAGGAGCCGACGTCCCCATGGAGACAGCGTCCTCCTGGCAGCCCCGACTGTGTCCGTGCAGGGGCAGTGTGTCCGTGTGTCCTTGTCCCCTGCCATGTCCCATCTCCCTGAGCGTGAGGACGGGGTGGGTGCCGCGCCCCGTCTGTACATGCTGCCCGCTCCCGCATGACCTCACGCAGGCCGCGCATGAGACGCTGTCGCTGTAGACAAAGGGCCGAGTGCTCTCGGCACCAATAAACGTTTCACGACCATGGCACGGCTTGCGTCTTACTTTCTACTCACACCGTGCCCCACCCAGGCGCCACCCCATGACATGCCCGGTGCCCATGGCACCCATACCCCTCTGTTCTTGCTTCACCACCTCCCGTTCCAGCACCCGTGGAAGATAAAATCCAAAGAAATTTACTGTAGCACAGAGACCCTTTGAAGCCTGCCCTCCTGTCACGGAATGTGTTCCCCCAACCCTGTGGGATGAGGTGGGGTGGGGACAGCAGTGCAGCTGCCTGTCGGGAAAGGCCGTGCAGGGGAGGGGCTGGAGGGACCCAATGGCCAGAGCTGGGACACAGCGGGACGCTGAGTGACGTGTACTCAGGGTCCGCTGAAGGGCTGTGCGTGCACAGGTGTGGGGTCTCCCTGTGGGCAGAGTGCATGTTCGCTGACCCTGTCACCCCAAGTCCACCGGGCACTCGCTGAGGGGCCTGGGGCAGGGGCCTTGTGGGACATTGCCAGGAAGGATGCCAACACCTCAGACGAAGCAACCCAAACAAGAGGTAAGACACCAGATGCACACGGCACGTGGGCTGGAGGGGCACCAGGAGGAGGGGGACCACAGCGGGCTGCCCATCCTCGCCTGCCAGATGTCCTGCCTCTTTGGGCTCCTAGGAGGCTTCCAGGGCGAGGCCCCAGTCAGAACAGCCTTAAGCAAGGGCCGTTCCGAGCTGCCACCGCTGCCTGGGACTCCACTCACGGTCATGGGAAGGAATCCTGAGATGTCAACTCTCAATTTCAGAGACAGATCTTCCACGCCCTGGTTCACTCCCCGGAGCCTGCACTGGCCAGACTGGGGCCAGGCTGGGGCAGGAGCCATGAATGCAGCTCAGGGGCCCTCCTGCGGTCCATGCCCACGGGCCCCTCACGCACATGCACAGTGGGGCACGCCTCCTGCATGCTCCAGGATTAGTGCTGGAGCCCTCAGTGCCTCGTCACACATCAACGTGTTCTGTAACATTTCTCAGTGATTCTTAATGTCGCTGTGAACCACACAGATGCTTTGACCTTCCCTGAGGAAGCAGGCCCAGCCTGGGTCACCGGCTTTCCGAGGAGCAGGGAGCCACGGGACAGCAGCCAGCAGGGTGCCCCGGGGACTGCAGTGGACCAGGCTTCGAGGGAGACGCATCTGGGCAAAGGGCTGGTGACAGCCTTTCACAGAGTGCTGAGCTGGCAAAAATACAAAGATCCCGTTCCGAAGGCTGCTCTCAGGTGAGCTAGGGACGATGACCGTCGGGGGGACGGGGCTGCAGAGCACAGAACTGGCCCTCAGAGCCAGGGGTCTCTTTCTTCATCATTATTTAAACACGCATGGGGGCTGTGCATCACCCCAGGGAAGGGGGCTTGGGCATGTGTGGAGTGGGAGCTGCAAAGAGCGTGCTTCACAGGTGTGGAAGGGCTTCTGGGGGGTTCCACAGATCAGGCCACTGCACCCACAGGTAGACAAGGGGGCTGAGACTGGGTGGCTTGGAGGAGGGAACCAGAGGGCACATCTGGGTCAGACCCGGACACCCAACCATGTGGGAGATCTGGACTGGGCTAAATAGGGCCACCTGCCCCCCACTAGCACACACAAAAGTGAGGGCTGGGGCCTCTGTACCCACCAGTGAGTGTTGGGACAGGGAGTGGACCATGTGGGGCCGGGGGCCTCTGTACCCACCAGTGAGTGTTGGGACAGGGAGTGGACCATGTGGGGCTGAGCCATGACACCAACCAGCAACAAGAGAACCAGGTCTAGGCAGATTCTGTAGTAGATTTGTGGGCTGACCCCTCTAGGACCGGGTGTAAGTCAGGTCAGACTAGACCGTGGTATCCCCTGTAAGTGTGGGAATGAGCCTGGAAGGGAGACTGTGGTCACTCTTCTGCTCAGCTACAGCTTCCACTGGTGAGTGTGAGAGCCAGGGCTGGGGGTGGGCCAGGCACCCTGGGTATGCACAAGAGCCAGCTGGGGTATAGCAGGGGCATACAGGCATGTGCAGGAACTGGGACTGGGGTGACCCCGACCAGGCTACAGTGCCCCTGGTGTACCCAAGAGCCAGGTCCACGGCAGGCCGTGTTAGGTCAGTATGCAGCACCCATTAGTCTGTGTGGAAGAGCCAGGGCTGCGGGTGGGACTGAGCAGGCAGCTGCATTCACCGGGGTGTGTGCCGACCCACGCCAAAGCCAGGTCTCAGGTCACCCCAGGTGAGGTTTCTAGAAAGATTCTCTGTATCCTGGAGCAATGAAATCAAAACCACTCAAGTAACACCCTCACAACACTCTTCCCCACACCAGGGTCCCTAAGATGACAGCAAGTGGCCATCCCTTCTCCTGGGTGCTCATGAAATTTGGCAACAAGGAGCCAAATTCACCTTCCCTCCATCCCCTGGATATAAGAGGAGAAATTAGGAACATCTGTCACACCCTCCTTCCTCCGTGCCGCTGCCTCCCCACCCTAGTTAGTGGTCCACACAGGCATGCACACTTCTCAACTTTACAAACAGCATTAACACAGAGCAGGAGAGAGATGGTAACATCTCCCACCACTGGCCCACTCCCCAGATGGCTGCATGACCAGGTCCCCCATGTGGATGCAGGGGTTCAGCCCTGGGACCAGCCCTGGGACCAGCCCTGGCTGCTTCCTGGGGCACCAGCAGGGAGCTGGTGGTGAAAGCCACGGCCTGCTAGGAGACTCCAGCCTCAGGCCAAGTGATTTCGAGCCGCAAGCAGTGCAGCACGAGTGAAACCCTGACAGAGCTGACGGCCGGTGAAGGACTGGAATCTGACCCAGGTCCCCTCCACTCAGGGTCCACCGACATGTATAGTGGCAAAATCAGAACTCAGACCGAGCCCTGGCTAACACCTGTCAAGACCAGCAGGGGAACCAAATTTTGCTCTCGTTTCTGACAAGCGTGACTCAGACCACATCTACTGCCGGAGTCCAGCTCCAGCCCGAGTTCGGAACTCGTGAAGGGTGCGTGGATGAGGCGCGAAGAGAGAAAGAAAGGCGACGGACCACCAGGATTCCTTGATCGTAGTGGACAAAGCGAGAAAGCTGTCCGCTTTATTTATACAGAAGCAATACAAAGTTTTTTCTTAGGGGCCTTTTGACATAGCTTCAGGGGGGCACAATTTACAACTTCTTGAGAAATGATTGAGGAAGGATTCCACATTCCTTGCTTATCTTGGCTTGCCAGTCTTCATCTGCTCTCCTCAGGTCTGGGCTCTAACCTAGGCGCCGCTTGTGACAATCAGACCCCTACCTTGAATAAAAGGTCTGGGGCCTTGGTTTATGGGGATCGGGGTTATTGACATTAGTTGGCTATTAGGTCTGTAAGCTCACACAGTTCGTTAACCAAACAAGTAAAGCAAGGGTAATAACTGTGGAAAGAATTGCAGTTAGCAATGAGCTAAGTTACTCTATTTAAGTTTCAACTCTACAATGGATGAGTGAGTGTTTCCAAAGACAATTCTACAAATTGTTTCAGTATTAGACAAGGCATTATCCATTCCAACGTTGCAACCAAGAGTTTCTCAGTAGACAACACATCTTATGCAGTAATACACTCCTACTACAATTCTTATTCTACAACTTATGTATCACTAAAGGGGAGAAATACATCAAGAGAGAAAAAACATGAAGATCTAAGACAAAAGGTTTCAAACATTAAGTTCCTCTACAACTGCAGGTCCTATAACCTCATAAGTGATCAAACAATAATCATAAGTATTTCTTTATGATGTTAGTAAAATCACCCTATATTTCCGCTAGTTAGAAAATTATAAAAGCAGCTAAAGCAACTACATTTTCTGTGTTCTAAAGAGTTGCAAGGACAGGCTAACCTTTAAGATCGCAGTAACTATATTTTTTGCCTTAGCAGGATAGCCTTTAGGGTCACAGTAGCTATGTTCTTTGTCATAGCAGGATGGCCTTTAGGGTCACAGTAACTATAACAGGATAGCTTTTAGGGTCCCAGTAACAGGATAGCTTTTAGGGTCCCTCTTATCAAGCCATTTCCCAGAAAGCATGCTAAATATCTGGGCCAGATTTTATGGCAATGGGTAAACAACACGGACTTAATTATACTCCTGTGTGCAGTTAAAGGCCCACTCACCAGGACATCCTCAGTAACATTAACTCTTAAGCTCACATTGGTTGTAAAAGCCATCTCACAGGGGCAGACAATGCCTCAATACAAAATTCTTAGTGGGATGGTTGAGTGCCCATGCGAAAGGGGGGTGAAAACTGCGTCAAGGTGGTCAGAGATGAATCCGCTAGGCCCTGCCAAGCAGCTGGTAGCTCCCTGGGCCCTGCCAGTCAGGGAGCTGTTCTCTTCACACCTTCGTGTTATTCACACCTGCACGGACCCCATCAATCTACGAGGCTGCAACACGAGAAATGTTGGCACAGACGCCAGAAGACACCATGACCAGCTGCAGCATGTGGGCCCGAAGCGGGCACCATGGCACAGACAGGTCAGGGCTGTGGCCCGTGGCCACGTGAGCACCAGTTCCAGCCCCGCTGCTCCGCTCTGGCTGCAGCCAACGCACCTGATGGCGTAGCAGACCCAGGCTTCGGCCTTTTGGATGGAAGACCTCGATGAGTTTTCAAGTAATTGACTATTTTTAAAAATGCCAACTCTTGCCTGCAGTTTTGGTGCCAAGGATGGGAACTGTGGGCAGGACAGACACAGGGACCTGCAGGGAATGCTGGGGGCAAGCAGGAGGAAGAGAAGTCTGCTTTGGGAAGTCGGCCTCGGAGCACTGTGGGGAGCCCCAGGGAAGAGGTGGCCAGTGCATGTTGTCTGTGGTGTTGGCAGAGGACAGGCTGGGGCAGGCGGGTCCAGCGGCAGCCCCCCCACACACAGCTGGCCACTGACCATAGCCGGGACACAGTGGGCCAGCACACCACCCCTCCCATGCGGCCCAGGGTCCTTCCCATGCAGGGAGGGGCCATGTCGACCCCAGCAGCTCCAAGCCCAGAAGGTAAGGGCTCTGGGTGTGAGTGAGCAGCGGGCAGGGTGCTGGCTAGAATGTGACCCAGAGCACATGGCTGTGCCCAGAGGAGAGTCAGGTGGAGGGGCCTGGGCTGGCATGGGTGGGGGGTGGAGGGGTCCAGCTGCCACCCCCCAGCAAGGAGGCTGGGACTGGCAGTGCTGCCACAGCAGTTGTCCTCTGTCCCCTGGGCAAAGGTTCTGTTCAGGAGATGCCAGTTAGCGGAGTGGAGGGAGCAGGGAGCTGTGGTTGGGAGTCCCAGCACGTGTGGTGGCATTGTCATAGTGCCACACACTGTAGGGACGGCCATGGCTCATGGTCCCAGTGCCAGCCCCCCACCCCCCATGGGCTCTGCCAGGCTCTTGTGAACCCTGGGCAGGAAGCGCCTTATAGGAGGTGGAGTGAACCTCCCAGACACGTGGCCCCTCACTTCACTAAGGATTCGCGAACCCTGGCCCTGTCACAGGGGCCTCCAGACAGCACAGGGCCCAGGGAAGCCCTGCAGGGAGGGGGCTCCGTGAGAATCCTAGGCAGAGCTGCCCTGCTGGGTCAGGGATGGAAGGAGCTGGGCAGGTTCTGCTCTGTGTGTCCTGAAGCCCCAGGAGGAAGAAGACGGTAAGCGGTGAGGTGCGTCCTGAGGGCCTCACACACACTCCTGGCTGCCCCCAGTCGGCAGTGTACCCCTGTAGCCCGGGCACCTTGGCATGGGGGAGACCCACTCCTCATCAGGACTCCCCACCTGCCTGTCTGCGTTGTGGACAGGAGAAGCCATGGGTGCTGCCAGCATCCTCTTGCCCAGAGAAGCAGCCAAGGGTAGGTACAATGGGGACCTTCAGTGCTGCCCAATCTTGGATCCCATGGGGCTGACTGAGCCACAGCTGAGGGCTGAGCGTCCACTCCTGGGATGGCCATGTGCCATCCCTAAGATGGTCTGAGCCTGAGCCCATCCACCCTCGTGCTGGATGTGACCAGCAGGTTGTGGACACCGTGGGTGGGTGCAGAGGTAACCCTTTCCACCCAGTCTCTATATGGGAGTCTACAGTCAGCACCAAGGACAGCACTGAACAGGGCCAGAAAGGGGCACCCAGGGAGGGGGAACGGCCCCACCACCCCATACCATCCAGAGTCCCCTGGAGTTCACATCCCAGCTGCTCCACTTCCCTTCCCGTGGGGCCTTCCCCGAGGGTTCTGCTTGACTGGTTTCAATAGTTCTGAAATGCTGCCTATCTCACGGAAAAGGATGAGGAATCCTTCCAAGGTCTCCCTGCTGACAGTCCCCCCAAAGTTTCTGTTTGCCCAGGTATTCACTGCCAACTCTTGGCTGGGGTAGTTGATTGCTGGGGTCCGTGTGATGGGTGTGGAAGAGAGGAAGGTGGAAGAGTATTGTTTCATTGCAGGCAGAGCCGCAAGGAACTTCCCGCGAGATTTCTGTAATCTATTTAGGCACTGTCTGCCTCTGCGAAGTTAATGTTTACTACCAATGTGAGCTTAGAAGCTGATGTTGCTGATACCGTTTTTAGCTAAAAGGCCTTTCATTATTGCTGTCACAGCTGCCCCCATTGACAATATGCTGATCAAGGGTGTTAACTCCCCCTTTGATCCTATGCTAATCAAGGGTATAGCAGAAACCTATGCTTAGGATCCTCCTCCCCCATTGACCATGTGCTAGTCAAGGGTGCTAAGTCCACAGGTGTGGTGGGAATCTGTTCTTTCCCTTTCTTTGATCTTTAGGTCCCTCCTCCTGCGATGCATTTCCTCCCTTAGCTGATTCAAGACTAAGTTGCAGAATGAGGGTTGTAGTAGGAATGTGTTACTGATTGATATGCACGGCTTATTGAGAACTTCCTGACCACAGGGTCAGGATGGAGAACATCCTGCTTTAAGGTGAAACAAACGGCAGAATTACCCTTAGAAACACCCACTTGACCATGACGTAAAAAGTCTGAGCCAGAGTTTGACTGGTTCTGTATAAATAAAGCGGACAGCTTTCGTGCATTGTCCACGATGATCATGGAATCCTAGTGGTCCGTCTCTCTCTCTCTCTTTGCGCCTCATCCACATACCCTTTGCGAGTTCCGAACTCAGCTGGAGCTGGACTCCGGCAGCTGATGATTTGTTCTGTCCTCCATCCTCTCTTGTGGTACCAGGTGTCCTCTGCAGACTCCAGGGCACTGCCGTGTCTCCCATGTGCCCCTGGCCATGCCATCCACTGCTCCATGCGCGCCTCTGAGGAGGCCCAGCTCTGACACATGCACTCCACGGTCAGAGCATGGAGCCTGCAGTCCTCTCCACGGCTGGAGTTCTGAGTCCAGCGGTTCCGCTGGGGGATCCCCACAGAAGCCTCACCCGCAGTGACCCCCGACCTGACTTTGACGTGTGTTCATCAGTACAGACTCCAGCTCAGCCGTCACCCACAGCAGCCTACACACACACTGGTAGTAGCAATTGCTGGGTCAGTTCTATCTCCAATTTCGTCTCTTGTACTAACCAATGGATGCTGTGGTCCAGCCCAACCCTGCCCACCTCTTACTCGGCACTCACGTTCACCAACAGGATCTATGAGCTAGTGGGGGCGACCCCTAATAGCCCCCACGAGGCCTGGTCCCGGCCCTGGTTCCTACGCTTGCCCGGTCTGTCCCGCAGCCCACTTGACTGTGATGCACATGAAAGCTGGGCTCCCGCAAGCCTGCCTGCCCGGCTCAGCCCGGAAGGTTCTGGCTCTCTGTGGAGCCTAGGACAGGCCGGGCCTGAGACGGGCTGCCAGTGACGGCAGCTCCTCCGGTCCAGGGCCCACAGAGCCAGCCAGCTATGCTGCAGGAGTGACCCAGGGACAGGCGAGCCGGGGCAGGCTGCCTCCCAGACTCCCACTGGCCTCCCTGTCGTCCGTGCTCAGGGGGTCACCGACCTTGCCTCAGGCATGGCAGAGACCCCCCCACGCTGGAAGCTGCCTCACAAGCCCAAAGCCGTGGCACTAGCCGCTGCCAGGGCCGCCCAGAAAGCAGGCTCCGGTGAGCCATGGCCACCCCAAGCCCCTAATTCCCCCCGAGGGGATGAGGACATTCCCCCGACCCTCAGGGTTAGGGAAAGACGACCAGTGGAAAGTGACTCCAAGACACTCCCATCCAGGTCAGGACGCATGCTCATTGCATGAGCCAGGATCCCACATGGGAGCCGGTTCTAACCCCAGCTGTTCCCACTTCCCATCCAGCTCCCTGCCTTTGGCCTGGGAAAGCAGTCGAGGACGGCCCAAAGCCTTGGGACCCTGCACCCGTGTGGGAGACCCGGAGGAGGCTCCTGGCTCCTGGCTCTGGATGGGCTCAGCTCTGGCTGTTGCGGTCACTTGGGGAGTGAGCCAGCAGACGGAAGATCTTTCTCCTTCGCTCTGTAAATCTCTTTCCAAAAAAAAAGAAAAAACCATGAATTTTAAAAAGATGTTTATTGTTATTGGAAAGGCAGATACACAGAGAGGGAGAAAGATCACTGGCGGCCACTCGGTGCCCACGGCCCAGCCTGCCCACTGCCAACCCCACTGGGGGCTGCTGGCCGCTCAGCCCTCACTCTGCCGGGGCTGTGGCCATGACCAGGGCCGTGGCCAAGGGCGGGGCCGTGCCACGACCAGGGACGTACCATGACCTGGGGCCGTGGCCAAGGACAAGGCGCCGGACCCCGAGACGCCCTCCCCGCCCCACTGGACTACAGCTTGTGGACGCCACACGGCCAGCACGGACACGCAGGCGACCCCACGTGCGGCCCCGCAGCCACCACCACCTCCCCTTCCAGAACCTCATACTCACCTCCCACAACAAACACCGTCCCTCACCCCTTTTCCTCCGCAGGGCCGGGCACAGCCCTCAGGCCACGGAGCCTGCCCACACCTCACCCGGCGTCCCCACTCTGGCCCTGCCCACACCTGATGCCGGCGTCACCACACAGTGGGCCCACACCTCACCCGGCGTCCCCACTCTGGCCCTGCCCACACCTCACCCGGCGTCCACTCTGGCCCTGCCCACACCTCACCCAGCGTCCCCACTCAGGCCCTGCCCACACATGATGCCGGCGTCACCACACAGCGCGCTGCCCACGCCAGCAGTGCCCGCACTTCACCTGCGTCCCTCGCAGTGTCCACGCCTGTGTAGGGCCCGTGTCCCTCCTGCTTTCTCAGTGCGCGTCCTGGGGCCCCGTGAGAGGCTTCGGGGTCACATCCGGCCCGCGGGCCTCGTGGCAACGTGACCCAGAGGCCACGGTCCACCTGCCCCAGGAACTAGGCCACCCTGGCAGCTGCCTCGCCTCCCCTGCTGGCCACGCAGAGGAAAAGCACGCGTTCTGGCTTTGTAGAAAATTTACTGTTAGGATATACAAATAGAGGCAGAATAAATACATCGTTATTTACCAGCACAGCTTTGAGCGACGTGTCCCTTGTCACCAAGTGACAGCGGGCGGGTCACCCTGGCGGGTGGGCAGAGCCCCGAAGCACCCACACGGCCACAGGTCACTGCCACACGGCGGGGTCAGAAGGGCACCCTGACCCCAAGCACCTGCCCAGTGCGGGCACCGCCAGGAGCTGCTTAGAGGCGAGGCTCCCACGGGGACGGCGAGACACGGAAAACCACGCGTGAACCTGTAGACCCACAGCGTCTGCTCCCGAGTCTCCCGGGCGCTGGGTGGCAAAGGCTCACCCGGCTCCAGGGCAGGCAGGCTCACCCAGGCCCGGCACTGGACACTCTCCCGTCCACTCTGCCGTGCCCCGTGAGGCCTCGGCACACAAGGCCCACGCCCACCCACTTGGGGGGACATGGCGGCTGCTGGCAATGCGCCTGTGACACCCCAACACCCCTGGCTGAGCCTCGCGGGCGAGGGGCCAGCAGGGCCTGTCCCGCGCTGACCAGGGCCGGTGGCTCAGTACGTGATCGGCCAGTGGGTGGGCTGCTCGCACACCTTCTCCTCGTCGCCGCAGAACCTGTTGTAGGTCGTCCTGGGGTCCAAGCCCAGGATCTCTCTCTCTTCGTGAATCCGGAAAGAAAACGTGGAGACCGAGGTGCCGATAAAAAACCTGAGGCACACAGAGGTGCGGGTTACCCGGGGCAGCGGGCACTCTCCCGCACTGGCCCAGCGTCCTCAGGTCCCCGGGGCCTCCCCATTGTGCCCTGCAGGACCCTGACCACCAGGGCTACTGCCATCCCACTGCCAGTGCTGCGTGCTGGTCTCGCTCCTGAGGACACCCAGGGCCCAGTCCAAGAGCCGGGGCCAGAGCAGGTGCGGGCTGGAGCAGGGCTGTGGGGTGAGGCCGCAGGGGCCCCAGTGCCAGGCTGGGCTGGGGACTGCGTGCCCCAATTCTGGCTTCTCCCAGAAGCCGGCTCTGGGGACACACCTGGGAGGACTGCCCGGGACAGCAGCAAGTGGCTGGGCAAGGCACTACCTCTCCACAGAGGACGCTGGCCTGAGACCCAAGCGTGAAGCCAACTCCTGGCATGGGACTCTGACGGAGGCCAAGGCCAGGGAGTGGTCCCTGCACACATCCTACCGACTCCGGCGTGCGAGCAGACCCACTGGTCAGTGATGGGCACCCCGCCCACTCTGAGCACCAGTGCCCAGGGCCCGTGGCGTGCAGTACCTGGCGTGCGAGCAGACCCACTGGTTAGTGATGGGCACCCCGCCCACTCTGAGCACCAGTGCCCAGGGCCCGTGGCGGGCAGTACCTGGCGTGCGAGCAGACCCACTGGTCAGTGATGGGCACCCCGCCCACTCCGAGCACCAGTGCCCAGGGCCCGTGGCGGGCAGTACCTGGCGTGCGAGCAGACCCACTGGTCGATGATGGCCACCCCACCATCCTTGTAGAGCTCCAGCTCCTCCCAGGTGGGCTCGAACCGCACCACCTCGGGCACCAGCCTCTTCAATTCCTCGTACTCTGCAAGGCAAGAGAGCCCGCTAGACGGGGTGGTTCAGGCACCCCTGCCCACCCCACAGGCGCTGGCTGGCAGCCGGCCACACTGCTCTGCCCCGACAACGGCCTGGGGCTGGAGGAGAGCCGCAGGCAGGGCGAGCTCCGCACCAGCTCTGATGGCGTCCGTGGCCACGAACACCCTGTCCAGCCGGTGCGTCTTCATGAGGCTGCGGATCTTCCTTGCGGCCCCTTCCAAGCTGGGCACGTCCTCCCTGTGCCCCCAGATGAAGTCCTTCCTCCTGAGGTGGACGCCCAGGTATGGGCCCCCGAGGGACGAGCCCAGCGTGACCTGCAAGAGGAGCCTGCGGGGTCAGTGGCCAGGCTGGGGCCAAGGGCGCCCGGTCCTGCGGGAGCCATGCGGCCAGGGTGAAGGACGCCACAGGAGCCCTGGCGTGGGGGCGTCCCAGGCACAGGGCGCACGACCCTGCAGGTGTGGGATCCGAGAACCACAGTGAGTGAAACACCGGCTGCGTGGGAGGCACACTGCTCACTCCTTCCTCCGGGCAGGAGCCGAGCACGCAGCTGCACTACAGCCTGGGCAGTGCCTTTCCCCAACAGCCCCAGGTGGCCAGTGGGGACAGGCAGGGACACATCTGTCCTCCGTGAAGCTCATGAGGATGAGCATGGAGGGACGGGGCCACACGGCACGCGTCAGAGGAAAGCAGGCTGGGGGTGCCGACCAGAGGCCCGTCCAGCTCCGGCCCTGCCGGCTTCAGGCCGCCTACCTTCATCTTGGTCCAGTCCTCCTGGAAGGGCGTCCTGTCCGCGTCATCAGTGGAGTTGAGGTGTCTGCTCCTGAACTCGTCAGCCACCGCCCGCAGGTGCTTGGCAAACACCATGCTACGCCGGGTCTGCGGGGACAGCACAGCTGATGGCTGACCTGGTCACCTCGACCCAGGCTGAGAAAGGTGGCTGGGTGAAGCTGCCTGGGAAGGTCGCAGAGCCCAGGCTGGGTCCCTGCGGGCCGCTGGACAATGTGCCCCCGGCCAGCACCACGCGGGTCACACCTGACCACGCTAGTTGGGCACTTCCCTGCGTTCTCACTGCGGACCCACAACGCAAGCCCCACCTCTGCACGGGTGTGGGGGGCCGCTGGTCCTGTGACCGCCTCCATTCCTGGCACCAGGGGCTTCTGGTCACTCAGGCTTCCCCCAGGGCAGAAGGAACAAGTACACCATCTCAGAGCCCAGGGCCACCAGCGAGAGCCCAGGGCCACCAGCGAGCGCCCAGGGCCACGAGCGAGAGCCCAGGGCCACCAGCGAGAGCCCAGGGCCACCAGCGAGAGCCCAGGGCCACCAGCGAGAGCCCAGGGCCACCATCTCAGAGCCCAGGGCCACCATCTCAGAGCCCAGGGCCACCAGCGAGCGCCCCAGCGCCACCAGTGAGAGCCCCAGGGCCACGAGCGAGAGCCCAGGGCCACCAGCGAGAGCCCAGGGCCACCAGCGAGAGCCCAGGGCCACCAGCGAGAGCCCAGGGCCACCATCTCAGAGCCCAGGGCCACCATCTCAGAGCCCAGGGCCACCAGCGAGCGCCCCAGCGCCACCAGTGAGAGCCCCAGGGCCACCAGCGAGAGCCCAGGGCCACCATCTCAGAGCCCAGGGCCACCATCTCAGAGCCCAGGGCCACCAGCGAGCGCCCCAGCGCCACCAGTGAGAGCCCCAGGGCAAGCTCCCACACAGTGGGGAGGTAGATGAGGCGGGGCTGACCAGCCCATGCCCATGCTGATACCCCAGCCAGGAGCTGTGTGCTGTGAGGGCATCAGCCAGCCTCTGAGACCCAGGTGGCCCACGGTCCATCTCGGGCCCCACGGCACTCACGTCCCAGTACTCCTTCCCTCCGTAGTGGTCATGCAGCAGGTTTTCAGCTCTGTCCAACATCACCGACCTGGGACAGGAAGCAGAAAGCAAGCCGCGGTCGATGCTTAAAGCCAAACAGAAACAGCTGTCTCTCTAGGAGCAAAAGTGGGGGGGGCCTTGGCCTGGGGAGACGCCCAGAACCCAGCAGGTGCCCAGGGCAAGTTATGGAGGCTCCGAGAGTCACACAATCTGCCCTACCCCAGGGAGAAACAGCAAAGAGCAGGACATGGAACAGGATTAGCAAATGGAGCCTGCTACACTCACAGACACACCGACGCCGTGGAGGCCCAGCCACAGTCACAGACACACGGACGCCGTGGAGGCCCAGCCACGGTCACAGACACACCGACGCCGTGGAGGCCCAGCCACGGTCACAGACACACGGACGCCGTGGAGGCCCAGCCACCATGGTCACAGACACACGGACGCCGTGGAGGCCCAGCCATGGTCACAGACACACGGACGCCGTGGAGGCCCAGCCACCATGGTCACAGACACGCCGACGCCGTGGAGGCCCAGCCACGGTCACAGACACACGGACGCTGTGGAAGACACAGCCACAATGGTCACAGACACACGGACGCTGTAGAGGCCCAGCCACCATGGTCACAGACACACGGACACCGTGGAGGCCCAGCCACCATGGTCACAGACACACAGACGCCGTGGAGGCCCAGCCACCATGGTCACAGACACACGGACGCCGTGGAGGCCCAGCCACGGTCAGACACACGGACACCGTGGAGGCCCAGCCACCATGGTCACAGACACACAGACGCCGTGGAGGCCCAGCCATGGTCAGACACACGGATGCCGTGGAGGCCCAGCCACCATAGTCACAGACACACGGACACTGTGGAGGCCCAGCCACGGTCACAGACACACGAACACCGTGGAGGCCCAGCCACGGTCAGACACACGGACGCCGTGGAGGCCCAGCCACGGTCACAGACACACGGATACTGTGGAAGACAGAGCCACAGTCACAGACACACGGACGCCGTGGAGGCCCAGCCACCATGGTCACAGACACACGGACACTGTGGAGGCCCAGCCACCATGGTCCCAGACACACGGACACTGTGGAGGCCCAGCCATGGTCACAGACACACGGACACCGTGGAGGCCCAGCCACGGTCACAGACACACCGACGCTGTGGAAGACAGAGCCACGGTCACAGACACACGGACACTGTGGAGGCCCAGCCACCATGGTCACAGACACATGGACGCCGTGGAGGCCTAGCAGCAAGGTGAGACCTCACGCCTAGACAAGGACGGGGGTTCCCTGAAGCCTGAGAGTCTCCCTGGGTGGGCAGGGTCAATGCTGGGATGGGGTCACTGCCGTTCCCATGGGCCCACGGGAGGAAGGGAATCCGGGTGACTGCACAGTCACAGCAGTGGCAGCAAGGCCATGTTGGGATAGGCTGGGTCCTGGGGTGTCTCGACCTGGAGGACACCCTCATGTCTGTCACTGGGACATGGGGGACTCAGAGGAAGGGACCAAAAGGGCTGATGACCTCAGAATCCAACAGTTGAGAATCAAGATGGCGGAATAGCGTAAGGACACGTTTAAACAGACGGAAAAACATTTAATCAGGATGAAGCAGAGAGGACACATTCCAGGAAATAGGAAAAGACAGAACAACAGCAGAGGGGTACCTGGAGACTGACAGACACAGGAAAGCAGCGGGCACAACGGGGTGGTGTTGCAGTGACTGATACCCCAGCAGCATTCAGCTAACTGCGAACTCAACTCCACCAGCAGCCGGAACTCCACCAGCAACCAGGCGGGAAGGGACTTTCACTGGGAGCTTGGGAGGTGAACCCAGACAAAGACCTGTCCGTCCTGCTGGTCTGTTTGACTTGACCAGGAGCAGAGACAGAGCAGCAGATCCCAGAAGGGCAGTGCGAGAACAGGGTGGACTTCACAGCCTGGTCAGCCCCCTAGAGCTGAACTGGGCGCCATTTTGCATAAGGAGGCAAAGGCAAGGGAAAGGACTGAGCATATACTGAGCTGGGAGTGAACTCCTTTCTGACTCAGTGAACTGCAGCAATGTGGCATTCTACAGGTTCCACCCAAGACAGGTCTGGGTAGCCCTCAGAGACAATGGCCAGCAGATCAAGAACTGTAGTGGTGGTACGGCAGGTGCCATTTTGTACACTGTGGCAATAGCTATGGGACTGCAGGGGACAACAGTGAACTGTGCATGTGCTGAGCTTGCAAGAACTCACTGAGTTCCGTGACTGCACTGGTCCCACAGGAAAATAATACTGACTGTGGCATCGTATGGATCAAAATAGGTCCGTGTGGCACCCAGACCTAATGTCCAACAGGTTCCAGCAAGATTAGCGCCGCCAACAACCTAGCTAAATAGGACACCTGGTGTCTCCCTAATCCTGGGACCTGCTTCAATTGGAAGTGGGAGAAAGGTTGCAGAGACAACGGTGCAGCCTCAGCACGGTATCACAGGAGGTGAAGAGTGGTGAGCCAGGAGCTGGGGCTGTGGAGACCACACTGGAAATCTAACATAAGAACCCAAACCTGGGGGCCCGGCAGCGTGGCCTAGCGGCTAAAGTCCTCGCCTTGAAAGCCCCGGGATCCCATATGGGCGCCAGTTCTAATCCCCGCAGCTCCACTTCCCATCCAGCTCTCTGCTTGTGGCCTGGGAAAGCAGTCGAGGACGGCCCAATGCATTGGGACCCTGCACCCGCGTGGGAGACCCGGAAGAGGTTCCAGGTTCCCGGCTTCGGATCGGCACGCACCAGCCCGTTGCGGCTCACTTGGGGAGTGAATCATCGGATGGAAGATCTTCCTCTCTGTCTCTCCTCCTCTCTGTATATCTGACTTTCCAATAATAATAAATCTTTTAAAAAAGAACCCAAACCTGGAACTCGCTGGAGGTTGTGGCACAAGTGGCTGCAAGGAAAAGTTGTGTACCAACTGCAATAAGTAAAATTGCATTGTAGACCTGTGGGTGACAAAGCTTAGAAACCTGCCCCAAGGAGAAGACTTTGCCAACCAGAAGTACAATGATCAAGAGCAAAAGAGACAAAGGCACAATGAATATTACTGAAAACTCCCCTGCAAAGGAGCAAAACCCTATGCCAATCACAGAGTTAACTGAGGAAGACATCGAGAAAATGGGGGACACAGAATTCAGAAAACTCATTTTAAAGATTCTGATCAACAGTGAGAAGCTCATGCAAGAGTTCAAAGAATTTAAGGAAGCAATAAAGCAAATCAAGGCTGATATATCAGAAATTAAGAACACAGTAGAGCAAATTAAAAGTACAGTGGAGAGTCTCCAAAATAGAATGAAGCAAGCAGAAGAAAGAATCTCAGAATTGGAAGGTATTTCCTGTCATCAGGGGGAAGCAAACAAAAAGCTGGAAGCAGAGCTGGATCAGGCCAAAAACAGTATTCAAGAATTGAAAGACACTATTAAGAGGCCAAATACAAGAGTTATGGGAGTCCCAGAAGGTGCAGAAAGAGAAGCTTAGTTTGCAAATGTATTTAATGAAATAATAAAGGAAAATTTCCCTATTCTGGAGAAAGAATTGGGAAACAACATCCAGGAGGGGCACAGAACTCCCAACAGGCTTGACCAAAAGCGATCTTCACCACGACATATGATTATCAAGCTCTCTTCAATTGAACATAAGGAAAAGATCCTTAAATGTGCACGTGAAAAAAATCAACTGACATATAAAGGAATGCCAATTAAGCTCACAGGAGATCTCTCACAGGAAACTCTACAGGCAAGAAGAGAATGGAGTGACATATTCCAGATTCTAAAAGAAAAAAATTGTCGGCCTAGGATAACATATCCAGCAAAGCTTTCTTTTGTCTTTGAAAAGGAAATAAAATTCTTCCACAGTAAAGAAAAGTTACAAGAATTTGCCTCTTCCAAACCTGCCCTACAAATGATACTTCAAGATGTTCTCTTGACAGAGAAGAGGAATAGCACCTACCAAAACCAAAGGCAAATGGGAAGAACATTCCAGTAAAATGACAACAGAAGACTAAACCAATGAACAACCCATTCCTAAAATGACAGGACCAAAGTACCGTCCATACATACTAAACTCTGAATGTAAATGGTTTAAGCTCAATCAAACGTCATAGATTAGTAGACTGGATTAAAAACAAAACCCATCTGTTTATTGTCTAGAAGAGACACACTTCAACAAAGATCAGCGGAAACTCTATCGCATGGGTTTTGTTGTTTTCTGTTGGTTTCATCTCTTCAAAACACTGTCTCCTGATTAAATCATTCAGTGACTCGTAGATCATACAGTGGCATCATTTTCTTCAAGAAGGTTCTTGATTTTCATTTCTTCAGCTACACATTAGTCATTTAGTAGCATGTTATTTAACTTCCTGGTTTTGTTAATTTCTTTTTTCTCCCGGATGTTGATTTTGTTTTGTGGCTCTTCATTTAAGGGGATGTATAGTAGCTGTGTAATGGAGACTGTCATATCTAGTAACATGTCATTTAACTTATGGCATTGTAAATTTCTATTTTTCTTTCTACTGTTGATTTTGTATCATGACTTTTCATGTAAGGGGATGTACAGTAGCTGTGAAATGGAGACTAGCATCCAGATGTGAGGACACAATGTAATATGCATTTCTGCTTCCAGACAAAGATGGACTTACAATGAAACTGTTTACTATATCTTGACAATAGGATGCTGGACTCTCTGCCACTGTCCATGCCCGCAATGATGGACATATGACTGTGTATGAAGAACTGTATTTTAGTAACGATATAGAGGAACTAGGTGGGGGGAATTGGGGAGGGGATAAGGGACATGCCAGGAGCCTATGGAACTGTATTTTAGGAACGATATAGAGGAACTAGGTGGGGGGAATTGGGGAGGGGATAAGGGACATGCCAGGAGCCTGTGGAACTGTATTTTAGTAACGATATAGAGGAACTAGGTGGGGGGAGTTGGGGAGGGGATAAGGGACATGCCAGGAGCCTGTGGAACTGTATGTTAGTAACGATCTAGAGGAACTAGGTGGGGGAGTTGGGGAGGGGATAAGGGACATGCCAGGAGCCTGTGGAACTGTGTCATAAAATGATAATAATAAAAATAAAATGTAAAAAAAAAATTTTTTAATTAAAAAAAAAAAGACTCCAACAATCCCAGCAGGTCCCAGGAACCCCACCCTCCAACGTGCCAGGAGTACGCCCTCCAACGTGTCCTCCTGCTGGACTCCCCACCCCACCCCCAGCAGGGAGACTGGCAGGCCCCAACACAGCATGTACAGGGCTGGGAGAGGGCCGGGGTGGACCTGCTGTGCGCTGCAGCCAGACACAGGCCCAGACAGGCAGGAATCCCGCCTGAACATGGCCACCCCGGCCCCAGGGTCAGAGAGCCCTCCCGCTCCCCCTCTCACTGCTCAGAGAGGCCCTGGGCTGGGCTTTTCCCTAGCAGGCAGCCTCCTCCCACTGTAGACACGTGGGAGCCGAGCCTGAGGTCCGAGGGAGGGCACCTGGCCTGGGCACTCACCGGGCAGAAGTGTTCCGCAGCAGCACCGGCGCCATGATCGAGGCGGAGCCCTGGACTGACAGGCACGAGACGTTCAAGCCCCTGGTTTCCTCATAACCCCAGAACCAGCCTCTGCAAAATAAAGCCCACAGCAGCCCCCTTGGTCCATCTGCACTGGCGACAGAGGACGCACACGTGTCCCGGCCCTACGCTCAGCTCAGGGAGAGCTGCACCACGGAGCACGCAGCCACAGCCACACATCTGGGGCCGGCAGAGCAGCAGCAGGCTGGACAGCCTCCTGGGCTACCGTCATCCCAGCACATCCCATCTAGTTCCTGTCAAGAACTGCCTGGTGAGGCGTCTGGGTCACCCCTGTGGGAGGCTCGGGTGGAGCTCCACACCTCTGTGGGTCAGCCTCAGGAGGCCCAGAGCACCACGTTGGGACCCGAGATCTAGGGTACCACGTGGGGTCCCATGGCCCAGGAGGCCCAGGGCACCATGTGAGGACCCATGACCCAGCACCACGTGGGGTCCCATGACCCACGACACCACATGGGGGGTCCCGTGGCACAGGAGGCCCTGGGCACCACGTGGGGACTCATGACCATGTGTCTCTGAACATTTGGATGACAGCGGACCTTGGGGCTCTACACACAACACTGCTGAGAGTGGCCATTCCAGGAGTGCTCCCCCGGCCAGTCTGGCTTCAGATGGCCATTTCCACCGGGGCCGCCTGGCTGCGCTCCTCACGGGGAGTGGCCTGGGCGGCCACCGCAGGACAGCTCCTGGGGAAGGCCACGGGAGCCACGTCCCCCGGCACACGCACACCTGTAGTACTCGTGCTTGTCCTGCGAGTACAGCAGCGGGTCGAGGCAAGGCCGCGGGTCCACCTTCTCCTCCCACGCGCCCTCCTTCCAGCCCTCGGCGTAGCCCTGCAGCACGTACACCTGGTCAATGAAGGGCCCGCCAGACTCTGAAAGACACAGGAGACACGCGATGGCGCGGGGGCCACAGGCGCAGGGGGTGGCCTCGTGCCCAGAGCGGAGCAGTGGGCAGAGCTGGGGGACCCCTCCAGGCCCCGCCGCAGTCCTCCTGGCCTGGCCCCGCTGCGGGCAGGGTCTGTCTGCTGTCCCTCCCTCCTGACCGCTCCCGCAATACCCCGCCCTTCCCCAACACTGCCATGGCCTGGGAGCTCAGGTTCTGCCCCTACTGGAGCAGCAGCCAAGAGCAGGGTCTGCCGTCCCGACCCCCTTCTCTGCCCACACGCAGGTGGTCAGAGGTGGCCTGGGCAGGGCCCACAGGACAGATGCATGGCATGACTAACTGGGGAGACTCCTGGCACGGCCACCTGCTCTCAGCATCCAGGGCAGCCAGCCACACTGCAGGGCGTGCTCAGAGCTACCCAGCGGCTGCTGACTCAGGAGGGGGTGAGGGCACACCCCCCAGCCAGCTCAAAGAATAAGCTCCCGTGCTCCCAGGCAAGAGGCCTGGTCAGGCCTGGTCAGTCCCTGGCACACCAAGGAGGGCCAGACCCAGGCAGGAAACCGGAAGCCTGGTCTGGAGCCACAGCGATGTCTCAGGGTCCCCCACTAGCTCCGTGGCGGGAGGGCTGACCCTGGGCTCCAGGCGCAGCTCGCCCACCTGCGATGAACTGCTCGTACTCGATGACTGGGATGTTCCTGTTGAGGCTGGGCACGTCGAAGAACTCGGCCCAGGGGATGCGGACCTGGCGGATGTCCGGGCTCTGCCAGTGGTAGAGGCGGCCCCACGGTGGCAGGACCAGCACCCAATCCTCGCTCTTGAGCAGTGTCTTGAGCAGCGAGGCCACGCGGATGTACACGTCACGGCGCAGGTTGAAGCCCTCCGGAGGGTTGACATCATACAGCAGGTACCTGGGGGGAGGGGGGCGTGTGCTCAGCGGGCAGCCCCAGGCAGGACGCTCCGGGCACTCACATCCTCTCCCGGGGCACAGGCACTCCAGGGGCGCAGGCTCTCCGGGGCGCAGGCTCTCCCGGGGCGCAGGCTCTCCCGGGGCGCAGGCTCTCCAGGGGCGCAGGCTCTCCCGGGGCGCAGGCACTCCAGGGGCGCAGGCTCTCCCGGGGCGCAGGCTCTCCCGGGGCGCAGGCTCTCCAGGGGCGCAGGCTCTCCAGGGGCGCAGGCTCTCCCGGGGCGCAGGCTCTCCAGGGGCGCAGGCTCTCCCGGGGCACAGGCACTCCAGGGGCGCAGGCTCTCCCGGGGCGCAGGCTCTCCCGGGGCACAGGCTCTCCGGGGCGCAGGCTCTCCCCGGGCCCAGCGGGTGCTCAGGTCCTCGGGGTCTGCAGGGGTGCCTCCCTGGCCCAGTACAGCGGCACACAGCCCTCCCGCACCCACGGACCCGCACAGCCCCATGGCTCCAACCGCTTTCCCTGGGGTCCCTCCCCGTGCCCACCCCCGGCGGACGCCGCGCGCTCACCGCCTGCGTGCCGCTGCCCCCGACAGGAGATCGGCCGCCGACTGGCCGGGCCAGAACTCCTCGCCCGAAGCCGCGCCGCGCGGCGTCCACGCCGCCCCGAGTAGCAGCCACAACACACCCAGCGCCGCCATGGCCCCGGCGGCCACGCACTTCCCGTCGCCGCGGCCCGCCCCGGAAGCGCGCGTCGGCTGTCTCCAGGGCAACGCGCCCGAGGCGGTGACCTGGGCCCGGGTCCTGCAGAGGGTGCGGAGGGCGCACGTGCTCCCCGGACGTGCTGGACGGGGCTGAGGCGAGGACCCCACACCCGCGCGGCCCTGGACACCGCGCGTGAGGACAGGGTGCCCACGGCTCGCAGCACGGGAGGGGGACCATGGCCGTGGTCAGCCTCCGCGGGAGCCGGCCCGGCCTGCTGAGGGCCCAGGGCCGTGGGGTCCAGAACTCCGTGGCCACCCCCTCCCGGCCAGGAGCCCACGGCTGGACATGCACATGGGGTCCCTCTCTACGGGGAAAATCCACCCGTGGCGGTCACAGACGGTCCACATGGCCACGCAGTGGACAGGTGCTCCCCTAAGAAGATCCGAGGACCTTCTGCTCAGCACCCCGGTTTTAAAGACAGCCTCCCCGGGTGGAGGGGCAGTGCGGTGTCATCCCTGTTGGACACTGGTTCGTGTCCTGGCCGCTCCACTTCCCATCCAGCCTGTGGCCTGGGAAAGCAGTGGAGGTCGGCCCAAAGCCTTGGGACCCTGCACCCACGTGGGGGACCCGGAAGAGCTACTGGCTCCTGGCTGCGGGTGGCTCAGCTCTGAGTGAGACCATCCAGGCCTGCTGAGGTCTTGGCCACACCTTCAGGTGGGCGGCACCAGCATCGCCCACCGTTCTAACTGATTAAGAGACCACCAATGGGGAACATCTTACCTGTAGGTTCCCGCCCAACAAGGAGGGGTCAGGTTTAAAATCCCAAGACCCTGGCTGGAACCTTTGGTGTCTCTCCCCACCTCCCCCCTTCCTCCCGGGAGGTACTTCCCCTTCCCTGCTCACCTGGACCCTTCGCCAATAAACCTTTCTGACTGCAACAGATTCCCGGATTTTTCTGTTTTTGAGGTCTGTGATTTCCACCCTATTTCTACACTAAGCAGAGGAAAGAACCCACCAGGCTGTTCTGGTAACACTGGGCACCGCTGTGGCCGGTTGGAGAGAGAACCAGGGCTTGGACAATCTCTCTGTGTCTCTCTCAAATAAATATGAACAGAAGGGGCCACGGAGTACCCTAAGCTCAGCAAAGGCACCGTGGACACCCCGGGGGCCAGCGCGGGCCCAGTCTCTGCCTCTGGCTGCGGTGGCCCCACTTGGACCCTCCCCTGACCACCACTCCCAGGAGGGCCCGGGGACCCGGCAGTGCCAGCACAGCACCCACGCTCTGGCTCCAGCTCAGGACACATGAGCTCCCCTGCAGACATGGCCTGGCTCAGGCCCCAGGGGACCTTCCCCTGCCCGCAGTGGGTGCTCGCAGCACTGTGGCTCTTCTCTGGGTCCACGCTGGCCTCTCAGTCTGGGTGCCCTCCTTCCTTCACTGGGGTGTATAGAGAGTGGGGAAGGAGGGGGAATTTCAGGCACAGCCTGGGCAAACGTGGGGAGTCTCCATCAGAGTAGAGGGTCTGCAGACAGGCTGTCCCCCAGGGCCTGTGCCCAGCTGGAGCTGGCTCCCGGACAGCAGAGGCCACCAGCCACAAGAGGGCGGAAGAGCTCTGCTCCGGCCGCTGGCCCCGGGCTCCCAGGGGGATGGGCTCTGAAGTTGGATCAGAGTGGAGGAAGTTTCCGCCCTGCAGTGATGGGGCAGGGTCGGGGTGGGGAGGCTCTGGGGACGGAGCTGAGCGGAGCTGTGGTAACCTGGGGGCTACAGTTCCAACCTTGTCCCTTGCAAGCCCCCGGAGCAGGCCTGAGCACCCCCGAGAGGCCCCTGATGGAGAAGGGACCCCAGCAGGTTTGTTTTGTGGGTCCTGGGGCCTCTCTGTCCCCAGACATGGAGGGCTCATGAAGGTCCTGGCAGAGGACACCTTGGCCCTGCTCTGACCCTGTGGGGCCACCCCAGGAACTGGCCAGGAACTGGCACCCCCGTGCCCCAGAGGTCCTTGTCACTAGAGCCTGGCTCTGTCCCTGGAAATGCGTGGCTGGGCCAGCTTGTGAGTCACCAGGGCTGGGAGCTCCTGTTTCCGATTCTGGCCTCCTGGCCGCAGGAGGATTTCCTGAGGGTGGGCACTCTGTGGCCTGAGGGGCACCAGTGAGAGCAACACTGAGGCCTTCTGTGGGGTCACAGCCCTGGGGGGCACAAGGAGGGACTTATGAGGCAGCCAAAATACCCAACTGAGCAAATGGGCCTGTCCTCCCCCGTCCTGGCCTCCCTGGGCAGAGAGGAGAGACGGAGATGGGGAGAGGCAGAGATAGAGGGAGAGAGAGCGAGACAGACGCATGTCTGGAGTGTGTCCTGGGCTCCGCCTGTGAACACGCTGTCCGGGGTGTGTCCCAGGTATTGCTCTGTGTGTCCAGGGTGCGTCCCCGGGCACCACTGGTGGACACTTATGTCCAGGGTGTGTCCCAGGTATCGCTGGTGGACACTTGTGTCCAGGGTGTGTCCCAGGTATCGCTGGTGGACACGTGTGTGCAGGGTGTGTCCCAGGTATTGCTGGTGGACACGTGTGTCCAGGGTGTGTCCTGGGCTCTGCCTGTGTACATGCATGTCCAGGGTGTGGTGTGTCCCTGGGCAACACTGGTGGACATGTGTGTCCAGGGTGTGTTTCTGGGCTCTGCCTGTGAACACACATGTCCAGGGTATGTCCTGGGCTTCGCCTATGAGCACAGGTGTCCAGGGTGTGCCCCTGGGCTCTGCCTGTGGACATGCGTGTTTGGGGTGTGTCCACCTCCATGCAATTGCCACGGTGACAATGCAGGCTGCGTGGGTGCTGTGTCTGTCTGAGGGCATGTGGGTTTGAACACGGTTCAGCTGCACCTGGACCCCACCATGACCACAGCTGTCCACGGACCAGGAAGCAGTTCACGTCCACTGTCCAGTGGGAAACCTGAGACACAGACATGAATGCCGTCTGCCCACCCAGTCCCGTGCAGGGAGGGCGGAGGCCGCTGGCCCGTGGCACCATGCCTGGGGCAGGGGTGCCAGCAGAGCGCTCCCTCATGGCCAAGGGGGAGCCTTGAGCACCATGGACACAGCTTGCGTGCCCACTACACGCCCCACGAAGCAGCTCGCACACCCAGCACAGCCTCCCCAGCGTGTCCGTGCCAAACACATGGCACTCCCAGATCCTCCCCCACCCTGGCCCAGCCCTTCTCTTCTTGTCCTGCTCTGAGCTTCTCCCCAGCTCTGCTGAATGCCTGGGAACGGGGAGTGGGGAGCCGACTCACCTGCCCACCCTTCAGTCTCAGCCCAGAGGAGCTATGGGGAGATCGGGGTTCCCTCAGCCCTGAGTGGAGACTGGGCATCGCAGGCCCTGTCCCCTTCCAGGCTTGGCTGTGGGACCACAGCAGACCGTGGTAGCCATGCCTGCTAGGCCCTGCCCAACGTTGTTCACTGGGCATGCAGAGGGGCTCGGAGCCGTCTCCTCCCTAGTTCTCTCTCCATCTCTCCTCTCCGCCAGGCAGCAGCCAGGACAGCACAGATTCAGTTTGCGCAGCGCGGGGCCGGGGGAGTGGCTGGGGATGCTGCGGGCTGTCCAGGTGGACCCAGGCTGTCCAGGTGGACCCAGGCTGGTCGCCAGCAAGCGCCGGCAAGCTCCGGCCCCAGTGTGATTCCATTGCCTTTCTCCAAAGCTGGGAGCACAGCTGGTGCTCAGGGGCAGTGCCCTGTGGGTGACACTGCTCAGGCCGTGTGTGTCCACCCCTCTCGTCTGGGGTTTGGAGGTGACCGGCCTGGAGGTATGAGGCTGATCAGACAGGACATGGCCTCACCTGCCAGGAGGACGTGGGTGAGCAGGTGGAGCAGGCAAGTGTGAGCCCAGAAGACACGCTGGTCAGACTAGTACCCAGGCAGCTGCGTCCACCATGGGGGACCTGCCCAGCAATGGCCTGGCTCTGTGTGGGACAGGCCATGGTGCACGCCCAGCTGCCAGCGACAGGCGTCGTGTCTGTCCACCCATTGTCATCCTTAGCCCTCGGTCACTCACCTTCAGACCAAGCCACTGTCCTTCACTGTGCCCTAAAGTCATGAAGGTCATGGAGCCGCCCCTGGTGCCAGCTGAGGGTGCAGCTGCCCTGCATGGGAGCCCGTGGCAGCCCAGCACTGACATGGGGAGGACACAGCCTTGTGTGCCCTAGGGGTCCTTGTGTTGCCTTGCTCGACCCTTGGACAACTGAAAGGGGAGTGGGCACCCACGGAGGCCGGGCAGCACTGTGCCCGGGTAGTTCCATGGCGCTGTCCACAGCAACATGTACGCAGTGGCTGACTGAGGCAGAAGCTGGCAGGGCCACGGTGGGTACACACGGATGGCACAGCCCTGGGACAAGGACAAGCAAAAGGTCACAGGGACCCCCAAACGGGACGCTCGCTCCATGGTAAGGCCAGGGCCCTGCGGGCGGCACCTCCATGACAGCAGTACCAGGGCCACCATGACGGGCTCTCCTGGTAGGGAGCCAAGGTGGCCCCTAGGCGACATGGGGTCCTGTCCAGCAAGCCACTTGTGACAACTGCCACTCCAGATTTTTGCAAGCAGCACAGGAGCTCACGCGGTAGCCAGCTCACGTCCCCCACCTCAGGGTTGCGGGTGACTGATACCCTGATGGTCCGGCACACCGCTGTTCCATTCCCCAACCGCCCTGCCTCCCCGACCCTGGGAATGACCAGAGACACCTGGGCTGGGACACAGGACGGTGTCCTGCTCCCTGCTGTGGGGCCCAGACCCAGCCTCCCGGTGGAGCTGCCTGCGGCACGTGCTGCTGGGACCCAAACACCAGGGTCCTGCCACTCTGCCTGGCCCTGTCCCAGGGGCCATCTCAGTGGGCCCAGCCGTCATCTCACAGGGCCTTAGGCAAGAGTCTGCCCAGAGCCCTCTGAGCCTCAGCCTGGGGGCGTCTTCCTGCCTCAGGCAGCTCCCAAGTCCCTCCCCCAGGGAAACCTGCACCTCATTGCAACTTGCAGACCCCTTGCCCAGCCAGGAACTCTCTTGTGCTCCGAGGTGGAGCTGCATCCGGCCCTCCCCAGCCTCTCCTCAGCTGGACCCGTTGGCTGGTTCCTTGGGCTGTGGCAGGGGTCACAGCCCAAGGCAACAGCCAGGCTCACAGAGGACCAAGGACCAGGCCTCCTGGGCCTGCTGGCCACTCGGGCCTCCCGGGCCTGCTGGCCACAGCCCCTGAGCCGAAGCCCCCTGCTGGACCCCAGCCTGCCGCTGAGCTGCCTGCCCCATCTGTGGCCCCCTGGAGTGGGTTTTGCAATCTCCAATGTTTATGACCCCTTTCCGCCTGGCTCAGTGTAAACACACACAGTGCAGGCTGCGTCACTGCGGTTTTGGGGAGGCTCCAGCAGCGCCCCCTTCTCATACCGTGGGGAGACCAGGCAGCACGGGCTTCCACGTGGCCGTCCCTGTAGACGGCCGTAGCCCCTCCTTCCTGCTGGGCCTACAGCTGAGAGACAACCTGGAGCAGGCCTGGGCCAGCCAGTCCTGAGCCCTGGCTCTTAAAAGCTGGTATGCACACATGTGCAAAAACACACATGAGGAGCACACACGTGTGTACCTGTGTGTGTGCAGATGTCCTCGGGGACGGGTGTGCAGCCTCCCTGCCCTACACGGGCACTGACGTGTGTGCCCAGTGCAGGTAGTTACACGTTCCCGGTGTACACACGTGCTCCCGCTGCTGGGTACGCCTGGGGTCTTTGTACATGCATGTATGTGGCGTTCGCCTGTTCCCAGGACCATGCATGTGTGCTCATGGGTATGTCAGGTGTGTTTGGGCATGTATGTGCTTAGATATCCACATGTTTGCGTGTGCTCCTGCAAACATGTTGCCCCGAGCAGTGCCCTCTTGTTCTGAGGGGCAGGCGGTGAAGGCCACGCCCACAAGTGCTGACGCACGGCTTGTCGGTGACGGCGTGTCAGGCCACAGTTCCCACACTGCGCAGCGGGGCTGGGGGCTGCTGCCACATGAATGGCTCCCGTCACACACGCCCTCTGGGGAGGGGCTCTGCCCCTCAGCAAGTCTGTGGAGGTCGGCCGTGGCTGCGGGCACAGACGCGAGAACAAGGGCTCTTTGTGCACCGGGGCAGCTGCTAATGGACTGGCCGGCTGGCTGCCGGGCCCAGCGCCCCCCTCTCGTCCGTGGCAGAGCCGGGGATGTGGGCTGCAAGAAGGCCTGGCTCCCCAGGGACATTCCAGGCTGAGACCTTGTAAACAGGATCATCTTGCTGTCGGCCCCGCTGGGAGAAGTCATTTCCTTGGGATGGTCAGGTTGGGGTCCTGGGTATGCGAGGAGACGAGCAGTGCAGCCACCCTGCATCTGGGTGTTCTGTAGCCCTTGAGGGCAGCCCGTAAGGCTGGCCAGGTGCTGCAGCACCCTGCTGACTTCAGCCAAGGCCCCTGCTGCGAGGCTGGCCACCCCCAGGCCTCTGCTGTCCAGCCTGACCTGGGGAGCCCCAGGACCCTCGAGCCCAGGCCCACCCACCCCTGAGGCCCACGTGGAGTGGGTATCCCCCATCGGGAGCTACTGCCCTGGGTTCAGAGAAGGCTTGGCCCAGTGGAGAGTCTCCCCTAGTTTTTCCCACACAGCAAGAGGAAATTTGGGGTGGGCTCCCGTGGCCTTTTGGGGGACAGGCCTGTGCGTGGGGCGGAGCCTGTGGGTTGCGGGGTGGTGGCTGCCCTGGAGGAAGGAGACAGCCCTGGGGGTTCCTGGGAGCAGCTAGGTTTGGGAGTGCATCCTTAGGGCAGGCGGGTGGGGGCGTGGTGCCTGTGCCTGTAGTATGCACACGCCGGTCCCTGCTTCCATCCAGTGGCCAGTGTCCTGGTGAGGACTGAGGGTGGGCCAGGGCCAGCTCCACGTGCCAGAGGGGAAAGGCTACCATTGAGTATGGCTGCCAGGTGGCGGGACACTTGGCCAGGGCTGGGTGTGATGTGGGCATCTGCTGGGTCTTCCCTGGGCTCCTGCCCTGCCGTGAGTGAGGTGTGAAGTTGGTCCCACGCACACCCTCCCAGCCTGGGCACCTGTCTTGGCCCTTGCCGCCGTGGGCACTGCCTCCTCGGGACTTTCTTTTTCTGTATTTTTGACTCAGATCCCACCGGGAGAGCTCTCCCTTCTCCATGTTGATTGCAATGGCTTGATTGATTCGGTTCATGCCATGATAGACTCCGAGTGCCCTGGCTATGCTCTTTGGAGACCAATGTGTCCTTGAAGGGCGCCCATCAGGCTGGCCCCTTTGTCCTTTAGCTGCCAGAGGGACACTAACCTCAAACACAGACTGGAGGACCTGGCCCTGGTCACGTGGACTCTAGCCTGGGTGACAGAGATGCTCTGTGAATATGTAGATGCATGCAAATGCTGCTGCTTTAACACACACGCATGTTTATACGCAGATCACACACTAGCACACATGAGAACCTGTGTGGTCCTGTGTGCATACCTGGCCAGGTGAGCGGGAAGGACACCCCTGACCTGCCACAGTGTAACCGTGGGTGTGTAGGTGGTCCTGACCTGTCACAGTGTAACCGTGGGTGCAGGTGGTCCTGACCTGTGAAAGTGTACCGTGGGTGTGTAGGTGGTCCTGACCTGTGACAGTGTAACCGTGGGTGTGTAGGTGGTCCTGACCTGTGACAGTGTAACCGTGGGTGTGTAGGTGGTCCTGACCTGCCACAGTGTAACCGTGGGTGTGTAGGTGGTCCTGACCTGCCACAGTGTAACCGTGGGTGTGTAGGTGGTCCTGACCTGCCACAGTGTAACCGTGGGTGTGTAGGTGGTCCTGACCTGTCACAGTGTAACCGTGGGTGTGTAGGTGGTCCAGACCTGTGAAAGTGTACCGTGGGTGTGTAGGTGGTCCTGACCTGCCACAGTGTAACCGTGGGTGTGTAGGTGGTCCTGACCTGCCACAGTGTAACCGTGGGTGCAGGTGGTCCTGACCTGCCACAGTGTAACCGTGGGTGTGGGTGGTCCTGACCTGTCACAGTGTAACCGTGGGTGTGTAGGTGGTCCAGACCTGTGAAAGTGTACCGTGGGTGTGTAGGTGGTCCTGACCTGCGACAGTGTAACCGTGGGTGTGTAGGTGGTCCTGACCTGCCACAGTGTAACCGTGGGTGTGTAGGTGGTCCTGACCTGCCACAGTGTAACCGTGGGTGCAGGTGGTCCTGACCTGCCACAGTGTAACCGTGGGTGTAGGTGGTCCTGACCTGTGACAGTGTAACCGTGGGTGCAGGTGGTCCTGACCTGCCACAGTGTAACCGTGGGTGCAGATGGTCCAGACCTGTGACAGTGTAACCGTGGGTGTGTAGGTGGTCCAGACCTGTGACAGTGTAACCGTGGGTGTGTAGGTGGTCCTGACCTGCCACAGTGTAACCGTGGGTGTGCAGGTGGTCCTGACCTGTGAAAGTGTAACCGTGGGTGTGCAGGTGGTCCTGACCTGCCACAGTGTAACTGTGGGTGTAGATTGTCCTGACCTGCCGCAGTGTAACCGTGGGTGTGTAGGTGGTCCTGACCTGCCACAGTGTAACCGTGGGTGTGCAGGTGGTCCTGACCTGTGAAAGTGTAACCGTGGGTGTGTAGGTGGTCCTGACCTGCCACAGTGTAACCGTGGGTGTGCAGGTGGTCCTGACCTGTGACAGTGTAACCGTGGGTGTGTAGGTGGTCCTGACCTGTGACAGTGTAACCGTGGGTGTGTAGGTGGTCCAGCCTGGTGGCATGTGCGGTGACTGTCAGCTGGTCCTCTGTTTTCTGCGGGCACCTCCCATGGTGGGACTGCGCAAGTGCCTGCAGCAGAAAGGCCAAGTTCTTGGAGTGGGCAGGAGGAGCCTCAGGCCTGCGGCCCTCTGCCCAGCAGCCCCAGAGCTGCAGGAGGACGGGAGACTAAACAGTCTCCCAAGCCTCTCACTTCCCGAAAAACTCCTTCCTGCCGAGATAAATAGACCTCAGCTGTTTACGGAGACCAGGGAGGGCTTGGCTCCTTGAGCGGGAGACCAGGGGCAACAGGCCCCCACCTGCCAGGCCTGGCCTCCCGGGGGCTCATGCCCTCACACCCTGCATGCCAACCATCCCAGTTGGCTCCTTGGGTCCAGCCTTGCCTGGGCTGACACTCTGGATGGCATAGGGGAGCTGGGCCCAGGCCCATGCCCTCAGAAGGGACTGCCCCTCTCAGCTCAGAACACAAGCCCTTCCCAGCTCCCCCCAGCTTTCCCCAGCTCTGCAAGGTCCCCCACGTGTGGCCATGTGGCATGTGGGCAATGGTAGACTGGGCTGAGACAGCAGTCCTGAGTGGTTCAGGTTGCTGAGCGGGAGGACGCAGAACTCTGATAGGCGTCCCCAGCGTGGATGGGCAGGCCAGACCTGCTCGTGCCTGCCACTTGCACAGGGCTGGTCATTTGAGAGAACAGCTGGGCAAGAGCATCTGAGATGGGCCTGTGGGCACCGGGCCCTGGGCACCAAGGTGGCAGCTGCAGGCACTGGACTACAGCTTGGAGCCTGCAGCGCAGAGCTGAGCCCAGAGTTGGTCTTGTGGCTGTCAGTCGTGTGGAGCCAGGGCAAACCCATGCAGGGCCTGTAACGCAGCCACTTGCAGTCGCTGGGTATGTGTGTGAGTTGAGACAGGCAGGGGAGGTCGCCCCCACTCCCTGCTGGGGGGCCGGGTGGAGGAGAGCTCTCTGTCAGCACAGGGTGCAGCTTCTGGTCCCCTCCTGCCCATTCCCTGGGACCCGACCCCCAGTTCCCTGTTCTCTGGTCTGGGGCAGATGGGAGCTTGTGGCCAGCCTTCCTGAGTCTCCCAGGTGCAAACGGCAGGTTGGAGGCTGCTCAGCTTCTGCGGAGGTGTGAGCTCAGTGAGGCCAGACCTTACTGAGACACCTTACAGATCTGTCCCCTGCTGCTCGGCTCCACTTCCCTGGAAGCTCACTGGGTTCCAAGGAACAAGGCAGGAAGGCAGAGCCCCGGCCTCCCACGCAGCGCCTCGCTGCTCAGACTGGGCCACAGATGCCCACGGGAAGCCCAGGGAGGCCCGGCAAGCAGGTCCACAGTGACCAAGAAGAGAACTCAGCGAGGGGAGAGTGGGGGCGGGAGAGCCCCCCAGCTCAGGAGACGCTGGGAGTATACACATTAATGCAGACCCTGTGGCCGGTGGCCAGCCACTCAGTACTGAAGGGGAAGCAGGCTCATTTCTGTCAGAGCGAGGGCTCCAGACACCAGGAATCAGGGGAAGGTGGGGGAGAGAAAAATGGGGCGTGACAGAGAGAGGCAGAGTGGGTGTGAGACGGAGTGTAATGATGTGATGATGTAACGAGGGTGAGTGAGTGAGTGTGAGTGTGAGTGTGAGTGAGTGCTGGGTGTGAGTGAGTGCTGGGTGTGAGTGAGTGCTGGGTGTGAGTGTGAGTGAGTGTGAGTGCTGGGTGTGAGTGTGAGTGAGTGTGAGTGCTGAGTGAGTGTGAGTGCTGGGTGTGAGTGCTGGGTGTGAGTGAGTGAGTGTGAGTGTGAGTGTGAGTGAGTGCTGAGTGTGAGTGAGTGTGAGTGCTGAGTGAGTGTGAGTGTGAGTGTGAGTGAGTGAGTGTGAGTGCTGGGTGTGAGTGAGTGAGTGTGAGTGTGAGTGAGTGCTGAGTGTGAGTGAGTGTGAGTGCTGAGTGTGAGTGTGAGTGTGAGTGAGTGAGTGTGAGTGCTGGGTGTGAGTGAGTGCTGGGTGTGAGTGCTGGGTGTGAGTGAGTGAGTACTGGGTATGACTGGGTATGAGTGAGTGAGTGCTGGGTGTGAGTGAGTGCTGAGTGTGAGTGCTGGGTGTGAGTGAGTGCTGGGTGTGAGTGAGTGCTGGGTGTGAGTGAGTGCTGGGTATGACTGGGTATGAGTGAGTGCTGGGTGTGAGTGAGTGCTGGGTGTGAGTGCTGGGTGTGAGTGAGTGAGTACTGGGTATGATTGGGTATGAGTGAGTGAGTGCTGGGTATGAGTGAGTGCTGAGTGTGAGTGCTGGGTGTGAGTGTGAGTGAGTACTGAGTGAGTGCTGGGTGGGAATGTGGGTGAGTGCTGGGTGTGGGTGAGTGTGAGTGAGTGCTGGGTGTGGGTGAGTGCTGGATGTGGGTGAGTACTGAGTGTGAGTGAGTGCTGGGTGTGAGAGTGCTGGGTGTGAGTGAGTGCTGGGTATGACTGGGTATGAGTGAGTGCTGGGTGTGAGTGAGTGCTGGGTGTGAGTGCTGAGTGTGAGTGCTGGGTGTGGATGAGTGCTGAAAGTGTGAGTGAGTGTGAGTGCTGGGTGTGAGTGAGTGTGAGTGCTGAGTGTGAGTGTGAGTGAGTGCTGGGTGTGAGTGTGAGTGAGTGCTGGGTGTGAGTGAGTGTGAGTGCTGGGTGTGAGTGTGAGTGCTGGGTGTGAGTGAGTGTGAGTGAGTGCTGGGTGTGAGTGAGTGTGAGTGCTGGGTGTGAGTGAGTGTGAGTGAGTGCTGGGTGTGAGTGAGTGTGAGTGCTGGGTGTGCGCAGCTTTCAGGCAGCAGTGGGTGTTCTCTGTGGCGTCGCATGCAGCTGACTCCACCCCTTCTGCCTCATCCCGCAGCCTCCTCTGATGGGCAGAAGGACTCGGGCTGCCCACACAGCTCCCAGGCCCAGGCCAGCTGGCCAAGCTGAGGCTGTTCTCAGAGCTGGTGCCAAGGCTCGGGCAGTTCCTTACAAGGCTGTGTCCAGCCTCCAGTTGCCCTCAGGCCCTGGCGCCTGCCTGGAATGCCAACTGCTGGACGTGGGGACCGGACGATCTGGGGTAGCCTTGGCACATGTCCACTGGGGCTCCCCGTCCCTGTGTTTCAGTGACCTCCCCTGTGGTTTAGCTGACCTCATCTGGCCCTGGTGGAGTGGGTACCGGGCTGGGCCGGGTGTGCACCCTTCTATGACCGGTGTGCGGCCCTGAGGGTGTGGGGGCTGGGCTTATTTTAGATGTTTTGACAACACTGGGCTAGGCCCAAGTGACACACAGAATCCCACAGCTCAGAACTGAAACTTGGACAGAACACGTTGCGTTGGGGGTAGGGATGCCCACTGAGCGGGCAAGGTAGGAAGGGGTGGTGGGTCAGAGATCAGCAGGCCAGGCACCTCCTCCTGGCAGCCCAGCGTCCAGGGGGCCCTTCTCGGGATCTGGCAATTGGTCCTGCCGCACATGGGTGGGCAGATACGAAGGTCGGCAGTGTCCTCCCATGGGTGGGGCACGGCTGGGTCACCCCTGCGGCCTCTCTAGCCTGCCTTGCCCTGTGGTCACTCTGTCCACAGGGAGTCAGAGCAGACCCGACCCCCCTCAACAGCCTTGGCCACAAGTGGGGTCAGGGCCTTGCTTGATGGGTTTCACAGCCGTGTCCCGAGGGCACCACATGCCCACACTCCCTGGCGACGACCCCAGGGCTCCACAGGATCTGCTGTGGGGCCTGTCTCGTGGTCTCTGTGCTTGTCCCTCCTGCTGTCCCCATCAGCATGTGGCCACAGTGGCCTCATGTACAGCCGGAGCAGAGAGCCAGCACACTGACTCTTCCCCGGGCAGGGGGTGGTCCCCGACATCCTCCCCGCCCCCGTCACACACACAGGCAACTGCCTGGCTTCCCCAGCCGGCTCTGCTCCCCGGGCGGTCAGCGCGACTCGGCCCCTGTCCTGCCTCCCTGCCAGCATTAAGGGACAGTGGCAGCTGTCATAAGTGGTCTGCTGAAGGCCTTGAGGGCCACAGAGACCCACACTCAGGGTGGGGGCAAGCACGTGAATGACTGTGTGCAGTGTGGCTTGTGCAGGGTGCTGTGGCCTCTGGGTGCTTGCCCGCATCCCTCCCTCTGTCCCAGCTCTCTCCTGGTCCTATCTGACCCCTGTGCCCCGGACCTCAGAGCCAGCGCTGCTCTGAGGACTCAGCAGTGCCGGGAGTGACTGCTGGCTTCCAGGTCCTGGCTGTGCTGGGGTGACCCACAGGTCCCTGGGTGCTGGCCTGATTATCAGGCAGGAGCCTTCCCGGAGGCCTGGGGGCCCAGCTGTCCATCGTTCACGTCATCCCCAGCAGCTGTGGTGGCCACGTTCAGAGCTGAAAGGGTCTGTGTCCTGCGGGGGCCTTGCCCAGGGCGGCCACAAAGAGCCCTTGTTCTCCCACCCTGGGGACCCGGGGTCAGCAGTGGCTGCCGGGGTTGTCTGGCTCCTCGTGATGCTGGTCTGGGGCTCCCCTCTCGCTGGCTCCCACTGTTGGCATGGCTTGCCTGAGCCCAGGGTGTCAGACCCCATTGCAATGTGAGGGGCCAGGATGGGGGGTGGGCAAGCGCTGCCCTTGCCCCTCCAGCCTGTCACTCCAGCCGCCCTGCTTCTCTCTGCCTGGGCCTGACAATGAACTTGGAACTTGAGCTGGAGTGTGTGGACCTGGCCCCGGGCCCCAGTCCTGAGCTGCAGCTGGGCACCCAAGGCCTGAGTCATCAGGCCCCCTCCATGTGCCTCAAACACTGCAGCTGGCGTCCAAGCCCTGAGTCCTAGAGCAGCCTGACTAGCCGGCCCTTCCTCCTGCTGCTGCAGCTGCCAGGGCAGACCTGGCTCTGCGGGGTCCCATGGTCACGTGCTGCTGGCCTTCCCAGTGTACACTCAGGCCTGCGGGGACGACGGCTGGGAGACCCAGCCTGCCGGGAGGAGCAGAAAGTGGGGGACCCTACCTCGGCCTCTTGGGGTAACCATGGCTGGGATGCTCTCAATGTGGGGGAGCCCCTGGCCAGGCCCTGGCTTGAGTCAGCTGTGGTCGCTGTGGGGTGTCCCTGGAGGCTAGCCCGGAGCTGGGGGTCCTCTAACCGTCATGGGGCACCAGGGGACTAAATCTGTGGGGGTCTTTGTCCTGGGCCCCCACCTCAGTGCCTACTGAGCCTTGTGTTCGAGACTGACTCTTCCCATTGTGCTGCACGCTCGGGCCTGGGGCCTGTACGAGGCTGGGGGCTAGGCTCACCCCTCCCTGACCATTGACCCTTGTTCTCACCATCAGGGCACATCCTGACCACGGCTCCTCCAAGCAGCAAGACTGTGGGGTGTGCACCGCTGGTGTGTACACAGGTGGTATGTACACAGGTGGTGTGTATACAAGTGGTGTGTATACGGGTGGTGTGTATACGGGTGGTGTGTACACGGGTGGTGTGTACACAGGTGGTGTGCATACGGGTGGTGTGTACACGGGTGGCTGCTCACAGGTGGTGTGTATACGGGGGGCTGCTCACAGGCGGTGTGTACACAGGTGGTGTGTACACGGGTGGCTGCTCACAGGTGGTGTGTACACAGGTGGTGTGTATACGGATGGCTGCTCACAGGCGGTGTGTACATAGGTGGTGTGTACACGGGTGGTATGTACATGGGTGGTGTGTACACGGGTGGCTGCTTACGGGTGGCTGCTCACAGGTGGTGTGTACACAGGTGGTGTGTATACGGGTGGCTGCTCACAGGCGGTGTGTACAAGGGTGGTGTGGCTTCTCTCACACTGGGGAGGTCAGAGTGGCTCCTGCGAAGCCTGCGGCATGGCTGGCAGGCGGCCCGTCCTCCTGTGTCCTTCCACGGCTGTGCATCTGTATGTTGTGTCCCTCTGAGACACAGGCCTATTGGATCTGGGCCTACCCATGGCCCTGGTTCACGTAGGCTCCTCTGAAGGGCCCTGCTCCACCTGCTGCCACTTCTGGAATCCCAGTGACCCGGACTTCAACCACACTCAACTGAGCACTGGCCCTTCCCTGACTGGCTGCCTATCAAGTGGCCTCCTGGGGGTGCCCTGCTGCCGTTGCCATGGTGACCCTGTTGGGCTCTTCCGGTCTCCCCACTGAGGGCCCCAGCACCTGAGCTGGCTGTTCCAGCACCTTTGATAAAGCCCAAATGTGCCCGCCTTGTGCCTCCGGGGCCACTGGGCATTGGGGGGTGGTCTAGATGCTGTCCCCGGCCCCTGGGATCCTCCTACCTGCCCCATGCCTTTGTGGGCACCTGGAGAGGCAGGGACAGCCCCGGCCCTCGGCACTGCCAGCACACCTGCCTGCTGTCTCCTGTTGTCGGTGCTTGTCCGTTTACAGCTGCTCCTGGTCACACGGGAGCAGTGCCTGACCTGGGGGTCCAATGGGACAGCATCCCCTGTGCCCAGCATGACCTCTGCTAGGGGTGGACCCCTGACACTTGACTCCAAAGGCACGACCATGGCGTCGGGTGCCAGGGGAAGGGCCTTGCCATGCCTTGGGGGCCCCAGATCTTGGGCAAAGTGGGAGATCTGGGAAGGGGGTTCTGTGTTGAAGGGCCACCTGCTGGCCAAGGCAGCCAGACTAGCTGGCCTGCCCCACGGGGTGCTGAGTGTGCCAGTCATTCCCACTGCCCTGGAGGTTTATTTATTTAAAATGCAGAGTCGAAAGAGAGAGAGAGAGAAAGGTCCTCCATCTACTGGTTCACTCCCCAGATGTCTGCAGTAGTTGAGGCTGGGCCAGTCCAGAGCCAGGGGCTTCCTCTGGCTCTCCCACGTGGGCACAGGTCCCAAGCATTGGGCCATCCTCTGCTGCTTTCCCAGGTGCATTAGCAGAGAGCTGAATGGGACTGAAACTGGCGCCCATACAGGATGCCAACACCACAGGCAGAGGTTTACTCTGCTGTACCACGCCCAATGCCAGCCCTAGACCTTGAGTTTGCTAGAAGAATGTGAAGGCCACTGCTGCTGGGCGACACGGCTGCAGCTCTCCTTCAGGGGACCTGGACATTGCCAAGGCAGGGCTCTCATGAGCCGTGTGGTCCAGGCCCACGCTGTCCAGCCCTGCCCCTTTCGCTGTGTGCAATGTGGGTCGGAGCCGCCGAGGGCCCAGAGCCTCCCTTGTGGCAGTGGCTCTGGGAGCTGACGGGCATGCTGCTGGCATGCTGCTGGCATGCTGCTGGCATGTGCACCTGCTCTACGGGAGCCCAAGACTGGGCTGCTGGTGCTCACCAGGCTGCTGGGCTCAGGGCAAGTGGCCATGTTCCCACGGGGACTAAGGACAGATGCCTCCATACAGCCTTGGTGGTGGTGTGTGGAGTGTGGCGGGGCTGTGCCGGTCAGGCCTGGCGTGCCCACAGGGGGCAAGGGGCAAGCCTCCCCATCCCCTGACAGCAGTGAGGCCCCATGTGCAGGAAGCACTTACGTAACTGCCGTGCCAAGCTGGCTGAGCACATGTCTTGGGCCTGTGGGCGCGTGACTCTGCGGGCTTCCAAGCTGCCAGGACTCATCTGTCTCCTTAATGAGCTTCACTGGACACGCTGGCCCAGAGGGGCCGCGAGCAGGGCTGGGTATGCTGGCTGCACGGTCACTGCCCCGGAAACCCTGCTGCTGGTCTCACTCCGTGAGCGGTGTTCACACGTGCAAACACAACACACGTGCATGTGTGTCAATACACTGACATACACATACCACACATGTACACCATGCACGACAACATACACCACGCATGTGTGAACCACACACACACACATACCACGTGTGTGCCGCATACACCAACACACATACCACACATGTTTGCCACATGCGCACTCCTCTGCATGCGAGATGCACATTCCACATGCACCTGGCCACACGTGCACAGATCACACGTTCCGGCTTGCATGGCATGCACGTGCCTTTCTGCACACGCACAGCACACATGTTTGCATGTCTGCATTTACATGCATGTGATGGGTCATCTAAGAGCTCATACAAAATGAGCATTAAGGAAAGCTTCTGTGGGTTTCAAGGTATTTTGCACCAAAATCAGCTTCCATTCAATTCCTGTTCCCCATAAGTTGCTTATATCCAAATGAGAGTGGCCATTGGCCCTGGCTGCTGGCCCTGGCTGCTGGCCCTGGCTGTTGGCCATGGCTGCTGGCCCTGGCCCTGGCTCTGGCCCCAAGAGCGTCACACTGACTTGGAAGCCAGGGTTTTTCTCTCTCTCTGACACACACACACACACACACACACACACACACGGCTATGGTGGCTCCTGTGCCCCACACAAGCTCTCTTCTCCCTCTGAGCAACTGACTGGAGTTGCTGGGGCACCATTGTCCATGCAGCAGGTGGCCAGGGCCAAGGGACGTGCAGGCAGGGACCACCTTACATGGCTGCTGGGCAATGCCTCCTTCTGGAAGCCAGCCAGCACTTGAGGGCATTGACGGACTCAGGGTTCTGTGACCACGCTGGGCCTTCTGGGAGCAGGCAGGACTGGGTATGTGGTTACCATCCAAGGACCTTGACTTATGACCCTCCCTGCTGTTCCATGTCCGTGGCTCAGGACACAGAATCTGCCCGTGGGCCCAGCACAACCCAGTCCCAGCACTCTGCAGGGGCCGGGCTGCGGGGGACACTCAGAGTCAGTGCTGGGCACTTGCTGCATCCTGGAACTAGGAGGGCCTGACAGCCGCCCCGGCCTTGCCAGGGACACCAGCTTGGGACATGGCAGCTCTGTGAGCAAGCAGGTAACCCTGCAGGAAGGCATTGCAAAAGCTGGAGTCCACAGACCTGGCCACTGGCCCAAGCCTGCTGACCAGAGGTGGAGCGGAGGTGGGGGCTCAGACCTCCGTGAGAAACAGTGGGGCCAGCACTGGGCGGGGCAGTGTCTGTCCCAACTGCCCTGCGATCTCTCTGCCGGCCCAGGTCCATCGAGTCCACAGGACCTGGCCCAGGAAGGGGCAGGGCCACGTGGCTGCCCCTGAAAAGACCAGATCAGGTGAGGCAGGGAATGGGCTCAGTGGGTACCCAGGCCCAGGGGCAGCCCTGTCCACCATGGAGAAAGACCCCTCTAACCCTAGCCTCACAGCTAAGTTTGGGAGCCAGAGCAGGCAGTCCCTGTGTCTGTGTGGCCCGATGGGCTGCCCCTGCCCCCATGGCCCCTGGCGTTAAGCTGGGCCCCGTGGGCGGGCCCACCCTTCCTGTAGGGGTCAGAGGCTACCGTACCTCGCCCTGGCCCACGTCCATCCCCCATGGGGTAGCCCTGGAAAGTGTGATCAGCGTGTGCAGCCTGACCCCCACTTTCCATACATCATGGGCCCCACACCCAGTCCATCCCCCAGCGCCCGAGGTCACTTCCTGCTGCTTGCTGGCTGCTGGCCCAGGGCAGAGGCGAGCCAGGTGGGCTGGGGCAGCCCCTGGATGGCGGTCAGCAGCCCGCCTGGGACCTGCTGAAGCCAGCTCTGTTTTGTTTCCACCTACGGGAAACTGGCTGGGTGTCTGGGGCCTTGCAGCCGAGGGTGTCCCAAGCGACACAGTGGGCCATGGAGGCCACTCCCTGGGAGAGGAAGTTGCTACCCAGCCAGAGCCAGGCCTGCTGTTCTGTCCATCAGAGCACCAGGGCTGCGTGTGGGGTCCTTCCCCCAGCTCTGCCCTTCTCCAGCTCTGGCCCCGCACTGTCCTGGGTGCGCACAGCGGCTTCTGCCGGCAGCCTCCTGCACCCAACACACATGGCCTCCTGGCACGCGGCTGGCAGGAACCTGGAATGTGCTCACGCAGTGCCCAAGCCTGAGCTCACAGTGGCTCCCTGACCTCTGGGTCTCTGCAGAGCCCGGCTCCTCTCCTGCCAGTGTCGGGGTGGCACCCAGCAGTCATGCAGCCACACAGGTGCACGCCTGTGCACGGTTTCCCTGTGTCCTTGAGCATGCTACGTGCCTGACATGCGTCCTGCCAGTTCCCCAGCTGGAGCCCTCACCCGGCACGCGGAAGCGAGGCTGTGCCTGCAGACGGGGTCCATGGACAAGCCCAGCGGCACAGACGCTAGTGTGGCATGGGGTTTCGACAGACAGCCCCAGGTGAGACTGGGGCAATGTTTTCAGGGGCTGAGGACCTCCCTGAAACTCTGTCTTTTCAAATAAGCAAAATAAATGCTTAGAAAGCCTGTTTGGGCTCTGGTAACGCTGAGAGAGGCATAAGGGGCTCCACGGCTGCTGAACGCTCGGTGGACGGCAGTACATGGCCGTGAACATGCCAGCAGCTCCATGTCCACTCGGCCCAGATTCCAAGCTTGTCAGAGACGCCACAGTAGTGAGCAAAACACCTCACCACCACGGGGGCTCACAAGCAGGGGGCAGGGGGCTCTCAGGCGGATCGAGGAAGTCATGTAACCAGCAGGAGTGGAAGGAAGGAGGGGCGTGACAGCAGAATGAGAAGGCCCCGTGTTCAGAGGGGCTTCACAGAGGCACCGGGGCTGAACCAGGTCCCGGGGCTGGGCCTGAGCTGCGTGTCGGGGAAGAGGGCTGACGAGGGGGGCAGGGAGCAGCAGCGAGAAGAGGCAGGCCCTGCCAGCCCCAGGTGCCCAGAGCACTGCCTCACTGCGGGCCAGCAGGATGATACAACATTACAGGGACACCCTGCACAGACCCCAGTAACCACACACCTGCTGGAAGCCGAGGGTCCGACATGCGTCGGAGACCACCGCACAGCAAACAGTCTAACCTGCGCCCCCCTCGGCATCCTGACCTGGGCCAGATGCCACCATGGCGGCAGGAAACAGGCTCGCTCAACCGGGCCCACCATGAGTATCCGCTCTGCCCATGGTGCCACTCAGTCATACTCTTTGGGGATGCTGGAGGGACCCCACAAAATGAGAGGTCGTTACCTGTCCTGTGTCACACACGTGTTCTACATTGCACATGCATGGGCTGTGGTCAGGAGCGACACGTGTTCTGTGGCCCTGTGTGAAGATGGCCAGGCCCAGGCCACGTGCGGGAGCACCCAGGGCAGGCAGTGTGGGGTCCCCACGGCTGTGCCCAGGCTTGGAGGGAGGAGAGTGTGAGGAGCAGGGTCAGCTGTCCAGCAGGCCAGCCATGTCCAGGAGCCCGGCCTCCCCCTCTAGCAGCTTTTCCTGCGTTTGTTTCTGAGTTTCAAATTGCATCATGGAGCTCAGAAGAAAAATAACAGTTAAGCTGGGGCATGAGGGCAGCCGCCACTCGATCCTGCCCTGGGCGTGCTCCAGGCGCCGGGCAGTGTGGGCTGGGCTCACTGCCCACCGACAGGGATGGCGCTGGCCGGCTTCATGTCCCACTAGCAGCAACGCTTCCCTGCCACACATGTGAGTGCCACATGGACCCACGGCTCACTCCTCCCTCTTCCCTGAGCTCTGTTCCTCTGAAAAGCAGAGCAACCTTCCCTTTGCTGGTTTGCTTCCCAAATGGCTGCAGCAGCCAGGGAGGGGCTAGGCTGCAGCCAGCTCTCCTGGGTCTCCCACGCGGGTGCAGGGACCCAAGCACTTGGGCCACCCTCCCCTGCTTTCCCAGGCAGGAGTTGGGTGGAAAGTGGAGTGTCTGGGACTTGACTGACTCCCAAAGTGGCTCCCGGCGTTGTGGGCTGTGCCACGAGGGGCTCTGAGGTCACTCTAACATTGGCCTTGTGCTCTGAGTCCCCTGGTCAGGCCAGGCTCAGGCATGCCATGGGCGAGGCCCAGGGCTCTGCCTGCTCGGGGCACCCACTGCCACCTGGGCTTCACGGCTTACGTCTCCCGGGAAGGAAGCCTGGCCTGGACAGGGAAGCCGCGGCCCCTGCAGGCTCCTGAGTCTAGGCCTCAGTCCTCATGGCTGCTGTCACCTGAGGGAGGCCCAAGACCAGAGGCCTCCCTCACCAGCCTCCTCCCCCATGTGACGGGAAGACCACAGACCTCAGACACCCTTGGATCAGAGCGTGGGTCCCTGGGTTAGCTGCGTCCCCCGTGGCCACTCCTTTCTCTAGCCACTGTGGCCACTGGTGGGTGGGCAGGGCTGGCTGCTCACGCAAGCTCCTGACTCCTGGATGCTCGTGGCAGCCCTGGGGGCCCTGTTCAGGTCTGGGGGTGCTGTGGTTTTGCCCCCCCAGGGCTGTGAGCACTGTCACTCTTCCAGTGAGGAATGAAGAGTCGGGGCCCCATTGTATCTTGCAGGGCCTGGGTGTGTGCCCGGTGATGGGCCTACAGCCCTAACCACCAGGGCTTCCAGCTGCCTAGAGCCTCAAAGACAGGGCCCTGCCCCGAGGTCCCGGCTCACAGTCCAGGGGGCCTGCAGGGCCCTGCCCCGAGGTCCCGGCTCACAGTCCAGGGGGCCTGCAGGGGCTACCCTGCCCTGCCTCTCACACACCAGCCCGAGGGCAGAAGGGAACAGAACTGCCGCTGGCTGAGGCCATTCAGATGGGGTAGGGGAGGGGCTCTGTGCTGGGTGTGGCCAGGATAGGGTTGGGGGTAAGAAGAGGTGAATACTGAGACGCCCTAGGCCGGGAGGGCACTAACATGCAAACCGGAAGTCAGACCGCAGGTGGCTGCCATCCCAAACCTGGGGACCCACCCATCACACGGTGCTATGGACGATCTGCCCACAGATGGGCCATGTGGGTCTGGGGCTAGCTTTGACCGGGCTGGGTTCAGAGGACACAGCGACACAGGTCAGCCCTGTCCAGCACCACTCTGCTCTCGCCTGTGCAGGTGACATGGAGAGCTGCTCTCCTGGTGTTCTTAGGAAAGCTTGGGCTGGACAAGCGTGGTCAAGCCCCAAGCCAGCAGGCACGGGCGGCCAGCCTGCAGGGCCAGCTGCTAGCCCTGGGCCGTCTCCTCCTGGCTGCACGCTCAGCCCCTCAGCCGGCTCGGGCTCCTATGAGGGGCGTGAGGGCATGGCCACACCAGGCCGTGGGAGAGTGAGGACCCTTTACCGTCCCCGTCCTTCACACATATGTGGGTCTCCCTACGCCCACCTCACAACCCAGGCATACCTCCTCAGCCTGGGGTGCCACCATGGCTGCAGGGTGGGGGGCAGAGGAGTCAGGGCAGTGGCCTCTTCTCGCCCTGTCCCTGTCCGGCTGCCCGGCCACTGCCCACTCAGCAACAAGCCATGCCTCCTGCTGTGAGCTGCCTGAGGCCCCCGGGACCCCAGGGACAAGGACTGGGCCTGTCCATCCTCAGGGGTTCAGGTTCCCTTCTGTCCAGTCTTCCCAAGGCTCCCCGCGGGCTAGATCTGCAGCCGCTGTCCCCACGTAGGGCCACCACTCCAAGCCTCCCAGGGACCCCGGCAGGCCTCTGCTCCAGGAGAGGGGGCGGGTGGAAGAGAGGAGGTGGGGTGTGCACGCATGAGTGTGTAACAGACAACACTTCCACACAGGCGCTATGTCTGCTACGAGTGGCCAGGGCAGGGCCACCCCCACCCACACACACCCAAGGGCTGGCCAGAGCTGAGGCAGGACCCACCTGCCCTGGGCTCTGCCAGAGGTGACCGTTGAGAGCAAAGCTCTGGGAGAGGGTGCAGATGGCTGGGCTGGGCTTGGGACTCCCACAGAACGGGGAATGTCGGCCAGCAGCCAGGCTGGTTGGGTCTCCAAGGCCATCTGGGCCCAGCCTCCGGGGGCCAGATGCAGGAAGGGCCTGGCCCGGGGCCCTCCCCCACCCCTGGGCCTGCGCCACCTCCCAGGCCCTGCCGACCGCCTCTGAGTTTGGACAGCTGCCCCTCGGGCCCGGCACCGCCTGCCCCGCCCCACTCTTGGGGGTTCCCCCATGGGTCCCAGCAGGCAGCAATGTGTCAGGGGAGCGCTGGCAATGTGCGGTAGCTTCTGTGTGAACTTTTCCCACTGTGTATGCAAGCTCCGCGTCACCTTCTAATCTCTGATTGCCGTGAGGGAGGCCCCTTGGCCAGGGAAGGCGGGTGGGCAGGACGCCAGGGCCAGCCCAATCCCCCGCCCCACCCCCACACCGCCTCCCTCTGCCCCTGCCTCCCCTAGAAGCAGCCCTGCTGGCCCGGCTACTGCACAATCCCCTACCCTGGCCCCTGGTGCGGGCTCCCCCACCTCCATGGGGCCCCTTCCTGGGTTGGGCCCCCGAGGCCCTGAGGGCAGATAACGAGGCTCCCCGCAGTCCTTTGCCAGGTGGAACCTGGCCAGGGACCTGTTGTGCACAGAGCCCTGGTCCACATGCAGGTGCAAGCCGACCCCGGCTCTGAACTCCACATCCCATGAAGAGCACAGAGGCCCCTCTTGCCCAGCCTCTGGGGGCCAGATGCAGGAAGAGCCTGGCCTGGGTCCCTCCCACCGTGCACCGAGAAGCCCCACTCCAGGGCTGGGAAGTGATGCTGTGGGGCTGCCACGGGCAGGAGGTGACACAAAAGCCCTCTTTCTCCATCCTGTCGCTTGCTCTGGGGCAGTCCAGTCCCTCCCAGATAAGCTTAGTCCCACTGGCCAGCAGGCTCTCACAGATGGCTCTGGGCTTCTGTCTCGGGGACCCCATCAGAGGAGCTCTCCAGTGCTCAGGGCGTGGCCTTCTTCCCCCTCCTCACCTCTGCGCTCCTTGCACCCCGGCAGGGCCTGGGAAGGTACCTGTGTTCTCTGTGGTGCACTCGGGGGGAGGGGGTCCTGCAGGCCTGGGAGGGTGGGAAGGGGGTGGGCATGGTGCCCGGCAATGGTTCACGGTGCGGGGATGCATGGTGCGTGATATGGGAAGCATGGTTTAGGGGTGCCCCAATGCAGCGGGGACCAGCCGTCCCCACCGTGGGAGGATGTTGTAGGCCACGGTCACAGCGGCCACATCTGTCTTGTCCCCCCACAGTCACGAATCCTTGTGATTTCCACACTCACCATGTCCACCCGCGGCATGCCTTGGCCGCCTGCCTTGGCCTGGTCAGAGCTGCTGCCCCACTGTGGGAGAGAAAGGCCGAGCTGTCCCCTGCTCTGGCCGGGGCTTAGACGGCTCCAGGGAGGGGCCTGCAAGCATGCTGGGAAATCCTTCCTGCCAGCCCCCCATCTCCTGGGACTGTGTCCTTGAGTCCTGTCCTTCTGGGGGCTCTGTGGGGCCTGTTCACTGCCCTGAGGGCTGCCAGGCACCAGTGCCCCTGCCAAAGACCACCATGGCCTGCTCCGTACCTGCTGATGCAGCCCACGGGGTCCTGAGGCATGACCTCTGCTCAAACACGCTTCGTGCTCAGATGCAGACAGAACCCTGAGCTGCCCTCCCTGTCCTGCAGACCAGCCAGGGCCCGGCTGGCCCGGGGAGAGCTGCCCGCGGGGCTCTCACTGTTACTGGAACCTGCCCAGATGCCCAGTGACCTGGCCAGCGTCCTGGGCACCACACGCAGGCGTGGGTGTCCTGGGCCCGAGGCCAGCAGAGGCCGCTGAGTCTCCGCCCTGTCAGAGGGCCATGGGCCAGCTGAGTCATGCTCCGGCCACTTCCTCCCAGAGTCCTTTCCCAAAAATCTAGGATTTCTCCCACGGCTGCAGAGCCGTCTCCAACTGTCAGGAATTAAACACAGCCACAGCCGCAGCCTCATCCAAACCCAGAGGAAATGGTGACTCAGCAAGCCCAGGGGAGTCCCTCGGGGCTTGGAGGGGCTCCGGTCCTGCAGTGGTGGCTCCAGGGATGCGACATCATGATGGACACGGTGCCAGGCCCATGTGGGTGACCAGAGACACAGCGTCCACCTGAGTGTGACCAGGGGCACAGCATCTACCTGAGGGTGACCAGAGACACAGCGTCCACCCGGTGTGACCGGAGACACAGTGTCCACCTGAGGGTGACCAGAGACACAGCGTCCACCCGGTGTGACCGGAGACACAGCGTCCACCTGAGTGTGACCAGAGACACAGTGTCCACCCGGTGTGACCGGAGACACAGTGTCCACCTGAGGGTGACCAGAGACACAGCATCCACCTGGGAGTGACCAGAGACACAGCGTCCACCTGGTGTGACCGGAGACACAGTGTCCACCCGGGGGTGACCAGAGACACAGTGTCCACCTGAGGGTGACCAGAGACACAGCATCCACCTGGGAGTGACCAGAGACACAGCATCTACCTGAGGGTGACCAGAGACACAGTGTCTACCTGAGGGTGACCAGAGACACAGTGTCCACCCGGGAGTGACCAGAGACACAGCATCTACCTGAGGGTGACCAGAGACACAGTGTCTACCTGAGGGTGACCAGAGACACAGCGTCCACCTGGGGGTGACCAGAGACACAGCATCTACCTGAGTGTGACCAGAGACACAGCGTCCACCTGGGGGTGACCAGAGACACAGCATCTACCTGAGGGTGACCAGAGACACAGTGTCTACCTGAGGGTGACCAGAGACACAGCATCTACCTGAGGGTGACCAGAGACACAGCGTCCACCCGGTGTGACCAGAGACACAGCATCTACCTGAGGGTGACCAGAGACACAGCGTCCACCTGAGGGTGACCAGAGACACAGCATCTACCTGAGGGTGACCAGAGACACAGCGTCCACCTGGGGGTGACCAGAGACACAGCGTCCACCTGGGGGTGACCAGAGACACAGCATCTACCTGAGTGTGACCAGAGACACAGCGTCCACCCGGTGTGACCAGAGACACAGCGTCCACCTGAGTGTGACCAGAGACACAGCATCCACCCGGTGTGACCAGAGACACAGTGTCCACCTGGGGGTGACCAGAGACACAGCATCCACCTGAGGGTGACCAGAGACACAGCGTCCACCTGAGGGTGACCAGAGACACAGCGTCTACCTGAGGGTGACCAGAGACACAGCGTCCACCTGAGGGTGACCAGAGACACAGCATCTACCTGAGGGTGACCAGAGACACAGCATCTACCTGAGGGTGACCAGAGACACAGCGTCCACCTGAAGGTGACCAGAGACAGAGCATCCACCCGGGGGTGACCAGACACACAGCGTCCACCTGGGGGTGACCAGAGACACAGCATCCACCTGAGAGTGACCAGGGGCACAGCATCTACCTGAGGGTGACCAGAGACACAGCATCCACCCGGGACCAGGGACACGGCGCCCGTTCTTTTGGTGACAGAAACAGTGTCCTGATGACCAGAGGATAGTGTCCGCCCTGGGGTGACTAGTGACGAAGCTTCCACTCAATAGATGACAGAAACAGCGTCCACCCCAGGAGCCCTAGGGTGGACACAGTTCACCCACCTGTGCCCAGCCTAGGGCCTCTGGGTGCAGCACCTCAGGCACTCGGATGTGCTGGCCCTATCATACCCACATGGGCATGACCTGTGGGCAGGGGCCCTGGCACACTCATTGCCCTGCTGTGGATGTCTCCTGCCCATGGCCACTGGCCCACACTGAAGGGAGGAGATGCTGGGTCAGGGCTAAGTGGCTACGGCGGTTCCCAGGAGCCTGTGACAAACCTGTCCTACCTGCCCAGGCCACCACATCCCTGTGGACTACAACTGTCTGCTCTTTGTCCTTGAATTCTGGCTGAGACAAGATGGCGTTCATTGTCTTCCGGAACGAGGCGGGAGCAGGTGCCCGTGGCCAGCACAGGTGGGAGACAAGCTCGCGCTGCTGTGCTGGCGCCTGGCGAGTGATAGCCGCTGACCAAGGCCTCGCTGGGCTGGGGCGAGGACAGGAGGGTGGCCAGCTTGTGCAGGGGAGCCCCAGGGAAGCCCCAGGGCACAGAGGCCCCAAGTGGTCCCACCCCCCTCGATGGGAGTCCGTGGACTTGCTGCCATAACTCGCCGTGTCCCTGCACATGCCAGGGGAGTCCCAGGGAGCAAAGTGCCCCTATTCTTGCCTCCTCTGGGTCTAGTCTGCTTGTCCTGCCTTCTGAGTGTTTTCCTCATCTGCTGGGTATAACGCCCAACGCAAGTGCGCCCGGCTCCCATCTGTCCCCGACTTCGTCTGTGTTCCTCTCTTCACGGTCCCCTTTCTGACCCCGCTAACAACCCCGTGCTACTCCACACCCCGCTTGTTAATGTGCCCCTTGCACGCTCGTCCACGGTCCTGCCGGCAACCGAGGAAGCGTGAGTCCACTTCTGGCTTCTGAGTCACACCAGGAACCTGAGCTGCAGCCCCATCAGTCCCCGGGAGGATGCCACAGGTGGCCCTGCAGCACACTGAGGCCCTGGCAAGTCAGGCACTTCTTAAGGCTGACAGTTGCTCTGGGCCAGAGATCGGTAGCCCAAGGAGTCTATACTGTGAGCTGCGGCTCTGAAGAGAGAGGGACAGTGGGGAGGACAGGGACAGCGAGAATCGCGAGGAGGACACGGGCAGTGAGGACGACGAGGACAGTGGAACGTTGACACAGATTAGGACAGAGCGATGACAACACCCACCCGACATGTGTTCGATGAGCAGAGAAAGACGGTGGCCCACACCCTGCCACAGCTAGTATGGTGGCCAGCTTGCAGGAGTCGTCCTCCAGAGGAGGCCAGGCCGCTGCTGACCACGTGGGGGTCCTCTGCAGTCCAGCCAGAACCACAGCCCAACGCCTGACCAGGGGCAGGCATGCCCAGCCAGGCCCTCGGTGCGCGGTCACTTATGACACCCGCCAGCCCCTGCCTGTCTCCCGCTGTGCCCACGCCCTGGCTTCACTCCTGGCCTGCCTTCGGCCTGCAAAGCCCCTCCCCCTGGCGCCCTGTGATCTGGCCCCTGGCCTGCCCAGCCCAGGGAGGGTGGCCTGCACATCCCCCCTGGTTTTGTTTGTCTGAAGTGGGCAGAACTTGAAAGCAGTCAGGCTATCGGCACAGCTCCAACGCTCCTTATTTGCATGTTTTACCTAGTGGAAGGGAGAGAGATCTTCCGTCCGCTGTTCCCCATCAACTGGGGCTGGGCCCAGCTGAAACCTTGAAGCGGGGCTCCATCAGGGGTTCCTGATAGGGTGCCACGGGTTCATGGGTGCACCACCCGCTGCCTCCCAGGTATATTGGCAAGGCTCTGGGTTGGAAGTAGAAGCAGGGGGACTAACTTGGCACCCCAAATAGTACACGACCTTGGTGCCCCAATACTTGCCTTCTGAGCCCTGCGCTCATGGCAGCATCAGCCAGAACCTCCAGTCCCAGCCCAATCTCCCCTGTGTGTGGATTCCACCCACAAACACTCAGGAAGGGGGAGACCCTGGCTCTGTGGGAGCAGTCAGGCGATCTCACTGCCCTGGCCTGGGGTGGGGCGGCCTGGCCACAGTGGACCCCACAGGCTCCTGCTGCGGATCCAGAGAAAGCGCTAAGAAAGCTCAGCCGGGGTTGCTGCAAGTCCCTGACCGGTGCCCGTCCGCAGTGCCCAGAGCACCACCATGCGTCAGTGCAGAAAGTGAGCCAACAGTGAAGCCGAAGGGAAGGGCTGGGCCCTCGGGTTCCTGCACCTTGCTCGGGCAGCCCTCAGGAAGGCGGGAAGTCATGGGCTCGGGTTTGCAGTCTGGGAGACAGGGCAGGGGCAAAGGGAAGGGCAGAGGACAGGGGTGGAGGGCACAGGGCAGAGGGCAGGGACAGAGGACAGGATAGGGCAGAGGACAGGGGTGGAGGGCACAGGGCAGAGGGCAGGGACAGAGGACAGGGACAGAGGGCAGGGTGGGGCAGAGGACGGGTGGAGGGCACAGGGCAGAGGGCAGGGACAGAGGGCAGGATAGGGCAGAGGACGGGGTGGAGGGCACAGGGCAGAGGGCAGGGCAGGGCAGAGGACGGGTGGAGGGCACAGGGCAGAGGGCAGGGACAGAGGGCAGGGTGGGGCAGAGGACGGGTGGAGGGCACAGGGCAGAGGGCAGGGAAGGGCAGAGGACGGGGTGGAGGGCACAGGGCAGAGGGCAGAGCAGGGCAGAGGACGGGTGGAGGGCACAGGGCAGAGGGCAGGGACAGAGGGCAGGATAGGGCAGAGGACAGGGGTGGAGGGCACAGGGCAGAGGGCAGGGCAGGGCAGAGGACGGGTGGAGGGCATAGGGCAGAGGGCAGGGACAGAGGGCAGGGTGGGGCAGAGGACGGGTGGAGGGCACAGGGCAGAGGGCAGGGACAGCAGCAGTTTCCAGGCGCCGCCTTTGACTCCTGCCGCTGGATGCGGGCCCCGTGAGTAGTGGACACTCACTTGTTCACCATCCTCTGTACTCCACCCTGGCTCAGGTGATGTCCCCACCACCTTCCTCCTTTCCCAGAGCCAATGCTGTGGGGAGCAGATATGGGGTCCTTGGGCGGGGGCTGCTCTGGGCTAAAGCTGGAACTGGCAGGCTCAGAGAAAGGGCAACCCCGCCCACCCCAGCCGGCCCAGGCACAGCCCTGCGGCCAGCGTGGCTGTGGGCATCTTTCCTCTCAGGGGAGGAACTGGTGCCTTCGGTGAGTGGCTGGCCAGGCCCGGTCAGGCCTCCTGTAGCCTGTGGTGGGGAAGGACTGGGCGGCAGCCTTGGTCTTGGAGAACACACAGGCTGGGCAGGCGGTGTCCAGAGGGGTCCAGGAGCTCAGCAGGCAATAGGAACAATAAGGGACAACCTAGACACCATCTGAGGGCCTATGTGTCGTACACTTACCACCCTGAGTGTGCCCACAGCCCGCCCCCCGCAGAGCCAGCTGTAGCTTAGCTCCCCACATGGGTGCCAGGCGCCCCAGCTCTGCCCCAGCTACCCACCACGGTGGCTGCTGAGCAGTTTCAGGATAGCCTGAGGCCAGCAGTGGGGCTGTTCTTTCCCACACTTCTTGTTCCGCAGATTACAAGTGGAATTTTAAAAGGAAACCCCTGGAAAGATCCTTAGTCCCAGCCCAGCCAGCCCAGCCCTTGGGACTTGCTGTCGGTTCCTCTCAGAGGGGTCCTTGGCCCCCAAGAGCCAGAAGCTTCTGGGAGCTCCACCTGGGCCATGGGGTGCTCACTGGCAGGGCCAGACACACACAGGTTGGCAAGGAAAGCGAAGGCTGCTCTGAGGCCTGGGACGCGTCAGGACAAGCCGGTGATTACAGGGTGGACCGGTGCTTGGGGACCACGTGAGCACAGCACAGCACAGGCAGGGTGGTGCCAACACCCTGGGAACACCAGCTGCACCTCCCGGGATGGGCACGGGGACTTTGGGCCTGGAGGGTCAGGGTGGTGGCAAAGCCCTTCAGTTGGACAAGGTCAGCTCAAACACATGGCCAGGGAACGGGGGGGGGGGGGCAGTGGACAGCGGGGTTGGGGAGAGCTCCTTCATGCTCATTCACACATCTCCTCCCAAAATGCCTGCAACAGCGAGGGCTGGGCCAGCCTGGAGCTCAGAGTATGGAATCCATCCTGGTCTCCCACCTGCAAGGCAGGGTCCAGGCACGTGAGTAGCCTCTACTGCCTTCTAGGCTGCGGCATCAGCAGGAAGTAGATCGGGCATAGATCAGGCAGCAGAGCCAGCAGCTGAACCCAGGAACCCTGGCATGGGATGTGGCCTGGGCCACCAGGTGTTAGGAGTCCTCCCTGAGTCAAAGTTCACTGGCAGGTCAGGGGCAGCAGCTGAGGGTTCCAGGTCCGGCCAAGAGCCACCTAGGATGCAGCCAGTGTCTCAGGCTCTGCAGAACCCAGGGACATGGGACTGTGGCTGCTTTCTACCCTACACACACACCTGGGGACCTGGCTTTAGGGAGTGGGGCAAGAGGCGGGGCCCGGGCCTCCTTCCCCCTCACTCACCAGGAACCCTGGGATTATCGCAGTCTTGATCTGATACTGCCTGGGGCCGGCATTTATTTGTGAAAGGAAGCCAGCGTGAGAATATCTGCCGCATTCCAGCATGGGACTCACTAGAACACCACCCCCAGGATGGCCCCGATACTCGGCACAGAGGAGAATTCCAGATGGAAAAGGCATCCTTTCAAACTGGCTGCCAGCCACCCTCGCACCTCTGACGGGAAACTCAGCTGGATCGAGCAGGGATCACACCAACGCACATGGATGCCATACGTGTGCAGGACAAGGGTCCCCCAGAGCCAGCTCCTCCCCAGTCTCCCTGGGTCCCCCCAGCCTGCAGCTGTGCCCGCCAACTGGGCCAGGGAGTCCCAGTGTGGGTCCCGGGAGGACGTGTCCTCTCTCCATCTCTGTCTGCCCCAGGGCCGCTGAGCCCTGCAGCAAGGACACAGGTGGCTCCTGGCAGTGCCCACCCGCGGCCTCTGCCTGTCCATCAGAACTGTAAGCACGCACTCATGTCCACATGCACACATGCATGTCAGGCCAAGGAGGGACCTAACCCTGTGCCGTGTGACTCACTATAGCCACTGTGGGCCTGAGGGGGCCTGGGCAGAAATGAGGAGACAGCATGAGTAAGGCTGGGGTACTGCCGACACCCCACATGTATCCACAATCTGGACCAGCCCCCTCAGCCCTCAGCTCCTCAGCCCCTCGGCCTGTCCAGCCCCTCAGCCCGTCTGCCCCTCGGCCTGTCTGCCTCTCGGTCCATCCATCTTCAGCCCGTCAGCCCCTCAGCCCGTCCAGGACCCTCCCTCTGGGAGCCCATGAGCGCCCTGTGTGCCCCTGGGCTGCGTTGGTGCCTGTCCACCCTCAGCCCGGCAGCCCCTCGGCCCGTCCAGGACCCTCCCTCTGGGAGCCCATGAGTGCCCTGTGTGCACTTGGGCTGTGTTGGTACACTTTCTGTCACTGTCATGAGGAACGCCACTGGGAGTACACGGCTGGTCTCGGCTGCAGCTAAAGCAGGCAGGCGCCAGGGACACGGAACACACGGGGTGAGCCTGGGTTGACGGGAACCCCGCTGACCCTGTCCTGAGATGCCTTCCAGGGCTCCCAACCTCACAGGGACACCCCACAGTGGGGGAGCATGAAGATGGGCATTGGGACAGAAACTGAGCAGGGGGAGAACCTGGGCTGTCACTGTGCCTGGCGGGTCTCCAGACACAGACTTCGGCTCCAAGGGACCCCCAGGTGATGACTGTCCTGCCAGTTCTTACAACCCAGGAGCTGAGCATAGGACGTGACGCTCCCCGGGTGCTGAGCCAGGGCCCTAACGCACCTGATGTGGAGCAGTCTCCGTGAGGCTTACACTAACAAAGGATCTTGAGTGAGTCAGTGGTCCCTATACCACTGCTCCAAGTGTCCACGCAGGAAGGGGCCACGTGTTCACCGGAGGCAGAGGTGACGGCCACAGGGAGCTGGGGCAGACAGAAAGACCCCCGTTCCAAGCACCAGGGTTCCTGTGCCCAAGATGCCGGCTTCAGACAGCAGGCCAGCTCAGTGCCAGTCCCCGTCATCCACCTGGGCTGCTCCCAGTCCCTAGAGGCCCCAGAGAGGCAGGCTGGTGCTCAGAAAGGCTGTTCCTGTAGCTGCGGGCCCAGCTGTCCGTGGAGGGACCCTGGACAAGAGCTGGGGCGCATTAGAACTCTGTCCTGGACCCGGCACGGTAGCCTAGCAGCTAAAGTCTTCGCCTTGCGCACACCAGGATCCCATATGGGTGCCGGTTCATCTCCTGGCAGCTCCACTTCCCATCCAGGTCCCTTCCCTGCTTGAAGCCTGGAAAAGCAGTCGAGGATGGCCCAAAGCCTTGGGAACCTGTACCTGTGTGGGAGACCCCGAAGCAGCTTCTGGCTCCTGGCTTCAGATCGGATCAGCTCAGCTCAGCTCTGGCTGTTGTGGCCATCTGGTGAGTGAACCATCGGACGGAATATCTTCCTCTCTGTATATGTGACTTTCCAATAAAAATAAATAAATCTTTAAGAAAGAAAGAAAATAAATAAATAAATAAATAAATCTCTGCCCCCACTCTCAGGAGCCTCCCATCACCCAGGTCTAGGCAGTCGGCACGCTGGGCAGTACGGTCCATGCAACGGACCACTGACCTCGTGTATTCCCCTTGGCTGCAGCCGCTGCAGGCTCCCTTTCTGAGCACACCCAGACTCCCAGGGCTGTCCTGGCCTGTCCCTGGTCTGTCCCTGGCCTGTCCCTGGCCCTGGCCTGTCCCTGGCCTGGAGCACAGAGTCTGGAGGATCCAGTCAGCCAGCAGCACCAGGCTGAGACCCCCTAAAGCAGACCCAGTGTTCCTGCAGGGCCGCAGTAGGGGGGCTCAGGCCCAAGTCGACTCGGCGCTGCCCTTGTAGGTCCACTTCCCCAGGTCTTCCCCGCATAGACAGGACCAGACTAGAGACCAGGAATGATGGCAGCTGGCCAGCCAGTGGCCCTGGCAGCAGGGGCAGGGGTCTCTGCTACCCGCAGGAGGCCCCCTCGGCACAGCCCACCTCTCCCTCTGGGAGGTCCTTGGGGTGGCCCTCATGGGGTCCCCCCGTCCAGCACACACAGTCTGAGCGCATGGGTCACTGCGTCGCAGGTCTGGATGGAATAAAACAGAATCTCAAGCCGTGGTCAGAACGTCTCCACTCAAGTGGAAGCGTCTGGCCTCTCGTGGTCACAAGCAGCGCCAACAAAAACATGGCTAATAGTGCGAGCCGGAAGCACCGGGGGCCGAGGGGGCTGTGCGGCTGCCGACCTTCCGTTCCTGATGGCTGGCCTGCGGGCAGCCAGGGCAGGAGGGCCCGCACCTGAGGCTGCCGGCTGAGACCCGGGCCCCACCTGTGTGCCCGCCACTGCGGCCCCGCACCTGCTCTGGTTTCATTCCTCCTGCCAGAATGCGCCTCCTCGCCAGTGACTGAGGCTGAACTGTGGCAGGAGGAGGTAGCAGAGCCTCCGGTCCGTCCCCCCGGGGAGCCTGCCTAGCCAAGGGCAGTGAGGGCTGGGCTGGGCAGAGAGCCCCCCTGGGCTCCCCCACAAGAAGAGCTGTCCCCGTCCAGGGGAGCAGCCTCCAGGGAGGGCCCAGGGCCGTGGGGTTGGACCCTCTCCGGTGTGAACAGCTGCATGTGGGCCTGTTCAGGGGCGCCGGCCCGTCGGAAAGGAGAGAGCGAACATGCTGCCCGGCCGCGACCTTCCCCCAGCAGCCATCAATCACAGGGGACAGCGCCCGGCAGGGAAGAGGCCGGAAGGGGCTCAGAAGTGTTCTCCAGGGAGCCGCATTCCAGGCCCCGCTGGGAGCCCCCACCCCACGGAGGCTCCTGAGCTATGTGAGGAATCTGCCGGCTGCAGCCCACCACCACACGGTGGGGGCTGCCACAGCAACGGGAGCAGGGGGTCAGGCGCATCCCAGCCCAGGAATTCCCCAGCTGGAGCCAGGCTTGTCCGGCACCTGGCCCAGGGACAGGCAGGCCACTGCCTGCTAAATGCTCAGAGGATGAAAGGCCTGTGTGTGGGAGGGGGTGGGCAGGCCCCAACCCCAAGTCCAGCTAAATCCAGGCCTCCCATGTGCTGTGCCTGAGCCCTGAGTCCTCGAGGTCTGGACAGAGGCTCAGAAATGGCTGTCCCCGTGCCAAGTGTCCTGCCCCCTGACTCCATGACCTGCGTTGCCTTGGCCCCTGAGCCCTGGGCCATTCACAGGAGACCCTCCCCATGCCCCTCCCCCAACCACTCTGTGAGGGACTGGGGCAGGTGGCCTTGAAGGGGGCCACCAACAGGGTCCCTTGTCTGAACAAAACGTGTGTGGCAGAAGCTGCCCCCTCCGAGAGGAGGCCGAAGGCTGCTGGCCCTGCAGCTGCCCTGACCCACAGGGTGGTGTCCGGAGCCCCTGGAGGCCCTCATACTCAGAGTGGCCTTCAGAGACAGTTTCAGGGTGCTCAATTGGCCGGCTTCGGTGGGAGAATGCCAAGTGCACAGGCATGGGTTGCAGGTGGCACAAGCTCAGACGTGCTGTTCTGGCTTAACCGTGGTGCTCGACTGGTACCCCAGCCATCCCCGGCCTGCGGCAGTCCAGAGCAGCCAAAGGGATGGACCTGTTGCTTGGCACTCAGTGCACAGGGCCCCTGGAACCCTCTGCCCCCATCCAAGCTTCCCCCAAGGTGGGACCTTGGTGAGTTCCAGGGCTCCCAGATGTCCACCTCCTGCGACCAAGCATCAGCTCTGGTGACACTTTGCCGTCCTCTGTGGAATTTGACCAGAAGAGCCATGGCCCCTGCCAGGCAGGCTGTCAGGCAGGACTCCTGTGTGCCCCGTGAGGGAGTGTGTGACTGTGTCAGCCCGTGTGACTGTGAGACTGTGTGTGTGTGTCAGCTTGTGTGACTGTGAGACTGTGTGTGTGTGTCAGCTTGTGTGGCTGTGTGTCAGCCTGTTTGAGTGGCTATCAGCTTTTGTGACTGTATGTCTGTGTGTGACTGTGTTCACCAGTGTTACTGTGACTATGAGTGTGACTGTTTTTCTGAGTTTGGGAGTGTTTGTCACTATGTGGGATATGAGAGGCTGTGTGCTAGGAGTGTGTGACTGTGTATGTATGACTATGTGACTGTGTGGGTGTGAGTGTCTGTGTGAGTGGGTGGGTGTTTTCTCACTCTGGGCCAGCACACAGTGGGTGACTGTGTGACTGTGTGGGTGGGAGTGTCTGTGTGTGGGTGAGGTGGGTGCTCTCACCCTGGTGGGTGACTGTGTGACTCAGTCTTTGAGGCACCTCCAGGCTCCCATGGGCACTGTTTGTGCTGGAAGATTCTGCAGGGAAGAGCTTGTTGCATTCACCAAGGCCAACAGAGCTGGAGGGGTGGTGATGAGGGGAGCTTAGCTCCGGGCACCTGGAGGACACCGTGTGTGCAGGTTGTTCCAGGAGCTACTACTGTTCTTTTTAAAAGATTCTGTTTACCCATTAGAAAGTCAGCATCAGAGAGGCCAGGAGCTTCTTCTAGGTCTCCCACGTGGGTGCAGGACCCAAGCACTGGGCCGTCCTCTGCTGCTTGCCAGGCCCAAGCAGGGAGCTGGATCCAACGTGGAGCAGCCGGGACACGGGCAGCTGGTGTTGCAGGGGTGGCTTTACCCACAATGCCACTCTGCCAGACTCCCCGTGATGCTTCTGGGGAGTTTGCCTAGAGCCCACGAGAACCCAGCCAGAGAGGCAGTTCGCACACCCCAGCCTGTGGGAGGGGTAGGCAGGACAGACAGTTGTTCCCACCCGCTCCGGCCTTCCCAGCTGCCAGACACATCTCTGGGGCAGAGGCCTGGGGCCCGCCCAGCTCCGCTCGCGGCGGCCACCTTCCTGTCTGAGGCCCCAAGGACAGCCCTTCCCAGAGATGCTTCCCTCAGGAATCCCGTCCTCTGGGAATAGGCCGGGTGCTGATGCTGCTCTCAACGCAGTGCCCTTCCCAGGGCAGCTGAGCTGGGAGGCCGGATGTGGGGGGTGGAGGGAGCACGGTCCTGCGTGCTGCATGCCCACCACTGGCCTGTGGCCCCCTGGAGGAAGCGGAGCCTGAGGCAGCAGGCCCTTCCCTTGCCCTTGCCTTTGGGCCCAGGCCGGCTGAGCTGGGCCGGAAGCAGCTGCAAGTGGCAGGCCCCATGGTCCGCCCATGGTCTGCGCTGTGTCCCCCATGACATCCTCCTCTCAACAGCAGCGTGGTCCTGGCAGATTCTGGCCCACAGGACCGTGGGGGCCCTGGAACTCAGCCCACAGGCCACTCCTGTGATCCTGACACAGTCCTCGCTTGCAATCACCCTGGAGGCGCCACACGCGGATGGGCAGCGGTGCTGGGGCTGCAGAGGGTAGTCCATGCGCATGGGTCCCTGCTGCCCGAGGCGAGCCCCTCTTGGCTTTGGCCTGGCCCAGCCCGGCTACTGCGTGCGCCGGAGCTGAAGCAGCGGAGAGGGAGTCCTCTCTGCACACCCCTGTTCTTTCCCCACTCTGTCCCGCGACTCTGCCTTTCAAACAACAAACAAAGCTTAAAGCAAATATTGAGAATGAATGAATGTTGAAGAATGGGCAAAAGGTAAGGGTCTCTCTTTTTTTAAAAAAAATATTGATTTGGGCTCGGCAGCGTGGCCTAGTGGCTAAGGTCCTCGCCTTGATCCCATATGGCTGCTGGTTCTAATCCCGGCAGCTCCACTTCCTCTCTGTCTCTCCTCCTCTCAGTATATCTGACTTTGTAATAAAAATAAAATAAATCTTTAAAAAAATATTGATTTATTTCTATTGAAAAGACAGAGTTACACAGAGAGGGGTGTTAGATTCGTCGACCACCAGGGAAAGAATAATTCGGCTGAATATATGAAAAGCGTTCAGATGGCTTTTATTTCAGGGAACCACGGCCATGGGCTTCCCTTCCCCGTGCAGGAGACAGACGTGACAGAGTGGGCTGCGGAGGAGGAAGAGCGTGGAAGAGACGGGAAGGGGCTTTCTAAACTCCCCTTGACACAGAAGCTGAGAAGGGGGTTGCCTTGGCCCTTCTTGGTGGGGGGATATGGGTCTGAGCCCCTCATTGGTGCAACGGTGGTCTCCCTGCCTGAGGGGCCCGCCAGAATTCTGCCATCCGTTCCGGGTCTGGTTGGAGGCAAACTCCACCCTTCTCCAGCCACCGTGGTAGCCATCACAGGAGAGACAGATCTTCCATCCAGTGGCCGACTCCACAATCCACTGCAGCGGCCAGGGCCGGGCTGGCGTGAGCGGGGACAGGAGCTCAAAGAGCCGGGCTGTCCTCCACTGCTTTCCCAGGCCGTCAGCAGAGAGCTGGATGGGAAGTGGAGCAGCAGTGTCTCCAACTGCCACTCCTGTGGGATGCTCGTGCTGCAGGTGGAGGGTTACTGCATCGCCACGCTGGCCCCGGAATTGCCTCTGGATCGCATGTCGCCTTGTTCACCGGGACAGGGGTGCATGGGTCCTAGCCAGGGGAGGATGGGATCCTGTATCCACACAGGGCCTTCCGGTGCCTTACCGGCTGCAGCTTTTCTAACATCCCCACAGCATGAAAGCCACACCTTGCACAAACGGGGCGTGATTTTGTGTTTAATATCAACAGCATTACCAGAAATTCTTCCGAAACCATCAGGGGTACAGTAGTGGATGACACCCCACCTGCTAATGTGTCCATGTTAATTACATGTGCTCAAATACCATCACTGTGATATGTGTACAGTAAGGTGTGTGTGAGCACATCAGCTTCATGTAAGTGAAGGGGTGTGTGTGTGTGTGTGTATGTCAGCTCCCAGGTCAGTGAAGGTGTGTGTGTGTGTGTGTGTGTGTGTGTGTATGTCCGCTCCCGGGTCAGTGGAGGTGTGTGTGTGTGTGTGTGTGTATGTCCGCTCCCGGGTCAGTGAAGGTGAGGTGTTGTTGGTGCCTGTCTCTCTGTTGGCCTCACAGCAGATAGCAAAGCAGGGTCCCACACCTCCACCCACAGCCCAGGCCTTGGGGGAGGACAGGGCCCTGCCTGCAGCCCAACCCCAAGCGTGCCTTCACTGCCCAGGTGGGCCCGGCTGACTCAGGCTGCCGCCCTCCCAGTCGGGCCCACCCCTGTTCACATACATCAGGATGAGCTCAGGGCACACTCCCAGGGGAATCTCTGCCCCAACTTGCCAAGGGCAGGGGCAGAGGGAGGGCTCTGCAGGGCAGCTGGCCCAGAAGGGCTCCCCACGCCGTGGGTACCTTGGCAGACCAGGCCCAAGCCGGCTGTGCCCGCTGCCAGGTTGGGGGGCGCCCACCTCTTCCTCTTCCATAGAAAGCCCTGCGGGAGACAGGGCAAGAAAGGCCGGACAAGAAACAGGAAGACGGGAAGCAGATGGTGAGGCAGGGCTGTGCCCGGAGGAAGGGGGACAATGGAGTGGGGGCGCCCTGAGGCCTAGCCCTGCTTCCTCGCCCTCAGCCCCTCTTCCAGGCCAGCACCACCCCCTGTGCTCCTGGGACCCAGAAGTCTTCCTAGGCGGCACAGTGTGTGGGAAGATCCGCCCCGTTAGTGCTGGGACTAGAGCAGGTCACCGCCTTAGCTTGCTGTAAAATCTGTTACATGCCGGAGTGTGCTCACCGTGCAGCCTGAAGCCAAAGTGCAGGTCACTCAGACGGCATGGGACAGGCTGCCTGGGCAAGGAGGTGACTGCTAGGGCCAGGCAGGCCTGGAAGTACTGGCTGCACAGGGCTCATGCTGAAGGCAGGCAGGGCTTAGGTGCCAGCACTCCTGGCTGACACCTGTAAGGCAGGTGGCACAGGTAGCCCACCTGATGGGCACTGGAGCCTGAGGTACACTGGCTGGCCCTTGGCACAGAGTGAGGGCTGCTGTCACTCCTTCATCTGGAGTGAGCGCTGACTGGTCAGGCCCTGTGTGCTTAGGGGGTGCCGGAAGGTGTCTGGGACCCCCGGCTCCTGGTGCTACTCCTGGGCTGTGGGAGGAGGAGCTCTCACTGCAGGCATCCACGTGTCCCCTGGCACCCCTCCAGCACATGTATCCCCCACCCCAAACCTCGCTCAGGAGAATGGACTCCGTTTGGAGGGAAGGTGGCGGGATGCTGGACACATGCACGGTGGCTGAGTGACTGGGCTGGGAGGGACACATTGTCGTGCTTGGAAGCTGCTGCTGCCCTGAGCCGAGCTGGGACAGGTGGCTAGTGCCCCATCCCTCAGCCGTGCCTGAGACAGATGGAGACAGGCCCAGGCTTCCATCCTTCCCAGTCTCTGAGTTCCCGTTGGCCACAGCTTGTGGCAGCCAGTGGACCGGGGCTTGGGGATGGGGGTCACGGGGGACAGAGGGGACAGGAGAAGCATGAGGTGGCTCTGACCACACAGGCCTGTGCCTGGTCCCCTGCACAGCTGTAGGTGTGCACTCCTAGTGGATGCACACTGGGGTCGGGGTTTGCCCTGGCAACCCCTCATGCTTGCTACTTGGCGCATACCCACAGCCCCTCTCCAGGATGTGGGTTCCTGGGATTGAGACCTAGTTCTTCCCAGGGGTGCAGTGTGCACATACAGATGTGCCTGTGCTGGGCACCTGCAGGGTCCTCCTGATGTCACCTGGCACAGGAGGGTCAGGAGCTGTGTCGGTTTCGGGTTGAACTCCAGGGGGAAAGTCCCGGGAATCCCGGTGGGGGCGGGACCGGACACAAGACTGAACTGGAATGGCGAGACCCGGCCCGGGCGGGCTCCTTCCTGGCACATTCCTGGGCTGTTGCTCACTGCGAGATGTCTGCTGGAGCAGACGGCAGCCGCGGGGGACAGGTGAGTCATGCTGCCACGGTCCTGGGCCCCGGCCCGCCCCCTGCTCGTGCATTGTCTCCTAGGCTGACTCCCTACTGCGCACATGGCCACTAGGGCCACGAAGGGGGCAGGTTCCAAAGGAGTGTCTCTGTGAGCCACTGTGGATACCAAACCGTGGCGTGTTCTCCAGGTACACACATGGGGCCTTGACACGGCAGGAGACCGTCACTCAGGATGGCTCTGCCAATGAAGCAGCCTGCCTGGCAATGGCATCACCGACTGCTCCATGGTGTCGGAACTGTCCCTCTAGCTCTGGGTGGGGGCCCCGGCCTCTGCTTTAGACTGGAGAGCCCAGGGGGCAGAGACCGACACGGACAGACTTGGGAGGCCTGGAGCTGAGACCCTGAGCTAGGAGTACGCAGCACGGTCCCCACAAGTGGTGCCTGGGGGACAGGCTCGGATGAGCCAGCAACCATGGTTGGCTGTGGGGTGGGCGGCAGCCAGGACTCGCAGGTGCCCACCTGAGACTTATGGTCTGCCCACGAGAGGCTAGCCCAGTGACCTCTCTGAACTGGCTGCACCTTGGCTGCTGCGTCCTACACCACACACACAATGAAGGGACAGTGTTTGCCAGGGCCCGCGCTGCTCTTGGCATCCTGGCTGGGGTAGCAGTCTGCCCTCTGGCCCCTCAGAATAGATCCTTTGCCAGAAGCTTCTGGCACCCCCATGGTGACCCCCACAGCCTGAGCCTGTGGGTCACACCCAGGTGCTGTGCAGGGGGACCCCTGGGGTAGAAGGAGAACCTGCCTACCCAGTGCTGACCACAGGACCACAGCCCTCAGGGCCTCCCCCTCTCAGGGCTCCCTGAGTTGAGTTTTGTGCAGTTTTACAGTTAATGTTGGATGTTTGATGGGTGCCTTTCATCAGGCAAGGAAGGCGCATTTTGCCACTTGTGGGAGTTCGTAGCACCAGGGCCAGGGTTGCACTACAGTGGGCAGAGCTCTCACCTTCTCTTGCAGTGCCAGCATCCAGGATGGCACCGGTTCATATCCTGGCTGCTCCTCTTCCAGTCCAGCTCCCTGTTAATGGCTGGGGAAAGCAGCAGAAGACGACCCATGTGCTTGGGCTCCTGTGCCCACGTGGGGGACCCAGAAGAAGCTCCTGGCTCCTGGCTTCAGATCAGCTCAGCTCCAGTCATTGCGGCCACTTGGAGTGAACCAGCAAATGGAACATCCTTCTCTCTCTAAATATCTGCCTTTACAATAAAAGTAAATAAATCTTAAAAAAAAAAAACCCAGGAACTGAGAAAGTTGAGATTTTCCCGTGATCCATTGTAACAACTTCCGAGGTTCCTAACCATCAAGCAGTGGTAACTGTGCTGGCGCGAACTCGTGGGAGATGTGGCTTTCCCACGAGTCCGTGGGCATCCTCCACGTTGCTGGACACAGCGGGAGCTTCGTCCCAGCAGAGCTGTCCTGTGTTGGGTTAAGGTGATGCGCTGGCTGCTGCATTCAGCTGTTGGCAGCTACAGCCATGCGAAGGGGGCTGCTGAATTGTTCCTGGACCTCGGAGCAGGTGCTGCCCGCCTGTTGGCAGCTGCAGCCATGTGAAGGGGGCTGCTGGATTGTTCCTGGACCTCGGAGCAGGTGCAGCCCGCCTCTCGGTGTCGCCGGGGCCCCACCAGCAGGTGAAGCTGTGCCTGCCCTTCTGCTCCGGGGCCTCCACAAGTCTGTCTTGTTCCCACAGGCAGTTCCTGCACAAGACCCCTCCTTGCCTGCGCAGGCCGGCGTGGTTCTGGCCTGGCTTTCGGCCTGCCTCCCTCTGGGTCAGGGAGATGACCTCTTGCCCATGAGCAACGCTGGCCTGACTGACCCTTGCCCAGAAGCCACGGTAGACATGTAGGTTCCCGGGGTGCAGCTGCTGTGTAGCAGGCACCCTGAGGGCCGGGCACAGGCCACTGGGCATGCTCCCTGTGTGCCAGCACCCCCACAGCCTCTCTCGGGACACGAGGCCCCCAACTCCCTGGGCGCTGTCACGTAAGGTGTGGAATCAGCCAGGAGCCACAAAAGCTGCCTGCAGTTAGCTCGAAAGGGGAGTGGTGCCATCACCGCGTGACGTCACCACTGTGCAAATGACATCATTACACCACTGGGGCTTCCAATCCCAAACACGACGCACCTCCTTACTGATGTCTTCGCTTTGAAAACTCCTTCGTGTGTTTGTATCAAAGGCACACTTGTGGAGATGCAGTGTCTGCTGGCTCACTTCCCAACGGCTGTGCCTGGAGCTCTGGCCAGCGGGCACTCGGGCCATGCCCGCTGCCTCCCAGGTGGGGCTGAGGCGGGGGCCACCGCCAGGCCCTCTGCTAGGGGAGGTGGGTGTCCCACACAGCTGCACCTGCCGCAGCTCGGGCTCTCTCCCAGGAGCCACCACTGTCCTCTCTGCTGCGTGAGAGCAGTCGTGTGCCGTTCATCTTCCTGCAGTCACAGGACAGTTTCCTTCCTGGTCAAGCTGGACGGTGCTGTGTGTGTTACATGTATCTATGTGTGTCTGTTGTGTGTGTGGGGTCTCTCTCTGTGTGTCTTGTGTGTGTGGGGTCTCTGTGTGTGTTACATGTATCTATGTGTGTCTGTTGCGTGTGTGGGGTCTCTCTGTGTGTGTCTTGCGTGTGTGGGGTCTCTCTCTGTTACATGTATCTATGTGTGTCTGTTGTGTGTGTTACATGTATCTATGTGTGTCTGTTGTGTGTGTGGGGTCTCTGTGTGTGTGTCTGTTGTGTGTGTGGGGTCTCTCTCTGTTACATGTATCTATGCGTGCCTGTTGTGTGTTACATGTATCTATGTGTGTCTGTTGCGTGTCTGGGGTCTCTGTGTGTATCTGTGTGTGTCTGTTGTGTGTGTGGGGTCTCTGTGTGTATCTGTGTGTGTCTGTTGTGTGTGTGGGGTCTCTGTGTGTGTTACGTGTATCTATGTGTGTGTGGGGTCTCTGTGTGTGTCTGTTGTGTGTGTGGGGTCTCTGTGTGTGTCTGTGTGTCCGCTCCTGCACTGATGAACATGTGACTCCGTCTGCTGCAGGCCGTGCTGCCATGCTTGTGGGGTGCGGGGTGCCTTCAGCACCGAGCTCTGGGCCAGGCCCCCGCCGGGGGGCTGCTGGGTCCCGTGCCAGCCACATCCTGATTCTGAGAACACCCACATGTAACGCGTAAGAGGCTGCACCGACCTGCGTGACCCCCGCATGGTGTAAGGGCTTCCCTTTACATTCTTGCCAGCATTTTCCGTGTTTACATACCATGATGTTTTTTTTCCTGTGAAAGGCAGGGAGAGAGAGAAGGAAAGGAGAGAGACCCGCTATGGTTCATGTCCCGAGTGGCAGTGACAGCCAGGCCTGTGGCTCCATTGGGGTCTCCCATGCGGGTGGCAGGGGCCAATACTCAGGGAGCGGGGTTCCAAGTGTAGCTGCTGGGACTTGAACCACAATTCACACGGGATGCCAGCATCACAGGGGCAGCCTAGCCATCACACCGCAAAGACAACCCAGCCATATTCCTGTGTGTCTTTTCAACAGCCATGACTCTCACAGGTGTATGACGGCAACTCACTGCGGCGTTATTTGCACTTTCCCGATGAAGGTTTGCAATTTTGTACACACTGTTGGGTATGTGCGCGTCTTCCTTGAAGAAACGTCTATTCGGACCCTTTGCTCCAAGTAAGGTTCTTTACAAATGTGTACGAGAGGGGAGGCAGGCCCAGGGCTGGACGGCGCGGGAGCCCAGGAGCCAACGGCCAGGCTTGAAGCCGCTCATTGTTCCTCGGGCCCTGCTGGCCTTGCCGATGACCAGAGGTTCGCCGTGCGCTTAGAAGTCAGGTCGTGTCGTTCCCTTTGCTTAAAATTGTTCTGGTTATTTGGGGAGTGTTTGTGGCCGCTTGGGGGGATTTGGGGATCCACCCATTTCTGTCAGAAACAGCAGCTTGTAGCAGGAGTTGGCACCCGCGGGCTGTTGTGCTTACAGAGCAAGATATGCTCTTCTCTTTTCTTTTTTGAAAGATTATTCCTAAGGGTACAAAGAATCTTGCATGTGGTTTACTCCCTAAATGGCCAGACCAGAAAAGCCAGCCACCAGACACTCTCTCCGGACCCCTTATGTGGGTGCGGGAGCCCACGCCCTTAGGTGATCCCCTGCTGCTCGCCTCCGTGCCGAGCAGGGTGCTGGGTTGGAAGTGGAGCTGTCGGGATTCAAACCAGCAAGTTTCGAAATCAGCATAGCAGCTGTGGTTTGGCCTGCAGCGCGCACGCTGCCAGCCTGGTGTGGACATCCTAACGATATAAATGTGTCAGAAAACAAAACAAACAAACAAAAATAATATAACTATTTCCAACGCAAGATACTTGTCCGTGGATTTGTGTTCTTTGTTCTCGTGGCGTGTGTGCCATTTTCGGGGTACCCATGGCATTTCTTCTTCAGTCTGTGGCTCTGATGATGTGGTCTTGGGTAGAGAACGTTCCTGAGTAGAAATGGCAGCTTCTCCTTTGGCTCAGGGGCTGTGTGTGTGGACTCCGTGTCCCCGTGTCTGCCACTCTGAGTGCCCCAGTGGGGGCTTTTCAGCCTGTACCAGACATGGGGAGCAGCTCTCGTCCCCCTTCTTGCCCTTCTGTTTCGTCTATACCGCAGACAAAAGGCACCCATCCTCCCACTGTGCTGTGTGAGTGGGTGGGGCCCGCGGGCCAGCACCTGGCCTCCTCGTGGCCATCGCGGGTGGGACGGTGCCTCTGGTGAGTCAGGGCGAGCCGCTGCGGAGCCAGCCAACGGCCAGGCTCCGGCCGCCAGCGTGCCCCCCCCACGGCCAGGCTTCAGCTGCCGACGTGCCCCCCCCACGGCCAGGCTCCGGCGTGCCCCCCCCACGGCCAGGCTTCAGCTGCCGACGTGCCCCCCACACGGCCAGGCTCCGGCGTGTCCCTCACACGGTCAGGCTCTGGCCACCTGCGTGCCCCTCACACGACCAGGCTCTGGCCACCGGCGTGCCCCCACACATGGCCAGGCTCCGACGTGCCCCCCACACGGCCAGGCTCCGGCTTCCGACGTGCCCCCCACACGACCAGGCTTCGGCTTCCGACGTGCCCCCCACACGGCCAGGCTCCGGCGTGTCCCTCACACGGTCAGGCTCTGGTCACCGGCGTGCCCCTCACACGGCCAGGCTCCGGCGTGCCCCCACACAGCCAGGCTCCGGCTGCCGACGTGCCCCACACACGGCCAGGCTCCGGCGTGCCCCCCACATGGCCAGGCTCCGGCTTCCGGCGTGCCCCCCACACGGCCAGGCTCCGGCTTCCGGCGTGCCCCCCACACGGCCAGGCTCCGGCTTCCGACGTGCCCCCCACACGGCCAGGCTCCGACGTGCCCCCCCCACATGGCCAGGCTCCGACGTGCCCCCCCACATGGCCAGGCTCCGGCTTCCGATGTGCCCCCCACACGGCCAGGCTCTGGCCACCGACGTGCCCCCCCCACATGGCCAGGCTCCGACGTGCCCCCCCACACGGCCAGGCTCCGACGTGCCCCCCCCACATGGCCAGGCTCCGGCTGCCGACGTGCCCCCCACACGGCCAGGCTCTGGCCACCGACGTGCCCCCCACATGCTGCTCTATCTCGTCCACCTCTGTTTGCGCTGGAGTTTCCTCTTCTCTGCTTCCTTCGCTCAATTGGCTCTTTTTAGACTTAAATCTGCACGGGAAGGCCATGACGTTATGCCCTCCCCTGCATTTGTTTTCCTCCTGGACTTTGAGAAATGCCTGTCCCAAGTAGGCATCCGTGCCGTAAATTTTCTGCCACATCACTTGAGCTTTTTCCCACAGATTTATCTATGTCATATTTTGATTTCCAATTAACTCAAAATACACTTTATTTCCCCTGAGATTCCTCCTTGACTTATGGCTTATTGGGAAACGTACTCTTTAGAAGTTCCAGATACTGTGGGACTTTCCGGATGTCTATTTTAATCCCTTTCTGTTGAAGAGCTCGCTCTGTGAGGTTTATGTTCTCCGTTGGGACGGAGGGGCACGAGGGGCCTGGCCCGACCCGGAGAGCGTCTATGCGCCCGGGGTGTCCTCTGCCCAGCAGCCTGACATGCCAGCTCATGCCCGAGTCCTCTATCTTCTCACAGCTGCTGAGGCCCAGACGTAACGCAGGACGTCGGTGTCCTCCCGGTGCGCCGTCTGGCAGGCCCGTCACAGCCACAGCGCAGTCTCTGTCTGCCTGCTGGAGTGGGGAGACCGTCCCGTGAGGTGACCCCAAGAGTTGTGGTGATGCCGCTGCTGTGGGGAGACCGTCTAGCGTGAGGTGACCCTGAGAGCTGTGGGGAGACCATCCCGTGAGAGGTGACCCCAAGAGCTGTGGGGAGCGGCTGTCATCACCCCAGGGATTCTCGGGGGGGGGTCCAAAGATTTCCATTGTTTTTACTCTTTTATTTCTTCTTCAACTTCTCTTGGTTAAATTAATTTTTTTTTTTTTTAAAGAATCATTCCATTTGTCTTCTGGTATTAGTTATACCTTATTTTAAAAATTCAGTTGTGGCCCAAAATGTGTTCATAACACAAAACCGGCAATGGCTCACAGTCCGCCTTCCGACGGCGTCAGGTGCACACGCAGCATGAGGACCTCCTTAGCGTTTGCCAGTTCTGCCCTCCTGTCTTGGCAGATGCGCAGCAGGAGCTCCGCTATGCGCTTACCACACCACCACCATCACCCAGCAGGCCACACACCTCACACCTGTCCATAACCGCGGGGAACGAGGCGACCCGCGAGCTTCCTGCATCCTCTCCGGGTTCAGCTCTGCCTGTCTGTCCCAAGGCCATGTTCTCAGTCTCAGGTCACACGTCACAGCTTGTGAATCACTTCTTGCAGACAAACTCCACACTCCTGCTAGCTCAGGAGCCACGCTTTCCCTGCAGAGACTCTTGGGCATCATCTCCTGTGCTTGGAACAGTGTCACTGCACTGGTGTCGGACTTGCAGAGAATATATTTTTTTAAAGATTTATTTATTTTATTACAACATCAGATATACAGATATACAGATATACAGAGGAGGAGAGACAGAGAGGAAGATCTTCCGTCCGATGATTCATTCCCCAACTGTCCGCAACGGCCGGTGCTGTGCCGATCCAAAGCCAGGAACCAGGAACTTCTTCCAGGTCTCCCACGCAGGTGCAGGGTCCCAAGGCTTTGGGCCATCCTCAACTGCTTTCCCAGGCCACAAGCAGGGAGCTGGATGGGAAGTGGAGCTGCCGGGATGAGAACCAGCGCCCATATGGGATCCCGGTGCGTTGAAGGCGAGGACTTTAGCCACTAGGCCACACCACTGGGCCCGAGAACATTTTTTAAAATATTTGTTTCTTTTTATTGGAAAGGCAGATCAGATTTATGGAGAGGAGAGACAGAAAAATCTTCTATCCACTGGTTCATTTCCCAAGTGGTGGCAACAGCAAGGGTTGGGCTAAACCTATGCTAGGAGCTTCTTCCAGGTCTCCCACACGGGTGCAGGGTCCCAAGGCTTTGGGCCGTCCTCGACTGCTTTCCCAGGCCACAAGCAGGGAGCTGGATGGGAAGTGGAGCTGCCGGGACATGAACCAGTGCCCATATGGGATCCCACCCATATGTGACAATTGAAACACTGAGCCTTTGCACCGGAACCCAAAGAGAATTCTGGAATTCAGGTTTCCTGCCGCTCTGACTCACTAAGGGGCTACTCACCTCTCAGGAGAACAGTGTGTGCAGGCCTGTATGAACACAGTGCTACATGGCGTGTGTGTAGTACATGTGTGTGTGCAGGCCCGTGTGAACACAGTGCTGTATGGGCATGTTTGTGCGGTATGGGCACATGTGTGTGTAGTACACGTGTACACTGTGTGTGCCGTGTGTCTGTATCGTATTGGGCATCTGATAATGGGTGCCATGTATGCAGAGCCCTGGCGGGTTCCCTAGCTGGCCGCGAGGACACATTACATGACACACTCGCCTTCAGGTAGCTTCGATGTGGCCACGGCCATGTGAGTTCAGAGGGGACAGCCGGGGTGTGGGGTGCTAGGAAGCAGAGGGGTGAGGACCTGGCACCGCCCCCTCCCCAGGTGCTAGCAGCATGGCAGTATATAAAGATGTGTGCCTCCTTCCAGGGGATACGTCTGGCTTGGGCACCTTGGGCACTCGGGTCAAGGTCGGGATCAGGGAATGCACCGGAAGCCACGGGGCCGAGCAGTGCACAGAGCCGAGGCCACGGCCCACACCCCCGCCGGCGCCTGGCTTTGGAAAACGTGGGAGGTGACCAAGGAGGGACGAGTCCCTGGTGCCCAAGGCCAGCACTGCCAGCAGCTGCGTCCCCAGGCACAAGCCAGCTTGCTGCTGCGAATGGTCACTTCACCAGGACCACAGGGGACACGCTCTCCAGCCACGGAAACCCAACTGTTGCTCTCTGCTGGGCCCACTGTCCACAGGTGGGCTGGGTAGGTCTGGGGAGCACCTGCAGGGACCAGCAACCCTGGGACTGCAGGTGCAGACATGGGAAGTAAGACCTCCGGGAGCATGGCAGAGCCAGAAGTGGCGGAGTGAGCAGGAGGACAGGGGAGCTGCCAGATGGCTGAGCTCAGTGCACACTCCCGGGGGTGTTAGTGGCCTGGTGTGTGGGCAGGGCCTGGGACCTGGGGGGCCCACCGGGCTGAGCCCAGCTGCCCTGCCTGCCCTCCCCTCCTCTCCCGATGGAGGCGCCTTGGCTGCTGGCAAAAGGACTAGTCCTATCGGGACCCTCTGGGTGTGAGGAGGAGCTTGGGGCTGAATGCTGGGGCAGGGCCGGCTCCGGGGAAAGCCAGCCCAGCAGGGCCAGCTCCAGGGACAGCCAGCCCAGCAGGACCGGCTCTGGGGACAGCCAGCCCAGCAGGGCCGGCTCCGGGGACAGCCAGCCCAGGAGGCTTGGCTCTGGGGAGAGCCAGACCAGCAGGGCCGGCTCTGGGGAGAGCCAGACCAGCAGGGCCGGCTCTGGGGACAGCCAGCCCAGGAGGCCCGGCTCCGGGGACAGCCAGCCCAGCAGGGCAGGCTCCGGGGACAGCCAGACCAGCAGGGCCGGCTCTGGGGAGAGCCAGACCAGCAGGGCCGGCTCTGGGGACAGCCAGCCCAGGAGGCCCGGCTCCGGGGACAGCCAGCCCAGCAGGGCAGGCTCCGGGGACAGCCAGCCCAGCAGCAGTGCTGCTCATCCAGCCAAGTCACATCTGGAGGCCTTGCAGGGTCTGGGTTACAGGAACATGCCTGCCTTTCCGTCCTTGTCCAGTGGGGGCTGGACACGGCCGCCTGATCCGCACAGCACCCCACCCGGGACCTGCCTGCCCAGCCAGGACGGCACAGGTGCTGGTCTGGAGGGTTCTGCGGCAGGGAGCCTCACCTGCCTGGGTTGCCCTCCCCCTAACCCCTCCTGCTGGGCCCCTGGGCAGCACAGAGACAGAGTGGGGGGCCATCTTACTTTCCTGCATGTAGGAGGACATTGTGACCCGAAAAGGTCAGTGAGCACAGGACTACAGTTGGTTGGATAATATTTGGAGGAGAATAACCAAATGGCTACCTTTTGTATACCTTATTGGATATCATCTGCATATGTATATGAGAACACCTGGTGGAATATACAAGACAAAAGGAGTTCCAAACAAGCATTAATGGTTTTGTTGATAAGCTCAGCACTTCCTCCCTTATCCTATATGACCCTCAGAGTATAAAGTCTGATGCTACTAATAAACCTTGGCTTTTGACCATCAGTCAGGGGTCCACGCGTGTTATTATCGGCTCCGTGCACCAAGTCCATCGCTGCGGGACAGCGACAACTGGCGCCTGAACGGGGGCTTGAAAGAAGAAGAGAAAGTGCAGCGGAGACCCCCACAGAAAGTGGTGAGTGGGACAATGGGCCAGAACCAGTGTAGGGCACAGTCTTTTATCTCTCTTATGCAGAATTTTTTAGTGAAAAGTGGAACGAAGATAACTAGGCAGCAATTGCGTTCTTATTTAGAGCTTGTTGGTGAATATAATTCTTGGTCTCCAGATGAATGGACACTAGAAACTGGACTTAAGAATTTTACTCAGAAAAATGGTGAAAAGGCCGGAAGGATAGAAAATATTCAAGTTAGTTTTTGGATTATATCGGTTTTAATTAGAGCTATTATCATAATTTTAGAAGGGGAATCTGCAAGAAATTCCTCTAAGGGGAGACACCCCCAAAATGTAGGTGAAAAAGAAGTGTTTCATAGTACAAACAAGGAAGAAAGAGAAAGGGAATCCTTAAGAGGCCCACCTAACAGGAAAGGACGCCGTAATATGGCTAAAAAAGAAACGCCTCATAGTACAGATGAGGAGGATGGCAAAGAGGAGCCCGTGAGAGATTTCCCTAATGGGAGACGCCACCGTAATGTGGCTAGGAAAGAAATGGCTTCTACTACAGATGAAGATGAGAAAGAATGTGTGAGAGACCCTCCCACAAGGAGATGCCACTGTAATGCAGCTAAAAGAGAAAGGCCTTATACTTCAGATGTGGAAATTAGGAAAAGAAAACTTGGAAGATGTTACCATAATGTGACTGAAAATGAAATCAGAACTAAGAAAAAGAAAATTTTCAGTGTTAAACCACAGGATTTCTCTAGTGAGGCAAATGAGGCTGGGATAAAGCAACAGTTAAATATCAGCCCATGCCGTCTTGCTCTTAAATCTGATCAAAAACGTTTCCAAATGACTGATGTTCCCCGGAGACCTCATGAATTCCGATTGCTTTTTCCAATCATACTTAGTCAAGAAAATAACCAACCTACCTATGAAAGCCTAGATGTTAATGCCATCATAGCTTTTAAAAAGGCTTGTGTGTCCTACGGACCTACTTCTTATTATGTGTGGGAATATTTAAATGGCTGGAGCCAGGGAGCAAACTGGATTCCTTATGATTTTGAAGTAATAGCAAAAGTAGGGTTTTCTCCTTCTCAATATTTACAATGGAAAATGTGGAGAAGCGATATGGCTAAGGAAAAACTGCTGTCCTTAGGAGCATCAGGTCGGCAACTCCCTGGTGGGGGACAATTGACTTATGATATGTTGGTTGGAGATGGACAGTGGGTTACTACAGAGCAACAGATACAGCTACCTCAAGCTGCGCTCATGCATATACGAGACGTAGCATTGTGGGCATGGGAGAAAACCGAAACTGGGTCTGAATTTGCAGGCAGTTATACAAAAGTCATTCAAGGAGCCAGAGAATCTTATGCTGATTTTGTAAGACGTTTGACAGACTCTATAGAAAAACAAGTTAGGGGAGAAGGCACTAGGAAATTGTTGTTAAAGCAACTGGCCTTTGATAATGCGAATGAGGACTGCCAGGCTGTTATTCGTCCTATAAAAGAAAGAGAGGATCTTCTGGGTTACCTGAAAGCCTGTCGCAACATAGGGACATTTAAGCACCGTGCCCGCCTAGCAGCACTTGAAACTTTTGCTATTCAAAAACAAATGAAGGCTAAATGTTTTAATTGTGGCAAGCCAGGACACCTTAGAAAAGATTGCCGAATGCTTCCTTCAACTCAAAAATACCCTGCGGATACTTTTAACAGTCACTCCCCTGGAATATGTCCTAAGTGCCAAAGAGGCCGACACTGGAAAAAAGAATGTAAATCCAAATTTGACCGTGATGGCAGATGCCTGTGGCCAGAAGACTCTGGGAGGGGTCAGCCCCAGGTCCCAAACATTCACAGGTTTACAAAATGGGAATCTGCAGAGAAGCTACAAACTTAAAACTGCCACTGTCTCATTGCCCCACCTGTGCTCCTCACCCTGCAAGTATAAATCCTGGAGGCTGAAATGCCAATCAGTTGTGGTGTATGCATGTTATTCATATAGTGCTCTTTCCTATACAGCATTGCTTAATCATGTATACTAATTTTTAAGTACAAGTCTTTATATTAAGTTAATTTTTATGTTCACTGCCTCATTACGTTCTCATTGTTTAAAATTAACAAAAGCGATGTTCTTGCTTTAAGGAGTGTTTGGGTGATGTCATTATATCATTATAAAGTGAATGTTTGCTGTTTTGTTTGTTAATGTACCCAAGTTGTAACCGCATGTCTTTTGGAATATCTTATAATGCTGAGGAAGCTGGCCTTTGGTTTAGTGGCTAGCTTTCACAATAATCACCAATTTCAAGGTCTTTTGTTGTGTTAGATGTTTAGCAAACTGACTTCATCTGTATATCCATTGCAACTTTTGGGAGCTTGGAATTCAAAGAAGATACTAGGCTTTTGTAAATCCTGAGGGTTTTTTGGGGGGACATTTAATAAAAATGTGAAATTTTATCATAAATAATTTGGTATAAAATTGAACTCGAACACTATTTGATTATTTCAAGGTATAAGTTAATGTGATATTCATTGTCTACAAAGTGTTTGCATGTATTAATTGCATGTATTAATGTAATTCTTGTGTTTTTGGCTGGTTATCAAATCTCTCACTGCCTTTAATGTGTCAAGGTTTTGTATTTGTTTTAAAGATATTTGAGTGATGATCTCGCATCAATAACCAATTGTAATCTATCATATGTTATGCTAATGTCAACAACAAATCTTGTTTCAGATATTTTTAGCTATCCTTAAAAAAGCATTTAAGAATTCAAAGGTTTCAAATCCTAGGGATTCCCTTGGTATTCTTACGAGGCCTCAAGAATGCCAACGGATCTATCTCCCGTTTTGTGGAGACAGTTGACCAGGCTATTGGATTATACTAAGATTATTGCCAAATAACAAATGGAGTAAAATTTTATTGTGTCAAAACGTTGTATGCATCCATGGAGTTGTGAAGGTTTAATTTTAGTTTGTGTTGCTAATTATGTATTCTTAGCATGGCTGTATTGCTGGGAAGACTGAAATTTGCAATTTTAGATTGATGGAGGGATTTCATAGCATGATCAATGTTTTTGTCTGAGTTTCTCAGTTCAAAACTATTGACTTAATGGTTTCACTTACTGGTTTTTGGTGAACACTACTACTAAGCTTGGTTGAGAATAATATTTTCAAGTCTCCAAAAGTGTGTGTGTGTGTCTGTGTGTGTGCGCGCATACATGTGTGTCTTAACATTTTGTCCTTTGTAAAAAGTTGTTTCAAATTGTTATCATGTGTTGCTGTTTGTTTATCAAGAGCAGGTTGCCTTGGGGCTGTGGCAACCTGCAGCCACGCCCAGAGCTTTCTGATAGGATTGTAAAATCACAAAGATGTTAAAGTTATGCTTTAAAAGCAGAGGGGGGAATATGCTACCCCTGTAAATGCATTAATTTGGTCTTACTCACCTTAAATTTTGTTCAGATTTTGTCTCCTGGTGAGCACCAGCTCTGCGTCACTAGAGGCTGCTTGCAGGTCCAACACAAATGCCTTTGGTTTGATGGAGGGACCCAGCCACTCACAAGTGGAGAGATCCTGACCCCTTGCTAACTGTGGGAAGAGGGTTTGTTTGTGTTTTTCCAGAAACTGAGCTGCAGCCTGTGTGGGTGCCAGCTGGTAATGTAAAGCCCTGGACTCCATTCACCGGAGGAAGCGCCTGCAGTAAGACAAATTCGCGACTTCATTCTGAAAGATCCATCTCCATCAAGGAGACATTGGAGGAGGAGGAGGAGGCCAGACCCCTTCCAACACTGGGTGACGTGAGGGATCCTAAGAGATTGGTGCATCAAGCGCAACTGTCCTTGACATTATGATGCATTTGATAAACACTAATAATCCGTGGGAAAGGTTATGCTCTTGTCCCTAGAATTTCCTGATGGATCCTCAAAACTATGGCTCATCTGACCTCGAAAGTGCTGCAGCTCCCTTGAACTCAACACTGCCCCTGGAGAAGATGGAACCCCCAGTGGAGCGTCCTCTAAGAACTGAAAAGCTAAATTTCTTTAATATTCCTCTGGTTCCACTACAGGTCAGGAGTGCAGAGAAATTCTCCACCTTCTTAGAATGTTTGAGGAAGACTTTAAGTGTAACTTGTTATTTATAGATTTTAATGACCTTAGACATTAGAAAAGCCATAGAAATTTGTGGTGGCATCCAAGGACGACTCTGACACCCTCTTAAAGGAGGTTGTGTGTATAGAGCAAGGGGGGTCACAGGGTGGAGCAGGAGGATAAGAGGAGCCCTCTATCCTAGTCCCGGAGACCCCCGGAGGCCTCCCATGTGCTTTTGCTGCAGAAGCAGTGGATATCTGCCTCATCAAGGACATCGAGAACCGGATCCCGACTGCCAAGGAGATCACAAGGAAGATGAGTGCCCTTGGAGGCTGAGAACTCTGAGGTCAGTCCTTTCCTATTGGATTTCTCACAAGGGATTGAAGCAGCCCAGTACCCTGCTCATAGGGTCTGGTGACCTGGGAACTTAAGCCAGGAGCCCCGGGAGGCACTCAGAGACAAAAGGATTGTAGGAGGAGCTTCCTCTAGTTCTTAACTAGTTTCAGCCTTGGCTCCCAGCCCTCTCTTACACCAACCATCAGGGTTGCTTGTGAGCCCCATGTAGAGTTAAATTCTTCCTCACTCACTAAGTTGTTGGGGATTTCCCTGCTCACCTACCTAAAACTTTTCTATTCTTCAATTGTTAAGTGCAAAACTGTGCTTAACCTCTATAAACTGCAAAATTTAAATTGGGTTAAGAATCTCCCTGAAAAGCTTTTATCAATTTAAAACTGTTAATGCTAAACAAGATGTAACTGTAAAGAACTTTGATGTTATGTTTGAACTCAGCTGCTATGTATGTCAATGTTGGTCTTTACACTGTTCCTGTGCCACTCTGCTTTCGGTTAAATAATATTGTTTCTCCCCATTTTTCTGCTCTCCCAAGAGCATGTTTCCCCTACATACATCATTCAGGCCTAATTTTACAAAACACAGAAGGGGGATTTGTAGGAGGACATTGTGACCCGAAAAGGTCAGTGAGCACAGGACTACAGTTGGTTGGATAATATTTGGAGGAGAATAACCAAATGGCTACCTTTTGTATACCTTATTGGATATCATCTGCATATGTATATGAGAACACCTGGTGGAATATACAAGACAAAAGGAGTTCCAAACAAGCATTAATGGTTTTGTTGATAAGCTCAGCACTTCCTCCCTTATCCTATATGACCCTCAGAGTATAAAGTCTGATGCTACTAATAAACCTTGGCTTTTGACCATCAGTCAGGGGTCCACGCGTGTTATTATCGGCTCCGTGCACCAAGTCCATCGCTGCGGGACAGCGACACCTGCATGTGTATCTACAGTATCTGGGTTCCCCTCTAGAGTAATCAGGCATTATTCATGTAAATAAAGAAAAAAAAGCCCTCTAATCGGAAAAAGATGTGAATGCCTGGGAATGTGAGGAGGCAGCGCAAACCGTGTCTTCTTATAGCCGCGCACTGAGCATTTACCCAGAAAGCTGCGTCTGCAGGGCTGCTGCCCGCGGCACACACGCCCACAGTGCCTCGGAGACGCTTCTCTGGGTGTCTGGGGTACACGGCCAGGTGGGCTGCCTCCAACTGGCTCTCTGGGGCACCAAGCACAGGCTCATCCCTGCCGGGGGCCTGCAGCAAGCAGAGACCAGCACGCCCACCTGCCCCTGGGAGCCCGTGTCACCTGTGGGGACCTACCCGCTTGATCAGGGCCTGCAGGGCAGGTGGTGCGGAGGCTGGGATGCCCAGTGGACAGGCGGGTCAGCTACAGGTAGACAGTGCACATGTGTCACACGCACACGGTTCACACCCACCCGCCACATACACCTAAAGCCCATGTTCTCCCAGTGCCACGAACCAGTGCTGTGGTCACGTGGCAGGCTCAGCTGGCACTGGTGATCCCGGCATCCGAGCAAGTGCTGGGTTGAGCCCGGTGCTCTGACTCCCATCTGGCTCCCTGCTGGCGGCCTGGGACAGCAGTGAGGGCGGCCTGAGGACTTGAACCTGCACCTGTGTGGAGACCTATAAGAAGCTCCTGGCTTCTCTCGTGGCCGTTTGGGGAGTGAATCGGTGCACGCAAGACCTGCTTTTCAAATAAGCCAACACATCTTTACATGGGGTTCATGACCCTCCAAATTGATTTTCCATCTCACTGAGAGACGGCCCTCAGGTCTGAACGTGGCCAGGCAGAGCTGCCGGCCGAGCGGCCACAGGACTGGGCAGGCCCCGCTGGAAAACTTGGAGCGAGATGCGGTGATGAGAGCTCCAGCCGGCTCTGGGCTGGGCTGGGCTGGGCTGGGCATGAGGGGTAGTGGCTGAGCCTAGGTCAGCGTGGGGGGCCATAGGCCTGCTGGGGTCAGGGTCCACTACTGGGAGATGGTACTCTGGGGTCCAGCAGAGAAGCCCTGGCCAGGGGCTTGAGTGTACAGCAGCGACCAGTGGTTCCAGGCACAGAGCTGGACCCCTCACCGGCCTCCTGCAACCGCTGGCCATGGAAAGGAGCAGCTGGAACACGGTGGAGCCGCCACTAGGCTCCCCAGTGCTGGTGGGGTGAATGCCCGGACCGCGGGGTGCAGCGCCAGCAAGGCAGTCCTGCAGGCTGCGAGCCTGGGATCGCCAGCACCCTCCTGCGCGTCTCGGACCCGGAACTCCCGCGCCCCTGGCATCTCTCTGCCAGATCGCATCGCCGGGACTTTTCCCCCGCGGGCAGCGGCGGGACCCGCTGGGAGCCAAGGCCGGGCGGACCAAGAGCTGCAGGAGCCGCGGGTCGGCGCCGCCGCCCCCGCCGGTCCCCTCCCGGGCGCTGGTCGAGCCCTGCCCGGGCCCGCGAGCCTCGCCCCGCCCCGGCCGCCGGCCCCGCCCCGATCCCGCCCTCGCCCGCCCCCGGCCCGAGCGCGGCGGGCAGCGGGCGCACGGCGGCCGAGGCGCAGCATCCGCAGCCGACACTGTCCGGCCGAGCATGGCGCCCGGGCGCGGCCGCGGGGCTGGCGGGGCCGTGCGGCGCCCTCACCTGTCGTCCTGCGCCCGCAGGTGGCCCTGGTGGCGCCCGCGGCGGCGCCTGCTGGACGTGCTGGCCGCCCTGGTCCTGCTGCTGGGGGCCGGCGCGGCTTCGGCGGAGCCAGGTAAGACCCGACCGGGCCGTGAGGGTCCGCGCCGCTGCCCGACGGCCTTTGTGCGGTCTCCGGCGCGCCCTGGGCGGTCGGCGACCCCGGCCCTGTCCGCGTGCGCAGGTGGCTCTGCGCGGTGTCCCGGGCGGTCATTCATTCTTCGGCCCCGGGCCCGTCCCTCGCGTCCGGGGTCTCTCACCTCCTGGCCAAAGTTGAGCGGCCGCGCTGGGGGTCGGTGAGAGGCGGTGGGCGCGTCTCTTCCCCAGCCCGCGGGTGCCGGCCGTCTCGCCCGCCGGGTTGCAACCGGTGGAGGCTAGAGCGCGCAGGCTCCTCAGCCGGGCCGGGGCCCGCCGCCGCCCCAGCCCCGCGCCCGTGTCCCCGCCGGTGTCGGGTTGCGCGGGTCCTCTTTGATGCCGGCGGCCAGGGCAGCCCCGCCGAGAACAATGCGCACCGCGGCGCTCGGCCCGCGCGCCTCTCCTCGCCTGGCGAGCGCCGCGGGGCTCCCCCGGTTAACCGAGCGCGGGTGGGCTCGCAGGGTCCGGCCGCGTGTCCAGGCACAGGTGCGGGCCCGGTCGCGGCCCGCCCTCGGGGGGAAGTGGCCTCGCCGTCTCCAGCGCGCGTCGCGGGTCCGCACCGGAGCGGGCCTCGTGTGCGGCCCCGAGCGACACCTGGTCCTGCGCTGCCGGCGGTTCCCGGTGCATCGGCATCACCGGTGTCCGGCGGCACCTGCAGGGCCACGGCTTGCCAGGGGGAACCCCGACCCGCATGGTCCCAGGCTGGCAGGGGCACAGCGCCCAGCCCCCCGGGAGGAGACGCGTGAGCTTGGGTGGAGTGCAAGGCTAAGCTCCATTTCACTTTGCAAAACCAGTGAAGTTGGCCTTGGGGCCGGAAGCCCCTCCGCGGGTCCGGTGGAATTCGGTTCCTTCAGGTCCTAGAGGTGGGACAGGAAGCGGCCCCTCCCCCCCGCCAGGGAGGTCCTGCTCCCTGCAGGGAGAAGACAGTGGCCCCTGGGGTATTATCAGAGGTCACCCGAGCTGGGGCCTTGCTGGGAACCCTCTGGACAGCCGGGGCTGGGACAGCCCATGCTGCCCTGCCGGTCTGGCCTCCCTGGAATGATTCGTTGTCGGTGCGGTGGTGGCGGCCTGGCCTCTCTGCAGGAGCGGTGGGCGCTGGGTTACAGTGGAGCCGCTGGGAGGAGTTGGGAGGAAGGGGGCTGTGTCTGGTGGGCACCACACGAAGGTCTGGCCTCTGGACGGCTCCCAGACAGCCTGCGTGGGTCCTGGCGTCCAGTCCCCTTCCCCTCCGCCCCCATCATGCACCGTGGGCCCCCTGCCCTGGTCAGTACGAGGTGGACCTGCAGGGGCCGACTCCCCCTCCTCCTTGGGGGCGGGGTGGGTCCTCCCACCTTCTGCTCTAGCTCTCCCATCCCCCTCTAAGAGTCTTCTGGGCTTAGGATAGTTTTCAATTTCAGGAAAACTCGTTTTTCAGGGTCCTCCTGTTTTTTTTTTCTTTTAATGAAGGAAGGTAGGGGGAGTCCCTTGGTAGGAAGAAAAGTACCGCCACGTGGAGTCAGTGGCCGCTCATTCCACATGCACATGCGTGACCGTGTGCAGGGCATGGAGTCAGTGGCCGCTCGCTCCACAGGCACACGCGTGACCGTGTGCAGGGCATGGAGTCAGTGGCCGTGTGCAGGGCACGGAGTCAGTGGCCGCTCGCTCCACAGGCACACGCGTGACCGTGTGCAGGGCATGGAGTCAGTGGCCGCTCGCTCCACAGGCACACGCGTGACCGTGTGCAGGGCATGGAGTCAGTGGCCGTGTGCAGGGCACGGAGTCAGTGGCCACTCGCTCCACAGGCACACGCGTGACCGTGTGCAGGGCATGGAGTCAGTGGCCGCTCGCTCCACAGGCACACGCGTGACCGTGTGCAGGGCATGGAGTCAGTGGCCGTGTGCAGGGCACGGAGTCAGTGGCCACTCGCTCCACAGGCACACGCGTGACCGTGTGCAGGGCATGGAGTCAGTGGCCGCTCGTTCCACGTGCCCACGTGTGTCCGTGTGCAGGACATGGGTGCCCATCCATGAAGCCACAAGGGTGCATGTTCGCGTTGTCCCAGGCTCGCACATGCAGACACGTGCCACAGGCACACTCCCCTCCAGAGACTGCCTGTGAGATGGTTTCTCATCTCTGGGAGGCGTGGTTGCACAGAGAGGAGATGTGCTGATCACTCCTCTAATGGCCCCCACACCACGGTTCTCCCATGGGTGCAGGAACCCAAGCCCTCGGGCTGTCCTCGACTGCTTCCCCAGGCACATTGGCAGGGAGCAGCTGGGACTCCCTGGGTTGTTGGTGGCTTGAACCCCTGTGTCACATGACTCTGCTCCCAGGTTGGAGACAGCCTGCGGGGGAGGGCTGGGCCCTCTCAAGCTGGGTGTGTGTAGGGGAGCCCAGGGGCTCTGGCAGGAGACCCCAGATCACCCAGCATTTTCCAGTCAAGACCCTGTTCCTGGGGATCAGTTGCTGTCCACTTGGGGAGGGTGCAGTGCCACATGGGACCCATGGGTGTAGGGCAGGGAGGTGGAACTGGCGGCCATCACCCTGGCACATGTCCCTAGTATGGCCACAGGGTGTCCCAGGGCCTGGCTTCAGACCCTGCCTCTGAGGCCCCTCTGTTGAATGCGTGGCCCTCACGTGGTGCATTGGTGAGGGCAGAGAAGCTGGGCAGAGGAGGAGGGGTGCTGGTGACCGAGGTTGGAGCACTTGGCAGTGCGGGTCCCCCCTGCCTCCAGGCCTCTGCCAGCCTCCCTGGAGCCGGACCCTTCCTCAGCCTCACTCTGGGGCCATGTGGGAGGGGCAGCAGGGCCCACGGCTTGGCTTGCCGGGGTGGCAGCTGTCATCCGGCCCTGCTGCCTTGGTCCCCAGTTCCTGCCCTCGGGCAGCCTCCGTTGTGGTGGCTGTGGGTCCTCACGCATGTCCTCCCATTGCTGCACAGTGCCTCTGTGTGCTGGGACGGCTCCAGGCGGGCCCAGCGCCTGGTCAGCCTTGTCACCAGCCCCGCCCAGGCCAGGCACAGGCCGCTTCCTGCACGGGGTCGGCGGGTCTGGGCTGCTGCAGGGCGGCTGCCATGCTGAGTTAGTACAGGGCTGAGCCACTGAGCCCTGGGGACTTGCACCTCCCATTGGGCGGCAAGCTGAGCCCTCTACCAACCATGGGAGGGGTACTGTGCACAAGCATTGGGAGCCACAGCAGGGGGACTGTGCACCAGCACCTAGGCCATGGCATGGGGGGACTGTGCACAAGCACCTAGGCCTCTGGAACTTCTCTCAGCAGATGGGTTGCTACCGGGTTGACTCCTGCAGGCATCATAGGGTAAGGTGGGTAGGACCAGGGAACTTCCTGGATCAAAACTGACTTATGTGGGTGTTCCATCTGGGAGGACACAGGGTGGGGCTGTGCGTGTGCTGGTGTCGGGTCCCCGTTTGTCCTGGACTGTGTGTGTGTCCCAGGGCTGTGTGTGTCCTGAGCTGTGCATGTGCTGGTGATCCCTGGGTGTGCATTTGTCCTGAGCCGTGTGTGTGTCCCTGGGCCATGTGTGTGCTCATGAGCTTGTATGTTGTGGCCATATATGTGTTCACATTGGGAACTTACGGTTCTGGGCCGTGTGGGCTGCCTGCATGTCCACTGTCCGTGGCTCATCTAGAGGTAGCTGTTCCCATCAGTGGGACATATGGGAGAATCTGCGGAGGCCCCACTCAGCCTGCCGTCTCGGGTTGTCCTCAGCACCGGCTGGCACTTCCATGCTGGGGACAGTGTCTGAACCCAGGGTTCTGGATGCAGCTTTGTCTGCTGGGAGCTGGCCCCATGGACCATGTTTGCTTTGGGCTGACCGGGAGCTGTGTGGGGGGCTGCTGTTGGGGTGCACAGGGTGGGGGGCAAGGACTGGGAAGATGACCTGTGGGGGCTCTGCTGCCCTGGGGTCCCCTGTCCTGAGTGAGCCCAGAGACCCAGGAGGTTGGGGTGAAGCCAGCAGTGTGGGACTGAGGCCGGCTTTCAGGGCACCTCCAGCCCTTATCCCCGCTGCTCTGGGGTGGGGTGCGGGGCACTGAGACCCACCAGCCGTGTGGCCTCTGTCCACGGCAGGGCCAGGCAGACGGATGTCTGGGGTGGGGTGAGTGACAAGGCCGGACCAGGCGGACCTTTATCTCCAAGGCGCCTGGATCAGGCCGTAGTGGTCTGGACTGTGTCCATGCCTCCTGCCACGCTCTGCGCTTATCTCCCTGCTGGAGTTGGAGCTGTGGGGGATCAGGAGAGGGGGTCGTTCATGCACACACACGGCATCCCCCCAGCCTGGGCTGTGATCACACACACACACACACACACACACACACACACACACATGGCCTCCCCCCGGCCTGGGCTGTGGTCACACACACACACACACACACACACACACAGCCTCTCCCCGGCCTGGGCTGTGATCACACACACATCTCTCTCTAGCCTGCCTCCCATGCTGCCCTGTAGCACATGCTCTGGTTCGTCTGCTCAGCAGCCACTGTCCTGCCCTGTAGGGTGCTCACTTGTGTGGTGAGCATCGCCTCATGGCCAGCGGTGCACTGTCCTTGTGGGCTCCCCTCGCCGAGCTGGGCCCGCCTGTGGTGTGAGCTGGGCCTGCCTGTGCTGTGAGCTGAGTGTCAGATCCTAGCTGGTTTTCTTATTGTTACGCTTTGACTGGGAATGTACAATATGTCTTTGTGGAGATTTATATATGTATTTGAAAGGCGGAGTTAGAGAGTAGAGCAAGATCTTCCATCTGCTGGTTCACTTCCCTGGTGCCTGCAGTAGCCAGCGAGGCCAGGCTAGGCTGAAGCCGGGCACTCCATCCGGGTCTCCCATGTGGGTGAATGACCCAAGCACACGGGCTGACCCAGGTGCGTTAACAGGGAGCTGGATGGGATCTGAACGGGACGCTGTGGGATCTGACATTGCAGCCCGTGGAGGGGCAGGCTTGGGGCGGTTCTTGCTTGTAGGTGCCGGAGTGATGCTGTGGGAATCTTTGACCCCCCACCTGCCTGCACCTGAGCTGGACATGGGGACAGCGCCTGGCCCACAGGGCAGCACGCACAGCCCACACTGACAAGCCGAGGAGCAGCCCTGGCTCCAGCGTGGCCTCCCTCGGAGCCGGGGACACTGGCCAAGGGGGTGGGGCTTAGGGAAGGAGTGTGCTGGGCCCCCTTCCAGGAGATGAGTGGGAGGCAGGGGCTGGCAGCTACTGGGGTGGGCACTGAGCATGCCTGGGCGGCAGCCTCAGTAACCAGACAAGTGAGCCAGGCTCCATTCAGAGGCGGCCAGGCTGGGGGAGCCCACACGGTGCCCAGGCGTGCAGTGCCTCTCGCCACAAGGGCTGGGGTGTCCTTCTAGCACGCAGAGTCCAGCCTGGAGCCGTCCCTGCACCTCAGTTGTGCCCTAAGGGCTCAGTAGCTTCACCAGGGGCCCAGGGTGGCCGCGTGTGCAGCTGGCTCCCAGGGTACCCAGGTCCCGTCTTGCTCCCACCTGAACTGGCCTGTCCTAAGCGCCAGCTTTGGCCTGGCGCCCTGAACGCAGGAGGAGGGGCCGAGGGGTTGCACCTGACTGGCCACAGCATCTATTCACTGACGCCCCCCACGCATCCTTGGGCCTGCAGTGGGGCAGCCCGGAGTGGGGTCAGTAGCCCCGAGCCATCTGCCACAGGTCATGGTGCCGTGGTATAAGGAGAACAGTCAGGGTTGGACCAGCCCTGGGGAGGGCTGACCCAGGAGACCAACTTTGCCTGACCGTTTCCACCACTGGGGTAGTCGGTGGGATTTCTGGAATGTTCTGCCTGGGCTGGCTGTGGAAGTGCCCCACAGTGACCTTTGCCCTCTGTCTGCAGAATGAAGGATTCCCAGCCCCAGCGTGGACTGGTGGAAAGCGGTAGCTGCCAAGGCCAGTGTCAGCGGGGGCCGGAAAGTCTGTGTGAGGTGGTGTGGGTGCCCCGGGTCCCTGCAGGCCGCCCTGCACATCCCTGGCGTCTTGGTGGATATGCGTGTCGCTCGCTGCTGTCCCCTGTGCTCTCTCTACGCTTTGCTGGGCGTTGTGGCTTAGGTCTCTGGGTGCTGAGGGGCCGTTTACCTCAGGGTCAGCAGCCACCTCCCGGAGCCTACCATGCTCCTGCCTGGCCACCGTGGGCACCTCTCGACTCCCTCTTGGCTTCTTGGGCCTTGAGATCATGCAGACTGGTTTGTCCACACGTGGCTCATGTCCCCGCGTCCTCTGGGCCCAGCCGGGTGCCGTGTTCTTGTTAGAGAGCGGTACAGCAGGGGCTGCATGGCAGTGGGGCGGAGGGAGTCTGTGACGGGGAAGGGAGCAGGTGGCGGCCAAAGTGCCCCCAAGGCCCCTCCCGCCCTGCCCACAATGCCACTTGACCCCGCTCGTTTCAATCGAGAGTGGGCACTTGCTATAGTGTCCCTGCCCACGGTGTGGCCTGTGGGTGGTTGGGGGTCCCATGTGTGCAGGGGAGGACTGCTATGGATGCTGCCCAGCGAGCAAGTGGTCACTGTCTTCTGTCCTCGCTGCTGGCTCCAAGGGACCCACCGGCACCAGGCCAGGCTGACCCCACCTGACTCCAACGCCTGGTGAACCCCTGGCCTCACTGTCCCTCACAGTGTCACCGGCTCCCTGGGCTGTGGTGTGGGGGGCTTGGGCTGCCACTCCCTCAGGGTCTGCAGTCCCTGGGGCTCCAACGCACTGCCCAGCACCCCCGCACCCCTTGCCAGGTCGGCGTCTCCTCGCTGTCTTTAAGGAAATTTCCCTGCTGGCCACACATGTGGCCTAGGACTCGCCGCCTCCCCCTGTTCTGTCCTGTGCTCACTGCCCTTGGCCGGATTCTGGGGGAGGGTGGGTCCCCAGGGAGACGCCTGGCGCCCCGTGTGGTGACTGGCGCTGCAGGACAAGGCTCAGTCACCAGGGACCCCGAGGAACCCTGACTTTGGGGGCGTTTCCATCCAGCAGTCCAACCCTGAGCGTGGTTCAGCACGGAGTTGGACTGCCGAGCTACAGGCCTGGTGGGGAGCTGGGAGGCCTGCGTCCTGACCCGGCCCAGCCTGCGTGTGGGAGGCTGGGGTCACACGGCAGGCCGGCAGCTGCTTCCTGGGGCCACTGCTTCCCTCCCACGTCCAGCTGGCTCTTCCATGGGGCTTCTCGTGAGCTTGTGTTGGGCACTGGTGGCCCGGGGATGGCCCCCAGGGGTGTGATGTGTCTGAGGTCCCTCGTCCTGAGCTCACGGGCATACCTATCCCTTTTGCTGCTGGCCCATCCAACCACCCCTTTTGCTTTGGCGCAGGTGTCCGAGCTCGCCCCTGGGGGAAGGGTGAGGGGTGGGGCCTTGGGTAAAGCTGTCCCTGTTGGCTGAGTGGCAGGTGGGGCAGCCGAGGACAGAGACATCAGGCTCCTAGTCTTACCACAAAGCGGCCGGTGCCAGCCTTGAGTGGGGGACCCCTGCCCGACTGCCTCCAGCTGCCTGCCAGTGCACCTGGGGGGCGATGGCAAGGTACCAGGGTCCCTACAGGCTCTGTGGGAAACCAGATGTACCTCCCGGCTCCCGGCTATTGTAGGCATTTGGGGAGTGAACCAGCAGATGGAAGATCTTTGTGTTTCAAATAAAGTTTAAAGATCATGCAGACCAAATGGGAAGGTGCGCTTCACGTGGGAAACCCCAGAGGGTCAGGGCTGCGTGGGTCAGAGGTGAGAGCCCCTCTGTCCGGCGGGGCCTGTCCTTACCAGCCCCTGCGTTCCAGTGGGCTTTGCCAGGCAGTCCGTGCCTGAGACCACATCCTGTGACGCGCCAGTGGCTCTGACTCAACCCGGGAAGCGTCTCCGAGCCTTTTATGGGCACAGGAATTGAGAGTCGGTGCCGCGGGGGACAATGAGATTGGACAGAAATAGCACGGGCCTGGCCACGGGCCAGCACAGGTTCCTGGAGGTTACTCGTGAGCCTTGGGTCGGAACCCCTGTTCCACCTGACTGCGCAGCCACCCTGGGCCTGGGGGGTGGGACAGGTGGGCATCTCGACTGGGCAGTACCCTTGTCTACGCTGGCACTGAGGGCTTGGCTGTGCGGGGCTGATGTGGGCAGCAGACTGTCCCCAGAGGCTATAGCCCGTGTTGGCTGGGCAGGCAGCCCAGGAGCAGGGGTGGTTTCCTCCTCTGCTGATGCCCTCTTCACCCCTGCCTCCCACAAAGGCTGCCAGTGTGTGGGCCTGACCCCCGCCTGGGCAGCACCCCTGGGTAGGCAGGACATGCCTATACCCTGGAACATCCCAGGATCTCCCCAAAGGCCCAGCTTCTCCCTCCGTTCCTGCCCCCAGTCCTCACAGGGACAGGAGATTCCGGTACCCACTGCGTGAGGAGAACTGGGTAAGGCCGCCCACTCAAATGCTAATCCAGATCAGGTGCCGCCGCCTGGCCATGGATTACAGCTTGGGGAGGGGCAGCCCCTCCTGCTCGTGGAAGCTGCGAGTAGCTTACGTGACAGCCAGTGGGGAGGCAACTGCCCAGGGGGTCGCCGTGGAGGCCAGGCAGGCAAGCAGGTGTGGCCCCGCCCACCTTTCCCAGGCAGCTCCCCTGTGTCCTGGCCACACCCATACCAGGAACATGGCACCTCAGGGGGCTCCCTGACTGTGCCCATGTGTGTCCCCGGCCTGGGCCGGGGTGGTCAGCAGTCGCTTGTCCTGCTGGGCACTTTTAGTCTCTGGAGGCTCTGTGGATGGACAGATGGACGGACAGTGGACAGGCTCAGTGGGGTGCCCTCTGCTGCTCTTTGCACAGGTGCTCGTTGGCCAGGGGTCCAGAAATCACTCTGGATGCAGTTGGGAACCAAGAGCTTGGCCGTCACATCCTGCCTTGAAGATATATGTAGCAGGAGCTGGAGTCAGGGACTCCAAACCAGAAGTAGGAGCCATGTGCCAGGTGTGTGTGTTCCTGTAGGAGCTGTGTGCCAGGTGTGAGAACTTCCACAGGAGCCATGTGCCACGTTTATGTGCTCCTGTAGGTGTGGGCCATGTCGGAGCCGTGTGCCAGGTGTGAGAGCCATGTAGAAGCCGTGTGCCAGGTGTGTGGGTCATGTAGGAGCCATGTGCCAGGTGTGAGAGCCATTTAGGAGCCGTGTGCCAGGTGTGGGCCATGTAGGAGCCATGTGCCAGGTGTGAGAGCCATGTAGGAGCCATGTGCCAGGTGTGTGTTCCTGTAGGAGCTGTGTGCCAGGTGTGAGAACTTCCACAGGAGCCATGTGCCACGTTTATGTGCTCCTGTAGGTGTGGGCCATGTCGGAGCCGTGTGCCAGGTGTGAGAGCCATGTAGGAGCTGTGTGCCAGGTGTGTGTGTTACTGTAGGAGCCATGTGCCAGGTGTGAGAACTCCCTTAGGAGCCATGTGCCAGGTTTATGTGCTCCTGTAGGAACCGTGTGCCAGGTGTGTGGGCCATGTAGGAGCCGTGTGTCAGGTGTGAGAGCCATGTAGGAGCCGTATGCCAGGTGTGTGTGTTCCTGTAGGAGCCATGTAGGAGCCATGTGCCAGGTATGAGAGCCATGAAGGAGCTGCATGTCAGGTGTGTGAGCCATGTAGGAGCCGTGTGCCAGGTGTGAGAACCATGTAGGAGCCATGTGCCAGGTGTGGGCCATGTAGGAGCCATGTGCCAAGTGTGTGCTCCTGTAGGAGCTGTGTGCCAGGTGTGTGGGCCATGAAGGAGCTGTGTGCCAGGTGTGGGCCATGTAGGAGCTGTGTGCCAGGTGTGTGGGCCATGTAGGAGCCGTGTGCCAGGTGTGGGCCATGTAGGAGCCATGTGCCAGGTGTGTGGGCCATGTAGGAGCCGTGTGCCAGGTGTGGGCCATGTAGGAGCCATGTGCCAGGTGTGAGAGCCATGAAGGAGTTGTGTGCCCGGTATGAGAGCCATGTAGGAGCCATGTGCCAGGTGTGTGGGTCATGTAGGAGCCATGTGCCAGGTGTGTGGGTCATGTAGGAGCCATGTGCCAGGTGTGAGAGCCATTTAGGAGCCGTGTGCCAGGTGTGGGCCATGTAGGAGCCATGTGCCAGGTGTGAGAGCCATGTAGGAGCCATGTGCTAGATGTATTTGTTCTTGTTGGAGTTGTGTACCAGGTTTGTGACAGGTGGAGCCGTGGCCAGCAGGTGGCTGGGCAGACAATGAGCTGCAGAACCTGCAAGCCTCTTGGTGGAGCTCCCCGGTAGGTGCCCTCAGAGCTCTGAGGGTGTAGAGCCATGGGGTCCCTTTCCCCTGTGCAGGGTGGTGGGGTCTCAGAGCTGCTCCTCCACTCAGTTCCAGGGGTCACACTGTCCTGCAGGGCGAAGGTGTGGGAAGCCAGAAGCCCAGCTGGGAGCAGGAGGGTCTCACGTCATGGGGAACAGCGCAGGCTCCTGGCCACGGCTGACTTGGGCAGGGTTCCCAGGGGCAGTGGGGGCCGGGCTGTGCTGCCTGGCGTGGCAAAGTGGCCAGTGCTGCTGCTTCCTTGCCACGGGTAGATGGGGTTTGGGATGGAGCGGAAGTGACCATGCCTCTGTGTGCTGCCCTGCCTTGCAGGGGGTGCAGTGGGACCCATGTGGGCATGGCCACATCCATACCACCTCCCGTGTGAGCCCCCAGGACAATGCCCCCATTCCTGTGTGTGCCTGGGGTCCCCCAAACCCTTGGCCTGGCTGGCCAAGGCCTAGTGCTGCACCTCACAATGGGGCCCGTTAGGCCCTGTTTCCTCTGGGACCGGCCAGGGCTCTGCAGCCGGCTGTGGGTGGGCACACCCAGCTCTCCCCGGACGCTGTTCTCGTGGGGTCTTGGCGTGGGCAGTGGGAGCAGCTGCAGCCCAGCTGGCCAGCTCAGGAGGTGGGGTTGAGGTGTGGTCCTTGGAGGGCAGTGCCCTATGTCTAGCCGGTCCAGCCAGCTGTGCTGGGGGGCAGGCAGGGATCCGTGGGGAGCCCAGGGGTGCGGCCAGGCTGGGCTGACCGCCCTGTGCTGTTTGCAGCTGCCCCAGTGCCTGTCTCCTGGACTTGCAGTGACGGTGCCCGAGGCAGGGTGCCACCTGGAGGCACGTGGGACAGTTGTGCCCAGGCCGGCAGCTCCTGGCCCCCCCGGGGTGTCCTGTGGCCTGCAAGTACAAGTATCCCTCGTTGAGGGCTGTGTGGTGTCTCCCACAAACCTTTGGGGCCTGCTTCTCCACTGGCCGTGGGCCGTCCCTGCTTCCTTGGCGAGTGGCCAGAGTGGCCAGCCGTGGACACCAGAACTTCCACAGGACTCGGCTTTCATAGTCAGTCCTGTGTGGTGTTAGCCAGGTGGCAAGGCGGCCTCAGGCCCAGCGCACAGCCTCCAGGCCTCTCCTGCTGTCCCTCTGTCTCCTCTTGGCACTGCTCCAAGCACCGAGCAACTAGGACAGGCGCCCTCAGTGATCCTATGTTGGGGATGGTGCGGGGTCTGTGACATGAGACTGGCCCCAGGGGTGCAGGTTCGGGGTGTCCCGTGCCCATGTGTGCAGGATTGTGGGTGTCAGCTGACGCTCCTGGTGGTGGAGGCTGCGTCCCAAGCCTGTCCCCCCGCTGACCCTCTCGGGGGGCTGGCCTCCTGCCGTCCCCTGGGGAGGGGCTGCAGAGGAAGGGGACCACCCAGGATGGGCTTGGGTCGCGCAGTTACCCCAGACCTGGTTATGAAGCAGACGGGGAGAGACCACATGGGGAGGGCTGGCCTGGCTCAGCCTCTGTGCAGGGCTCCCCGGTCGTAGCCAGGCCTCAGTGTGGATCTGCCTGGTAGAGGGGCAGCACACCAGGGCACAGAGGCCCGGCGTGACCTGGCAGGCACCTTCTGGCAGCTGATTCCCCGGCCCTGGTCATGCATGCACAGGCCAAGACCAGCTGGGGGGGTTTCCTTTGGATTGGTACCCCCCAGGGGGTGTTACAGGCTGGACAGGGTGGATGCCTGGGTTTGGAAAGCCTGTGTCGTGGGCTTGGGCAGCATTGCGCAGAAAGGCCCTGCAGACCCCCGCTCGCCATTCCTACCCCCAGTCAGAGTTAGGAGAGACGGAGCTTACCGAGCTGGAGGAGATGCCTTCTCCCTGGACGGGCAGCACCCTGGCCGCCAGGGACTGTTCTGTGGGCTGTCGTCTCCTATGGATGCAGAACCTTCTGTGGCACGCCTGGGGTTTGGGCTGCGGGTTTCCTGGTCCGACTCCTTGGGGTGAGCCCCCACAGTCCCTCTGCCTCCATGTGGGCAGCTGGCACGGAGGCCCGTCCTGCATGTCGTATGTCAGCACGGCCGAGGGGCACCGCGGCGGCTGCGTGTTGACTGGGACGCAGACCCTGGCAGGTGGGAGGGAAGCTGGGGCATGTGTGGCAGGTCCCCCCACAGGCTCGGGAGGCAGGCGGTCTGTCCTCCCGCCCAGCTGTCCGTGCCGTGACCCTCAGCTCCTATGCCTTGGCTTCTGCGACCGGCCTGGGAGGGCTGGGGCTGGCCAGGTGGCACAGCCCGCTGGTGGATGTTGGTGTGAACGGTGGGGCAGAGAGGGCGAGCAGGTGTGCGGCTGATGGGTATGGGCAGGCCCTCTGGAGCGGAGTGTGCGTGAGGCCCATGGATGTGGTGACACAAGCCTGCAGGATGGAGTGTGGAGCAGAGGCCGGGTTGTTGTGGCTGTCGGGCAGGAACTCTGACCGTGTGGCTCTGGATGCCCGTGGCTCCTTCCCCTTGGGGCGTCCAGAGCACCGGCTCCTGGACCTTGCGCAGCTTTCTGCCCTGGTGGAGTAGGGGGCTGGCTGCGTGCCTGGGGAGCTCTGGTTATCAGGTACTGGGGGGAGGCACATGCAGGCGTCCGGGCCAGGGCCTAGCAGGTCCAGGCTCCTGTGCAGCGTTCACAGTGCTGGCTGCTGGAGGGGTTTTCGACCACAGCGCCCCTGAGTGGCCGTTCTTGACCTGGCCACCGGTTAGCCACCGGGTCCAAGGGGGTCACAGCAGGAGAGTCCTGGGAAGTCCGACTTCAGGTCCCCCACCCGTGTGTGCTGTGCTGTGTTGGAGCTGCCTCCTGGTTCCCCTGGGTGGTGAGTGTGTGTGGACATAGGGCAGGGTTAGCATGGGCAGAGCTGGGGTCTGGGGCGGAAAGCGGAACTTGCCATCCAGGGTGGACACTGGGGGGCAGAGGGCAGCCTCTGCCTGGGGTGCTGTGTGGGGTTCTCAGGGGCTGTGGTTCCACCCCCACCCCTCATAGCAATGCTGGTGTCACCACACGCAGAACCAGAGGACCTGCTGTCCAGTACCTAGGAGCAGAGCTGCGGGCCTGGGGCCACTGGAGGGACATGGCCCCTCTGGCCTTGTCCGGGGTCTGAGGACCTGCTTCACATCTCGACAGGGATTCCCAGGGCAGGCAGGGGTGACCGCATGTCTTGGGCTGCTCCTCACCGGGGCCCTGGGCACCCCACATGCGGGACCTAGGGCTGGCGGCACTTCAGAGACCCAAGCTATCTGTGCTCCGTGCTCCAACTTCCGGCCAACCATGTCCCCTTGGAGCTCCCTGGCAAAAGGTCATCTTTGTCAGGCACCATAGGCAAGGGTGGGCAGGGGTGGCGGCGAGGCTGCCCAGTCTCCAGCGCCTGCTCTGTGGGAGGACAGTGGTTCGGGGACGGCCTCTGTGGGGCTGTCTGCACGTGGCTGAGCCCTTGTGGGCTGTGCACACACGGTGCAAGTTCAGTCACAGTGCACGTGTGCACACTTACACGCATGTACTTACACACATACACACCCAGTGTGCACATGAGCACTCTCCCGTTCCAGGGAAGGGCTGCTGCTGGAAGTGCTGTGGACACTGCCCACCCCTCCTGTTATCCTACCCGGGCTCCTGGCCTCAATCTCAGGACTCTGAGCAGCCATCTGAGGGCCGTTGGCTGCTGCTGGGGGAAGGAGGGGCGGCACACTTGTGGCTGCTGTGGCTGCCGTGGCTGCCGTGGACAGCACGCAATGCAGCAAGTGTATCCGTGGCTGCCGTGGACAGCACACAATGCAGCAGGTGTATCCGTGGCTGCCGTGGACAGCACGCAGTACAGCAGGTGTATCCGTGGCTGCTGTGGACAGCACGCAGTACAGCAGGTGTATCCGTGGCTGCCGTGGACAGCACGCAATGCAACACGTGTTTCCGTGGCCATCCTGAGGGATGAACACGTGCTTGATGGCTTTAAGCAGTGGCACTGGGGCAGCAGTGGTGCCGTGGGCTGGCCTGTGTCCCATGTGGGTGTGCTCCCCCTGGAGGCGGTGGTGGCTCAGGTGCCTGGGTCCCTGCTGCCCGTGGGGAGACCTTGGTGTTCTAAGCTGCAGCCCCAGCTGATGGGGGTTTTTGGGGGTGACCCAGCAGGTGCATGAAGCCTCTTTCTGTCTCTCGTGGTTAAATGAGTGCATGAGACAACACAGCAGCACGTGCGCACTGCCTCGTAGTCCTGTCAGGCTGCCGTAGCCAGGGTCAAGTGCAGGCAGGGCGTCCTGGGGGTTCTGGGGAGAGTTTGCTTCCTGCCTGCCGGGGTTCAGGACACGGAGCTTGTTGCTGCTCAGCCTAGTCCATCTGCCCCTGCCCCGCTTCTCTGCCCGTGACCACAGTCTGACCATGGGCTGGAAGTGCTAAGTGACACAACTCCAGGGTTTCCACATCTGAGGTGGCCTGGGTGAAGGGGAGAGGCAGGTTGGCCTGCGCCTGTGTGTGTCAGGTCAGGACCAGAATACAGTGGCTGAGCGGCTGCGCACGGGTAGACAGGTAGCCCTGGCAGGATGGGGTTGCACATGACTGTGGCTGGGGTCTTGTGTCCCTCCAGGGAGGCTTGGCTGGCCCTTAGTGCAGGGTGGAGGATAGAGTGTGAATGGGACTTGATAGGCTCCTGCTGGGGGCTGACTTCCCCACTGAAAGGCCCTGGTGGAGGGCGGGAGTCAAGTTCCCCTTGTCCGGTCTGTGGCGCCCCCTAGTGGTGGCCCGGGTTGGGTGCCTGTCGCTGGGGCAAGGTGTAGGTCGCGTGTCCTCCTGCCGCGTGGGAGGACCCTGGAGGGCTGAGCTCGGTACAGGCTCTGCATTCAAGGGTGTGGGCCGGGAGCCGTCCGGTCCAGGAGCCGGTGTGTCCACTGGCGCCCGAGGCCAGCGGGAGGCGTGTGGCCCAGCACTGCCTGCGGCACCCGCCTACCCTGGCCCTGACCCAGCCACAGCTCACCCTCCTGTCCTGGTCCTAGAGCTGCAGCTGCTGCTCCCGCCAAGCTGGCACCACCTGCCTGCCAGCCTGTGTGATCGTGAAGGGGCTGCTCGTCCCGGGTGCCAGGACAGCTGTACCACAGAAACCAGCCTGCCAATACACAGAGAAAAACCCCCAGGGATCCCAGCCAGACGGGCCCTGCAGCCCACGGGACCAGGGAGGGGCTGGTGCTTGGGGCCTGAGGTACTGGGGTGTGGGAGTGACCTGGGGTCAAAGATGGTTGCACACTCCCACCCCTTGGATGGCAGAGGTGGCAGCCACCCCTCTGCTCTTCCTCCTCACCCTGCTAGACTGAGCCCGGAGGACAGTGGCTGCGGGGCCCCCAGTGCTCGTGCCTGGGCTGGCCATCTGCTTCTGCTCCTCTTCAGGAGTGCATCCTGGGTGTGCGAGCTCAGCGGGGGGCTGGACACCTGCTCGGTGGTCTGTGACGCCGGAGGAGGTTCGCCTGGGCTTGGCCCCCCGTGTGACCAGGGCTCTGTGTGGTGAGTTGGCAGTGACCACAGCTCCCTCCCACCTTGTTTGGGGCCTCTGCAGGGCCGCCCCCTGTGCCCAGCTGGGGAGCCGGGAGCCCACCAGTTCCCGCTGGTGGTGGCGGCCAGGCGGGGGCCCCCCTTCACTCCCATTCCTCCGCTCTGTGAGAACCTGCCGGTCTGTGCTGGCCCTCCGCGCCCTCTGTTATGGTCTGGTTAATAAGCAACCTTCAACCTGGAAAAAAAAAAAAACCCTGGGCGGTCTTGGCCACAGCTGGGCTGCCCTATCACAATGCACTGCTGCTTCCAATCACCTGTCCCTGTCCATCAGGGATGGCTTGGGCCTGGGGGAGACGGTCCCCACAAGGGGGCCCCAGTGAAGCCCTGGGAGGGACGCTGTCAGGAGGTGCCGGCCATGTGCCTGCCAGTGGCTGTGTTCCCAGAGGCCAGTGGGACCACAGGCATGCGTCTGTGAGGCGGCACCGGGTCACCCTCACGCAAGCAGAAGGGTGTCCCCTGCGGTCTGGGCCCTGCCCTGCTGGCCTCCGGGCTGCGTGTCAGCAGACAGGAATGCGCCAGCCCCCGTCTGCCCACCACATTCTTCACCGCCAGCCTGTTGGGCCCTGGCCTGGCCTCCCCGCTGTGTCTGTCTGCTGGGAGCTGTGGTCCTTGCCCGCGTCTGCAACACCCGGCAGGTGCTCCTCATGTACGTGTGGGACTGAACGTGTGCCGTCTGGTCTGTGAAGTGTATGCAGTGAGAGCGATGCGTGTGGTCTGCGCTCGCTGCCCTGTGGGCTGTGACTCAGAGCACCATGGCAAGGACGGCGGCTTAGACGTGAGAGACGGTGGCATCGGGTGCACACCAGGCACTTGGGGCACATGCGCCTGCAGCTCAGTGGAGGGGGCTGCCTGGACGAGGGGCTCCCACATGCACAGGCTGAGAGCCCGTGCGGCCCTGTGGCATCGTCAGCCATTGTCTGTCTTGGAGAGCGGGAAGGATGACCCGTGTTCCTGGCTGTGCCGGCGTGAGCCCCCAGTCCACAGCACAGGGCCTGGGTAGGTTCCGGCTGAGGCTGCCTGCTCACACACACACTGGAAGCAGCCGTGAGGGCTCCAGTGGCCGGGTCCCCGTTGTTCCAGGAGGCCTGGGCTGTGTTCGTGGCTCTGGGTTTGAGTACTGGCCTGCCCAGCCATGGCAGGCACTTGGAGAGGGAGCTTGTGTGCTTCCTCAGCCTCTCCAACAAAGAAGTGATAAATGCTTAGGAAAGCTGGTGTACAGGCAGTCACACAAGACGCAAACCCACGGCTCGCAGGTCAGCCAGGTGCAGGCAGACTACGGCAAGGCCCTGTGTTCCCGGGGCTGGGTGTTGTCAGGAGGCTCTGCGGCCTGGCCGCCAGGAGGCGCCCCCCTGTGAAGTGGGTGGTCGGGGCTGTCCTGTGTGCACCCCACCAGCCCTCCTGCCCTGCGGCTGGCGTCTGCATGTGCCAGGACCTTGTGAATTCAGCCGTGGCACAGGAGGGAGGCTGCATGGGGAGGGCATCCCTGCTGGCGTTCCTGCTGGCCCTGGGCGGGCCTCCCTCATGTGGAGGGGTACTGTGCAGAGTCCGTGTGCGTTTCTAACTGGGTTGTGCTGCGGTGTCCCCAGTCTCTGTCCCGCTGGAGGCAGGTTCCTCCCATGTTGTGCGGTTGGGTTGTCGCCTGTCCCGCCCGCCGCCCCTCCGCCCGCCCCATGGCTTCCCTTGAAGCCCAGAGGCTTGTCACTTGTGCGGAAAAGTGACTAAGCCACGAAGCGAGGTTGCAGTGATGTTTCTAGGTGCGTGCAGTGAGCTACCCAGATCCACCTACGTGAAAAAGGTACAGCTGAATGTAACAACAGAAGAATAAACCTGCAGCACAGTGTGGAACGGGATGGTGTTGTGGTTTGTGGGTTAAGCCTTCACCTGTGACGCCGGCGTCCCACGTAGGTGCAGGCTCCAGTCCTGGCTGCTCCACTTCCCATCCAGCTCCCTGCTGACGCCCCTGGGAGAGCAGCGGAGCATGGGCCAAGTGCTGGGCCTGCACCCATGTGGGAGACCGGGGTGGAGCTCCTGGCTCCTGGCTTTGGATCAGCTCACTCCGGCTGTTGCAGCCATTTGGAGAATGAACCAGCAGATGGAAAGCTTTCTTCTGTTTGCCTCTCCCTTAAAAAAAGAAAAAAAATGGGGGGGGGGGGAGAAAGAGAGGAAGGAGGGGAGACCTAAACAAACAAACCAAACAAAAACAATTGAAGTCGTTTCTGTCCCTGGGTTGGGAGGTGCCTACCCCAGGCGACCAGTGTCAGCTGGCTGCAGTTGAGGCCCGCTGTGGAGCTGCTGTGGAGCCCACGCGGGGATGACCAGGGTGGTCCCACACAACACAGGAAGAGCGAAGTTGGGGACCCCTTGCTTCTCAGTGTCTTCAGCACTATTTTTTTTAAGATTTATTTTTATTGAAAAGGCAGATTTACAGAAAGAAAAAGATCTTCCGTTTACTAGTTAACTCCCCAAGTGACTGCAACGCTTGGAGCCGATCTGAAGCCAAGAGCCAGGAGCCAGGAGCTTCCTCTGGGCCTCCCTTATGGATACAGGGTTCCAAGGCTTTGGACCGTCCTCACCTGCTTTCCCAGGGAGCTGCAAGGGAAGTAGAGCAGCCAGAACACAAACCGGTGCCCATGTGGTATTCCCGGTGCGTGCAAGGCAAGATTTAAACACAGTGCTGAGCCTTGTTTGTAGCACCTTAAAGAGGAGCTGCTCGGAGAGACTCCCGCTGCTCGGGCACGTGTGCAGTCTTGGGCTAGGCTCTCACTAGGAGCCGCCGGGACCTCCCCAGCTCTCTGCACACCCAGCACGGGGCGCACCTACCCCTGGGAGCCCTTTCTGGGGTCTCCCCAGCTCTCTCTGCACCCAGCACGGGGCACACCTACCCCTGGGAGCCCTATCTGGGTCTCCCCAGCTCTCTCTGCGCACCCAGCACGGGGCGCACCTACCCCTGGGAGCCCTATCTGGGTCTCCCCAGCTCTCTCTGCACCCAGCACGGGGCGCACCTACCCCTGGGAGCCCTTCTGCCCCTTCCCTAAGGCTGTGCCCGTGTCCTCAGAGTGCTCACCAGAGCCTGTGGGATGGCTGGAGAGGGAGGGACTCGGAGCAGTGAACGTCAGGGTCCTCACCCCATCCCCTTCTCTGCCGTCCAGGTCCATGTGCACACGCTCACATCTGTGCATGTACACACGCGTGGGCATCTGCGGTACACCCCTGTGTGCGCACCTGGGTATACACGTTTCCACACACACCTGTGTGTATGCACACTCCTCCATGTATGTGTGCTCACACATATCTAGGTGTGCAGCAGCCACACAGGCACACCCATGCACCCGTACACGGCCACGCGTGTGCACCCGTTGCCTGCCACCCCGATGGCTCTGCTCACGTCCTAAGGGCAGGAGTGTGGACCGGCTCTGCTCACCTCCTAAGGGCAGGAGTGTGGACCGGCTCTGAGCACCTCCTAAGGGCAGGAGTGTGGAGCGGCTCTGCTCACCTCCTGAGGGCAGGAGTGTGGAGCGGCTCTGCTCACCTCCTGAGGGCAGGAGTGTGGACCGGCTCATTTACTCTGTGACAGGCTGCGAGCGGCTGGTGTGAAGGCTGGTGTTAAGGCTGTTAAGGTTGTTGCTGTTCCTGGTCTGGAGGTCACAGTGCGCGATGGGGTAGCCCCGTGGATGGTCTAGAGCAGCGCCAGAAAGCAGAGCTAGGGGGCTCTCAGCTTTCATAACCACCGTTCCTGACACCCAGGACCTCCCACTGGGCCCCGAGGCCTGTCAGCTGTAACTGGGATTTAGTTGTTCCTCAGGACCGTGGGCTGAACTGGTCGGGGACGTTGGGGCGTTGGGGTCTGCTGCCTCACTCGTAGGAGCTGCGTCAGGGTTATGTGTAGCTGTGTCCAGGTGGCCGTGTCCTCCCACACTGCCCAGCAGGAGGTGGGTGGGAGCAGCCATGGCTGCCCAGTCCCGTGGGCCGGGGTGCCCGGGGTGGGGTGGGTGAGACGCAGCCCCAGCGCCCCTGCTGCTCTCCAGGGTGTCTCCGGCTGCCCTGGTGTTCTGTGCCCGTTTTCCAAATGAAAACAGAAGAGCACATTGCTCAGGAATCTGGACGAAGCTCTGACAAGACGGGGCGGACTCCGCACCAGGCAGGCCACATCCGCGCTGCCAAGGGCGGGGCGGTCCCCGAGGGCGGCCAGACCTGGGGCCTCAACTTGCCGAGGGCAATGAGGTAGACGGGGGGTTGTCCGTTCTACCCCCTTACCCTGGTCCCTGACATCTCCAGGCTGGTCAGGCGTGGCGGTTCCCACGGTTGGCCCCTCCTGGGTATTCATGGAAGGGTCCCTTGCTGTCCACTGCCGCTGCCCCAGAGCTTGCTCCCTGCTGGGGCGGCAACATGGACACTCAAGGGGAGCCTACTGGACCCTGAAGGCCAACGAGACGTCCTGCCCGGGAGGCACAGGGTCCCCCGAGGCCAGACCCCATGTCCACACATGGAGAAGCTGCTGTGGGGTCCATATGTCCTGTGTTCCCCCGTCAGTGGGTTCCTCATGTTAGGCTCTGTGAGCTGACCACGTGGGGACACCTGGTGGCTACTCCAGGAGTGACCAAGTGTCCAGAGCCTGCAGGGAGAGGGGGTCATGCCAGTGTGTTTGGGGCATGTCTGAGTCTGCCCAGCACTGGGACAGCTGGACACAGGTGTGAGAAAAGAGCTGTGGATGATATACAGGTGTGTGAGGACACAGCCGTGGACAGCACGCAGGGGGCACACACAGGGGACCTCTGCCCTTTGCACGGCTCCTGGCTGCTCCATCGCAGCTGCTGGGGGACGGTAAGCTGTGACAGCCACACCCCTCTCCCCATGGCCTGGAGCAGACGCCGCGGGTACTGTGTCGATCTGCTTCAGGATTGGAGAGGTGCAGTGTGAGCACGCCTGTGGGCACAGGCAGAGCGTGTGTGAGCAGGACTGTGTGTGTGAGGGTCACATGTGGGCACAGGCAGAGCTGTGTGTGAGCAGGACTGTGTGTGTGAGGGTCATGTGTGGGCACAGGCAGAGCGTGTGTGAGCAGGACTGTGTGTGTGAGGGTCACGTGTGGGCACAGGCAGAGCTGTGTGTGAGCAGGACTGTGTGTGTGAGGGTCACGTGTGGGCACAGGCAGAGCGTGTGTGAGCAGGACTGTGTGTGAGGGTCACCTGTTGAGGGGTACAATTAATATCATGTGTGGGTGATGGGAATCACACCCGTGATGGTCACGTGTGTGTGTTCATGTGTGAAATGGGACGTGGGCCATGGATTTGCCCACCTCTCCTGGGCTCAGGCTGGGCAGCCTGTATGTGTATGTGTGTGCATGTGAAATGGGACGTGGGCCATGGATTCGCCCACCTCTCCTGGGCTCAGGCTGGGCAGCCTGGCACAGGTGGGCACAGGCTCGTTGTTGGTGGGGAAGCTGCTGGAGCACCAGGTCCTGGCTTCTCTTGGTCAGTGTCAGGGCTGCCACTGGGCAGGTGGCACTGCCCACCACCCCCTGCTGGTGTCTACTCCTGCTGCTGGCATTTCTGGTTTCTCCCGGTTCAGGGGGCTCAGCGCATGGGGTCCCCCCACACTGGACTCAGTCGCCAGGCATGGGTTCCCCCATCCCGGACACTCTTGATGGTTGTCCCCAGAGCCCCAGGGGACCTGAGTGTCCCCAGAGAATCAGTCCTTCACCTGGGCTTGGTGGCCCCGCTGGCAAAGCTGTCCTGCTCCTTGTTAGGCCAGTGCCTCGGCCCAAGCCAGCAGGAAACAGCGTAGCCCTTGAGGTTGTCCACCCTCTGGGGCCAGCTTGTGTGCTGGGGTGGGAGTGGGCACCTGACCTAGGGCCAGGGAGCTGCATCTCTGGAGTGCCCCACAGAACCCCTGTCGGCCTCTGCATGGGGGCCCCAGGGTGCAAGGGGCAGGGCTCAGCGGTGCAGCCGGCCAGTACTGCCCAGAGCTGGGGGCTGGGACGGCAGACCTCTGGTCCCTGAGGAGCCCTCCTGGGGTAGACTCAGCCCCAGCACAGAGGGAGGGCTCTGGGGGAGCTGGGCAGGGGGCACGCGTGTCAGTGACCATGGGACACAATCTGGGACCCACAGCGGGTACTACAGAACCTGGCCTCCGTTACCACATTGTCCTTGGGGACAAAAGTTACTGCAGTTTTATGTGGGAGGGGGCTGTCTGGTGGGCCCGGGCGTGGGACTGTGGACACGGCGCCTGCCAGCCCATGGTCCCGGGGAGCCAAGGCGCAGTCTGCACTGGCCGCACCCTGCTGTCCTTTGCATCGCTGCCTGGAGCCGGGCTGTGGGGAGGGAAGGCTGCGTGAGGAGCTGCGGAGGATCTGCTGGCTGCTCAGTGGGGGCAGCGTGTGCGGCCCCTGCGAGCTCAGGAGGAGCTGGACAGCCCGTCCCTCAAGCCCTGGCTGCCCTGGGCGAGCCAGGAGCCGGGCAGGTGTGGAAGCTCTTCTTCCTGCCTCCTGGGAGGGAAGGTGGAGCAGCAGGGCCGGGCGGGAAGCAGGAGGGGCGGAGCCCAGCGGCCGGGGCGGAGCCCAGCGGCCGGGGTGGAGCCCAGCAGCCCCGCCTTCGGAGGACCGTAGGCGGCTGGGCGGCCTGGCCTCTCACTGCCCCGATGGCTCCCGACCCCCGCGGCCGCCTTGGCCTGCTGCTGCTGTTCACCTGCTGCGTGCCGATCGCCTGGGCCCAGTTGCTGAATTGGATATGGGCCACCGAGAATGTCAACCCCTTATCCAAGTGGGTCCCCAAGCCCCTCGGCAGCCCTGTGGAGCCCACGCTGGGACTCACCACGCATGGGGACCTGGGGCATGGCCCCACAGAACCCGAGGCCAGCCGGAGCCCAGCGCCTGCCGACACCAGCCCTGATACCACCCTGGCCACGAGCCCAGGCACGACCAAGGAAGGGAATGTCGCTGGAGTCGGAGCCCAGATCCTGAACGTGGCCGCGAGCATCCGGAGCTTTGTCCAGCTGTGGGATGAGGCCGCTCCCACTGAGAGTGCTGCTGGGGTGGCCACACTGGCTACTGTGGCTATCACAGACCCCCTCACCCTCCCAAGGCCACCTGATGACCCCCAGGAGCACAGAGACGCTCTCGGGCCCAGCACTGGAGCCCTGGATGCCCCGACGACCACCGCTAACGCGGTGCTGGCACCGACCCCACCACTAACCTCCTCTGGACAGCCCCAGGCATCGTCGGGGGTGTCTCCAGGTAGAACCGCCCTGTCTTCCCCGCCTGGTGGGGCCCCTCCCTGGGGAAGTCCCACGCCCTTGAGACAGCCCCAGGATCTGCACAGCAGCAGAGGACCCCGGCCCATGGCAGCCACCCCCCGTCGGCAGCGGTCAGAGCAACTTGGTGGCGGCCATCGAGCACTGCGCCTGCTTCCCCTGGTGCTGGGTCTCCCGGGTGTACACGTGGCCCCCGCTGCTCGCACCCCCGACCTCCTGGCCTCACCTGCTCTTGCTGCGGCCCCAGCTTTCATCGGTGATGGTGGTGGTGGACCCTGGGTTTCCCACGCGGCTAACGACTCGGCTCGCTGCCTGCTCCTGCCGCCTGCCTTGCCCATGTGCAGTCACCTGGGTATCGGGCACACCTGGCTGCCCAACCACCTGCGGCATGGGCGTGGCGAGGAGGTGCAAGCCGCGGCACAGGCCTGGGGGGCCCTCCTGCAGTCCCGCTGCCACCCTTTCCTCGCCTGGTTCTTCTGCCTGCTGCTGGCACCCCCATGCAGCCTGGGCCCACCACCCGGGCCCCCGCCATGCCGCCAGTTCTGTGAGGCTGTGGAGGACGCCTGCTGGAGCCGCCTGGACGGGGGCCGGCTGCCCGTCGCCTGCACCTCGCTACCTGCCCAGGAAGACGGGTACTGTGTGTTCATTGGGCCGGCTGCAGGTAACTGGCCGGCCGATGCCCTCCCTACCCTTCCTTTGTGCCTGGCCAGGTAAGCTGGACAGGGCCTGCCTGCCCCAAGCTGAGCTGGGCGAGAGCCCGAGGGAGGAGGCTGGGGCCAGGGTTGTGGGGTGCCACCTGCACCAGGTGCCCCCTGAGCATTCACTGCAGTGTGTTCTCCCCCTTCTGCCCCTGCCAGGGTGGGGAAATAGGTACCGGGTGGTGACAGGGCCCAGGTGTCTTCACGGGGTCCCAGCCTGCCTGGAGGGGCCGCTAGCTGCTATGAAGGCCAGTGCCTGATTATGCTTAGGGCAGGAGAGGCCTCTGGGCTCTGCAGCTCAGGGCCAGCGGAGGGGCTCCAATTCTGACTTCTCTGAGCTAGGGGCAGCTGGAACAGGCTCTGCCTCCGCGTGGGTGCGTGGGGGCTGGGCCCAAGTCACTGGCCAGGCCTGGGCGTCCTGTCTGCCTGGGGAGCAGCCCTCAGTCTGGGCTCTGGAGCGGGTGGTGGGGTGGCGAGTCTTGGGCCAGGTGACCTGTCACCCAGGGAAAGCCTGGTGCCTCCGCAGACCTGGGGTTGCAGCCTGTCAGGGGCACCAGCCAGGGGGAGAGGGACCAAGCCGTGACAGGGAAGGGAAGTTCTTGGGCTGGCATGAAGAGCAGGGGCGTACCCAGGGTATGTGTGTGTGTGATGGGGTGCCCAGCTTGTTCTGGGGCTCTCCTATGTGCAGAAACCAAGGGGGCCCCGTGGCTGTGCCCTGGGCGGCCAAGGTGGGGGGAGTTCTGGGAGCAGCTTGGCCCTGGGCCCCACAAGGCCAGCCCAAGTTGGCCCTGGTGTGACTGAGCCAGCTTTGTCCCCCACCCGGCCACAGCTGGCTGAGCCCGCCCTGCCCTGCTGTTGCCAAGTGTGTGGGGAGGGCAGCCACTCCCCGCCCAGCCCTGCCCACAGGCCCCCTGCTGCTTTTGAGGCGCTCCAGGGCCCTCTGGCAGAGAGGATCTGCCGTGTGGGGTGGGGTTGGCTCTGACGCCAGTGAGGCCTGGCAGGGCTGTGTGGGGCGGGAGGTCTTGGACCGCAGCTGGACAGTTTGGCCATTTCCCCGGCAGGGTCCTGGGGGACCCTCCCATTGAGCTGACAGCCAGCACCCCTCAGACCAGAGGAGGGAGCTGGCTGCTGCTGGCCGGTGCCTGTTCTGTGTGTGGCTGGGCATGACTGGGCACACTGCCCTGGTACTCAGCCCTTCCACCCCTTGGGGTGAGCACCCCCATGTTGGACTGGGTGCTCCAGGAGGACAGGAAGCGTCAGGGTGGGGGTGGCGGTCAGGCCCAGGGAGGTCGTTGGGGTGCTTCCCCTGGCCTGGGCAGAGCCCCGGCCACTCCTGGCTGCATGCTCCGTGCGTGGGCCCTGCCCTGTCCTGCCACCTGGTGCTCTGTGCGTGGGCCCTGCCCTGTCCTGCCACCTGGTTCCGTGTAGCCATGCCACCTGCTCATCTACACACCTGCTCCTGTATGTCCCCCCTCTCTCCCTGGGCTCTGTCCAGCCAGGCTTGCACCCCACAAGGGGTGCGTGCAGTGAGGTCTGGGGCCAGCTGTGGGGGTGCACTGGGTGGTGACCAGGAGGGAGGTTGCCCTGGGGAGCCTCTACTGTGGCTGTGCCTGGTGTTGCACAGGTCCTGGGGACCTCGTGGCCTCTACCTGTGTCCCTCAGGTCTGGGGGACAGGGGCTGCCTCTAGGGTCCTGCATCCACCTGTCCCATGGTCGGGCCATCCTAGGAGCCCCGAGGGGCTGTCCAGTGGGGCTGTGCATGTCTGACCCCAGAAGCAGGTGTCCTGCTCACAGGTGAGGTCTGGGAGGCCAGTGGAGAAGAGTGGAACCCCCAGCCCGGTGTGCTGCCCTCACTCCTGGCTGGCTGCTTGTGGTCGGGGCCACGTTGCTGAGGGTCACATCCCTGTCACTGTGCCCCAGCCAGGGGCTCTCTGCTGCCTGACTCCATTCACGTTAGCCTGCGTGTGTCAGAAAGTGTAGCCATCCCTGGCGGGCCCCCGTGAGCCTGCGGTCTGCAGGAAGTGGTCACTGCGCTTGACCGAGGTTCCTTGCGGGGATGTTTGGTGGTGCCAGTCATGACTTCCTGTGGCTGCCATGTTGGGGGGCTGCTGGGTGTGTTTGGGGTCTCCCCAGTGAGCTCTGAGCCCAAAGTGGGGTCTTGGCCGGTGGCTGATATCCCATCTCCAGGACCAGTTGGCCACATGGTTGTATACCAACACATGGCTCCTCCCTGTGCCTTGCCCCTGCCAACCCTGTGCCTGGCTCGTTGCTGTGGCTTATGGCCTGTACCACTGTGAGACAGGTTGCCATGTGTTGGAAGCCAGTGGTTCCTGTCCACGCCTGTGTCATTTGGCTGCCCAGAGATGCCGGGGCTGATTCTGTCTTGGCCGCCTTGTGCTGCAGTGCGCCAGGCGTGGCTGCGTGGGCAGACCTGAGGCCGCCCTTCCGGATACGCACCGTGCGGCACAGCTGTGGGGCTGGCAGATCCGTATATGCGAGTCCCAGCAACTTCCACACTGCTTTCCAGGAATGCCACACGGAGGGACACAGGGCCCGCCTGACACCCTCCCGCGCCACCAGCTCCTGTCCTCACCGGATTACATGTGTGTGGCTCTGAGCTGCACTCCCTGGGACTGAGACACCGAGCGCCTTCCCACATACGTGTTGTGTGGGCACACTGCTCGCTGAAACAGAAGGCTCATCTGTCCTGCAACAGCAGAGCATGTGGTGGGGAGCGTCTCCCGTCTGCTGGGTCACTCCCCAAACTGCCAGCAGCCTGAGCTGGGCCGGTCCAGAGCCAGGAGTCAAGAGCTCCATGCGGGTCTGCCTGGTGCTCTCGGGCCGGCCGCTGCTGCTTTCCCAGGAATGTTAACAGGGAGCTGGAAGGGAAGTGCTGCGGCCAGGACTTGAACCGATAAGGAAAGCCACCATGGCATGGCCCCAGGGCCAAGCACTTTTTCGTGACTGTGTTTCTGTCTGCTCTGGGTCTACTCAAGCACTTGGTCCTTATTCGAATGCGGCTTTGATGGTGTTCCTCATGTGCTTTGGGTATTAACGCATTTTCAGATATGTGATTTGCAAAGACCATGTTGCGTTTTGTGGGCTGCGTTTTATTGCGCTAATAGTTATATTTTGACACTAAAATGCTTTCAGTTTCCATGAAAGTCAGTCTGATGTACTTGGGCCCCCACCAGGAAATCCCACAAAGCCGAATTCGCTGAACTTCTCTTTTGCAAGGTTGGGGTTCTCTGGGATCCCCATGTGTCTTGGGACAGGGTTTCTGTATCTGCCAGAACATGGCCAGACTTCTGCTCGGCGTCCGGTAGACTGCAGGTTTGCCTTGGGTGTCGTCGCCTTGGTAGCCTCCTCCTCATGGCCTGGGTCAGGTGGCGTGTGGCTCCGTCTGCCGGGACACGTGTCCCCTGGTTGGTTTTCTCCTTCAGCCCCCAGCACAGCCCCATGGGAGTTGTGATGTGTGGCCAGCTTCAGGCATTGCCTCTCTGTTGTATGGCCAGTCCCAACCAGGACGTGTGGATCCAGTGTGGGCCAAGCAGGAGGACGGACGGTGGGCTGGGCAGGTAGGCACAGTGTGGGTCGGGCAGGTGGGCGCAGTGTGTGCCAGGCATGTGGGCACAAGAGCCTTTGCTGCTGGGTCAGGTGAGAGGTCCTTAAATGTACCTGTGGCTGCGGCCCAGGCAGGTTCATCTGCAGGCTGAGCCACATAGCCGTGTGTGGGGTCCCAGCACACAGGGCCTCCTTCCCTGTGACTGGCGTAAGCCCCCTGTCACCCCTGCCAGCCTGTTTCCCGAGGGAGAGGTCCTGAGCCACCAGGTCTCTGTCCTGGCCTCTGTGGGCCAGCCGGGGGCCGTAGGCCAGCCGGGGGGTGGTCCCCCTTCCCAGGAAGGCCGCATCCCCTGCAGTGCAGCTGGGCCGGGGCGGGCAGTGTGGGAGGTGGTGAGTCAGCGAGAGCCAGGATCCGGTGATCCGGTGACCCCTGTGGAGCCTGAGGAATGTGGTGGGGAGGAGGGAGCGGCTTGGGAAGAGTCTCTCTCGGGGGACCTGGCTGGGGTCTGAGGCCAGGAGTCGGCAGCTGCAGCCTGCTGCTTCCTTCATTAGCTGGGAAGTGCGTGGTGCTTGGCTGGTCACCCCAGAATGTCCCTGAGTGGACCCCGGGCCCGTTCTTCTGATGGACAGGACTCTTGCTGCGGGGGGTGGTCATGGTGCTGCGAGCAGGAAGTGGCTACCAGGGACAGTTGATCAGTGCGCTCTGACTCCAGCCTTCAGAGAGGCCGGGTGTCACGAAAGCCTCTGACCTCCTCTTCCTGTTGGGTGCAGGGAGTTGCCAGCAGCCAGTCATCCCCTCCTCCCTGCCGCCCCGCAGAGCGAAGCCCTGACGCTGCCTTGCAGGCTCTTAAGGAGCTTGAAGGACCATGACTGTCTCAGAAATCCGAGTTCCACTCCTTGCTCCCCGCATGAGCCTGGCCTGTGGCAGGGGCCCAGCCTATGTGACTGTCTCAGGACCAGTGTACATCCACACGCGTGTCTGCTCATGAACACAGGTTCACATACACCCCCACCACACAAATCCATGTGTTCACATGTATGTCTGCTCATGTACACTCGTGCATTCACACATGTGAACCTGCACATACAGCAGGTGTGTGCACGCACACTCCAGCCATGGGCACACTTACCTCACCACAGCCTCCCAGAGACATGCCTCAGTTCTTGCTCTGAGGCCCCTGAGATGTGAGCGCCCCACTCCTGCATGTGGGCTTCCTTCCGCAGCCAGGGGACAACTTGGGGTGCCCTTCAGGGGAACTGCAAGCCCGTGGGGTATCTGGAGTGTGGTTCCATTTTGTCTGCTGGTTCTGTGCGGGGCCAGTTTCCCATGCATAGAATTCCAGGGGAGTAGGGGTGCGTCTGGAGCCTGGGAGGCATGGAGCTCAGGGAGAGGTGTGTGCAGCTGCAAGGGGTGGTGTCTGGAGCCGCGGGGGGGGGGTCATCTGGCTCGTCCTTCCCCCTCCTGCACAGCGAGGCTTCTTTCAGGTAATGCCAGCGGCGGGAGCAGGGGTGGATGGGGGGCCCCTGCTCTTGGCAGGGCGCTCCCCGCCCCAGCCACCACTCATGGTGGTGTCCCAGAGGACTGCACAGTGGCCAGTGAGTCCCTGGAGGGTAGGAAGGGCCCGTGTTTGCTAGGTCCCTGGCAGGCAGTTTTGTTACTTCTCGAGCTGTATTTATTGCAAAGATAGTTAACAGGTTGTGGGGTGGGGAGGAGAAATCTTTCATCAGCTGGAAGGAACTGGGACTTTGGGTCCTCCGTGTAGATGCAGGGGCTTGGCAGTGGGGTGCCTGTACTGCCCTCCCAGGCCATCAGCAGGGAGCTGATCACAGGGGAGCAGCAGGACCGGGTGGGTGTGTTAGAGGGTGGTGTCGGCAGGCAGGGGCTTTACCCGCTGTACCCGAGCGCCAGCCCGTTGCGCGCATGCAGGTGTCGTTGGGCCAGCGGGTCTGAGGGGTGAGGAGCAGGGCTGCCACGTGCGGTCTTGGTCCCCGTGGGAGGTGAGGGACACAGGCCTCACCAGTCCTCTCCTCTTGCAGAGGGCTCCGGCGATGAGGTGGGGCTGCTGCAACTGCTCGGGGAGCCCCCACCCCAGCAAGTCACCGAGGTGGAGGACCCCGACGTCGGGCTGGCCTACGTCTTCGGGCCGGACGCCAACAGCGGGCAGGCGGCCCACTACCACTTCCCCAGCCCCTTTTTCCGGGACTTCTCACTGCTGTTCCGCATCCGGCCAGCCACGACACAGGCAGGGGTGCTGTTCGCCATCACGGACCCAGCACAGGCCGTGGTCAGGCTGGGCGTGAAGGTCTCAGAGGTGCAAGACGACCACCAACTCATCTCGCTGCTCTACACGGAGCCAGGCACCAGCCCGACCCGCACAGCTGCCAGCTTCCGCCTGCCTGCCTTCGTGGGTCAGTGGCTGCGCTTTGCGCTCAGCGTGGATGCTGGCCACGTGGCACTCTATGTGAACTGTGAGGAGTTCCAGAGGGTTCCCTTTTCACGCTCGGCCCAGAGCCTGCCGCTGGAGCCGGGCTCTGGCCTCTTCGTGGCTCAGGCCGGAGGAGCTGACCCTGACAGGTTCCAGGTAAGCTCTGTGTGGGGGTGGCAGGAACAGCAGGGACCACCTGGCTTCTGTGGCTCCTGTGGTCAACACTACCCTGTCATGGTCAGGAGCCCCATCTATGTGGACCCTGGTGGACAGGGCCACAGGGGTTGATGACCACAGAATTGGGAGTCCCCAGCCACTTTGAGTGACCAGACCCCATCTGCCGTGGCCTTCTGCCTCTGCGGAGGTGGCCAGGACCCTGAGCAGGGACAAGGCCTTGTGGGTGCCCTCGGCTGCGCTGACTCACTGGTGTGGATTCTGGCACTGGGTCCCTGTGGGCGACCTCGGGACAGAGAGTTAATTATTGTCACACTGAGGCTGTTTGTTTGAAGCTGAGCCGCGTCCTGGCCCTGACGCTGACCTCCCGTCCTTGACTGAGTGTTTAACCCCCAGGGGTCAGGAGCCCTGGGCCTCCGTGTGTTCTCCCAGTCTGCACAGTGAGCCGGAAGGAGACGGCATCCCTGTCTTGCCGTCTTGGGGGCAGGATTTAGACATTTGTGGAAGGGAGTACATCTGTGATGGAGTGGCACCTGGGGTCTGTGCATGCATGGGCCCTGTGATGCCATGTGGGCAGGGCGCCAGCCTGGGGCGGGTTTGCATTTTCTCTTGTAGTGTTGGCTTTTTTGTTTCTAGGATGGACTGAACTGTCTTGTTGATTCGTAGATTCTCTTTACATATGCACAAGACAAGCCTTGGGCTTCTGTGTAGTCGGTCTAGTCACAGCTTGTCCACTGTCCTCTGGATGTGGCCTGTGGACACATGCAGGCCCCAGGCATCCCATCAGGGTTGCAGGTCCCTTGTCTGCAGCTCATGTTCTGAGACCCCAGGCACTTCAGTTCTCTCTGTGGGTCCCCAGCTGGGAGGAGGAGACACGGGAGAGCAGAAGAGAGGTGGGGAGGTTCTCGGCCTCTGTGACCCTCTCAGGAAGGCCTCGTGCTGTGTGTAAGCTCTGAAGTTTGCAGAGCCAGCCCAGCACTGCGGGCACCTCATGGCATGCGACAGTGAGGTCCCTGGCCACCCAGGCACCTGTGGTTCCCCTCAGGACCGGGCAGCACCGTTCTCGCATTGGCCCCTTCCCCAGCCCAAGCTGTGTGCCCAGCAGGGCCTGCGCCTGAGTGTGTGCCCCGTGTCTCCTGTGACCCACCATGCCCCGTGTCACCCACTGTGCCCCGTGTCACCCACTGTGCCCCATGGTTCCTGTCACCCACTGTGCCCCGTGTCACCCACTGTGCCCCATGGTTCCTGTCACCCACTGTGCCCCGTGTCACCCACTGTGCCCCATGTCTCCTGTCACCCACTGTGCCCGTGTCTCCTGTGACCCACTGAACCCATGGTTCCTGTGACCCACTGTGCCCCGTGTCTCCTGTCACCCGCTGTGCCCCGTGTCTCCTGTCACCCACTGTGCCCGTGTCTCCTGTCACCCACTGTGCCCGTGTCTCCTGTCACCCACTGTGCCCGTGTCTCCTGTCACCCACTGTGCCCCATGGTTCCTGTGACCTGCAGTGCCCCATGGTTCCTGTCACCCACTGTGCCCCATGTCTCCTGTGACCCACTGAACCCATGGTTCCTGTCACCCACTATGCCCGTGTCTCCTGTCACCCGCTGTGCCCCGTGTCTCCTGTCACCCACTGTGCCCCGTGTCTCCTGTCACCCACTATGCCCGTGTCTCCTGTCACCCGCTGTGCCCCGTGTCTCCTGTCACCCACTATGCCCGTGTCTCCTGCTCTCCCTGCACAGGAAGGGGTCCCCAGTCCTAGTTTGTTCACTGCCCTTTATCTCTGGAACTCGGCCCTCACTCTGGCTTTGACCTCTTTGGTTGATGTCAGCCGTCTTGTTTGTCTAAATGTTCCACTGGCGTCCTTTGGCCCCCAGGCCACACAGAGCTTGAGAGCTGTAGGCCGCTCTAACAGTGGCCTCTGCCAGCACAGGCAGTTATGGATGTGAATTTTCTTCAGCGTGCCACCATGGGCATGCCGCCATGGGCACACCGCCATGGGCCAGTGGTGAGTGTGCTGAGACCTCAGGGTGGCACCACGGAACAAGCCGTGTATGTCCAGCCCTGCCAGACCCCATGGCTGACCAGGGAGCCTGGGGCACCCACAGTTCTGACCTTAGCCCGGCTCACCGAGCCATTTTTACGGATTTGGGGAGCCTGGGGGTGGCAGGACCCTGAGGAGAAGCCAGCACGTAGCAGTTAGCAGTGGACAGTGGTGGCAGGGTCCAGAGGAGGGAGGGACGGCCCCACCGCCTGGCTGCTGTAGTTCGTACTGTCCTGCGGGGAGCCGTCACCTGGGGAACCTCACCACGGCAGCTGTGGTGTGTCACGGGGCCGTGTGCTGTGAGCCAGAGGGTCTGGCGTTCAATGAGGCCGTGCACCGTGTCTGCTCGCGCACCTGGCGTGTGATGTAACCGTGCGCCGTGTTTGCTGTGGGACACTCTGATCTCCCGCCCAGCGCTCTGGATTTCATGGTTTTGGGTTTCAAGTCCAGCAAATATTTGCAGGGAACCATGTGGCTTCTGCACAGCTGCCTGTCCCCAGAGTGTGTCCCGCATGTGGAGCACCGGGAGGGCCGTGGGAGGCAGGCAGGGGCTTCTGTGCGGCCTCTGCCATGTGTCCCCTGCTAGGTGTGCAGGAGCCACTCAAGGGGACCACCCCCCGGCCTGACTGTGGGGTTTCCCCAGCTCCGCCCATGGCAGGTGTGCGTGGCCTGCAGGAGCCCCCAAGCCCTGCCCCGTGCGCGCCCCGAAGGCCTCTGTGCTGGGAACAGAGCCCCCCCAGGTCCTGTGCAGAGCTAGGGGATCCTGGAACACATGACATACACACACTCACTGACATCTTATCTTGGGACTTGCTCACACGCATGCAGTCACACGCTTACGGACTGTACAGTCACTTTCTCACAGGCATACGCACCTGTTCAGCCGTCCCAACATGGACACATGCCACATGAGGGCACATGTGCATGGTCATGGGCTCCCACAAACGTGCTCACACTGCACACACCATCACTCGCATGGACTACATGTGGAATGTCACTCTCACAGGTGTGCGCATCTGGTAACACACGTAGTGACACACTCCCACATCGCGAATCCACACACCTTACCATGCGCACACCCGTCCCTGGCACAGTCCAGCACTTTATGATCCTGAGGTTCCCAGAGGGCCAGGTTCCTGGGCTGGACTGACCCCCCATTCCCTGTCCTCCACCCCAGCTCTGTGTGGAGCCCCTTGCTGCCCTGTTCTGAGTCTGGGGCTGGCCCGAGCGTGTGGTGGAGGGCATGGGTCCTGCTAAGCCAGCCTGTGGCACCTGTGCCGAGTGGTCAGGCCCTATCCTGTGACCTGTGTGCCCTCCTGGTGCCCCAGGCCACAACCGGGGAGGATGATGGATCTGTCCTGGGGAACTCTGGAACAGGGAGACTGTGCTGGCATGACGGAAGCGGGTGTGGGTGTGTCCACTGTGTCCCTGCTGCTGTGTGAGGGGAGGACAGACAGGACTCAGGTGACTGAAGAGGGGTTCATTCCGGAAGCTTCCTTCCTCTGCAGCACTGCCCACCAGCAGAGGACATTGGTGGTGGCCCAGCTCCCAGGGACACCTGTGCTCTGGTGTCCTCAGGCCAGGATGGGCCGCTGCAGGTGATAGCACAGAACTCTGTAGAAACCCTGACCTTTCTGAGAACAGAGAGGACACTGACCACCCAACCTGCCCCCGGGCTCAGGGTTTTGGTGAGGATCCTGTGGCCAGCAGCAGGTGCCACAACCCTGGGCCCATGGTCATCCACGGCACTCTCCGGCCATGCCCTGCACGGCTACCAGTGGCCATGGCGCTTCTGCATTTTTCCATATTTGGGAAAATCCAAAATGATGCCCGTGTCAGACTTCAGTGTCCACACGTGAGTGCTCTGCAACAACCCCTGAGGCTGTGGGCTGCTGGTGGCCAGCGCTGCCGACCCCCTGAGGCTGTGGGCTGCTGGTGGCCAGCGCTGCCGACCCCCTGAGGCTGTGGGCTGCTGGTGGCCAGCGCTGCCCACCCCCTGAGGCTGTGGGCTGCTGGTGGCCAGCGCTGCCGACTGGGGGAGCGGCCAGGCTGAGAGCTCCAATACCCCATGCTGTTCGCTCTTGAAAAGGCCTGCCACCCCCACCATCCCTCCATCCTGGGGGTGTGAACTGCCACCCAGAATCCTCAGGGGGGTCTTGGTTAGGCAGCAGGGATGGTGAGAGGCAGACTGATAGCATGTGGCACCCCTATTGTCCCCCAGCCTGGACACCTGTCACACTCAATGTTGGGAGGGGCGTCACCTGGTGCCATGAGCCCCTGTAGGGCTGGGGCTAGGGTGGGCTGGGCTGGGCAGGGCCACCCTGGATCTGTGGTGACCTCTGTCCTCTGTTTAGGGGAGCATTGCCGAGTTGAGTGTGCGTGGGGACCCACAGCTGAGCCCCCAGCACTGCCTGGATGAGGAAGACGATGATGATGGCGGGGTGAGTGATGGTTTGTAGTGAGGCTGTGACCTGGTGCTCAGAGCCCAGCAGCCTTGCTCCCCGCTATTGCTGCCAAGGGGTTCCCCCACAGTAATTGCCCCCAGGGCTGCCTGGGGCTCGGGGCACAGTGGGCATGCGTGTTGCTTATTTATGTTTAGTTGCTGTGCAGTGACTGAAGGCAGAGCTGGGCTGGCCTCGTGCTGGGTAAGGCTGCGCCATGAGCAGTTCCAACCCAGTCCCCACATGCTGACCAGGCCCAGTCCCCACGTTGACCATACCCAGTCCCCGCATGCTGACCAGGGCCCAGTCCTCGCATGTTGACCAGGGCCCAGTCCCCGCACGTTAACCATACCCAGTCCCCACATGTTGACCAGGGCCCAGTCCCCGCATGTTGACCATACCCAGTCCCCGCATGCTGACCAGGGCCCAGTCCCCGCATGTTGACCAGGGCCCAGTCCCCACATGTTGACCAGGGCCCAGTCCCCGCATGTTGACCAGGGCCCAGTCCCTGCATGTTGACCAGGGCCCAGTCCCCACATGTTGACCAGGGCCCAGTCCCCACATGTTGACCAGGGCCCAGTCCTCGCATGTTGACCATACCCAGTCCCCGCATGCTGATCAGGGCCCAGTCCCCGCATGTTGACCAGGGCCCAGTCCCCACATGTTGACCAGGGCCCAGTCCCCGCACGTTAACCATACCCAGTCCCCACATGTTGACCAGGCCTAGTCCCCACGTTGACCATACCCAGTCCCCGCATGCTGACCAGGGCCCAGTCCCCACATGTTGACCAGGGCCCAGTCCCCACATGTTGACCATGCCCAGTCCCCGCATGTTGACCAGGGCCCAGTCCCCGCATGCTGACCAGGGCCCAGTCCCCGCATGTTGACCAGGGCCCAGTCCCCACATGTTGACCAGGGCCCAGTCCCCACATGTTGACCATGCCCAGTCCCCGCATGTTGACCAGGGCCCAGTCCCCGCATGCTGACCAGGGCCCAGTCCCCGCATGTTGACCAGGGCCCAGTCCCCGCATGCTGACCAGGGCCCAGTCCCTGCATGTTGACCAGGGCCCAGTTCCTGCATGCTGACCAGGGCCCAGTCCCCACGTTGACCATACCCAGTCCCCGCATGCTGACCAGGGCCCAGTCCCTGCATGTTGACCAGGGCCCAGTCCCCACATGCTGACCAGGGCCCAGTCCCCACATGCTGACCAGGGCCCAGTCCCCGCATGCTGACCAGGCCCAGTCCCCGCATGTTGACCAGGGCCCAGTCCCCGCATGTTGACCAGGGGTGAGTTTCCTGCCACGGCAGCTGCCTCCAGCCCTAGCCTTCATTCCATGTGCCCTGCCAAGAGCATGTGGCTATGGGGCCTCCTGTCCAGGCAGACATCCTGGGTGTGCTGTCCGTAGCCTCCATGGCCACAGCTGCCCAGACTCTGGGGGGCCCAGGCTAATGTGGGGAGGGAGCACCGCAGCTCCCTTCTTGAGGATGCTGGGAACACAGTGAGGTCGCAGCCTGAAGATGCTCAGTACTCCACTGGGGCCAGGCTGTGCTCACGCTCTTTGCCTCCAACCCTTCAGGCATCTGGGGACTTTGGCAGTGGACTCAAAGAGAATGGAGAGCTGCCCATGGAGGGCATGGTGAGTGGCTGCCCTCACCCCCAACCGTGCCCACACCAGGCACTCCTCCCGTCCCTGTGGTGTCTCAGACCTGTCCTCTGTGGTGCTCCCAGAAAGGAGCCCGTGCTGGGGGGACCTCGCCAGCTGCCCAGGGAGACTATGGTTGGCAGCCCAGGCCACCCCACCCAAGGGGCCCTCTGCCGGATGACCCACTCATGCGCCTGCTCCTGCAGGGCACGTCCCGGAAACCCAGCCCACCACAGCCACCGCCGGTCACTTCTCCTCCCTTGGCTGAAGACAGCACCATAGAAGATTCCAGAACTGAAGAAACTGAGGAAACTACGGTGGCTACATTAGGAGGTAACACTCTTCTGTGTGTCCACACAGAATCTGGTATGTATGGGTGTGCACACGGCGTGTGAGTATGTAGCACCTGCACAGCATGTGTGCTGGGAGTGAGCTCCGTGTCTGCTCCGTGTGGTGTGTGTCACGTGTGTGCTAGGAGCGAGCTCCATGTCTGTGCTCTGTGTGGTATACAGGTGTGTGTCACGTGTGTGCTGGGAGCGAGCTCCATTTCTTTGCTCTTTGCGGTATACAGGTGTGTGTCACGTGTGTGCTGGGAGTGAGCTCCATGTCTGTGCTCCGTGTGGTATGCAGGTGTGTGTCACGTGTGTGCTGGGAGTGAGCTCCATGTCTGTGCTCCGTGTGGTATGCAGGTGTGTGTCACGTGTGTGCTGGGAGCTCGCTCCATGTCTGTGCTCCGTGCGGTATACAGGTGTGTGTCACGTGTGTGCTGGGAGTGAGCTCCATGTCTGTGCTCCGTGTGGTATACAGGTGTGTGTCACGTGTGTGCTGGGAGCGAGCTCCATGTCTGCTCCGTGTGGTTTGCATGTGTGTGGTCTATGTGTGTTGTGTGTGTGGTGGCCAGGGTCTGCAGGGGTGAAGGTGGGGCAGCTGCTGACACAGTGCCGCCTCATGCCTCTGTCCCCCTGCACCTTCAGGATGGGTGGGCCCCCACTCACTCTGAGGGCCTGCAGGCTGCTTCTGCGAGGGGCTTTGCACAGGGACTGGGCGGGGGGGGGGAAGGGCCGGAGCAGCAGGCTGCTGGGGAGGGTGTGTGTGTGTGTGTGTCCTGGGTGCTGTGTATGTGTGTCAGCTCTGTGCCATGTGTATGTGTGTGTGTGTCCCCTGGAAACTGTGTGTAAGCGCCCCCTGGGTGCCATGTGTGTATGTCCACTACATGTCGTGTGTGTGTGTGTGTGTGTGTGTGTGCTCATGCACCCTGGTGCCATGTGTGGCCCCTCAGGGAACCCTGACTTGGTATGGTGGTCGAGATAGGTCCATCTTCCCCTTGCCTCTTATTGGGGGTGTCCTTGGCACCCTTGTCAATGCTTCTGTGGCCTCCAGCATGGCCAGGGTTGCGGGCGGGCGATTTTCCTGAAGAGCCAGTAGTGTGAACCTGTCCCTCTGCACAGAGCCTGGCTGCCCCCTGGTGGCCACGACGTGACTCACGCATGGTGTGGCTGCAGGCACTGCTGCCTGTTGGTGAGCCAGACCTGGGGGGACAGTGACCCCTGGGACCAGAAGGCTCTGGGCTGCCTGACAGGGCTCTGTGATGCAAGCAGGAACGGGGCATGTTCAGATCTCCAGAGGGGTGGACATAGCAAGGGCTCAAGGGAACTAGAGGATAGAATAGGAGGTTATGGAGCGCAGAACAAGGGCACCCCTCGCAGGTCACACCGTCCCAGGTCACACCATCCCAGGACACTCCTCACAGGTCACACTGTCCCAGGACACCCCTCACAGGTCACACAGTCCCCCAGGACACCCCTTACAGGTCACACAGTCCCCCAGGACACCCCTTACAGGTCACACTGTCCCAGGTCACCTGTCACAGGTCACACAGTCCCCCAGGACACTCGTCACAGGTCACACTGTCCCCAGCTCACCTGTCACAGGTCACACTGTCCCCCAGGACACTCGTCCCAGGTCACACTGTCCCCCAGGTTACCTGTCACAGGTCACACCATCCCAGCACACCCCTCACAGGTCACACTGTCCCAGGTCACCTGTCACAGGTCACACAGTCCCCCAGGACACTCGTCACAGGTCACACTGTCCCCAGGTCACCTGTCATAGGTCACACTGTCCCCCAGGACACTCGTCACAGGTCACACTGTCCCCCAGGTCACCTGTCACAGGTCACACCATCCCAGGACACCCCTCACAGGTCACACCATCACAGGTCACCTGTCACAGGTCACACCATCCCAGGACACCCCTCACAGGTCACACAGTCCCCCCGGTCACCCCTCACAGGTCACACCACAGGTCACCTCTCACAGGTCACACCATCCCAGGTCACACCGTCCCAGGTCACACCATCCCAGGACACCCCTCACAGATCACACTGTCCCCCAGGTCACCTCTCACAGGTCACATTGTCCTCAGGACACCCCTCATAGGTCACACTGTTCCAGGTCACCTGTCATAGGTCACACCATCCCAGGACACCCCTCACAGGTCACACTGTCCCCCAGGTCACCTCTCGCAGGTCACACCATCACAGGTCACCTGTCACAGGTCACACCATCCCAGGACACCCCTCACAGGTCACACTGTCCCAGGTCACCTGTCACAGGTCACACAGTCCCCCAGGACACTCGTCACAGGTCACACTGTCCCCAGGTCACCTGTCATAGGTCACACTGTCCCCCAGGACACTCGTCACAGGTCACACTGTCCCCCAGGTCACCTGTCACAGGTCACACCATCCCAGGTCACCCCTCACAGGTCACACAGTCCCCCCGGTCACCCCTCACAGGTCACACCACAGGTCACCTCTCACAGGTCACACCATCCCAGGTCACACCGTCCCAGGTCACACCGTCCCAGGACACCCCTCACAGGTCACACTGTCCCAGGACTCCCCTCACAGGTCACACTGTCCCCCAGGACACCCCTCACAGGTCACAGGTCACGTTGTCCTCAGGCATAGCTCAGATTGCCCCAGATCACCCCTCAAATGTCATAGGTCATGTTGTCCCAGTATACCTCTCAGAAGTACAGGTCATAGGTCATGCTCTCCCGTGTCACCTCCGTGTCCCGGGTCGCCTCCCACAGGTCTCAGTGCTGAAGGTGCAGTGGGCGTCCAACAGCCCTGAGACAGTTTGTCTCACTGCCCTCAGATCCCTGAGCCAGACGTGGCTATGGGCAAAGCAGCAGAGGTCAGACGTCAACCACTCCTGTAGGCCAGCATCAGTCCACCTGTGGCCTTGGCCGTGACCCCTGCTGTGGGGGTCTGTGGCCAGGCCTCACTCCAGGTAGCATGACGCGGCAGTGGCGTTCTCAACAGAGAAGTACTGAAGACAGTGATGGTGAACTTGTCCGTTCATAGAACCAAGCACAAGGTTACATAGGAGGGTCCAGGTTAACGAGCCTCAGGGCAGTGACAGCATTTGTATTGGATATCAGCTTCTGTTCCATAGCAAAGCCTAGCCAAGCAGCACAAACGTCACGTACTTTGCCCGGTGGCACGTATAGCCAGCCCTCCACACCCTGGAGTTATTAAAATGCATCACCAGTTTGTCACCAGAGGGGCATGGGCTGGGGTGGGCAGGGCAGGAGGTGACCGAGTTACTAGAAGCGGCTGAGTTGGAGGGAAGTACCCAGAGGGTCTCCGGCTTCTTGCCAACTGTATGGGTCCACAGGGGTCTCGAGCGCCATCAGAACAGAATGGGCTCAAGGCATACGCCAAAACCATGTTCCTGCTACCCCTTGCGTAGGCCGAGTGAGCCAAGGCCCATCCTGGCATTTGCTTGCCTCTCCATGTGCTGCTGGCCTGGTCTCCTCCTGTGAGCTTTCACCACAGGCGGGGGGCCCTGATCCTACCGCTGGTGCTGGCCACTGACCACTCACCACTTGGTCCATCAGAGGCAGAAGCCAGCAGCACACAGCCCTGATCACACCTCACGCATCTCATGCCCCTGGAGAGAAGGTCCCTAGGACACCGTGGGCCCGCACAGGTGGCCAGGTCATGCTCAGAGCAATGTGGGGTCACCAGGGGGACCTCAGATTGCCAGTGACCTCTAGCTCCCGGGACACACCAGTGTCAGGGAGAGGTGCCGATGCGTGTGTAAGCCCTGATGGCTCCAGATCAGATGACAAAGTGAGGTGTGTGTGATATTGTCAGCTGTGTGAACGAGAGGATGTATGGTGTAAGTGTGATAGCACACGTCTGCGTGTAAGTGGTATGTCATGCATGGGTGTGTTGGGTGTAAGTGTGCTGAGTGAGGAGAGTGTGGCATGCAGCCTGTGGTGGGCATGGCGTGCACCACACTGTGTGACGTGCTGTGTGGTGTTGTGTGGTATATACACCTTGTGTGATGTGTTATGTGTGGTGTGTGGCGTGGTGTGTGGTGTTGTGTGGTGTATACACCTTGTGTGATGTGTTATGTGTGGTGTTGTGTGACGTGGTGTGTGGTGTTGTGTGGTGTATACACCTTGTGTGATGTGTTACGTGTGGTGTTGTGTGGCGTGCACCACACTGTGTGACATGGTGGTGTGTGGTGGTGTGTGGTGGTGTGTGGCGTGGTGTGTGGCGTGGTGTGTGGTGGTGTGTGATGGTGTGTGGCTGTCACCACCAGCTGTCAGCTCTCTCCTCATCTGTCCTGAACAACAGCTGCGACTCCTCCACCCGAGGGCACCTGGTGCAGCTGGGTGTGGGCGGCAGCACCCAGGCAGGGCCTGCAGGAGCCCTTGGGACTAACAGCGACACCCCTGCCTCTCCACAGCGCCCACGCTTCCTGCCTCAGACCTGGTGTCCACGCGGGATGAGGGTGTGCAGAGCCCTGCAGGCCGCCTGGAGAAGGTGAGGCTACTTCCCTGACCCACAGGGAGCCATAGTGTTTGTGCCCCACTCAGGGAAACCCTGATGAGTCCCTTTGCTCTGTGCCCTGCCCGCTTTCTTCCTGGCACATGGCGCTGTGGCCTGGTCACTGTGTGTCACCGTCCCACCACTGTACACATTGTGGATCACATAGCCTGAGCAGGAACTTGGGACACACAGGGGCACACGTGTGTGCCATCCCAGGTGCACACAGGGGCACACGTGTGGACCATCCCAGAAGCACATGTGTGGGCCATCCCAGGTGCACACGGTGGCATACGTGTGGACTTTCCCAGGAACACACGGGCACGCACACGTGTGGGTCTCTTCACCCTTGCCTTTTGTCCCTGTCTCCAGGGAGGCCTGAAGGGACAGAAGGGGGAGCCAGGAGCTCAGGGTCCGCCTGGCCCGGCTGGCCCTCAGGGTCCTGCAGGCCCAGCGGCTCGGGACCCCGATGGGCTGCCTATCCCGGGGGCACAGGGGCCTCCTGGGCCACCAGGGCTACCGGGGAAGGACGGCACCCCAGGGAAGGACGGCGAGCCGGTGAGTGCTTGTCTGCATGTCTGGAAGTTGAGGCTCTGCGGGGGGATGGCATCGGGGTGAGGACCCAGAATGTGCTGGGAGCTGGGTGGAGGTGGGATGCAGGACCCGGTGCAGCAGAGACCCCTCACCAGGGTGCTGTCTGGGGGCTCGGCTGTGCAGGTGGGCCCGCTGGGCAGCTGCGTCCCCTGTTGTGGTTCAGGGGCAAGGCTGACCACCAGCACTGAAGCTGTTCTTGCACTTTTCCAGGGTGACCCCGGCGAAGACGGGAAGCCTGTAAGTTTGCTACTTGCGAGGTGTGCACAGGCCCTGGCTTTGTGCCCCAAGGCAGCAGAGCATGTAGCTGCTTGGCAAAGAGGCTGCAGGCAGGAGTCAGGGAGAATGACAGGGCATGTGGAGCCGAGCCGGGAGCGTGGGGGCAGGCGCGCCTTGGAGGTGCCTCCCAGACAGACGTGTTTGGAACCCACATGGCGTCTCACCGATGGGCTCACCTGGAGAGCCCACGTGTGGCCACATGAAGAGGAGCCGGGCCCGGGGCAGTCCCGTGTGAATCATCTCAGCCCCGTTTCTGTCATTGGAAACAGAATTACTGTTGTCAAGCACATCACACACACACACATCACAGTGCAACATACGTGCACAACACTACACATGTGTAATTGTATAGGACATGCCGCACACATGTGCATTGTGTGTGTGAATACAGGGCACGCGTGTGCATGTGTGGCCCCTCATGTGTAGCACACACACACATTGACAGCCAGGTGCTGCTCTTTGTGGGGTCGCTGGTGGGCACTGCTGTTACGAGGGGTGGGTCACACGGTGGTCCTGGATCCTCTGGGAGGGGCCCCGCTCCGCAGGCCTCACCCGGGGTGAGCACAGGGAATGGGACAGGATGCATGGGGCCCTGATGGGTCCTGCTTTTGCCTTCCAGGGTGAAGCTGGGCCACAAGGTTTCCCGGGGACTCCAGGAGATGTGGGCCCCAAGGGCGAAAAGGTGTGTGGTGCCTCTCCTCTGCTGCCGCCCCAGGGTGCCTTGTGCCTCTCCTCTGCTGCCGCCCCAGGGTGCCTTGTGCCTCTCCTCTGCTGCCGCCCCAGGGTGCCTTGTGCCCGCCGCGTGACAGCCTTGCCTTTTGTTCTAGGGGGACCCTGGGGTTGGGCCGAGGGGACCTCCAGGACCCCAAGGACCTCCAGGGCCACCAGGACCTCCGTTCAGACATGACAGACTGGTAAGTCACACGTTAGGAGCCGGGGGCACCCCGGCCAAGGCAAGGACAGGGCCGTGGGCGCTGTCCGGCCAGGGTCTCAGGCCTCCACTGCAGGAGCCGGGGGCACCCCGGCCAAGGCAATGGCAGGGCCGTGGGCGCTGGCTGGCCAGGGTCTCAGGCCTCTGCCTTGCCCACAGACCTTCATCGACATGGAAGGATCTGGCTTTGGGGGTGAGCTGGAGACGCTCCGGGTAAGTGCTGGGGTTGGGGGAAGACTCAGCTGATGTCCCCCAGCACCTGTGGAGCAGGGACCCACGGGGACGGGGATGAGGCCCTGTGTCTGTCTCCCTGTGCAGGGTCCTCGTGGCTTCCCTGGGCCCCCTGGCCCTCCTGGAGTCCCAGGCCTGCCGGGCGAGCCAGGCCGCTTCGGTGTGAACAGCACGCACTCCCCGGGCCCTGCAGGCCTCCCCGGAGTGCCTGGGCGACAGGGGCCCCCTGGTGTCCCTGGCCCCCCGGTAAGTTGGTCCGCCCCTCTCACTCACTGCCCTGTCTTGTCCTCCACCTCCCTCCACCCCTGTCGGGAGGGGCAGCTTGGGCCGTGGGATGCTGACCAGCTGGGGAAACTGATCCTTTTTGGGGTCTCCAGGTGGCTCACCGATGACAGGAAGTCAGGGCCCACCACGAGGGGTACCCAATGTCCCTGGGTTCCCGGTGCCAGCCCCAGTGCCAGGAGTCTCCCTGCCATGTGCTCATAAGCATGTGAGATGTGTACCCACGCCAGGGTTGGCCTGTGATCCGGGAACTAGCCCTGCCGGGGATCCTGCCGCACGCATGTGCGCTCCAGCACAGCCCAGCCTCAGTCCCTGGCCCCGCACTGCCTCCCAGGATGGCCTTGATGGCCCTGCCATGGGTGCCTGCCCTGATACCCCTCCCAGCAGTGTTTGACTAATAACTGAAAAACCAAAAAACAGAAGTGAAGCCTAGGAAAAGAAGCTGGTGCCGTGTGCTGAACTCTGTTCTGTGTGCTGAGCCCTGTTCCGTGTGCTGGACTGTGTTGCGTGTGCTGAGCTGTGTTGCGTGTGCTGAGCTGTGTTCTGTGTGCTGAGCCCTGTTCCGTGTGCTGGACTGTGTTCCGTGTGCTAAGCTGTGTTCTGTGTGCTGAGCCCTGTTCCGTGTGCTGGACTGTGTTCCATGTGCTGAGTCCTGTTTCATGTGCTGAGCTGTGCTCTGTGCTGAGCCGTGTTCAATGTGCCGAGCCGTGTCCCGTGTGCTGAGCCATGTTCTGTGTGCTGAACCGTGTTCCATGTACTGAGCCATGTTCCATGCACTGAGCTGTGTTCTGGTTCCTGTGGTTGGGTCTCCCATGGGCTGTTCCATGTCCCTGTGTGTCAGGCCCCTGAGGTGCCCATGAGTGACCATGTCCTAGGACCCACACTCTGCTTTCTTCCCACACAGGGACCCCAAGGTCCCCCAGGAAGGGAGGGGCAGCCAGGAGCGCCGGGACCGAAAGGCAGCCTTGTGAGTGAGCACCTCCTGGGGGTCGTGCCCTCCAGAAAGGGGTGGTGATAGCAGGAAGGACACCCGAGGCAGCTGTACCCATGGCTCTGGGGGTGGGGGGCTCCCTGTGGGGCGATGACAAGGGCTGTGGTGTTCATCCACTGGTTCTGGCCTCACCTGAAGCCTTCTTTCCCTACAGGGCGACGTGGGCGCCCCGGGACCCAAGGTACACATCCCAGCCTCACATCCTCACGTCACAGCTGTCTGCTGGGGGCACATGTCCAGGCAGCGTGTGGCAATGGGCAGCCAGCCCACAGCCCAGGGGCTGACCAAGGCGTCTGCTGGGGAAGAGGGCAGGGCTTATGTGGGTGGGGTGTAGGCTTGGGAAAGACCCAGGGTGACACGCACGGAAGGGAGGTAGCCCTGCCCTGGCTACCAGGTTGCCCAGTGGGAGCTTCCACACCCAGGCGCCTGTCTCCAACAGGCCTGTCCTCCAGGCTCATGGCCTGTTTGGAGACCCTCACCCAGCTTCTCCTGGGAAGGAGAGGAGCTTGCTAGAGACCAGGGCAGGCCCCTAACTACAGGCAGACCCCTTCCCAGTGGACAGCCCCCCATCCTGTCCAGGACATGGGGCTGGATAGGCGGTAGCCAGAAACTTACCCACTACTGTAGGGGCGGGGGGGGGGGTGGAAGGGGAGGGAGGTGTGGCTAAGGAATTGGAGAGCTGGAAGAAAAGGTGGGGTACTGGGGTTCCTAAAAGGGTTTAAGATAAATACATGAGCGTGTGTGCACACAGGTACAGGTCAGTGAGCATGCACAGGCCTGTGGCCGTGCGTCCTGAGCAGAGGGCTCCGCTGGGGGCTGACCTGCACTGGGCTCCCTGCTCGCCTTCCAAGGCACCGGGCTCCTGCCTCTCGCCCTGAGCGGCTGCATGTCTTCCTTGTGGCCATGCTGTGCCCTGAGGTCCCTCAGAACCTGTGTGCACCCCGCCCCCAGCCCTGCGGTGGCCAGGACCTGCACCCCACCCCGGGCTCTGCAGTGGCCAGGACCTGCACCCCACCCCAGGCTCTGCAGTGGCCAGGACCTGCACCCCACCCTGGGCTCTGCAGTGGCCAGGACCTGCACCCCACCCCGGGCTCTGCAGTGGCCAGGACCTGCACCCCACCCTGGGCTCTGCAGTGGCCAGGACCTGCACCCCACCCCGGGCTCTGCAGTGGCCAGGGCCTGCACCCCACCCTGGGCTCTGCAGTGGCCAGGACCTGCACCCCACCCCAGCCCTGCGGTGGCCCGGTCCTATACCCCACCCTGGGCTCTGCAGTGGCTAGGACCTGCACCCCACCCCAGCCCTGCGGTGACCCAGTCCTGTACCCCACCCTCGGCTCTGCAGTGGCCAGGACCTGCACCCCACCCCGGGCTCTGCAGTGGCCAGGGCCTGCACCCCACCCCGGGCTCTGCAGTGGCCAGGGCCTGCACCCCACCCTGGGCTCTGCAGTGGCCAGGACCTGCACCCCACCCCAGCCCTGCGGTGGCCCGGTCCTATACCCCACCCTCGGTTCTGCAGTGGCCAGGACCTGCACCCCACCCCGGGCTCTATGGTGGCCAGGTCCTACCCCATGCCCCCAGCCCTGCGGTGGTCAGGACCTGGCTGTCCTCAGTCTGTTCTTTCCTCTCTCCTCCTGGCCTCGCTCCTGGCAGCTGCCCCACCCTTCCTCACCTGCTCCACCTGCTCCTGGCTCCCCGGGCCGGAGGTAACGGCCGTGTGTGAGCATGCTGGTGTGTTGCACGCTGTCCCCAACCACTTGCCCTCCAAGCTGGCTCGGCTCCAGGCTGCCCAGTGTGCATTCGCCAGGGGGCATGGCCACTGGCTAGCAGTGCCCTCTTTTCTCCCCTGCAGGGCAGCAAGGGAGACCCTGGCCCCATGGGTAGCCCAGGCGAGACTGGCTTCGTGGGAGCCCCAGGGCCTGCCGGGCCCCAAGGACCCCCCGGACCCCCAGGGCCACCTGGGCCTCCAGGACCAGGGCTCGCAGCTGGATTTGTGAGTGTGCGACCCCGGGAAGCTGTCAGCCACCCCATACTCCCCTCCCTGCCCCGATCCTGAAGTCCTGAGGGCAGGTCGCAGGTACCTGCCCTGTTGGTGCTGTTCCTACACAGGACTGCACTGTTCAGCGAGGCCCAGTGACCACACATGGGGCCTTCCCCGTGCCACCTGTCCAGTGGCTCAGCAGTCTTGTCTCTCTCTCCCCCAGGAAGACATGGAAGGCTCCGGGGTTCCCTTCTGGACAACAGCCGGAAACTCTGAGGGGCGGCAGGTACCTACAGCAGGGTCTGGGCAGTGGGGCGGGAGCCCCCTGTGAGTGTGGGGAGTCCCAGGACAGAAGCCATATCTCCAGAGTAGGGGTGCCGTGTCAGCCAGACCCAGACATCTGCCCTGGGGACCCCGTCATTGCTTCATTCTCTGGCTGTGGGTTTGGAGCAGGAAACACGTGGTAGGACGTGTGTGGGAGCCGTTCCCTGTCTTACTGTTTTGTGTGCACAGTGACACGTCTGGGAATTCTGACACGTGGGGGAGAAGCTGTCTTGTGTGAATGCTGACAGGTGTCAGGGAGATGCTCTGTCTTCCGGGCACATGCGAGGCCCCTTGTATCCAGGTGGAGGCCTGGTGACCGAGTAGCCGTGGGCCTTCACGACGCGGCCCTCGCCTGGCCCTGCAGCAGCCTGGACGGCCCCGGTCACGGCCTGGACGGACCCTGGTCACGGCCACTCTGGCGCAAGAGCAGATCTCTGTTTAATCAGTGCCCACAGCAGATGGGAGCACCTCTGAGGCTCCTTGAGGCCAGCCTGAGGGGCATGTTGGGGACCACTGCCTCCTGAGGGAGCCCACACACGTGGCCTGGAGCCCAGCATGCCTTTCCCCTTGGAGACTGGCCAGTGAAGGGTATGGGGGCAAGACGAATGAGAACTTGAGGCCTGAGCCTGCCAGGTGGGCTCTGCCCCAGTGTAGCTTGGTACCACGCCTGCAGCAGCCGGCAGCCTGGTGGACAGAGGAGAAGGCCCTGGCGGTCCCAGCCACGCCGCCAGCCACGCCGCCAGCCACGCCGCCAGCCACACCGCCATGCGTGGTCCCAGGTGTTAGTTCCATGAGGTGCTGGTGCTTCCTGTTTGGGTCGGCCTGGGCCAGCTTGTGCTGATGCCAAGGATGACAGAATGTCCTAGAGCGTGGCAGAGACCACACCCACTTGCACCCAGTTCGTGGGTCTCCTGTGTGCCCCACTCCCGTGAACCCTGGGGGGATTGCAGCTCCAGGGAGTCCTCCTGGGGACATGGCGCCTTCTAGGGGGGCTGGCCACACTCACGCCTCATTCCTTTGCCCTGGCAGGGACTGCCCGGACCCCCAGGACTCAAGGTCAGTAAGGGGGCAGTCCAGGGCCCTGGACCTGAGCAGCCCTGGGGTTCTAGGCACAGTGCATCCTGGGAAATGTGTGAGCTCAGCAGAAAATCTGGGCGGAGCTAAGACCCTAGGCCAGAGAATGGGGGCTGTGTCCCAGCTTCCGGCATCACACGCGGGGCCTCCCAGACGCGGGGCCTCCCAGACGTGGGGCCTCCCACATGTGGGACCTCCCAGACGTGGGGCCGTGGGCCAGCACCCTGGCCCCTTATGACCGATGCCACCCCCAGACAGTTGGTTGGACTGGGAGGACCCCCCAGGCTCTGCAGCCACCCACATCCATGGTTCCCAGCCATGTCCAGCCCCCGGGGCTACAGGTGCTCCCTGGGGCGTTGGGGGGGGCCCAGGTGTTAGGGAGCTGCTCCTGCCCCTGAGGCTGCCCGTCACCCAGCTGGACCCTGTGCTCAGAGCTTGGGGCACTGGAGATGTATCCTAGCCAATGAGGGGGAAACTGGCATGGGCGGTGCCCTGGGTAGCCACCCCGTACCCCTCAGAGTCTCTATCCCACTTAGGGGGACCCTGGAGCAGATGGGAGACCCGGGCCCAAGGTAAGCTCCTTTGTAGCATTCTGGAGGTGGGTGGGGGGCGGGGAGGGTCCCTTGGCCCTGTACGGGGGTGCAGCTGGTCAGGGGGTGCCCACGGCTCAGAGCCCAGCTTGTCTCTCGTAGTTGAAGACTGCGCATCCTTGCTGAGTCCTGTGCAGATCTCTGGGGCACGCCCGGCTGCCCCCCACCTCTTGTCCTTGCCTGCCCACAGCCTCCAGCACTCAGAGCCCCTGACCACCGGACACCAGGGCTGTGGGATGAATTCCATGAGCACTGTGGCTGCCTCCTGGGCTCATGTGGCTGATGCTACTTCCTGTCCTTGCAGGGAGAAGTTGGTGCAGATGGTGCCCCTGGCTTCCCAGGCCTCCCCGGGAGAGATGGCACGTTGGGACCCCCGGTGAGTGGGTGCCAAGAGGGCTGAGACCCCAAGGGGCTCCCCAGGGCTGACTCCTGCCACCCCCACATCTTCCCTATGTCTGGGGTCTCCTGAGGGGAGGTTCCAGCTCCATTTCTGAAAAACTAGTTTCCTCCTGTCTCTGCAGGGTCCCAAGGGAGAAAAGGGGGTCCAGGGAGAGAAAGTAAGTGGGGGCCTGGGGGGCTTGGAGGGCCCTGGGGAAGACTGGGGGGAGTGGAGGGGCCTGCGGGTGTTGGGGAACCCTGGGAAAGACTGGGGGGAGTGGAGGGGCCTGGGGGGCTTGGGGGGCCCTGGGAAAGACTGGGGGAGTGGAGGGGCCTGGGGGGCTTGGGGGACCCTGAGGGAAACTGGGGGAACTGGGGGACCTGGGGGAGGCCTGGGCAGGCTGGGGGGAGTCGGGGGGCCCGGGTCAGACTAGGGGAAGAGGGTGGGAGCGCTGCCGTCCACTGAACGCTTTCCTGCCAGCCGTGTGGCCCCAGAGCTGGGCCCTGAGACCTCCAGTCAGCCGCAGGACTCCAGGCTGGAATGCAGTGTGACTGGGAGGGTCTCCCAGAACCGTGGGGTCCTGGCCAGAACTGCGATGACAAGTGCTCTGTCTTGCAGGGAGACCCCGGGAAGGATGGGGTTGGGCAGCCAGGCCTGCCCGGGCCCCCTGGACCCCCAGGACCTGTTGTCTACGTGTCGGAGCAGGACGTAAGGACGCTGTGGTGGGCCCTGGTGGAGGGTGGGTGGTGACCCTCGACCACACAGCCCTGACGCCCACGCTCTTGAGGGTGGAATGGGTCGGCCGTGGCAGAAGGTGTGACCCGGCGGAGCTCGGCCTCCCCCCCCTCCAGGCACGGCGCAGAGGCCATAGGGTGGACGTGCAGCCGCCAGCCGCAGCGGCCTCTGTGTCACCTCAGGCCCTGCTGCTCGTGCGCAGGGATGTGGCTCCCGGGCAGGGCGAGAGGAGGGCAGGTGGGCAGCAGAGTTACGTGGATGCTGCCAGGATGTGACTTGGCCATGGCCTGGGGGCTTCCTGCAGCGGGACATGGGGCATCTTTAAATGTCACTTTTTCTTCCTTTCTGCTGCCAGCGAGCTGTGATGAGTGGGCCAGGACCTGAGGTGCGTGCCCCGCCCCTGCCCCTGAGACCCCGGGTCTGGGTCTGGGCCATCCGGCCACCCCAGGGGCACAGTGACCCCCTTGCTGACTGTCCTCTCCCCACAGGGCCAGCCTGGCTTTGCAGGCCTCCCTGTAAGTAGCCCCACGTGGGAGCTGCCCCTTGCCCCCCGTCCTGCACCGAGGGTTTGGGGAGCTGGGGAGGGCGTTTCTTCTGTCTCCATGGGACCCAGGTAGAGCTGAAGTAGCCTTAGTATAGGGGATGTCACTAGAAGCCCCTGCTGGCCCAGCCAGAGCCAGGTCTGCCCCAGGGCAGGGACTGGTCAGGGTTGTGGGTGAGGGACAGCCCTGTGCTGGGATTGACCATGGCGTCAGGCCAGGGTGGAGGAGAGGCTGTGCGGTCAGGGCCACAGATCAGACAGGCCCCCCACCCTTCTCAACTCACTCGCAGGGACCTGCTGGACCAAAGGGCGACCTGGGCTCCAAAGGCGAGCAGGGCCTGCCGGGACCCAAGGTGAGTGTGGCGGGAGGAGATCCCCCAGGAGGGCCCTGGTCCCTCTGGCCCCTGGGGAGGGGCCTCATGGGCTGGAACCCCTACGCCTGCCATTCCAGGGTGAGAAGGGTGAGCCTGGCAGCATCTTCAGCCCCGACGGCAGAGCCCTGGGTCCCGCCCAGAAAGGAGCCAAGGTGAGGAGTGTGGGCGACCGGGCCCATGAGACCACAAAAGTCAGGGGCTGGGCCCATGAGGTGGCGAGGGAGCCGGGAACCTGGGCCCATGAGACCACAACAGTCAGGGGCTGGGCCCATGAGGCGGTGAGGGAGCCGGGAACCCGGGCCCATGAAGCGGTGAGGGCTCCAGGGGCCGGGTGTGAGGCTGCAGTGCAGCCAGGGTCTAGGCCTGTCCTCCCCCAGGCGGTGCTGGAAGCTTCTATAGCCGGGATCCTGATGGCCCCTCTGCTCACCTGTGACAGTCACGCTCAGAGAGACGGGTCCAGTGCTCACTCTGCCTGGCCCTCAGCTACCTGAAGGGGCCAGGTTGTCCCCTACATCCTTCCTCTTGTCGGCCTCCAGCCGCCCCTGCTGGCAAGGGTCCTGGGGAACCCAGAGCCCCCAGGTGGCTGGGCTGGTGGGAGACACCCCACCAGCTGTGCCTCCCCCACATCTGGGTACAGCAGAGCAGGACCCTTGGGATCTGTACTCCATGTGCTGACCTGGACACAGGCCCCAGCCTAGAACCTTCCCTGTGGCGCCCCTTATCCTCCACTGTTGGGGAGATGGAGAGGGCGGGGGCCCTGCCTCATGCCCTACTTGTTCCATACAGGGCGAACCCGGCTTCCGTGGACCCCCGGTAAGTAGGCCCCTCATGTCCTTTGGGCTGGGCCACCCTGGTGGGCTGGTTGCAAGGGCTCTGCACTGCCCCGTGGTACACTGACCACCCTCGGGTGGGCCTCGTTGTGGGCCTACTGCTCACCTGGCTCCTCCCGGCAGGGCCCGTACGGACGTCCTGGTCACAAGGGCGAGATTGGCTTCCCTGGACGGCCGGTGAGCTCTGGGGCATGTGGGTGGGGGTCCAGCTGAGGGGACATTCCAGGCCTTTCCTAGGGGCAGAGGCCATGGGTCCTGCCCTTGTGCCCAAGTTTCCCCAGGGCAGGGGCCTGGGAACCCACAGTCTATTGTGTGCTCTGCCCCAGGGACGCCCCGGGATGAATGGGCTGAAAGGAGAGAAGGGAGAGCCGGGAGACGTGAGCCTCGGCTTTGCAATGAGGGTAAGTGTCCTGCGGCCGGGCAGACAGCCGGGCTCCTGCAGCTCCTCATGGGGGCTGACCCCAGAAGCCCAGTGTGGCCATGCCACGCACGGTCCAGAATGCACACTTCACGTGCACACACACTGAGCACTCAGTGTGTGTGTGTGTACATCCCTGTGTGCGCCCTCTGTGTGTGCATGTGTACACACCCTCAGTGTCCGTGTGTGTACATCCCTCTGTGTGTGCGTGTGTACACACCCTCAGTGTCCGTGTGTGTACATCCCTCTGTGTGCGCCCTCTGTGTGTGCATGTGTACACACCCTCAGTGTCCGTGTACATCCCTCTGTGTGTGCGTGTGTACAGACCCTCAGTGTCCGTGTGTGTACATGCCTGTGTGTGCGCCCTCTCTGTGTGCATGTGTACAGACCCTCAGTGTCCGTGTGTGTACATCCCTCTGTGTGTGCGTGTGTACACACCCTCAGTGTCCGTGTGTGTACATGCCTGTGTGCCCTCTGTGTGTGCGTGTGTACACACCCTCAGTGTCCGTGTGTGTACATCCCTCTGTGTGTGCGTGTGTACACACCCTCAGTGTCTGTGTGTACATCCCTCTGTGTGCGTGTGTACACACCCTCAGTGTCTGTGTGTGTACATCCCTCTGTGTGCCCTGTGTATGCGTGTGTACACACCCTCAGTGTCTGTGTGTACATCCCTCTGTGTGCGTGTGTACACACCCTCAGTGTCCGTGTGTGTACATGCCTGTGTGTGCGCCCTCTCTGTGTGCATGTGTACACACCATCAGTGTCCGTGTGTGTACATCCCTCTGTGTGCGCCCTCTGTGTGTGCGTGTGTACACACCCTCAGTGTCCGTGTGTGTACATCCCTCTGTGTGTGTGTGTACACACCCTCAGTGTTCGTGTGTGTACATGCCTGTGTGCCCTCTGTGTGTGCGTGTGTACACACCCTCAGTGTCTGTGTGTGTACATCCCTCTGTGTGCCCTGTGTATGCGTGTGTACACACCCTCAGTGTCTGTGTGTACATCCCTCTGTGTGCGTGTGTACACACCCTCAGTGTCCGTGTGTGTACATGCCTGTGTGTGCGCCCTCTGTGTGGGCTTGTGTACACACCCTCTGTGTGCACGTGTATGGCTACATAGTCACCTTGTTTAGGCACGCCCACATGTACAGCCACATGCATGTGTGTGTGGACGCACATAATCCCAGCCCACCAGGACCAGAGTGTCTGGAGGTGTTTCTCCTGCTGTGGCTCCCCTCAGCCCGGGAGGCGGCTCTGCTCACTGTGCCCTCAGGAGCAGGCTCCTCTCTGGGTCCCCTGCCAGGCAGCTGCTATTGCTGGGCGCCCAGGCCTGAGAACCCCCTCTTCAGGCCGGGACCAGCAGTGGTGCTGGCCAGTGGCTCCAGTCTTGGCGCTCCAGACGTGGCTTCGCACACAGCCCATCCAGCTTGAGCTGGTCCTCAGGCGGGCGGCCATCCCTGACGGCCATCCCTGACCGTGCTGCCTGCGCCGGAGGAACCCACACAGGCCACCCCTTTGTAGTGGGGAGTGTCCACAGCTGTCCAGGAACCCCCATCTGGGTGCTCAGGGACTAGGCGCGCCCGCCATTTTCTGTCAAGGGCCTTCAGCTCCATGGCTGAGTGATGCTTCCAGCCACGTGAACCACCGGCCTGGGTCAGGCGCCTGGCTGTGACCCTGCCTAAGCCCACTTCCCACCCCCCACAGGGACCACCTGGCCCCCCGGGACCCCCGGGACCCCCAGGCCCACCTGGGACGCCCGTCTATGACAGCAACGTGAGTCGTCGTGTTCCCCTCCCTGTGCCGTCTGTGGTCCAGGGTCCTGGGGGAGGGGCTATTGGGCAGCTGCATGGGGACAGTGGCTGAGAACAGGGACCCTCAACAGCAGGGGTTGGGCAGGGCAGCTCTAGGGGCTGTGGCCTGTTCACACTGAATTTGCACATGAGTGCCTGGGACCAGAGGGCAGGGCTGAGGAGGGCATCCTCGTGGGCCCAGTAAGGTGAGGTGGCCCTAGGGGCAGGTGACCAGGGCTCCTAACCCCAGTCCACAACCCCCCACTACTCCTATGTAGGATCAGGTGGTGGAGGAGGGGTGCCAGTGCCCAGTGTGGGGCAAGGGTACCAGTGAGGCCTGTGTGCTTAGCCTCATGCCTCTCCCGGTAGGTGTTCGCTGAGTCCAGCCACCCTGGGCCTCCAGGACTGCCAGGTGAGGGCTCCAGGCCTGGGTGCTGCACAGTGGGGGCCAGGAGCCACAGACCCTACCGCATGTCTGCCCTGCACTCGGGCCTCACCCCGGCCCTGTCTCCCAGCTGTCCAGGGGCCCCAGCAGGGTGGGGCCGCAGGATCACCCCCACCCCTGCCAGCTGCCTCCTCTTCCCTGGGCCACTGCTCCTACTGGCTCCGGCCCCTCGTCCATCCCACGCTCTCCCTGGCCCAGTCCCACCCCATGTACCCAGCACCCCTCGGGGTGAGGGTGCCCATGTTGAACACCCCATGAAGGGCACAGAGTCTCTCCCTGCAGGCCTGCAAGGACCCCCAGGACCCAAGGGTGACAAGGGAGAAGTAGGACCGCCAGGACCAGCAGGTGAGCCCTGGGTGTGTCCCTTGACCTTCTGTCTTCCCTGACCACATCGGGGGTGGACACTTGGTCAGCCTCATAGCTGGACACAACAGCTGTCCCCACAGCAGCCCGAGATGGGGCAGCGCCCTGTGCATTGGTCCTCAATGTCCCTCCCATCCTCTGGGCCAGTACAGAGGGGATGGCCCCAGGCGCTGACCCAGCTGAGGGGACATCTGAGCCATGCAGGGTCGCAGCCACCACCTCGCTGGGCAGCAGCAGCATAACAGTACAGCTGTCCCTAAGGCTGCAGTGGGAGGGCAGTAGCAGGGAGCAGGTGGACACATGAAAACAGCAGTGATGTGGTGGGGTCAGAGGCCACACCACTCGTGGTCCCCAAGAAAGGACAGGGATGGCCAGGGTTGGACATGGGCGTGACCAGGGTGGGGACGGGCACGACTTGAATGAAGTCGGGGGACTTCTGTCCATGCAGTGTCTGCCTAACCCTTTGGGGCCTTTCCCAAGTGGGTGGGAGGGAGCATCATGGCGAGACCCCAGCCCCTCTCCCACTCCCCCTCTGCAGGGCAGTTCCCCTTTGACTTTCTTCAACTGGAGGCCGAGATGAAGGTGTGTGACGACATGGTCAGACCCAAGACGGGTGGAGAGGGGAGGGCAAGCACCCCAGGTCCCAGAAGTCCCTGGCGGGCAGCAGGCACCTGGCAGGTGCGTGGCACTGGGCAGCTGGACAGCCCTGTCAAACCAGTGTCTCCACCCCCAGGGCACAAAGGGCGACCGAGGCGCCCCAGGACAGAAAGGCGAGAGAGGCGAGCCTGGGGCCGGCGGCTTCTTTGGCTCCAGTGTGCCTGGTCCCCCGGGGCCCCCTGGCCCCCAGGGCTACCCTGGGATTCCGGTAAGATCGGTGCTGGCCAACCTGAAGCCCGTGGGGCCAGCCTACAGATACCCTAAGCAATGGCAGGTCCAGCTCAGCCACCTGGGGTGTAGCTGGAGAGGGTGGGGAGGTCTGAGTGGGGAGGTCTGACAGGGCGCCAGCCCACACCTGTCAGGGACTTGGCAGGCACGCCAGCCCCAGGCCTGCCCTGGCCTGGGCGCCTGCACCCCATGCAGCCTGCTTTGCCCTTGTTTTTAGGGTCCCAAGGGAGACAGCATCCGGGGCCCACCAGGCCCCCCTGGGCCTCAGGGCCCCCCTGGCATCGGCTACGAGGGACGGCAAGGCCCTCCTGGCCCCCCCGGACCACCTGGTCCCCCGTCGTTTCCTGGCCCTTACAGGCAAAGTAAGTTGCTGCGAGTGCCGGGGGCCTCCCTACCCCCACAGGCCCGGGGATCCTGCTGGGCCTGACCGTTTCTCTCCCACAGCTGTCAGCATTCCCGGCCCCCCTGGCCCGCCAGGACCCCCAGGGCCCCCTGGAACTGGGGGTGCCTCCTCAGGGGTGAGTGTCTTGGGGGCTGAGAGAGGGGATGGCCAGGGCTAAGGGGTTGGGTGACAGGTCTGGGGCTCCTTTGCCTCAAGCAGTCCTGGGGCCCACACAAGGTTGTGCCCGGCAGGTGAGGGTGTGGGCCACCTACCAGACCCTGCTGGACAAGGTCCACGAAGTGCCCGAGGGCTGGCTCCTCTTTGTGGCCGAGAGGGAGGAGCTCTACGTCCGTGTGCGCCATGGGTTCCGGAAGGTTCTGGTGAGTGCCAGCAACCTGGGAGGGGGTGACACTGGGCTCTCAGAGAGCTGGGGCAGCGGTGGGGCTGTTACAGGTGTCCTGCCCTGGGAGGTGCCTGACTCCTAGGTGTCCCCGGCCCTAGCATGCAGAAGCCACTGTGGACAGCATCAGGGTCACTTGGGAGGGGCCTCATTCCTGGGGCACACCTGGCTGCTTGACCCTGCACCCCCAGAGCAGCCCCAGGCTCCAGGTGGGGGTTCTGCACACCTTGCCAGCCTCCGTCAGTGCCAGAGGCCTCCCTCCCTGGCCCCTACACACTTCCACCGACCCCTTACCTGGCCAGGCCAGCCGTAGGCCTCTGTGTCTCTGAGAGCCAGGCGTGCGGCCGTGAGCTGGCAGGGTGGGAGCACTTGGGGAGGCAGCAGAAGGCCCTGACCACTTGGAGCTCACCCAGTGACCCTGCCCTCTCCTTCCAGCTGGGGCCGCGGACACCACTTCCCCGCGGGACGGTAAGGATGTCAGTAGCAGGGAGGGAGGCGGGGGGCAGCTGCCCCAGCCCTGGCCTGTTCTTCCTGGTCCCCCCACCCTCCCCCTGTGACTCTCCTGTGGTTGATCTAGGAACAGGACGGGGCTGGGGTCTCACCCTGAGAGTGGGCAGGGGCTCCCGGGGCAGGCTCAGGTCACCCTAACCCCAGGAGTGGGTACAGCTCCCTGCTTGCTGCCCGCCAAGCACTCCAGGGAGCCAGCAGGCTCAGGTGGAGTGCCACTGTGTCCCACGGGCTCCCTGACTGCTCCCTCCACAGGACAACGAGGTGGCCGCCCTACAGCCCCCAGTGGTGCAGCTGTATGAGGGTAACCCGCACCCCCGGCGGGAGCACACCCACTCCACAGTGCGGCCCTGGCGAGCCGATGACATCCTGGCCAACCCCCCATACCTGCCAGACCCCCGGCCCTACCCCGGAGCCCCTCGCCACGGCTCCTACACGCACCTGCAGCCAGCCCGCCCCACGGCCTCACCTGACCACATCCACCAGGACTTCCAGCCAGTGGTGAGTTCCCACAGTGGACGCAGGGCATCCTGGCCCCTCTGCCCTCCGGGCCACCAGGCCCAGGAAGGGGACAGTGAGGACATTTCAGGAGGGCAGCCAGGCCAGCTGGGCCTGCAGCCCCCAGCCCACCCTTGCTGCCCGTGGGCTGAGGGGTCTGGCAGGTTGGGCCCTGTGCCCTGCTCACAGGGGCTGGGTGAGCTGGGTGCCCCTGCTGGGCTGTGACAGTGGCGTTATTTCCTCTCAGCTCCACCTGGTGGCGCTCAACAGCCCCCTCTCGGGCGGCATGCGTGGCATCCGCGGGGCGGATTTCCAGTGCTTCCAGCAGGCGCGGGCAGTGGGGCTGGCCGGCACTTTCCGTGCCTTCCTGTCCTCGCGCCTGCAAGACCTGTACAGCATCGTGCGCCGCTCCGACCGCACGGGCCTGCCCATTGTCAACCTCAAGGTGTGCAGGGGCTGCGGGGAGGATGGGGCGGGCCAGCCCGGACTCCCCGTGCCCCGCCCCTATGGCCTGACCGCCCTGCTGTGTCCGTACAGGACGAGGAGCTGTTCCCCAGCTGGGAGGCTCTGTTCTCGGGCACCCGCGGCCAGTTGAGGCCGGGGGCCCGCATCTTCTCCTTCGACGGCAGGGACGTCCTGCGGCACCCAGCCTGGTAGGTGGTGTGGCCCGGAGCCCCCAGGAGCTGGCCTCCTTGGCTGTGCCGTGCCCATCCCCAGGCCTGGACTGAGGGTCACAGGATGGGGGCAGCATGGGAGTGGGGCTGTGCGCACATCAGCTCTGATCCTCATGCTAGGTGCTGGTGCTGCCTCCCCAGTGGGCAGGTGCTGCTCCAGGGGACAGGTGTGGCCAGGACCCCAGCCAGGGGAGCCAGGACCAGCCAGGAGGCAGCTGCAGAGACCACCGTGGGGAGGGACCAGGCTAAGCCCCACCCTCTCGTGGTCCCCACCACTCCCAACCTTGCCTGGCCTGGAGTTGGATTGCTCTGGGTGTGGCTGAAAACCAGCTGCCCCTCCACAGGCCCCAGAAGAGCGTGTGGCATGGTTCAGACCCTAGCGGGCGCAGGCTGACCGAGAGCTACTGCGAGACCTGGCGGACAGAGGCGGCAGGGGCCACGGGCCAGGCCTCCTCGCTGCTGGGCGGCCGGCTGCTGGAACAGACGGCGGCCGGCTGCCACAATGCCTACATTGTCCTCTGCATCGAGAACAGCTTCATGACCTCCTCCAAGTAGGGCCTGGGCGGCCTGGACACTGGCAGGCCACAGCAGGCAAGGGGGCAGCGGGGGGTACCCACAGCCTGGACCTCGGCTGGGGCTCGTCCCCGTGTGGCTCCCATACCGTGTAACCCTCAAAGAATTAAAGACGCCAAAGAGTGTATTTTTTAAAAACCTCCAGAGCGAGCCTGGCGTGAACTTCCTGCAGCTGCAGCCCTGGCTGGAGCAGGTCTCTAGGCTCAGTGTCCCCATGGCCACACCCAGGACCAAGGCCATATGTCCACATGGCCCAGGCCACCCTGCCATGCAGACTCATAGTGGAACAGAGCTAACCCAGCCAAGGCCCTGGGAAACCGGCCCTTGGGTTGGCTTCATGCTGGTCCCCGCCTGGGCTCCCCACAAGAGCCTGGTCCTATGTACCCAGGCGCCTGGACTGTTCATGCTTGGGGCCAGTGTGAGGTGACCCCACATACACCTAACCTGGTCTGCACACTGCACTGTTCAAGAAGGGGGTAGGCATCCCCGGGGTGCCCCAGGCACCTGTCATGCGATCAAGACTCACACAAGCTCTGCCCCTCACCCCAGGCCCAGCACACAGGGGCTCACCACAGCAGGTGTCCACAGGCTCTGACCCCCTGGAACCATACAGCCCAATGAGTGGAGGGGGCATGAGGGTACAGGAGTCCCACGAAGGCCCTGCCCTAGTGGCTGGCAAGGGGGGGTATCCCAGGAAGAGGCACCCTAGGCCCAAGGGGACAGTGGGCTGGCATGGGCCCTGGCCCCACCTGGCCACAGTAGCTGTGACACAGGACCCCACATGTGGCAGCTTCCTCCTTGACCCAGAGGCCCTGGAGGGGCACAGTACAGGGGGCTTGGTCCGCCCTGGGTCCCCCACTGGGAGTGTGTCGAGTGTGGCACTTCTCCCTGCCAGGGCCACAGCTGGGCATGTACAGGTCAGAGGGCAGCCAGTCCAGCCCCTTGGCAAAGGGCACGCCTCAGCCCAGGGAGGCCGGAGCAGCGCCCAGTCACTGAGAACAGGAAAAGGCTTGGGGTATGGGGTATGGGACCTGCCTCCTAATATACAGAGAGAAGCCCAGTGTGGTTCCTGGTTTTATTTAAAAAGACCAGCACGTTGTTCAAGTCGTTACCCAAGGATGTCACAGTTTGGTCAGGGCCTGTGCTAAAGTGCCCTGGGCTGGGCTCCATGCAGCGGCAGCCCTGTACAGGGCCAGCCTGTGGCCTCCAGAGGGGCTGCAGGAGTGTCCTTCGCAGCAAGGGCTCCGTGGTGCCTGGCCAGAGTTGGCCAGGGCTGCCTGCGCTGCGGGGAGAGACTGTTACACAGCTGAGGGTGGGCTGGGGTGTCCCAGAGGGTCAGGCCTTCACCTCACACAGGTCCATGCTCCGCTCGGTCCCTGGGGAGGAGGGGCGGGGCAGTGTCCAGCACGCATGGTCCTTGCGGTGGTTTCTCCGGGCTCTGCAGCTCCTGGGCCATTGGCACCGGTTGGTGGCAGCCATGTGCCACAGGAAGTCCAGCAGGGCCCCTAAGGCGTAGGCGATGGTCAGCACCAGGAAGTACCCGAAGTAGACTTTGAACTGCAAGAGAGTGGCCAGGTGGGGGGCTGGGATGCGGCTGCTTCAGCCGTCACTGCCCTGGGCGGCCGCAGAATCCCAGGAGGACCCATGAGGGTGAGCAGAATGCCCAGGGAGCTCAGCCTCACACAAGGCAGCCTCTCCCTCCCGTGACCCCACCTAGCTCTGCGGATGCCAGAGCTCCCAGGTGGTGCTCAAGGTCTGGGGCTGAGCCCACGCAATGCAGCGCAAACACAGGACCCTTCCTGAGTTGAGCGAGAGGCACCCCACCGCCCTCGCCAGGCTGCAGGGAGGACACTGCTGCTGGTGGCCAGCATGGGGCCCTGCCCAGGGCAGCGGCCTGGAGACATCAGCCGCCCACAGCAGGGGCTGAGCTCACAGCAGGGATGCAGCGAGGCACCACGAAATTGCACAGTGCTGCACACAGAGCAGGTGAACAGGAGCCCTAGGGAGATGGCGGCACAGGAGGTTGCGGGGAGCACTCCAGACCTGCAGGTCCGGGTGCCAAGAATCCAGGAGGACAAGCCCACAGCGCCACAGCCTTCCCCACCACGTGGCTCATCCACAGAAACTGCAACAGGGATACGCCACCGGCTCGCGGGTGAGATGCCACCTCCAGGAGGCAGAGGCAGTCAAGGTGTTGGGAGAGGAGGCTGTCCCAGCAGATCTGCCAGAAATCGTGGTGGTTCTCTGAACAGGGGAGTCGTGCTGGGACCAGTGTTGGATGCCATGGCCACACGAGGCTGCTCCACAGAGGGGAAAGCCCAAGAACGCCATGAGGGGATGAAACCAAAAAGTGACACCATGGCGCTGAACAAGGCGCTCCATGCAGCGTTTCCAGGAGCGCTTGGCTCAGCCCTGGATGGCCCAAGGTCGGCCTTGGCAAGCTAGTGTCCGAGCCAGAACCAGACCCAGGCACCCCAGCTGAAGGTGTAAGCTGAATACCCACTGCCTTCCAGAACCTTGTAACACACCTTTGTCCATGTGCCAGGGAAGACACGGTGACATCCAATGAGGCAGTATTTCTATACTGCAGATGTCAGAAAACACCAGATGCAGCCACAGGAAATGCACACTGAGCACGCCAGACACACCACTGACACAGGAAATGCACACTGAGCACGCCAGACACACCACTGACACAGGAAATGCACACCCAGCAGGCCAGACATGCCACCATGACACAGGAAATGCACACCGAGCACGCCAGACACGCCACCATGACACAGGAAACGTACACCGAGCACGCCAGACACGCCACCGTGACACAGGAAATGCGCACAAGGGAGACACAGGGCACGCACCAACATACACACACACACACACACACACACACACACACACCCCACACTGCAGCACAGGCAACAGAAAGGGAAGGACGAACGGCCAACCTGGGTCCTGAGGCGCAACCTACTGCGTTAAACACGGACAGGACGGGAGTCCGGGAGTTGGCCCCAAGGCTGTGCTCTCAGCATGCCCTCCTCGCCAGTCCTGCCCCCAGAACGCGTGCTCTGTCACAGAAGAATCTAACAAACCAGTGACAGGAGGAAGATGGGGAAGTCATCATGGGTCTCAGAGATCAGAAAGTAACCCAAAACTCAGCCCAGGAAGACGGAGCTGACCACCGACCACGTGGCTACAAGGGAGCCTCCAACCAGTCTCCATAGCTCTCGTCTCGAGAACTTTCTAGAAAGGACCAGAAACAAGGAAACCAAGCTGTTGCCTGTGCACTGCAGCAGGAAAGAGCCACGGAGCCAAACAGCACGGGTGCCCACCTGGGGTCCTAAGGAACCTACCCACGGCCTGCACATGACAGGGGGGGCCTGAAGGAACCTACCCACGGCCTGCACATGACAGGAGGGCCTGAAGGAACCTACCCACGGCCTGCACATGACAGAGGGCCACCTGGGGTCCAAAGGAACCTACAAAATCCTGCCATGGTAAAGCAGTCAGCATGGCCAAACTGGACCACATGAAAACAGCTGACCACGTGGAGAGTTAACCAGACACAGATGGCCACACCAACACAGTTAACCACATGGACACAGCCGGCCATGCAGAAAGTTAACCATGCGGACACAGCTCTGATCACATGAGCACACACCCACTGCTGTCGACCTGGCCCCGCAGGTGCACACTGGGCCTTAAGGAAGCCCACAGCAGACACCTGTGGAACCGAGGATAGGGGGCTCTGGACTGGTCGGCTCTCCTGGGACTGCAGGACAGTGAGCCAGTGTGAGCTGCCCATTGGCACAGCCATGGCTGACACAGACCCAGGACACTCCCCATGCCAAGCTGCTCCAGGCACAGCCAACACCACACAGAGTCTTGGTGTCAGCAAACCAGACTTGAAGCCAAGGCCACGGACTGCGGGCAACACTACAGCTGCCTGCCAAGGCCAACGCTGGCTCCAGGCCGAGCCCATGAGATGCCCACAGGAACTGTGTGCCATCCCGTGGGAGACCTGCATGGAGCTCCCGGCCGCTGTTGCAGACTGGCCCAGCCCAGCTACCGTGAGCATCCAGGCAGTGACCCACAGATGGAAGACGCCCGCGTCTCTCCGCCATTCCAATAGCTAAATGAACTCAAAGCATCTGGAAGTTCTCAGGCTTCACACCGTAACATGAGCCACCAGCAAGATCTGAATCCAGCAGTGGAACCCCAGCCAGAGAACGAAGCCCACCCACAGAAGTTTCCAGAACACAGAGGCACCGCATGGACCTCTGAGAGAAATGAAGAGAGGTGGAGGGGCGGCATATGCCACTGCTTTCCAGGGCAGTGGCTCCGCATCGACTTCCCACCCAGCTCCGACCTGCGGGCGAGGAGGCGGCCATGACAGCTTGGGGGCCGGGCCCCTGCACCCACAGAGGGCACCCGGATGGAGCTGCTGCCCAAGGCCTGGCCACTGCAGCCATTTGCAGAGTGAATTACTGAATGGAAGCATTCTCGCTCCCCGCTCACCACCCGTCCCCACCAGACACTCTCCTACAATTAAATACGATTTCTCACAAGAAACAAACGGACGATGAGAGGGAGCAAATCTCTAAGGATTCCTCATGAAACAGGAGCCCTTGCAGAGTGTGGGGGAGGGGCACACAGGCGCAGGGACACGGGGTGCAGACACACTGGGGTACATACACAGAGTGCAGAGACACACACACTGGGGGCACTGAGGGCAGCTGTGGTCCCTGCACGGTCGGAGTGCCCACTTCTGGGCTTGGCCAAGACATAGGAAGGACGGTGATCAGGACCCTGGGCCAGCCCCTCTCGCCTGCCACCTGTCCAGCATGCTTGGCCTCCCACGGGATTGACACTGACCCAGCCCAGGTGAAGGCCCCAACGCCTGGCACAGGCTGAGGACGGGGAAGGGCTGACCGCCCCCCAGGGATAGCCCCGTTGGTTCCTGGCAGCCACTGGCCTCAGGTGGACATGGCAGTCACAGGCCCACACAGGCTGGCCCTCCAGTCTCCTCAGAGTAGCCAGCCCACTGCAGAGGTGCCTGCCAGGTGGGCAAGACTGTCTCACCGGCCGAGGACACCTGTGTCCCCTGGTGGCCAGTGCCACGCCCCTCTGTGCTCGCATCTGCCAGCTGCAGCAGCCCTGACGCGACCTCGTTGACCCTACGGGGTGCACGCAAGGGACCCAGAGGCCCACGCCTGGGCCCAGGTAGGCAGCACGAGGTGGTGCCTGGCCAGGCAAAGGCGTGCTCGTAACTTACCTACCCAGTGCCCAGGTGAAACCCCACTCATCCTCATTGGCCCAGCGTGATCCAGCATGGCCCACAGGACAACCCGGCCTGCCTGTAGCTGGGTTCAGGTTAGGCGGGCATTGGGAGGCCCTGCAGGCCCAAGGCAGACCCTCCCTGATGGGAGACCGGGGGTCTCTCCTCCCTGATGGAGACCGCAGGGCCCACCTGCTCATGCACTTGCAGCCCGAGGCCGCGCTTGTCGGAGACGATGAGGGTGATGAGTGTCTTCAGGATGGTGGCCAGGAATGTGTTGATGCCAAAGAACAGGGCGCAGAGCTCCTTGGAGAGCGCGGATGCAATCTGGAACCTGGGCAGGAAGAACAGACAGTCAGCCTCCTGCAGGACAGCAGCCAACGCAAATATACCTGGAGACACGCTGAGCATGTCGCGAAATCCAACCCTGGGACCCAGGGCACAGCCCTGTCCCCACTGGGCAGCTGCTCCACTTCCCATCCAGCTCCCTGTTCATGTGCCTGGGAAAGCAGTGGGGGGCTGCCCAAGTCCTCAGTGCCCCTGCACCCATGCAGGAGACCCAGAGGAAGCTCTGGGCTCCTGGCTATGCCCTGGTCCAGCCCCGGGCAGGAACTGGGCTCAGGTGAGGAATGAGCAATAGCTGAGCTCTGTGGCAGGTGGGGGGTGAGGGGGAATGGGGGTGCCCCTAGCAGGAACAGTTGTCCTGAAACAACCCAGGCACTAGAGGGTTGAACTGCTCATCCCAGCCTGCCATGGAGTACAGCCAAGGCCAGGACACACACAAGCACAGGAGGAAGCACCAAGGAGAAGCAGGCTGAGGCGGCTGGCTACTCCCAGGCCAAAAAGGGAGGGAGGCCGGGCCTAGGGAATCCCCGGAAGAGGAGCCAGAAGTACCAAGGAACCCAGGATAGAAAGCAGGCAGCTGTGTGTGGGGTGTATGTGCAGTGATGGTGTGTGTGTGTAGCGATGGTGTGTGGTGTGTATGTATGCAGTGGTGGCTGTGGTGTGTGTGTGTGTGTGTGTATGTAGTGGTTGTGTGGTGTATGTAGTGGTTGTGTGTGTGTGTGTGTGCAGTGGTGATGATGATGTGTGTGTATGCAGTGGTGGCTGTGGTTGGTGTGTGTGTGTAGTGGTGGCTGTGGTGTGTGTGTGTGTGTAGTGGTGGCTGTGGTGTGTGTGTGTGTAGTGGTGGCTGTGGTGTGTGTGTGTAGTGGTGGCTGTGGTGTGTGTGTGTAGTGGTGGCTGTGGTGTGTGTGTGTAGAGGTGGCTGTGGTGTGTGTGTGTGTGTAGTGGTGGCTGTGGTGTGTGTGTGTGTAGTGGTGGCTGTGGTGTGTGTGTGTGTGTGTAGTGGTGGCTGTGGTGTGTGTGTGTGTGTGTAGAGGTGGCTGTGGTGTGTGTGTGTGTGTGTAGAGGTGGCTGTGGTGTGTGTGTGTGTGTAGTGGTGGCTGTGGTGTGTGTGTGTGTGTAGTGGTGGCTGTGGTGTGTGTGTGTGTGTAGTGGTGGCTGTGGTGTGTGTGTGTGTGCAGTGGTGGCTGTGGTGTGTGTGTGTGTAGTGGTGGCTGTGGTGTGTGTGTGTGTAGTGGTGGCTGTGGTGTGTGTGTGTGTAGAGGTGGCTGTGGTGTGTGTGTGTGTGTGTAGTGGTGGCTGTGGTGTGTGTGTGTGTATGTAGTGGTTGTGTGGTGTGTGTAGTGGTTGTGTGTGTGTGTGTGTGTGCAGTGGTGATGATGATGTGTGTGTATGCAGTGGTGGCTGTGGTTGGTGTGTGTGTGTAGTGGTGGCTGTGGTGTGTGTGTGTAGTGGTGGCTGTGGTGTGTGTGTGTAGAGGTGGCTGTGGTGTGTGTGTGTAGTGGTGGCTGTGGTGTGTGTGTGTAGAGGTGGCTGTGGTGTGTGTGTGTGTAGTGGTGGCTGTGGTGTGTGTGTGTGTAGTGGTGGCTGTGGTGTGTGTGTGTGTGTAGTGGTGGCTGTGGTGTGTGTGTGTGTGTAGAGGTGGCTGTGGTGTGTGTGTGTGTAGAGGTGGCTGTGGTGTGTGTGTGTGTAGTGGTGGCTGTGGTGTGTGTGTGTGTGTAGTGGTGGCTGTGGTGTGTGTGTGTGTAGTGGTGGCTGTGGTGTGTGTGTGTGTGTAGAGGTGGCTGTGGTGTGTGTGTGTGTAGAGGTGGCTGTGGTGTGTGTGTGTGTGTAGTGGTGGCTGTGGTGTGTGTGTGTGTGTAGTGGTGGCTGTGGTGTGTGTGTGTGTGTAGTGGTGGCTGTGGTGTGTGTGTGTGTCTGTAGTGGTGGCTGTGGTGTGTGTGTGTAGAGGTGGCTGTGGTGTGTGTGTGTGTGCAGTGGTGGCTGTGGTGTGTGTGTGTAGTGGTGGCTGTGGTGTGTGTGTGTGTGTAGTGGCTGTGGTGTGTGTGTGTGTGTGTGTAGTGGTGGCTGTGGTGTGTGTGTGTAGTGGTGGCTGTGGTGTGTGTGTTAGTGGTGGCTGTGGTGTGTGTGTGTAGAGGTGGCTGTGGTGTGTGTGTGTATGTAGTGGTTGTGTGGTGTGTGTAGTGGTTGTGTGTGTGTGTGTGCAGTGGTGATGATGATGTGTGTGTGTGTAGTGGTGGCTGTGGTGTGTGTGTGTGTGTGTAGTGGTGGCTGTGGTGTGTGTGTGTAGTGGTGGCTGTGGTGTGTGTGTGTGTGTGTAGTGGTGGCTGTGGTGTGTGTGTGTGTGTAGTGGTGGCTGTGGTGTGTGTATGTAGTGGCTGTGGTGTGTGTGTGTGTAGTGGCGGCTGTGGTGTGTGTGTGTGTAGTGGCTGTGTGGTGTGTGTGCAGTGGTGGCTGTGGTGTGTGTGTGTGTGTAGTGGCTGTGGGGTGTGTGTGTGTATGTAGTGGTTGTGTGGTGTGTGTGTGCAGTGGTGGCTGTGGTGTGTGTGTATGTAGTGGTGGCTGTGGTGTGTGTGTGTGTGTAGTGGCGGCTGTAGTGTGTGTAGTGATGGCTGTGGTGTGTGTGTGTGTGTAGTGGCTGTGGGGTGTGTGTATGTAGTGGTTGTGTGGTGTGTGTGCAGTGGTGGCTGTGGTGTGTGTGTGTGTAGTGGCTGTGGGGTGTGTGTGTGTATGTAGTGGTTGTGTGGTGTGTGTGCAGTGGTGGCTGTGGTGTGTGTGTGTGTAGTGGCTGTGGGGTGTGTGTGTCTAGTGGTGGCTGTGGTGAGTGTGTGTATGTAGTGGTGGCTGTGGTGTGTGTGTGTGTGTAGTGGCGGCTGTAGTGTGTGTAGTGATGGCTGTGGTGTGTGTTCATATGCAGATGACAGGTGTGCACACATGCTGCACGAGCCTGCATGCTTCTCCCCTCAGCCCCATCAGGGCCTCAGGAACATGTGTATGTGGACTGTGGCACCAAGACCAGGGTGCCAGGCGAGAAGAGAGCCAGAGGGTCTGGGAAGGCAAGGCAGGGTGCCCCGTCAGGTGCTGCGACGGCCGCGGGTGGAGACCGCTGGCTCCCTGGCACCTGGGCAGAGGGCAGCTGGAACTGGATCAGGTCAAAGTGGGAGTGTGGGGAGGACGGGGATGGGACCTTCAGAAGGCCCTTCTGTACTCACGTGGCAATGGGCACCAGGAACTGGTAGGCCCCGCGGAACAGCACAAACGTGGCATAGCAGAGCCAGATGTTATACGTGTTCATCATGATGCAGATGAGCCCAGCCTGAAAGGCGGTGACACCCGCGATGACCAGCTTCGCCCACAGCGCCCAGCGGATCTTCACGAAGCCAGCAGTGAAGGATGTGGCGGCCCCTGAGGGGAGGCGGGACTCAGGACCCGACAGGGCAGAGGGCAGGTGCTGGGGCGAGGGGAGCCTGGGGGGGCAGCGCGGCCCCACGTACCCAGCAGCGTGGAGGTGGCATCGGCAGCGCCGTTGTAGCTGTGGCTAACGCCGGTGAGCCGGTCAACCTCATTCCACCAGATGTGCACGTAGTAGACGATGAGGTAGTAGCCGGCCGAGTTGAAGACCCACCACAGGGACCAGAGGCGGAGCTGCGGCTGCCGCAGGCCGATTCCCAGCTCCCGCAGCATGCGCACCAGCACGCAGTCCCGGAAGGCCACCAGTGCCTGTTCCAGCTTGCCACCCGCCCGTGGGCCCGGGCCAGGGCCAGGGCATATCTGGGCCAGTTCTGCAGGCGTGGCCCCACAGGTGGGCGCCGGGCGGTGGAAGAAGAGGCTGCGCCGGGGCCGTTTGAGGAAGAGGGCGAGGACCAGGCTGAAGACGAGGAAGGCCAGCGAGACAGTGTTGAGCACGCTGAAGGTGACCCGGGCCACAGTGACCAGCAGCTGGCCCAGCACGGAGCTGGTGAAGACGCCCAGCAGCACGGCGGTCCGCGAGTAGCCAGCCATGCGCTGGTAGCGGGCGGGGCTGACCAGGGAGAAGATGTAGGAGGAGTAGGCGACGCGGGCGGCCATGGTCACGCCGTAGCAGAGCTCCATGAGCTGCATGTGCAGAACCGAGCGGCCCAGCAGCAGCAGCAGCCACACGCCGATGAAGCTGAGCACCTGCAGCACCAGGACGGGCGTGTAGCGCAGCAGGTCCGTCAGCAGGAAGACCGGCACCAGCACCGCCATGTACGAGTAGGACAACACGGGCAGGATCTCGTTGGTGACCTGCAGCAGGGAGGGCGGGCCGTGAGCAGGGCTGAGTGCTGGTGGCTGGGGGCGCGCTCTGTCCTGGCAGCCTCCCCCTGCCTCCCTGGGACGCCTGGCATCAGGTAACAGCATGCAGGTGCAGGACTGGTCTGTAGCAGACCAAGCCCCCAGGGCCTGGAAAGAGGCTGTAGCAGAAGTCACCATGGACAACTGGGGACTCAGAGGGACAGCAGGGCCAGGTCAAAGGCAGCTGGACCAGCAGCTGGCTGTGTGCAGGGGGTCAGCAGAAAGGGACTCAGCAAGGGCCAGCTGCCCAGGTCGGGCATGACAGAGCGGGGCAGCTCTCTGCACTGCTCCAGCCAGGGGTGGCGTCTCAGCCACACGCCATAGCTAGGCTCCATCCCACACAACCCCAGGGCCAGGGAGGGAGACTCACAGCTGCAGGGGTAGTGTGGGGCACCTGGGCTGCGCCCTGGACCTGGTCCCGACTCCAGCTACTGCTCACTGGGACAGCTGGGTGCCTTGTCTTTTACGTGACATGGAGAGCGATTATGATTATAGCAGGTCGTAAGTGACAGTCTCATCTCTGCCACGCGGGTGGACCCGCCCAGCCCCGGGGGATAGCGGCCTGACAGGCACTGCCACCTGCATCTGGGGGAGCTGGCTGCATGCCGTAGGGGCAGCAGGAGCACTCCCTGGGGGTCAGCAGTCAACTCCAGCCCAGGTCAGTTGGACCCTGGCCCACCCCAAGGCTTCTGGAACATTCCTTGAACCAGTCCCCTGAGGACAGGAATGCGGCCCGCACAGGCCCAGCCCTGCCTACCCCTCAATCCTGCACACAGCTGCCAGAAGGTACATGGCAAGATGCCATGGCCAGGGGCCTCCTCGGCACCCCAGGCCTCACTGGGAAACGACCTGGCTGAGCTGGGCAGGGCCAGCACGGTCACACTGCATCACGGGGGCTGCCACTGGGCTCCACAGCTCTAGTCGCGAGGGGGAGAGGCTGCACCCCTGGCCAGCACAGGCTGGGGGCAGGGGCGTCTGAGCGGGTGGGCTGCAGGCACAGCTTGCCCCCACACTGCTTCGCGGGGACACAGCCAGGCCAGGAAGGACTCCCTCCAGGTGTGCCTGGCCCTGCTGCCCCCACAGAACATTGCTGACCTGTTTGTTCTAAGGCCTCATCAGGACCCTCTGGAGCTGCCAAGTCTCTGCTGGACGCTGCGGCTGGCCCAGGACTGTCACCGGCACAGCTGGGCAGCGGGCCTGAGGAGTGGGGGTGGGGAGGCGTCCCCAGTCAACACACACACAGCCCCAGCAGGGACCCACGAGCCCGCTGCAAGGACACAGGGCCCAGCCTGACGTACGTGCCTGCGCCCGCGTGAAGTTCTTGTCGGGCCCCAGCAGGTAGGGCGTGATGAAGCTCTCCCCGGGCCGCATCTGTGCCATGAAGCCGTAGAAACACAGGTAGAACACCAGACAGTGCCAGGACCGCAGCTCGCGGCTCGGCTCGGGCTCGGACACGGGGTCCGACGTGGGGTCCGGCTCAGGGTCTGACTTGAGGGCCAACTTGGGGTCTGACTTGGGGTCCTCGCTGGATGGCGCCATGCTGCTTGAGGCTCCGGGCCGTGCCAAGGGGCATGCGGGAGCCGGTCCACCTGGAAGGAAGGGCACAGTGAGGAAGGCCACAGCCCCAGCCCATGTGCCGCAGCTGGACCGAGCCCAGGCTGGCACCACCTCCAGGGTCTCTGAGGCCAAAGCACACGGAAGCCACCAAGGGGGAGCTGGAGTACTCAGGAAGCCAGATTAGCTCACTGACCTCATCAGACAGATGCACAGGGTTAAACCTCCAGTTTGGGCGGGGAAGGCCAGAGTGCAGCAGCAGCTGCCGGGTCGGGGCCTCTGGGCAGCAGATTCTGCACCAGGGTTCAGCAGTGAGTGGCTGGACATGCGAGCCACACACAGGGGACCAACCCCTCCTGGGAGTCCAGCCCTGAGTGATGCTGCAGAGGAAGCCAGAAGGGCCCTATGGGGTCCAACAGCACCCAGGAAGGAGACTGAGGCTCAGGCAGGGATGACAGAGCACCCAGCACAGGTCCTGACAGAACCCAGGGGCCCTGGGGCCTGGGAGGTGGCAGGTCCCTAGAGAGAAGCAGCCAGAAGCTGGGCTAGGAGACAGAGCTGGCACCCCAAAGCACCTGAACATCCAAGACTGGCAAAGGCAAGGTCCCCGTGACTTCCAGAGCCCATCTTGTCCCCCAGCTGCGTGTCCACTGGCCTGCCCAGGGGAGGGGCTCACATGCCAGTAGGCCCGGTGGGCAGAGGCACAACCATCAAGGGAGTGATCTGTTGTGGAACTACCCCTTCCATTACAGGATGCTGTGTGCCAGGCTCGCAGATAAGGCCCACCAAAATGCAACCTGTCAGGTGTCCGCCTCGGCTCAGGGGCAACAGGCCTGCCCAGGACAGGCAGTACTGCCTGCTCAGAACCCATCCAAGCTGGCAGAGTTCCCGCCCCATGTGGCCCAGGCACCCCATGTGGGAGGGAGCCCCCCAGAACTGCCAGGCCCCAGCCGGCCCACCCTCCCCAGGTACCCCGCGTGGGAGGGAGCCCCCAGGCCTGCCAGGCCCCTGCCGGCCCACCCTCCCCAGGTACCCCATGTGGGAGGGGGCCTCCAGGCCTGCCAGGCCCCTGCCGGCCCACCCTCCCCAGGTACCCCATGTGGGAGGGAGCCCCCAGGCCTGCCAGGCCCCTGCTAGCCTACTCTCCCCAGGTGCCCCACGTGGGAGGGAGCCCCCCAGAACTGCCAGGCCCCAGCCGGCCCACCCTTCCCAGGTACCCCACGTGGGAGGGAGCCCCCAGGCCTGCCAGGCCCCTGCCAGCCCGCCCTCCCCAGGCTCAGTGTAGAAAAGCAGGAGCAACAAGGGGTGCTGCAGGAAGCAGGAGGTGAGGGAGGGTCCTGGGAAGCCCTGCAGAGGACTCCCACTGCCTGGGCCAGCCGCACACCATCCACTTGGGTTGGGGGGGTGACGGCGGGGAGGGGTTCTCTGCTCCGTGTGCCCGCCCTGACGCAGCAGGTCTGGGAACAGCCAGGATGCTGCCCTCCAGCTGCCCCCAGGTAACCCAGAGGGCACTGGCCACACCTGGGGAGGAGGGATGGCTCTGCCCAGTGCCTGCAGACTAGAGCTGGCCTGGGCACGGGTCCAGACCCCCTGGAGCAGCAGGGACAGGCTGCACTGACAGAGCACCCAGGAGCCTCAGTGTCTCCCAGCTGACCCACCCTGAGCCTGCCCCTCCGCCTTGGGAGGGCTTGGGCTCTGACAGGCGCTCAGCTGGCCTCCTCTGGGGCTGCACAGGGCCCTGTCGGCCCAGGGATGTGGGTGCCCGCAGGCTTCCAGCTGCTGTGCAAGCAGGGTCAGGCCCCGCTCCCACAGAGAGCAAGCACCAATGAGACCTGGCAGGCAGGGCAGGGGCAGCCATGGACCCCCCGTCCCCCAGGACCAGGCAGTCTCCAACCACCCTCCCTGGCAGCAGGTGGAGAACACAGTGGAGGGAGACCTGTTGGATTGGAGTGGGGCAGCAGAGGTGAACCCCAGGCTGGACGTGCACCTCCCTCCCCCCTCCCCATCTCTCAGGGCAGCTTCCCTGCCAGGGGTCAGCTCCACACACAAGCAACAAAACCCCAGGGTGGAAAGACACCCCTTAGGCTGCTCAAGGATGGAAACGCAGGCTGCCCCGTCAGCAGAACAGGTGCACCGCCCCCCTCCCGCTCCACCTGCAAAGAACTTGAAGCCAACTCCGCCGAGCCGACTCCACTCTGCAGCTGGCTCCCGGCCAGCTCTCCGGGCAGGCCTGACACCCCACCGGACACACTGGGATGGACCCGGGGTCCTGTGCTCCTGGTCACCTGATCCCACCCAGTCCCACCTCCCCCCACACAGGGCAGAAAGCAGGCAGGAGGTCAGACCTGGTATCTCCCACCACCCTCTCTGGCAACTGCCCCCACTCACGCCCTTGGGGAGGGCCAGGGCCAGCTGTTGGCCAACGCAAGCAACACCCTCCCCTCGGGGCACGGGCTGAGAGGTTCCGGAGCGCTCAGCACACCTGGAGAAGGAATGCAAGCGGCCTGGCCCCAATTCCAAACCCAGAGCTCGGGCCAACGTAGCCCCCCACCCCCCGCAAGTGAATTAGAGCCACCCGAGCAAGGAAAGCAAGCCGCGATGCGAACCCAAACGCGGCGCCGCTCCCTGGCCGCCAGCGCCGGGCAGCAGGCGAGACGCCATTCGGGTTCCGGGCTGCAGGAGGGTGGGCGCTTGTCGGCCCGCCTTTCGGGAGCTCGGAGAGCGGGGCAGCTCGAGGCCTTTATCCCGCCCCTGCCCCAGAAGGCGGGCTCCACGCACAGCCGGCCTCCGAGAGCGGGCACAGGCGGGGGCACCGGCCACGTGAGGGACCACGTGGTGCCCTCCGAGCCGCCTTTCGCGCTGCGCGGACCGCTAGCCAGCTTTCCCACGCGGGCGCGTGGGCGGCCCCGGAACGCGGCGCGGCGCCAGGAACTTGGCCTGGAGGAAGTCGTTCTGCGGCCGACAGAACCCCGCCCGGAGCGCCCTGGACCCGCGCCCGGCTCGGCACGCGCCCCCCGCCGCCGGCGGCCCGGCCAAAGGGGAGCCCACCGGGGGGAGCCGCACCGGGGGGAGCCTCCGCGCTGCAGCCCCAGCCCCGCGGGCGCAGCCAGACGCCAGCCCGCGCCCCGGCCTTGACGCGGGGGTCTCGGCACCCTGCAGACCCCGCCGTGCCGGCGCTGTACCTGGACTCCTGCAGGCGGCCTCGCGCGCGCCCCGGCGGACTACAGGAACCAGAAGGCGGCGCGGCGGGCGCGCGGTCAGCCGGGACGGGGGCAGGGGCGGGGACTCGGGCCGCGTCCTCGGCGCCCCGGCGCAGCCCCGGCCCGCCCTCCGCGGCCACCTGCGCCCTGCGGGCAGCTGCGGTGGGGAGAGGAGCCCCGCGGGGAGCTTGGCTGGGAAGCCCTGGGCCTGCAAGCCACGTCCTCCGGCCGCCCTGACCTGGAGTGCAGCTGCCCCTGGGGTCTCTGGCCTCTGCCCCGCTGGGTGTCCAGGGCGGACTGTGGCCAGCCGGGGTGGTGGCCTGGGTGGCTGCAGGAGGCGGGGCGGGCCTGGAGGGGGTCAGGAGCTTGTTGGGGAGGGGAGCCCAGTGAGCCTGTAGAGAGGTGGGTTAGAGTTGGGCAAGTCTTCCCAACACCGTGTCCGGTCTTAGCAGCCTGCAGTGTGCACGGAGCCACAGGACTCCGTTTCCAGAAGTTTCTAGAATGCCTGCGCCAAGCCCTTGGGCTGTGGGTTGTGCGGCTCCGCCTCCACGGCGCAGCAGGTGCTGGTGCCCCGAGCTCCTGCGAGCCTCCAGGGGACACGAGGCAGGGAGCTCCGTCAGTGACCCGAGACTGACCCCACCATCCCAGACCCAGTGCCACCTGCTTACCTGGGTCTGCCTTAAACCTCCCGAGCCTCAGCCCCCTCAAGGCCCACTAGCCTAATTCAGTTAGTGCCCTTCAGGTTTAAACTGTGCGCTCACCAGTCCGCTGAGGCATTTATCCCTGGCGTCCCCCTACAGCCACACCTGCCAGTCCCTGCCCTGGCACTCCCCACACCCACCTCCAGGCTGGAAAGGTGCCCTGCCCTTTGTTCCCTGTCTTGTCTCTCTCTGTCTCTCTTCTCTGTCTCTCTTTGTCTCTGTCTCCCTGTCTTGTCTCTCTCTTTCTCTCTCTCTCTCTCCCTCTCCCTCTCTCAGCTCTCCTCTTCTCTTTGTCTCTCATCTCACGCTCTGTCTCTCTCTTCCTGCCTTATCTCTGCTCTGCTCACTGTCTGCCTGCCCCACGCTACCTCCCTCGCTGACAGAAAGCCTGTCGCGTGGCTCAGTTGCTGTGTCTGGCATCTTGGCTTTGTGGGGAAAAGCTCACGGTCATCTGTGGAGTGTGTATCCAATCCTGGCTGTTGTATCCACCTGAGCTTGCGGTGGGCCAGTCACAGGTACCAGGGCGAGGGTGTGTGGGTGCCCACAGGACACAGTCAGGGTACCCTGTGGTCTGCAGCCACCCGTCCCCAGGCCCAGCTCCTCCTGCAGGCCCCCTCTTCCCTCCAGTGACAAGCATCTGGCATGGTGCTGGCTCCTGGCATCGCACTGCCGGGTCCAGTGATTTTGGAGCTAATGTGTTCAGGCTGGCGTGGCAGGGCTGGAGGGGTCAGGGTCTCTGGTGAGTCCCAGCTGCTCTACTTCTGTGGCCCCCAGGAGGCCACCGGAGTGCCCTGGTTTCAGCCAGCGCAACCCTGGCTGTTGTGGGGCTCTGCCAGGTGGACCCGGCAGGCACTGCTTTGCTGTGTGAGCATACACATTTATTTAATATGTTCACGAGCAAATATCTTTAAAACAGGCTGGCAAGTTAAGCTTCTGCCTGCATTTGTATCCTATGTGGATGCTGGTTCGTGTCCCGGCTGCTCCACTCCCCATCCAGCTCCCTGCTAGTGGCCTGGGCTGCAGCAGAGGGCCCCTGCACCTGCCTGGGAGACCCAGAAGACGTTCCTGGCTTCAGCCTGGTCCAGCTCTGGCCATTGCCAATCGGGGTGTCAACCCGCAGAGGGAGGATCTCTTTCTCTTCTCTGTAACTCTTCAAAATAAAAAAGAAAGACTCTCATTTGCTCTGTGAGCAGAAAGCGGTGCTGCAGGGCACGCTTGCTCCTTTTTCTTAAGATTTATTTGCTTGTCAGAAGAGCAGAGTTCCTCAGAGGGAGACCCCAAGACACTCAGCGTCTCAGACACCTTCCAGCTGCTGGGTCACTCCCCAAAGCTCAGTAACAGACCGGGCCAGGCCACAGCCAGCAGCCAGCTGCAGCCACGGCTGCCCTGCAGGTGGCAGAGGCCTCTGCTGCCTTCCTGGCGCAGTGTCAGGGAGCAGGAGTGCCAGTGGGGCAGCCAGGACTTGAGTGGGTACTCCCATGGGACACGAGCATCACAGAGATCAGCTTGATGTGCTGCTCCGCACCATGGGTCTCTAGTCTGTTTCACAGCCACATCCTAGGCTCCCCAGGGCTGCCGTCACGTTCCAGGATGTCAGGTGCGTCTGTTGGGTTGGGCGGTTATGGAATGGACCATGGTCAGAAGGTGGCAGGTGCAGGCCCTCCTGGAGGTCCCAAGGGAGGGAACGCAGCCCAGGAGAGCCGCTCAGGCATGGGCAGCTGATGCCCAGCCCACCAGGAAAGGGGTTGCAAGCTCAGAGCAGGACCAGCCAGATGCCACGTGCTCTGCCACAGCAGTGCTCACGTGCAGTAGACGAAGGGCCCACGTCGGAGGCTGGGGAACCCCTGGGCCTGTGCTGGCCAGGGTGGCATCCCCAGAGGACATCTGACCATTCTGGTTGCAGCAAGCCAGGAGCCTGGGAAACTGGGCTTCCTGAAGATCAGCCCCTCCGGGGTGGGCAGGCAACACACAGCTGAGACACCCGCTGCTGTTGGTGCCTGCTTCCTGGGTGCGGCTCGTGTGGCCGGGGCCTCACCTTCCGCATGGGAGGCCCAGCGGAGCCCCCGGCACAGCGTATTCCGGCTGCCGGGAACCTCTGGAGGGTGAACTGACCAACAAGCACTCTCAGGTATGATCAAAGTTACTGAACTGAAGACTCGGTGCTGCCAAGTGCAGGCGCAGTGGCTTCCGACAAGGGTCAGAGGCTGAGTGGGTCTGTCCCGATAGTGTGCTCCTGCTGCCAGTCACCTGCGAATTGCACCCTAATAAAATTGATTTTTCAGTAGCTGCTCTGCTGGAAGTGGGTGGAAAGTACGGAACAGGTGGGGGCCCCAGCCCCCCTCACTTCCTAGGAGCCAGTGGCAACCCCGGCTTACGTGGAAGGATAAATGGGGTGCAGCCTCTTGAGGCGAGGCAGGGAGGCTGGGGACACAGGAGGCACATGCCAGCTCTCGGCTAGGGCCCCCCAGGTCTCAAACGGCAGCCCGCCCTACCCGCAGGGACTGCTGCCTTCGCTCTTGCTCAGTGCCCATGCTTGAACATCCCATGACTGGCCAAGCAGGCAGGGGGTCAGTGTGGGCATTCTGCCCTCCTGGCCTCTACCAGCCCCGGCCCTGCTCCTCATACCTCCCACACACTGCACTTGGCCTTGGGGACCCTGTGGCTTTGCAGCCATTCTGCCGCCTCAGGAAGGGGGTGGTCCTACCTCCCTGAGTCCTCTGGTGGCCCACACAAATGTACAGTACCCTCGGGTGCTGAGCCAGTGGCCTCTGCTGTTTCCCAACAACACTGCAGGCCCCACAGGCCAGGCCCACCGACACGGGTTCCCTGCCAGCCCTCCTCTTGCTGTGCCCCTGCCGGGTGGCGCCTTAAACCCTAATGTATGGGGGAACACAGCTCTTGCTGTTCATGTGTGGGTCAAGGTGGACTCGCCCTGGCCTCACAGGTGGAGCAGCGCCTCTGTGAGCTGTCCCGTCTGAGTGCGGTCGGCCTCAGAGCCCGTGTCTGGAGCCACCCCGCTGGCCCTGACGCTGGCCCTGTCTTCCGTGACTTGCTGTGCGCGTTCCTCCTGCCTTCCCTGGACGGCCCCTCGGTCTGTCCAACGAGGTGATGGTCGGGTCTGTCCTGTCGTCTCTGCCCATGTTGTGCTGGGAAGTTTGTTTTGTTGTTATTTTTAGATTTTTTTTTTTTATTTGAAAGGCAGATTTACAAGGAGACAGAGAGACACAAAGGAAGATCTTCCGTCTGCCGGTTCACTCCCCAGATGGCCACACTGGCTGGAGCTCCATCCAGGTCTGCCACACGGGTGCAGGGGCCCAAGGACCTGACTGTCCTCCATAAGCAGGGAGCTGGATGGGAAGTGGAGCAGTCGGGACTTGAACCTGCGCCCGTATGGATGGAGGACCTTTGTTTCTCCTCACTGTAAATCTATCTTTCCAATGAAAATAAAGTGAATCTTTAAGAAGAACACAGTCCGGTTGCAGCTGCTTTCCAGCCAGTGGATGAGTTCCGTGGTTCCCATTATTGCCCCACACTTCCTGTGCCTTGGCTCCTGCTGTCCCTTCCGGTCTCGTCCCTGAGAGCTGAGTCATGGCACTCAGGGGACCTTCCAAGCACCCCGCCGACTCCAGGGCCGCGGCTGGGGGAGACACGGGGGGAGGTGACAGGGACCCCCACCCACGTGTGTGACGCACGGGGTGATGATTTGGGTCCTCGTGGAGGCCACGTCCTGTTGAGCATGTTTACCAAGCTGAGGCCCAGCAGTGGCCTGCGCACGTTCTTCTGTTTGGAGCTGCCCCTGAGCTTGCTTTACGTTCGTTCATAGGACTGAGCACGCAAGCTCAGTGAGTATCACCCAAGAAACAGGCCCATGGGGCTGGTGCACTGGCCTAGTAGACCTCCACATGTGGCGGCGTCAGCATCTCATATGGACGTGGCTCCACTTCCTGTCCAGCACCCTGCCTGTGGCCTGAGGAAACAACAGAGGACGGCCCTATGCTGTGGGACCCTGCACCCATGTGGGAGACCCAGAAGAATTTCCTGGCTCCTGGCTTTGGATCAGCTCAGCTCCAGCCAGTGTGGCCATTTGGGGAGTGAACCAGCAGATGAAATATTTCTTTCTATTTCTCTCTATATAACTCTGCTTTCCAAATAAAAATAAATACATTTTTAAAAGATGGCGAAAGAAGCAAGCCCAGAATTGCCAGCAGGGTAACAGGCTCCGAGCAGCCCCATCCGTCATTGCATCACTTGTGTGTTCACAGCCCTTGCTGGCTCTGACACAGACTGGCCTGGAGGCCGGCCAGGCAGCTGTGCACCTGACCCTGGCCCCTCTCTGCCCAGCTGTGTGAGACTGCAGAGCAGTGGACCCTTCCCCAGGGTAGCAACTGGGAAGGACCTCGTCACCTGCCATGCTGCGGCACCTGTGGCTGCTCTTGGTCACAACATGGGATGTCCAGGCATGGGCAGGACACAGTGAACCCTGCCCACTAAGGCTGGCGCTCCCTGGACCTTCCCTGGTGTCCCCAGGACAAAGTCCCCGGGAGCTCAGCTGGAGAGCAGGGCTTCTCTCTGGCCTCACACCTACGGTCTCCCCACCACACCCGAGGCCTCTGGCGATGCCAGCTCCAGGCCCTGATGCCGTGTCAGGGAAGGGATCTTTGTTTGCAATGAAATGCACCAGAGAACCACCCTCACCCTCATTCAGGGGTGCAGCTGGGAGTCATTAACACGTGCACACCGGGTGACTGTCCACCCACACGCACTCCACTCTGCCCAGGCTGTACCTCCGGGCACCTGGAACACGCCCTGTGCCCGGGGACTTGGTTGCTCTCACGCTGTCAGCATTGTGGACAGCTCTAGTCTGCAGGTGGCTCCCCCAGTGTGGTCGACTCTCTTCTGTGGGTTTCTCTGAGTACCATCACGGGGAGGAGGGTGTGTGGCTACCAGGGGGCAGGCGCTGCCAGGTCCCTCCTGGGAGTGGGGTGGCGGGAAACAGCCGAGGCCATGCGGCCTGGGGGCAGGACTGGGAGCAGTGCGAGACTGGTATGAGGTCAGGCCCTGGACTCAGCCGCTTGCCCCGTGGGCTCCATTCAAGCTCCAGGAGCCTCGAGGCCTGCTGAGGGCTGCCCCTGGGCAGCGGGGGTGGCTGTGCCCACACTCACCATGCTGAACTGATGCACAGCTTCCTGGTGGGCCCTGGGTCTGGCGAGGCCAGGGTGGTGAAGGGGATTCTGTCTCCAGAAGGGTAGGAGTGGCTGTAGTTGAGATGCCCATGTGACCATGGTGTGACCAGGTGTGCCATACTCACCTGGGTCCAGCTAGGACCCATAGAGCCAACAGCGGGCTGGCTACTGCCCCAAGGCCGGACACTGACAGCTGGAGCTGGAGGCCCTGTCCACTCTGGCCACTGCGTCACTGGGGGAGCCCGGCCTGGTCCCTGGCTGCCTCTGTGTGCTGTGGAGTTCAACACCTCCGGCCAGGCCCTGTGCTGTTTGGGGTGAGTGGGAAGGGGGTGGCGGAGGGCACCAGGGACTCTCCCACGCATGGGGGGGGCTGTTACCCAGGGCCTGATATCCCAGGTCATGGGGCACAGGGCAGGGGAGGGCCCTGGGCTGTGGCAGCTGACCTGGCCAGGGCAGCTGTGGGAGTGTGCAGGGCAGGCACAGGGACCCCATGGGCAGAGCGGCACTCGAGGTGGGGGCAGCACACACCATTGCCCAGGCCCTGGCAGGTGTGTGGCAGGGCACCCCTTCTGTGGGAGGCTGGTGCCAGGTGCTACCAAAGTGCGGAGGAACCACACACGCACAGCCACCGTGCCAGGAGCCGGCCACCTTCAGAGTGGGTGAGTCCGAGGCTGGAGGCCGCTTGGGCCTCAGGCTCTGCGCTCCGGCTGATTGAATTCAGTAAACAAAGTTGGGTGACAAGTCACGGTGACAAAGGTCACAGTGACCAAGCAGAGGTTCCCAGAATGCTGTACAAGGTGTATGTTAAACAGAGATGTCAGCATGGATTCAGGTGTGGACACAGAGACAGGGAAATGTACACGTGTGTGTCTCCGGAGGCCAGTTGTGGCACATGGACTAACATATGCATGTTGGGCATACACACGTGCACACATGAACTAACATGACATGTGAAATACCATATATAATGCATATACGGGCCAGCACACACGTGCCTGCATGAGCCACACACATGGGCCAGCACACACGTGCCTGCATGGGCCACACACATACATGTGTGGGCGTCACCCTGTGCTGAGTGGTGGGTGGGTGCATGTGTGAGTCCGTTTGTTTGAGGCTCTGGAGGTGCTGACCGACGGTCGGGGCCCCGGAGCAGGAAGGACTGCCTGGTGAGCCTCCTCAGCGGCTGGGCGCTCTTTGTGCAGGCGCTTGTGTTAGGAGACCTGGAGCCTGCAGGGTTGCAGAGGCGGGCTTGAAGGCAAACCTTCGCAGTGCTGGAGCGAGGCGTGGCCATTCGTGCTGCACGTGCAAGGGTGTGTGTGTCCTCTGGGCTGTGAGCTGGGCGCTGCAGCCTGAGCCAGCCGGACTGCCAGCACAGACCACCTAGCTGGGCGTGGCAAGCAGCTCCCTGGGGACAGGGTCCTCTGTTGGTGGGTCGCTCACTCATTGCACAGATTTGCAGGCAGCCCTGCCTCCAGTCTCCACGTGCCCGGAAACACCCTGCAGGTCCCCCCTAAGTGGCCCGAGCCTGCAGCATGCCCCAGTGTCTTCACTGCTAGCCGAGCACCACACCCTCGCTGCTTTGAGGAAGTGTATGTCTCTGCTGAAACCATTGTGCAGCCTGCTCCACAGCGCCGCCTGGTGCATGGCGCTGGGGCTCGGGCCCTGCTCGGCTTCCTGGCCGCTGCCCCGGTAGGACTGGATGGACCAGACCCTTGCTCTTTGATGGAAATTTCCCAAGATGTGTGCTTCCTCCTCACAGCTTTAACTTTTCATGCTGGAGTCGCCTGTTCTCGTTGCCAGGCCAGCGCAGCTGCACAGCCTAGCAAATGCAGGAGGTCGTCTGAGAGGGGACCAGACCCCTGTGGCAGGGCCAGGGACGGAGAGGGGCCTGGCGGGCCCAGTCAGGTGGGTGGACTGCTGCTAGCTCCAAACATCACTCTTCTTGTTCAAATGGGAGTGAGCACATCTCCTTCCAGACCCTGCAGGTGCATCTGGCTCCATGAAGTCATTCTTGGCTCCAGCGCCTGTACAGGTGAAGCTTGCTCTGGGTGAGATGTTTGCCCACGCCTGCCTCTCCTGCTGCCCAGGGCCTCCAGGACCTGACCTGTCACTCATTCCCTTGCCTCCCTGGTGTGTGGCCTGGCCATCGGCCATGGGACAGAGCTGCCAGGGCTGGAGCAGAACAGATGGAGTCAGAGCCAGGCTCAGGGGCAGGGACTGCACTCAGGTGCTCCTGGCCCTGGAGGCAATGAGCTAAGGATGAAGAGCCAGGGGCCCAGGCCCTGGGAACCCCCGGCCCGAGGCCCGCTGGGCCCCTGTGTTCATGCTGGCTGAGGGGACCATGTGCAGGCTATTTGCAGGGCCAACAGCCTCACCCACACTCGGGTGCCTTGCCAGGCTCTGACGGGGTGCACTTTGTCTCAGCCAAGCATGTGCTCTGCCAGCACGTGGACGTCACGGCCAGTCACTGCCTCTGTGCTGGCCTGGGCTCATGCTGTGTGCCTCCTGGGTGAGTGGCCTCGCGTGTGGGCATGAAGCCTGGGGCCACTGCACTCCTTACTGTGCCCGGAAACCACCAGGGGGGATGCCCGTGGTCACTCCTGGGGTCCCTGGGCTCAGACCGGGGTCATGCCCGGGGGTGCCTCTTGGACTTCTCTGCTCTGCCCCCTACCCAGGGCAGCTGTAGGGAGGATGTGGAACGGAGTGGCTCCTCCAGCCAGTGCGTACAGCCAGGGCCACCCAGACACTGGCTCTGTGGCTGACAGGGTTGGGGCCCATTCTGCAATGTCTGGGACACTCTACCTCCTGGGTCATGCCGGCCCGGTGCCAAGCTCAAGTCACAAACGCCTCCCCTCGGGCTGCTGTGCCTACTGCCCGGCTCCCTGGGAGTCTCCAGCCAGGCTGGCTGGGCCTGGTACTGCTGAGGGCTTGGTGTGTCCAGTTGGTCTCTGTCATCCTGTCTTGGAAATTAGACTCCTGGGGCTCTCAGGGTGTGTGTAGGTCAGCAATGACCCAAGGGGACAGCTGCCTGTGCTCGGCGCCAGGACAGCTGTGGACTGTGCACTACTGGGACCTCCCACAGCATGACCCACCTGGGGAAGCCCCTGGCGACCGCCCCACGGAAGCTGTCACCCACCTTTGCGGTCTGTACCTCAAACGTGTTCACCTGCATGCATCCGTGGGCCGGGGGTGTTCTGAGCCAGGACACCTGGGAGAACTGCTGCCCCTAGCCTGTCTCCTGACCCCCTGACCCCGGGGCCTGACCTGTATGCCGCCCTGTGCAGGAGATAGCCCTGCTCTCCCTAAGGCCCATGAGCACCCTGACATCCCACAGAGCACCAGGACACCCCAGGAGGCCCTGCAGCAGGACTCAATGTGGCAGGAGGCCTGTCCCACGGGTGAGCTCTCCCCCGGGGACCTTGGTGGCCAATGCCCCTTGCCACAGCTCTGGGCCTGGCCTCCTGGGCTTGCTGTCCATGGCAAGCCTCCTGGCCCCGCCTCCCTTTGACCAACTGTGTACCAGAGGTGATGGGGCTGCCTGCTGCAGGCACCCAGGAGAGGCGGGGCGGGCCCAGGATGGGAGTGTCCTTAGGGAGGGCTGGGCAAGGGTAGCATGCAGCAGATACTCCCATCCGTGCGTCTCAGGACCTGCTGTCTGGCTGCACTAGGCCTGTGGCCGGCATGCTGGCAGGACTGGGCATTGGGCAGGCGTCACTCCCAGCTGCCCGCATGTCAAACAGCGCCTGCCCCTTGGCCCTGCAGCACCTCACTGGGTGTGTGGGGACAGCCTGCCTACCTCCTGTCCCCGCTCTGTCACCTGCACCCCATGCTGACCACCCGGAGGCTGCCCAGGCCCCGCACTGCTGGGGCCCCAGGGTGCTCAGAGTAGTGATGCAGCCAGTCCAGCTGAGGCTCCTGGCTTCTCTGGGCTGTCAGTCTGCAGAGTGGCCCAGCAGGCAGTGGGACCTGGACCCTGCTGTAACCAGCCTGGCACAGCAGGTGGCCGTTCCTTGGGGACTGGCTGTGGTTGTCTGGCTGCCTCCAAGAACAACTTGCTGGAGGGAGCCCAGGAGGCAGGCTGCCATGGCAGGTGGGCAGGGGGAGAGCAGGCAGGGACTGCCCACCCTTGCAGGAGAGCAGAGCAGAGCCCCTGCTGCACCCAGTACTACAGGAGCCTGGCACTCCCTGGGGAAGCACCACTGTGGGTGCAAGGAGTGGGGAGCCCAGTGGCCCCTGGGGACCCCAGAATTAGGATAACCAAGACTTCTCTGACGCCATGCTCCCCTGGAACCCACGGGGAGGGCCCTTCTGAGAAGGTGGGTGCCTCCCTCCCGGCCTTGACCCTGCTGGCCCCATCTGATTATGGAGGTGACTGTGGACCACCCCAGTTTACAACAGCAGGGGCTATGATAGAGCCCGGCTGCGAGAGTCAGGGACCAGGCTGACTTTTTCTGAGAGTCAGTGGCTCGTGGCTCACATGCACTCCGTCCCTTACAAAGCCTGCTGTATTTTGATTCAATTTCATTTTTTACCATCAGTAGCCTAGGGGTCCCTGCCATAATTTGATCAGACCAAGCAGTCGAGAGGCCAGCTGGATACCTTCCGCCTCAAACGTCATCAATCAGGATTTCATTTTTTTCTTCCTTCTGTTTCGAAAACTTGTAAAAATGAATTAATACACATTTGTGATGAAATGATTAAACAGATGTAAGCTTCTTGCAGTCACAGCCTTACGAGCTCCTGTCGTAGGACCTAGCCCCTTAGAATGCACAGCCAACGTGTGTGCACGTATGTGCGGGCATGTTTGCATGTGCAGATGTGTCACGTGGCACAACACTGCTGAGTTAGGGCTTCCGCAGAGCATGAGCAGACACGCGTGCTCTCTGCCCTGGCGCTGGGTGTTGCAGGGCTGACCCGGGCCTGCGGGGGTTCTGTGCCTGGGGCTGTGTGCTTAGCTGCATGAGGGTTCATCCTGGTCTCTTCATGTTGCTTTCCACCCTCAAGGCTACTCCATGGGCCCTGGTCCAGTTTGCATCAATCTCTGTCCACCCCGCTCTTCGAGCAGCGTTTTGGGATACAAGGAACTTAAGTGATGTACAGTGTATGTGCAGTAGATGCAGTTTCCTGCAGATCTTTGTAGAAAACCCTGCAAACAAAAACCACGCAAGGCATGGTGGGCAGCTGACAGCGGCGCCGGATGCCCTGCCTGACACGTGTCTGTGCTGGTCAGCCTGTCTGGACAACATTCACAGCCTTCAGGCTCAGCGTGCTGCCTCCTGACCCACACCTACATGGCTTTACAGTTCCCGAAACCTCGGCTGCTCTCCCCGTGACCAGGGTGCCCTGTGGACGGCCCGCCCCGTCTGAGCTTGTGCTGCTGTTTCAGCCTACAGGCATGCCAAGGCCCCCGTTTCTGTGCTTGTGGTGTGTGGGCAAGTGTTTACCACCCAGCAAGGTGTGCGTGCATTTTGGCAAAACGCCCACCAGAGTGGATTTCCAGCACCCTGTGGTGCCCTGGGTGCAGAGCAAAGGGGCCATGCAGTGTCCACCAGGCACGGCCATGCCATCACGTGCACGTGTGAGGAGCCCTGTGGGTCAGGCACCCGGGAGCATGTTCCAACAGGTGGGTAGCAGTGGGCTGTGAGTGTCTGGTACCTCTGCTTTCAATGTAATTGATGTAATTGTAAACTTAGGTAGTCCAGTTTATGATAACAGCTCAGATGAACACCTGGCTCCTTCTGCTGGGCATTCAGTGTCCCTCCCCGGCTGAGGCAGCCCCCTCTGCCGTCATTCAGTGTCCCCCCCACACTCGGGCGGCCCCCTCTGCCGTCATTCAGTGTCCCCCCCTGGCTGGGGCGGCCCCCTCTGCCGTCATTCAGTGTACACCCCCCCGGTTGGGGCGGCCCCCTCTGCCGTCATTCAGTGTCCCCCCCCACACTCGGGCGGCCCCCTCTGCCGTCATTCAGTGTCCCCCCCACACTCGGGCGGCCCCCTCTGCCGTCATTCAGTGTCCCCCCCACACTCGGGCGGCCCCCTCTGCCGTCATTCAGTGTCCCCCCCACACTCGGACGGCCCCCTCTGCCGTCATTCAGTGTCCCCCCCACACTCGGGCGGCCCCTCTGCCGTCATTCAGTGTCCCCCCCACACTCGGGCGGCCCCCTCTGCCGTCATTCAGTGGCCCCCCCCCCGCTCTCCCAGAATGCCCTTCACCTGCACTTCTACCTTGTTCATTATGTTTTCCTTCTAGAATACGCTAGGCCCTTCCAGCTCACAGACCTATTTTTCTTTGTTTCCTCAGGGTTATTTGCTGTGCATACAGGGGTGTCCTGGATGCCAGTGCCTGCGGCAACAGGGACATTTCTCTCACACCCAGCTTTCCAGTTGTCTGCCTCAGTGCCACCTTGGGACTGTCACCTGCACATTGTGAGTGACAAATGCACAGCCGCTGCAGATGCCGTGTGTGCACACACATCCACCACAGAATACTTCCCTCTTGTACAGCAGACCTGCATCGCATATGTGTACAACATAAAGGCACAGACAGATGCATGTGCAATGCACACACGGCGTACTCACAGATGCATTTACACACGTGGACACACGGCGTACTCACAGATGCATTTACACACGGACACACGGCGTACTCACAGATGCATTTACACACGTGGACACACGGCGTACTCACAGATGCATTTACACACGTGGACACACGGCGTACTCACAGATGCATTTACACACGTGGACACACGGCGTACTCACAGATGCATTTACACACGGACACACGGCGTACTCACAGATGCATTTACACACGGACACACGGCGTACTCACAGATGCATTTACACACGGACACACGGCGTACTCACAGATGCATTTACACACGTGGACACACGGCGTACTCACAGATGCATTTACACACGTGGACACACGGCGTACTCACAGATGCATTTACACACGTGGACACACGGCGTACTCACAGATGCATTTACACACGTGGACACACGGCATACTCCCAGATGCATTTACACACGTGGACACACGGCGTACTCACAGATGCATTTACACACGGACACACGGCGTACTCACAGATGCATTTACACACGGACACACGGCGTACTCACAGATGCATTTACACACGGACACACGGCGTACTCACAGATGCATTTACACACGTGGACACACGGCGTACTCACAGATGCATTTACACATGGACACACGGCGTACTCACAGATGCATTTACACACGGACACACGGCGTACTCACAGATGCATTTACACATGGACACACGGCGTACTCACAGATGCATTTACACACGGGTGCACATGGCGTACTCCCAGATGCATTTACACACGTGGACACATGGCGTACTCCCAGATGCATTTACACACGGACACACGGCGTACTCCCAGATGCATTTACACACGGGTGCACATGGCGTACTCACAGATGCATTTACACACGGACACACGGCGTACTCACAGATGCATTTACACACGGACACACGGCGTACTCACAGATGCATTTACACACACGGACACACGGCGTACTCACAGATGCATTTACACACGTGGACACATGGCGTACTCACAGATGCATTTACACACAGACACATGGCGTACTCACAGATGCATTTACACACGTGGACACATGGCGTACTCACAGATGCATTTACACACGGACACATGGCATACTCACAGATGCATTTACACACATGGACACATGACGTACTCACAGATGCATGCACACCATGGATGTGCATTTACACACGGACACACGGCATACTCACAGATGCATTTACACACGGACACATGGCGTACTCACAGATGCATTTACACACGTGGACACATGGCGTACTCACAGATGCATGCACACCATGGATGTGCATTTACACACAGACACACGGCATACTCACAGATGCATTTACACACGTGGACACATGGCGTACTCACAGATGCATTTACACACGGACACACGGCGTACTCACAGATGCATTTACACACGGACACACGGCGCAGCACCCAAAGGCACACAGCCACACAATGTACCAACACATGCACACACAGCATACATGTACAGCAAGGCACACCATGCACAGACATGACTGCACACCACACACATCACACCAAGGCACATGTCAACACATATGCATGCAGGCCTAGGCACCTGCACAGGAGCAGTGCCACACACATTTCCACACACACACACGCACACACACTAGATTGCTTCTTATCAAAGTGCTTGAAATGGAGAAGAAGAAGGAATTGTCTGGATTTCTGTGAGCTTGTAGATCAGCTGTGGCACGTGGGTGCATGCATGCCTCGCCTCACGCAGTCCCCTGGGGCATTCTTACATGTGTGGTTCACTCAGTAGCTAAGGAAAATCGTCTGTCAGTTTCACTGTGAAGGAGGGTGAGACAGCTACAGTAGAAAACTATCTGCATGAATCTGACAGTGACGTAATGAATCACCGTGTGGCAGACAGGCTGCCCCTGGGGTACAGGGACCAGTCATGCCAGGCAGTGCTGGGCACGGCACCCGACTGCGCCCCTGTGTGCACCCTCCCCTGCTCCCATGGGGAGAGGTCATGGCCGTGACCGGGCAGTGCTGGGCACCCTCCCCTGCTCCCGTGGGGAGAGGTCACGGCCGTGACCGGGCAGTGCTGGGCACCCTCCCCTGCTCCCGTGGGGAGAGGGCTGTGACGGCCGTGACCGGGAAGTACTGGGCACCCTCCCCTGCTCCCGTGGGGAGAGGTCACGGCCGTGACCGGGAAGTACTGGGCATCCTCCCCTGCTCCCGTGGGGAGAGGGCTGTGACGGCCGTGACCGGGAAGTACTGGGCATCCTCCCCTGCTCCCGTGGGGAGAGGGCTGTGACGGCCGTGACCGGGAAGTACTGGGCACCCTCCCCTGCTCCCGTGGGGAGAGGGCTATGACGGCCGTGACCGGGCAGCGCACCCTTCCCGGCTGCCTTGGAGCCTGTCCACCTGCAGACTCGACCAGGTACTGAGATGGCTCCAGTGTTTCCTGTGTTGGTGAGTTTGCCTCTTTCTTCTGCACTTTGAAACTGTGTCGCTGGACGCGTGTGGACGTGGGACAGTGCCTCCCTGCATGGGGTGCCTCTTCACAGCAGCAGCGAACCCTGCTCTCCCCACGTCTCCCTGCTGTGTCTCCTTGGGCCTGGCTACTTCTGGCTGTGTGAGTGGCCTGTTTCTCTCCACACTTCATGGAGCCTGTACTGTGGAAGCCGCCTGACAGTCATGTATCAAAAACACAAAGAGCGAGGTCACTGGCCTTTAATCATCTGAGCTGAAATCTACCACAGTTCTGCCCTGTTGGGCTCCCGGTTCTCGCCGGCGGGTGTTTTTAACCACATCCTGGTCTCCACTGGTGATTTGTCCATGACTCACTCCCCCGCAGCCCCTGACCCCTCAGGTTTGCCACACACCACTCCCGTCATCTCCCACACCCCGAGGCCTCGGGCTACAGTTTTGTCTTCCCTCCTGCCTGCCCTGCTTCTATGTGTTTTAATTCCACTCACTGTCTTGGTCGTCCCTGTGGCTTCCTGGAGCCCCAGGTCCTCCTGCAGATCATGCCTTCCTGGCACCACCACTGTCCTGGGGAGCCGTGCTCTGCAGCCCTTGGGATTTTATTATTATTACTTATTTGTGATCAGGTAGAGAGATGACAGAGGGCCCCCACTCACTGAATTCATGCCCCAAATGTCTGCAGTTGGTGCTGGACCAAGGCCAAGGCCAGGACCAGGGGACGCAGCCAGTCTCCCCTGTGGGCGCCGGTGCCCAGCCACTGGAGCCGGGTCTGTGGCAGCTGGATCAGGGCCATTCTGGAATTCACCCCGCACTCTGAGGTGGGGTGAGCTCCAGCCCTCCTGCGCAAGCAGCCCTGGGACAAGCTCAGAGCCCCTCGGAGGCCTCCAGGAGCGCCATCTTGGCCGAGGGGCTGGCGTCTACTCCATGTGAGCACGTGGGGTCGGGGTGACCTTGGCCAACTTGGTCTGCCTGGAGGGGGGTCAGGCCAGTCCCTCTGGGCTCCCCGCACCCGCCAGGGGCTTAGAGCATGGCCCCCTTGTCCTTCAGCTCTGGCCTTGGTTGTCAGTTTACACCCTTCTCGGCCTCCCTGACCTTGTATATCTTGCCCCCAAATCCTCACTGCTCATGGGGTCTCCATCATTCTCTGGTTTCCCCACTTACTTGGAGGGGAGGACAGGTGCCCCTGCTGAACAGAACTGCTCAGCAGAGCCTTGCACGGGTCATCCTCGGTGAGCACGCAAGTGCGGGCTACACACGTGTGTGCACACGTGCCTGTGTGTGCATTTTGAACGTTAATGTCCAGCATGGCTTCCTGGTCACTCTGCTGCTCACTGCCCCAGTTCCTTCTGGCTGAGCCATTTGTCATCATTGTGCCCCCTCTCCTGGGCACCTGCTCCCAGAGCTTCCGCAGAGGTCCCCCTCAGCAGTGCAGGGGTTGATGGAGGACCCGCGGCACCTGCTGCCCAGCTGGCCTCACCAACCTGACAAATGCCCTCCAGGCCTAGCTGCACCTCCCAGACTCCCCACTTGGGGAGCGGCACACGGCGTCCAGCCGAGCCAGCCGGGTGAGCATGGCCTGGCGCTTCTGCCGCAGCCCGGGCCTCCAGGCCTCTTGGCGTGTTGGCAGAGCCCGGGACTCCAGGACCTCTTGGCGTGTTGGCAGAGCCCGGGCCTCCAGGCCTCTTGGCGTGTTGGCAGAGCCCACCAGGGCAGGGTTTGGGACCCAGGCTCCAGGAAGACACTGCGTTTCCTTCCACACGATTCGGGCATCCACATGCACTGAATAGTATTTTTTTCTGAAAACACCACAGCCCAGCAACCCACTTCTACTTGACAAGACAGTTCACTCTAATTCAACTGGAAGCTGCTCCCACTTTGGAGGGAGCCAGCTGGACCATGACCAAGGATGCACGGTGCTCCGCAGCCTCCAGGGCAGGGGACCCATGAAATATTCAAATCATAAGTGAATAAAACATCAAGCTACCAGGCGAGAAAGGAAGGGCCCTAGCATAGGCAGACCGAGGCAGGAATGCATTGCAGAAGGCCCTGTCACTCCATCCTGGCCGTTAACACGCTGGGCGGACTGGAAATACCAGTGCAGGGTTACGGCCTCCCCACTCAGTGCCCACCCAGCACCCTGTCCTGGGACTCCCAGCACCCCACTGCCCCACACTGCCTCCTGATGCAGCACCCAGGCAATGTGGCCAGAGCTCAGGGGCTGACCCCGACCTCACGCCCCCTTCCTTAACCTTCGTGGCTTCTGCCGAACCTCAGGGGTCGGTATGCAGTAGACTGCCTCTGTAGCTTGGGGGCCACATGAAAGAAAAATCCACAGGGAAAAGGGAGCACCTTGGGAACATAACCAAGGCTTTGTTTCTCAAACTGGGACACTGGCCCTCACTAGTGAGACAAAGAAAACAGAGCCAGCTCGTCGTGACCCCACTGTGTCGGGTTGGCTCACGGCCGCTCCTCTGAGGCAGAAAACTACACAGAGACTAGCAGAAGAGGCAGTGACCCCTCCCACAAGCTCCACAACTCAGCAGTGTCCCCCCCATCAGTGTCCCCCTCACTGTCCCCCTCAGCGGTGTCCTCCTCACTGTCCCCCTCAGCAGTGTCTCCCCTCTCACTGTCCCCCCTCACTGTCCCCCCTCAGCAGTGTCCCCCCTCAGCAGTGTCCTCCCTCACTGTCCCCCCTCAGCGGTGTCCTCCTCACTGTCCCCCCTCACTGTCCCCCTCAGCAGTGTCTCCCTCACTGTCCCCCCTCACTGTCCCCCTCAGCAGTGTCTCCCTCACTGTCCCCCTCAGCGGTGTCCCCCTCACTGTCCCCCTCAGCAGTGTCTCCCCTCTCACTGTCCCCCCTCACTGTCCCCCCTCAGCAGTGTCCTCCCTCACTGTCCCCTTCAGCAGTGTCTCCCTCACTGTCCCCCTCACTGTCCCCCTCAACAGTGTCCTCCCTCACTGTCCCCCTCAGCAGTGTCTCCCCTCAGCAGTGTCCCCCTCACTGTCCCCCTCAGCAGTGTCCTCCCTCATTGTCCCCCCTCAGCCAGCTGTCCCGTGTGTACACGCGGTGTCCTCATACATCTGTGTACCCTGTCCAGCGTATCCAGTCGTGTTGCCACTAGGACTGAAGCTCCCTACACTTAGGTGCACCACTGTGCTCTTGTCCCTTACGGGTTGTTTTTCCGACCTAAGGGACCAGATGGGGCAAGATGTGACTGCTTCTAGTCTGCTCAACATTCACAGGACTTGGGAAAATTTGGGGGATCTATTGGCAGGTTTAAAAAAGTTTTCACAAATTTGGAAAATTCAACATAGAATAGGAATGATTTAACCCATAATGTTAAACATTCATGTACCGGGCCTGACATGGTAGCCTCGTGGCTAATGTCCTTGGCTTACATGGCCAGGATCCCATATGGGTGCTGGTTCTAATCCCAGCGGTCCCACTCCCAACCCCTCTTCCCTGTCTGTGGCCTGGGAAAGCAGTCAAGGACAGCCCAAAGCCTTGGGACCCTGCACCTGCATGGGAGACCTGGAACAGGCTCCTCCAGGCTCCTGGCCTCAGATCAGCTCAGCTCCAGCAGCCACTTGGGGAGTGAATCAATAGACAGAAGATCTTCCTTTCGGCTCCTTTCTGTATATCTGACTTTCCAATGAAAATAAAATAAAATCTTTAAAAAAAAGTAAAGCACATACTTTAATTGTAGTGCTGTCCTGCAATGAATGTCCTAACCCTAACTCTCACCTTGGGTCACTTTAGGCCAGCACAGCTGGGCACCTGACAGTGACCTGTATGTCAGTCAGGGCAGTCGGCTTGCTCCCCGTCTGGGGTCAGACTGACCTTTCGTCTGCCGTGGCCACTGCTCCTGAAAGACTGCTTAACGATCCTCCCGCCGCAGGGTGGATTTCTAACAGAGTTTTCGATTTTCAAGCTTTTGCACTACATGATGGTGCTATTGTTTTGTATTTACAAATTCATATCTTCAATTTTTTTGCCCAAGTATATTTCATTATGTCAAGCTATTCTGTTCCCTGAATGTCAGTTTTGCTCAATAATAATAATAACTAGCACCGATTAAATTAAAACCTTCTCCTAAGTTTTAGAGAAGTGTTTCTTTATAGAGCCACGTGGTATTCAACAGACACAGCACGCTTTTCCTCAGGATGTCACAAGGGAAAGGTTACCACGCTCAAGACTGTGGGGAGCAGCGTTCCGACGCTTCACACTCCTTGGAAATGGGCAGGCTAAGTAATTGCCATCATTGAAGCCCGTCGAGTGCCAAGCTTCGCCCTCCAAGAGAGCGCATTGCAGAATACTGTGATCACTGAGAACTGCCTCTGTAAGCTTCGTCAGACCTACAGCAACTTCTCATTGTCTGTTCACAGGTTGAAGTCACATTTTTAGTTCCTTTAACATTCGGTGAAATAAAAGTGTGTCTAAATTATATTTAATCCTGACAGACATGTCTGTTTTAATTAGAACAACAACATTTGTGTTCACCAAAGATTAGCGAGTCACATGAAACTGAAGACATCTAGGTTAGTTGTTTTCGCTGAGCGTCGACTTGGTACCGTGCTGACACTCCGTACCCAAAGGCAAGAAAGACGCCCTGGCCTTCCTTGTTAGGTCTGCACTGGGATTCAGGCACAGCCGAAATGGGCCTGGCCTCGCCAACAAGCCCGTGAGAGGCGGTCAGATCGGGCTGCTTGGGGCCCCTGGTCACTATCAGTCTGACTGCTGACCCTGACACGGAGGAGAGATGACGGGGTCACCTTGGTGGAGAAGACAGAGAGAGGACAGCAGGCGCCCGGTCATGGCGCTGCTTCCTTCCAGAAGCTTCAGGAACCTTCTCCTGGTCTGAACTCTTGTCATCTCTGAGATGGCTCTCAATTCCATCTAAAATAGGAGTCCTGGTCAAGCTTGACATTTGGTCCCGTCCTTGCAACTGTCCTTGAAGAAAGTCCGACTCGGGAATGTCTGCTTGGCGGGTTAGTGTGAATGCGCTCTGCTGATTGTTGATTTTTTTTTATCCAGTTGATGAAAACGCGGTGTTGAAATCCCCCAGCATGATCGTATTGGCGATCCATTCATTAACATGCACTTTAAGTACCTGGGTCCCCTGGCATTTGAGTGTCCACACAGTCACTGTAGTCCCATCTCCCTTAATCCTCTGTAATAGCCTTCTTTTTGCTTTAAAGTTTATTTTGTCTGATGCAAGCACAGCTACTCCTGCTCATTTTAAATTTCCACATGTGTGGAATAGCTCTTTTCATCCTTCGCCTTTCGGTCTGTGTGTATGTATTTTGAGGAGCATTTCTTCTAGGGAGCATATGTTAGATGGGTTTTGTGTTTTAAACCTGTCATCCATACTGTGTGTTTTAATAGAGAATTATTGCATTCACGTATAGGTAATAAACTTGGTAAGTGACGACTTGGTCTTGCCAGTTTTCGTAAGTACTCCTGGTGCTTGTCTGGAATCTCTGTTTTTTCCCTGGGAGATTTTCTGCCTTGCTATTTTTTGGTGATGCCTCCATCTTTCTCTGTCTCTGCGTGTAGCACATCCCTGGATGTCATTTGTGGAGCTAGCCAGGTGGTGACAAACTCTTTCAATTCTCTGCTTATCTTAGAGTCTTGATTTCGTCTTCATTTGTAAGTTTGAGCTTCAGTGGCAAGCTGTTCTCGAGTGGCAGGTGGACTTTCCTTTCCCCCCTTCAGGATTCTGGCTGTATCCTTCCTCCTCTGCAGGGTTTCTGCTGAAAACTCTACACCTCAGCTGTGAGCCTTCAAAGTTAATCTGGCATTTCTCTCTTGCACATTTTAGGATAATTATCTTTATGTTTTACTTTTGAAGGTTTGATTCCAATGTGTCATGGTAAAGGTCTCATCTGATCACGCTTACTTGGGGCCCACCTGACTCAAGTAATTGGCTACCCAAATCTTTCCCCAAATTGGGGACCATTTCTGCAATGATTTTACTCAACAAGTTCTGATCCATCCTTCTCCCCCACACTTTCAGGATCTCCTAGGACACATGCATTTGCTTATTTGATGGTATCCTGTTGTGAGCTAAGGAGTTGATTAGTGCCCGTTAGCATGGACAGGAACAGAAACTGGGTTTGTGGCTAAAAACACCTTGGGCCTGGCTGCGTGGCCTAGCAGCTAAAGTCCTCGCCTTGAACTCCCCGGGATCCCATATGGGCGCCGGTTCTAGTTCCGGCAGCTCCACTTCCCAGCTAGCTCCCTGCTTGTGGCCTGGGAAAGCAGTCGAGGACGGCCCAGTGCTTTGGGACCCTACACTGCGTGGGAGACCTGGATGAAGTTCCTGGTTCCTGGCTTCGGATCGGCATGCACCGGCCGTTGCGGCTCACTTGGGGAGTGAAACATCGGACAGAAGATCTTCCTCTCTGTCTCTCCTCCTCTCTGTATATCTTACTTTGTAATAAAATAAATAAATCTTTAAAAAAAAACACCTGGACTAATTGGACTCATCTGTATCTAATATCCTGCTAAATGAGGATGTGGGGGGCAGAGTATACAAGGAGAGGTGAAGGAGCAATAAAGGGAGACTTCGCAGACTTCCGCATCGCTGGTCTCCTGTCGGTGCTTCATCCCCAGACCTCTCCGTGTCCACGTTACTGGCTCTGCTGGTCGGAGCAAGCAGCACCTAACGTGGGGCCCGGCACGAGGGACCTTGGACCTACGAAGGTACGTTTAGAATTTAAAAATTTTGTAGGGGCATAAGTGATTTCATCCCCTGACCTTCTGTCCATCCTGGGGCACGAGGGACAATCTGAGGGACCCCGGAAACCTGGAGGCAAGTTTAAAAATTTTGCAGGGGCATAAGTAAAATTTATCATGGGGCAAGAACTCTCTAAAATGCAGGTGATTAAGGGAATCCGAGATCTGCTCCAGTCACAAGGCACCGACACTAAGCTTAAGCCCTCGCAGAAGTTCGTTCAAACTGTCTGCGACGTATCCCCATGGTTTGCTCTCCCTGTAGCCACCTTTTACCTCTGGCGCTTGGTAAAAAATGCTTTGTCATCTTCTCAAAATTATCCATAAGAAGGGGCAGGGAGTCACAAGGACCCCAAACCAGGGTGAAAAAGGAGAAGGAACCCCAGGCCAGACAAAGTCTGGAGAAACTGTGCAAAGAAAATTTTTGTCTCTTGTAACTCTTAAGATTTCATTCATGATATTTTCAAAAATGTGAAATTTCATCACAGATAACTTGGCGTAGAATTAAACTCTGATGCACTATTCAATTATTTCAATGCATAAGTTAAATTAATGTGGTATTCATTGTCTACAAAACATTTTTATATGTTAACGTGATTCTGATCTTTTCGGCTGGTTATCATATCTCACTGCTTTAAATTGGTAAAGGTTGTATATTTGTTTTAAAGGTATTTGAGTGATTTCATGTCAATAACTGAGTCTAATCTATAACATGTTATGCTAACTTCAACAACAAAAAATCTTGTTTCAGATGTTTTTAACCATCTTTTAAAAGGCATCCAAGAATTCAGGTTTCAAAATCTAGGGCTTCCCCTGGTATTCTTACGAGGCCTCAAGAATGCCAATGGATTAATCTCCTGTTTTGTGGAGACGGTTAATCAGGTTGATTGAATTATATTAAGATTATTGCCAAATGGACGTGACACACATCCCAGAGTTTGGGACACTAAAGTATGTACATGTCACTATCGATACTTGCTCTGGACTTATTCTAGCCACTCCTCAGTCAGGGGAACAAGTCAGACACACTCTAGCCCATTGCTATGCATGTTTTTCCATCTTGGGAACTCCCAAAGTTATCAAAACTGATAATGGCCCCTGCTATACCAGCAGTAAGTTTTGTGATTTTGCTGCCTCCCCCCACATACAACTAATTACAGGTATTCCTTATAATCCTCAAGGACAAGGTATTGTGGAACACGCCAACCGTACTATTAAGGATTACCTTATTAAAACCAAAAAGGGGGAGTATAGCACTCCCCGAGATCATTTGAGCCTTGTATTATTTATCTTAAAATTTCTAACATTGGATGCTGAAGGACGGTCTGCTGCTGATCGTCACTGGAATCCCCTCAGAAGCAGAGGGGTGACAGGAATTATCCTCTGCTGTTGAGACTCTTTCTTCTGCCTCCTTCATCCTATTCTGGAGACTCTCCACTGTACTTTTAATTTGCTCCACTGTATTCTTCAATTCTGATGTATCAGCTTTCATTTGATTCATTTCCAGTGTGACAGATTCCTTGAATTCCTTGAACTCCTGTGTGTGTTTCTCACTGTTGATAAGAAGCTTTATAACAGGTGTTTTGAATTCTGTGTCCCCCATTTTCTTGATGTCTTCCTCAGTGAACTCTGAGGTTGGCAAAGGGTTTTGCTGCTTTGCAGGGGAGTCTTCAGTAATATTCATGGTATCTCTGTCTCTTTTGCTGTTGGTCACTGCAGAGTCTTCAGTTTGGGGCAGGATTCTAAGCCGTGTCACCCACAGGTCTGCAGTTCGATTTTACTTATTGCAGTTGGCACATGGCTCTTTGTTTACTGTCACTTGTGCCACTCCCTCCAGCGAGTTTTGGTCCTGGGTTCTTATGTTAGACTTCCACCGTGGTCTCCTCTCGGGGGTCCCTCTAGTGGGGACCAGGACTCGAGGTGTGATGTCTGCGCCGAGAAGAGCTTTGGGACACAGGGGGTGAGCAGGTAAGATGAACCAATGCATACTTTGTTGAATTTTTCTGGGCTTCTTCTACCAATTGTTTTGCAGAACAAGCAGGTTGGTGTAAGTTATAAGTTAACTGAACAATGGTACACAGATTACTTCAATAATAGATCACAAGGGATTAGGGGAAACAATCAGAGGTTCCAAGCAGCCGGATAGGTAAACATGAGTTACAGGAATCATCACCAGTGAATACACAGATCTGACTAGGAAAGGAATCCAACAGGACTTTGTTTGTACTCAGATACGTTCAGGCCACAATCACTAAAGGAAGAGGTTGATAAGATGCCTCACACCTCCCCAGATAGGTCAGCCGGCAAGGCTTAACCACACTCCCAGCAGGGCGTCTGCTCCCTGCAGCATTCTGTCTGCTGGGAACAGTTGAGATTCGGAGTCCTCGGGCATTGTCATCTGGTTTTTGGGAGGGCAGATCTCCACAGTTAATAAATCTCCACAGCCTTGGTAGCTCCAGCGCCTGGCTCAGCACTCTCCACCTGTCCATACAACCTTTCTCCCACTTCCAGTTGAGCAGGTGTCAGGATTAGGGAGACCCCAGCTGGCTTGTTGGTGGTGCTGATCTTGATGGAACTTGTTGGCAGTTAGGTCTGAGGGTCACACGGACCTATTTTGATGCTTATAATGCCAACGTCAGTATTATTTTCCCTGTGGGACCAGTGAAATGCAATGAGCTCAGTGAGTTCTCATGAGCTCAACACATGCACAGCTCACTGTTGCTCCTGCAGTCTTAAAGTTTTTCCGTGCTATACAAAATGGCGCCTGATGTGCCACTACTAGAGTCCTTGATCTGCTGGCCGTCAGGTCTGGAGGCTACCTGGATCTGTCTTGGGTGGAACCTGTAGGATGCCACGTTGTTGCAGTTCACTGAGCAGAAATTAGTTCACTCCCAGCTCAGTGCAAGCTCAGTACTGTCCACAACCCTTGCCTCCTTAAAGAAAATGGTGCCCAATTCAGCTCTAGAGGGTGGACTGGGCTGTGAAATCCACCCTGTTCCTGCACTGCTTGTCTGGGACCTACGGCTCTGACTGTGCTCCTGGTCAAATCAAACAGACCAGCAGGACAGGCAGTTCTTTCTCTGGGTTCACCTCCTGAGCTCCTGGTGAAACACCCTTCCCACCTTGTTGCTGGTGGAGTTCTGGCTGCCATTGCAATTAAGATGGCCCTTGCTGAATGCTGCTGGGGTATCAGTCACTGCAACACCACACCGTCGTGTCCTCTGCTTTCCTGTGTCTGTCAGTCTCTGGTGCTCCTCTGCTGTTGTTCTGTCCTCCCCTGTTTCCTGGAGTGTGCCCTCTGCTTCACACTGGCTCATGTTTCTCTGTGTTTACACGTGTCCTTACCCTATTCTGCCATCTTGATTCTCCCTCCTGTTGCATTTTTAAATAGATTGATCTTCATATCTCCATTATTTCAGCCTGATTTTTCATCTGTATCTCTATTTGTAGAATTTCTCGTTCACATCATATGGATTTCCTTCTCTGAGTTTTTGCTTATTCTTCTGAATTTCTGGTTGGGCGTTTGCTCAGTCTCCTGTCCTCACAGTCCCGTGTCAGGGGCCCCCTGGCTCGTGTGTCTTGATCTCTATGTTTACACAGCTCGGGGATCCCTTGTGCCATCTCCTCTTGGAATGTGACTCTGGTTTACACTGGAGATTCAGAGGTGCGTGCTGGGTGGGGCCAGGAGCCCTGGCTGCCACGTGGGGCGGGGCAAGGGTGTGTAGAGACACTGATCTGGGCATGGCGGGCCTGCCCTATTTCTAGCAGGCAGGCTGCTGTGCCCACAGCCTCAGCCCTTCTCTGTGCCATGGCAGACCTGCTGACCACTGCCAGGTGAGCTTGCAGTGCTGGACACACAAACCGCACAGAACTCTGTCTGCTCCCTAACGTGACTCCAAACCCCACTCGAGCCCGTGAGGGTGCTCCGTGGCACCCAGGGAGCTCTGAGCTTCAGGAGTTGGACTGGGATTTATTTGAGAGCCCAGGCACACACTATGCTCTGCTTGTTATAAGGCCCACTGTGCTCACTCTGCCATGAAGCCTCTGCTCTGTCCACACTCCACGGAAAACACCTCCCAAACCGTGTTCTTCCTGCTCGGTTCTCGCATCTTCTTGTGACTAAAGCACATCTTGTCCTCACTGTCCGGCCATCGTGCCTCTCCCAAGAAGTTACAGTTTCAGGTGCTTACGACATAATCCCATGTGTATGCAATGCTGGAGACGTTAGACTCGTGGCAGAAGAGAGAACCGGCCATCTGTGGCTGTAGGACGGGGAGCATGAGGCCACCAGAGGGCAGCAGGAAGGGCTTGGGGGTGGTTGCCTTGTCTTGATTGTAGAGCTGGTTTCCTGGGTCCATGTGTCAACACATTGTGTCTTTAAAAGCAAGGAGCTGGCACTGTGGTGTGGCAGATGCAGCTGCTGCCTGTGTTGTTGGCACCCCACATGGGTACTGGCTGGTGCCCGGCTGCTCCATATCTGCTCCAGCTTCTGCTAGCAGCCTGGGAAGGCAGCAGAGGAGGGCCTTAGGGTTGGGCCCCTGAACCAAGATGTGAGACCCAAACAAAAGTCCTGGCTCATGGTTTCAGCGTAGCCCAGCCACGGGCATTGCAGCCATCTGAGGAACGAAACAGGGGGTGGAAGATCTCCCTCTTGCTCTGTGTTATCTTTCCTCTCTGCAACTCTGACCTCCAAATAAATCAGATTTTTAAAGAACAAAGCCATGGAGGTTAGGCAAACAGCAGAAAGATCACCTTTTATAAAACGCCAAGTCACAGAGAAAAGTCAACGTCCATCTTCACTGTCCTTGTACTTGGTCCTGGGGTGGGCAGTGGCAGCGCCCACATGGCTGCAGGCAGGGGAGCCCCGCGCTGGCCCTGCGTAACTCAGCTGTCCATGCACACTAGCTTTGAGTTGAAGCCAAGCAGCAGCCTGTGGTGTGCTGTTAGAATGCCACTTGGAGTCCCTGGAGTCAAGTTCCACCTCCACTTCTGATCCAGGTCCCTGCTGACGGGCACCGTGGGGGGCAGCAGGGATGGCTCAAGAGGGGCACAGAGATGGGAGATTCAGAAGGAGACCCCGGCTTCAGTCTGGCCATGTCCATGTCGTGACCACTGAGGAGTGAGTCAGGGAATGGAGTCTGCCTGTGTCTGTCTTTAAACTGAAATTTCAAAAATAGCTATGCCGTAATTACCACGCAATAACAGGGACACACCTTGCAAGTTTACCATGTGACTGTTTCAGAATCATGTCCTCTGTGACCACTCCACGGTAGGACAGACACTGAGCCCGCCCCAGCCTGCTTATGACCACTGCACATAGTAGGGCAGACACTGAGCCTGTCCCAGCCTGCCTATGACCACTGCACACAGTAGGGCAGGCACTGAGCCCGTCCCAGCCTGCCTATGACCACTGCACACAGTAGGGCAGGCACTGAGCCCGTCCCAGCCTGCCTATGACCCCTGCACACAGTAGGGCAGACACTGAGCCTGTCCCAGCCGTGCTGCTTGGTAGTTACAGCCTCCTGTCCTGTGGCTCCCCGTACACATACTGCCTTTCCTGACTTCTGTGTGAACTCCCCTGATGTGTCATTTCTGGGCTCTAACAGCCTCCTCTCTGCCCAGCCTTTGTGCCTGTGTGTTTTTGGCCTAGTACAGTCCACAGTGCTGGGCCTCTGGGTGGGCAGCGCTGTGCCTCGTGGGTCCTCTCAGAACTTGACTGTTGTTTCCAGTTTGGACGATCTTGGCCCTTGTCTTTGGGGCAATTGTCTGCAGGGACAGCTGCGGGGCCAGGGCCAGGACCCGTGTCTCCCTTTGTCAGAGGCTGCGCAAACATTTGGCAAAGTGGTACATCGTTTATTGTGAAGAATTACTATTGTAGAGGTCAGATTTTGTGTAGCCCATAGCTGCAATTCTAGGAAGATAAACACAGGTGCCATTCACACCCCCACAGCCACGTGCAGGCTTGCCGCTGTTGGGGTTTCCGATGGTGTCACCCCAAGGCTGCGCATGCCTCCACACGCACACACCCGCTGCTCGCGGCCTAGCCAGCTTTCTGTCAGGTGGTCTCTGGGCAGAAGCCCTTTGTTGTATGAGTGTGTCAGACATTCCCAACATAATTTAGGATTTCATGCTCTGTGAACACGCAGCGGTTTTTCATTTCGGTGAAATCTAATCCATGAATTTCGTGTTTTACCAATATTTTCCATACTTTCAGAGAAATCTCGCCTGTCAGAGGAGGAAATGGCCCCTCCGTCTCTCTGGAGGCGTCCCCCTTCCAGGCTTTGTGTACAGCTCACATACGGCCGAGGGTCCTCGCGCCCCCCTTTAACACAAAGGGTCTTCCATCAGCTGGCAGTGATGCAAGTGACCTCCACGGGCGGAAGCCAGGAGCTGGGAGTTTCATCCGGGTCTCCTACATGGATGCAGGGCCCAAGCACTTGGCCCAGCCATTAGCAGGGCAGCTGGTTGGAAGTGGAGCAGCCACTGCACTGGGCGATGGCTTAGTGCACCCGCCACAATGTCGCCCTGCCAAGCCCCCTTTCCCTCCTTGGGTTTCCTGCAACAGCCTGGGCAGAATCCTTGGGTCTACCACTCAGGCAAGCGGGGATGCGTGGGGCTCCCACTAGTGGGCACCAGTGAGCCGCAGCTTTTCCATTTGCTGTTTTTCCCCCTTAATCCTAAACAGAATTCCAGACCCTGCTTTCAGCACGCGTGCACTTGGCTGTGTTTCTCCCCTCTACTTTCTGTTGGTGACTGTTTGGACGTTACACAAACTGGGCTTTGCCAGGAGGACAGTGCTTCCTGGTTGGGGGACCTGGCTCCCTTCGCGCCCCTCAAGTCCTGTGCCAGGCGCCCTGCGCCAGGCTGCTGCCCTGGGGCTCCGGCACCAGTGCTGGGCTGCCTCGGAGGCCAGCCGGCCGGGAGCCCTTGCTCAGCTTCTGGGTGGACGCCTGTTGTCCCTGGCAGGTTGAGAGGAGGTCACCCACGAGCTATGTGCTTCTCGCTCCCGCCTGGCCTGGGAGCCTGTGCCCGTGTTCCTCCTCCGGCCGCCCTCCCCATCTCTCTCCCCAGGGCTGCACCAGCGTTCTTTAGGGACTGCACGCAGCTGTTGTGTGAGACCCGGCAGACCTTGGACTGCGACCCAGGCTCACAGCACCGCAGCTGGGAGAGGGTCTGGGCACGTCCCCTGACTGGCACCCTGGCACAGGCACCGAGTGGGGAAGGGGCTGTTCTGGCCCAAGGTTGCCCAGTGGGAGGTGAGCGAGCAAACCCCAGGCGAGGTGAAGCTCTCCTCAGCCACCCGCTTGGGTACCCTGGAGGGGATGGGACAGGAAGCTTGCCAGGGCCTCCGGAGTGGATCGGGCTGTAGGGTGAAAGCCTCAGGTGGCCTATGGGTCCAAGTGGTGCAGCTTGGTGTCCAGTGGTGGCAAGCGGTGCTGCTCTTGCTGCCTGAGGCTCACTGGGGAAAGGCGAGGCAAGAGAAGGACCTTGGGGTCCTTGCTCATTTGACGGACAGACCACTCTACGGATTTACCTGTGTGACCTGCAGCCGTGCCTGATGGCCTTAGTGCCCGCAGCCCCTGCTCTGGCATGCTCAGCTCACAGCCCACCTGCCTGGACTGGCTGCCAAGGGCCAGAGGCTGGTGGTCCTAACATGAAGCCCCATCTGGCTTGGGTGGCTGTGTGGGAGCTGCTGGTGCCCTGTCCACATATGGCAGGGTCAGGGTGGGTGCAGGGGTCAGTAGCAAACAGCGGGAGATGGTGTGGTCTGAGTCACACCACCGAGCAGATATTTCTGTGAAAGATTAATTAACTAGTATCTGAAAGAATTACAGAGAAAAGAGAGACAGATACACCCCCAACCATTGGTTTGCTCCCCACATGGTTGCAATGGTCAGAGCTGGGCTGAAACCAGGAGCCAGGGGTTTTGTCCAGGTCTCCCATGTGGATGCAGGATGGACGTGGCCATCCTCTGCTGCTTTCCCAGGCTGTAAGCAGGGAGGTGGGTGGGAATGGAGCAAGCAGGACTTGAACTTGCACCCATGTGGGATGCTAGTACTGCAGACAGAGGCTTAGTGATCATTAAACTGAGAGGGCAGAAGGGAAGGCTGCTGCCAGCACTGACCACTGGCCTGGGCAGCCATAGGCTCTGTATGATGCCCTCCGGTTCTCACTGTGACCTGGGCAAGAGGGGCGGGGCTCAGCGAGGAGAGGCTGAGCCGGGCAGCAGAGGTGGCAGCCACCCTGGGAGCTTGAACAGGAAGTCCTCGCTCTTGGCAGTCACCTGCTGGATGACATCCTGTGACCTAGCAATGATGTCCCATAAGCACAACGAAACCGCAGCCATGCTTACGCCGTAGGATTGGTCTTGTGGGACTGTCTGCAGGTGCAGGCACTCACAGGCCCCGGGATGTCTGCCCCCTCGCCCGAGGCCCTCATCCAGGAGCACTTCCCTGGCCTCTCACAGAAGCAGGTCACTCCGAGGGGTGCACATTTTCCTCAGCTCAGGAAGTCAGTATCTTTGCTTTGTAAAATCACTCTCTGGGCAAAGTAGGTGCTGGGCAGCTTAAAGAGGAAACATAAGCCTAAGCCAGCTCCTGTGGTCCGGGTGACAGGCAGAGGAGGCGCTGGATCCCAGCGCTCATGGAGGAGGGATCTTTAATCCCACACCCAACCCGCACCCAGAGATAAACTTGGAGAGGATCTTCAGCATCTCCTGTCAAAACTGGCCACGGATTTCCTCTCCAAACGCTTTAATGCCCAGCTCTGTCCCAGATGAATGTCACTCGTTATCTGGCGCATGGAGGGTGGGCTGCCGGCGGGGGGCATGGGAGCCCCCATTTCCGGAGGCGCTATGGACCTTGGAGAACTTGGGCTGCTGTGGTGTGAGCCGCTAATCCCCGGCTCGTGGTTCCCGCCCCAGCCCTGTTTGATTATGCTGTTTGACTCTGATTTTACCATGCCTCCCGGAACGGCCCAGAGCTGGCAGCATGCGGCTGCCCTGCCTGCTGACTTGCTTCCACTCTCCTGTTTTAAATAAAACGCAGAATCACGCCTGGTGGCCGTAGGGGGGGGGGTCTGTGCTCCGACAGGGTGACCAGAGGGGGCATCTGTCCGTGCAGGTAGGGTAGAGATGGGTCCTCCATGGCACAGATGTGACCCAGGTCCCCTAGCAGGCCCAGGCTGTGTCCCCCAGGGCTGGCCTGCAGGAGGTGTGGTGGGGAGCTTGGGGGGCCCCCTGAGAGCCAGTGACGGGGGTCCCTGAGCCCCATCACAGCCTCAGGCTGTGTGAAAAATGGAGCCTTCCTCGTGGTGGGCTGAGGCCCCTCCGGCAGGGCATGGAGGGTGCCTGGGGGTCACGGTGTCAGCGGACATGTGCCACCCTGGCTGTACCACCCCAGCTCTGGCACTCTGCAAGGCCAGGCGGCATCCCACCCCGCCGTGCCCTTCATGGCCATTCCCTCCGTTCTTGGCTTTTAGCGTTCTCATGCCGGCTGGGCTCAGTGGGGGCACTGTGCTGCACCAGGGCTGGCAGCGGTGGGAGAGGCAGAGTGGAAGAGCAGGTGGTGTCCCGCCGAATGTGGCCTCCTCTGAGGTCTGTACAGGTGCCGAGGAGCAGACCTGGACCCTGCTCCAGACAGCACAGCTGCTTCCCCGTCCACACAGCCAGGCCCCTGTCCATCTCTGCTGACTGGAGGGGATGCTGCTGCTCTGGGGGCCCCTGCTGGGTAAACCAGGTGGCCACAGAGACCTCTGTGCCTTGAACTCTGGAAAGTTGTGTTGGGAATGTAGCGGTTTCCGTTAAACACATTAAGAGCATCCAGCTCAGCTGTTACAACGCTGTTTGGGGTCCCCACAGCCCACGCCTGTGTACCTGTGTCCTGGCCCCGGCTCCGAGTCCTGCTCTGAGCTCAGCCTAGGATCAGCCATGATCCCGGACATCGTGTGGGAGACCTGGCTTCAGCCCAGCCCACTGCCATCTGTCGTAGGTACTTGGAGAGAGAAGCAGCAGGCTGACCTTTCCCCTCTGTCTGTCTGCACCTGTCAGTGAGCAGACAATGAAATCTCTAACATGTGTCAACCGACTAGAAAGCATACGCAAAATGAGAAAGATTGCATGCAATGAAGCTAACACTATTTCAAAGTGCTTCTGTTATGACTTAGTGTTGCATAAGTCACGGTCGGCACTCACGACACGCCCTGGGGAGCTACTGGGAACCAGCAGGTTGCACTGTCAGGTGCCCTGAGACACCCTGTGGAAGATGGCCATGTTCTGCTTGTCTGCTGTCACAGCTGGACAGAGCTCTTCTGGACACGCTGGGGGCTTTACTCAGGCCCTCCGCTGACCACACAAGGCTCCGTGGAATTCCACGGTGAATGCCCATTGCACAGATGGGAAGGCACGGCTCCGTCCTCTCAAGCACCGCAGTCCTAGGCTCACTTACACTCACCTCCTCCCCACACTGACCCTGGGAGCCTCCGGGAGGTGATTGACCTAACGGAAGCTTCAAAGAACAGGACATGAGGAAGGAGGAGAGATGAGAAGCCGGTGCCCACAGGCCTGCGGCACCTCCCGCCCGCGGGAAGCCATAGCCTCAGGAAGAGACTCGTCTCGCCCCAGGAGGGTCTCACTCCTTACACGGCCCTGTCCCCATCCAGCGCTGACCCTTGAGGCAGCAATGAGAGGGGCCTAGAGCAGGGGAGGACCTGGCTCCTGCAGGGGCTGCTGGGCCCAGGCAGGTCCTTCTGCTCCCAGGGCTCAGCAGCAAGGTGCAGGCTGGACGCCGAGCCCAGGCCGGCCCCTCACGCCACCTGGCTGCTCCTCCGTCGAGGTCTTCTGTTAGAGCAGTCAGAGGGGAGCGAGCTGTCGCCGTGTTGAGTCATCACCGGCTGCCTTTGTATCGTAATGTTTTTTCATTATTTTTGGATCTTTCTGTGCTGGTTCCCAGATAATAGTCCCAGTTTCCCAATTCTTGTTTCCACCGTGACGCATTGACTGTCCTTGCCTGCACTCTTCATTTCTGTGATGACAACCTTCGTTTCTGGAATTTCTGTTTGCTTCACTCAGAGGTGGGCCTGCTCAGGCTCCCTCTTACAGGTGCCTCAGGGCTTTGGCTGGCCTCCACTCCCTGAGCCTGCAGCCCCCTGCCCCTGGGCTGCTGCTGCTCAGGGGGCTCTCCCCTCCTAGCCCGCCTCCCAAGGGCCAGGGTGCTCTCCCCTCCCAGCCCGCCTCCCAAGGGCCAGGGTGCTCTCCCCTCTCAGCTCACCTTCCAAGGGCAGGGTGCAAGGGTCGGGGTGCTCTTCCCTCCCAGCCCGCCTCCCAAGGGCAGGGTGCTCTCCCCTCTCAGCTCACCTTCCAAGGGCAGGGTGCAAGGGTCGGGGTGCTCTTTCCTCCCAGCCCGCCTCCCAAGGGCTGGGGTGCTCTCCCCTTGCGATGGACCGGCTTGGCCGGGAGCAATCAGTCCCACGGGAACAGGACTCCGGCAATGGTGGGCAAGGATTCAGTGAGTGACAAACAGACACGACAAGTCAAGGCAGTTGTATCTGAGTGCATTTTGCAAAAGCAAGGCATCAGCTTATATACAATAGATTATTGCAAAGGGACATTTTCTTTGTTTATTCATGTGGTTACATTTCTGCAATTATTCCAGGGAGGTAAGCGGGTCTGTCGAGAAAAGATTGTTCTCTAATAGCCTGGTGACGGACTGCAGTTGCTGTTTCTTGTGGATGCAGTTTGGCACCAGCTGCAGTTTTAATCATTAAGCGGTTAGCTCTCATTGTGTTTTGTGCCTTACATTGGTGTTAGTATTAGCCTGTCTATTTTTCTTAGTTTTTCTTCCTGTATGGCTTTTTAAGCTACAGATTTCTACTATAATCTTCTTCTTAGGAATTTCAAAAATAGTCCCAGGTAGGTTTGTTAAAGCTAGTGACTTAATGGTTTTTATCCTACACTGCTTGCTATCCTTGTCCAGTCTCCTGTCAGAAGGCTTCATAGAACTATAAAGAAACATTGAGCCTTTGCAGCACATAAACAGCCTTATTCCAGCCATAAAGATAAGAGTAAAGAGAGTACAGCCAGGAATGCCAGGACCACCAGAGATGCAGCCAAATCCAGGAGGCATCCTTTCTTGAAGCTTCCGCCTCAGCCTGGCGATTTCTCACGCAGGCTCCGCTGGAGGTGGCATGACATCCCCTCCCAGTTCACCTTCCAAGGGCAGGATGCTCCCCCCACCCAGCTCGTCTCCCAAGGGCGGGGTGCTGTGTCCACCCAGCTCACCTTCCAAGGGTGGGGTGCTCTCCCCTCCCAGCCCCCCTCCGAAGGGTCAGGGTGTCCTGACAGGTGGTGGGCTCCCAGTCACACGGGCTACGTCTTTATTCTCACCCCAGGCTGAGCTGGGCACACAGGCCTCAGATGCCACGTGCTCAGAGCTTTAATTTTGGGGAGCCCTTTTCCGCTTTGGGATTGGGAAGCAGGGAGCATCGCCGTGGCTTTCCCACGTGGTGTGGTGCCTACTGGCCTGCTGTCAAAGATCGGGGCCTCACACAGAGGTGCTGTCCAAGCTCACCTGGCCCACCTGCCATGCCAGGGCATGTCCCTGACTCTTCCTCGCCCGGTGCCAGCTCCCTGACTGCACTGAACGGCATTGCTTCCCGCTGACTTTGGGTTCTCTTTCTCTCTTAAAACAGTGCGGCTAATATTGGATTATTACCGCTTGTCATTAGTCCAGTCTCCTTAGACAGCGAAACAAGAGGCAGAGGCTGCTCCTTGAGAGGGCCGTCCCAGTGCACAGGAGGGCTGAGGGGGTGGGCCTGGAGGGGGGTGGAGAAGGGAGGCTGATAGAGAAGGGAGGCTGAGGGGGTGGGCCTGGAGGGGGATGGAGAAGGGAGGCTGAGGGGGTGGGCCTGGAGGGGGATGGAGAAGGGAGGCTGATGGAGAAGGGAGGCTGATGGAGAAGGGAGGCTGATGGAGAAGGGAGGCTGAGGGGGTGGGCCTGGAGGCGGATGGAGAAGAGAGGGCTAAGGCTGCATCCTGGGCTCTCCTCTGAGACTTCAATCGCTGGAGCAGGGAAAGGGGCGGGGACCCTCTCTGTGGCCTTAGAGCACAGTGTGCCCTTGAGCACAGTGTGCCACCTGATGTGCCTCCGGGCACAGCTGCAGGGCAGTGCACACCCCTAGGCCTTAGGCCCAGGCTGGGAGGTGCCTGTGTGGAAGCTGAGGACGAGGGGGGACGGGGACACACGCCAAGAACGGTCCAGGAGGAGTCAGTAGGCACACACAGGACATACCTGTTCCTAGGAAGCCACCATCATTTCATCTGGGGTGTCTGTCCTACTGGCTTAATCCAATCCAGTCACTTGCCAAAGGCCCCAGCTTGCACCTGTTGGCACAATCATGGCATGGGTACGGGCTGGAGAACCAAGTGTGTTCAAACTATCGCATTCTGCCCAGCTCCTGCGGCTCACACCTCACACTTAGCATCCGACCACCCCCCGCCACAGTCTCCATCTCAGCCCAACGCCAGCTGCGAGCTCCCTCAGCCGGGACCCCGTGTGATCCAAACTAGCCACAGGCTTCCAAGACCCAGTGGTGGAACAGCAACAGACTCCCACTGCAGTCCCCAAAGAGGGCTCATCAGATCACAGCCACACCAAAGCCACTTCCTGTCCGGCCTGCTGCTGTGGCTTTGCAGGGTTCCCATAGGCAGAGCCTCGGCTCTGAAGCTTGGCCTGATGGGGGCGCTGTGGCAGCTCTGAGCCCACACCTCCACTCTGTGCTGCCTTGGCTCTCCATGACAGGCCTCTGTCCAGGGCTCCAGGGTGTCCAGGCGTCCTTTGAGATCAAGCCTCCTGGCCCAGGCACCTCCATCTTGCTGGGGTCCGCCCCAAGCGAGGCCCCACTCCTGTTTTCACCCTGCCTGTCACCCCAGGCTTTCAGTACAATGCCTGTGGCAGCCACCATTTTGTTTCCGTGGACCAGCGAGAGCCACAGCTGGGCCTGCTTGAGAACCGGTAGGGCAGCCGCGAAGCACCAGGTCCAGCACGCTGGACTGCAGGCTGGCCGCCATGGGCAGGGCACCCTTGGGAGCTCCCTCTTCAGTCAGTGGTTCCTCTGCCTCTGTCTCCTGCTCCAAACCCACCACTCATTCCTCGCTCCCTCTCCGGCCAGGCTGAGACCTGCCCGGGGACGACCTGCCAGTCTGGAGCCCTGTGGGAGGCTCTGGTCACAATCACGTGGGTCAGCCTCTAAGCCCAAAGTGTGCCAGGAGAGGGTTTTCCAATGGGGGTGGCTCTCGACCCTGCAAGACTCAGCCTCTCCTGCTGTGGGCCCTCATGTTAGGGTTGGCCAGGAACCCCATCGTGGCCTTAGCTCCACAGAGACTTCCAGAACCCCTGACTGCTGCCCTCAGAGCAGGTGGCTCAGCATGCTGCCCTGTGGCCCAGGCTCGGTCTGCATGGCACTTAGAGCTGGCAGCCTTTGGGCAGTTACACCAAGTGGTTGGAACACCACCTCCAACTGTGGTGTCCATGTTAGGGTACAGTTTTGTCCACCACGCCCCCGAAACGACAAAGAGTCTCACTGGTAATGCAAAAGCAAGCAGAGTTTATTGCGTCTGCATGCTGGGGTAGACTGTTCTTGGGCACGCAGGCCAGCCAAGCGGAGGTCGGACCCCGAACTAGAGAGAGCCAGAGATAACATAGGCCCTTTCGGCCATGACATGCACCATATGCGCAAGTTCAAACACCGCAGTCAGCTTAAGGAGTAGACACTTCAAACGCATCATCTGTACCCGGGTGTGACAAGCCTCCAACACGTCACTCAAACACATCAGCTTCATGGGCTCCGGGAGCTCATCCTGTGGCTGGGAGCAGCGATTATGCCGCTCCCCACCTGCACCCGGGTGTATTCTATAGATAGGGTCTGCAACTGGTCACTATAGATAGGGCTTGAGACCCTGACTCATCCCGACTTAGGTGGAATTTCCTAATGGCCTTGACTCAGCAAAGCAGCAGCTTCTTGCATCAGGAGTCTTTATGCTGCCTGACATCCACAGTCTAAAAGCTTTGGTCGGCCCCAGCCTTGCTTTGCTGAGTGTTGGTTGCGAGGCCACACCCAGCTCACACACACACACACACACACACACGCGGGAGGCCACTCTCTGGATCCCACAGAGGGCAAGGCCCTGGGTCCTCACAGGGCGTGGCTCCCGGCCTGCAGTCATCCCCCCAGAGCACTGGCCACCCCTGCTGGGCGTGTCCAGGTGGTGCAGATCTCAGCATGGTGGACGGCAGTGCCTGAGTTTCCTGCCAGCCATGTTGATGCTCCTTGCCTGAGAGCCCATGGCTTTTGATCTTTCGTGTCGGGAGGGCCGTGGTATTGGGCAGAAGTGCCAGCAGCTCCCTGCTGCAGCCCACATGCCATGAGGGCTGCCCCAGCGACTGTGCCTCTGGCTGCCGGATCTCATCTTTCCCCAGAGCAACAGTGCCAGCTGGACGTGTTTGCAGACTGGCTGCTTGAGGGACACGGACGGTGAGCACTCAAGGATGTGCAGTGTCTGCGGCTAGTTGCGAGGTTCATGTTGGCCCCTTCCCCGAAGCAGCAGGTGTGCGGACGGGGTCAGCACACGGTAGCTCGTGGCTGAGGGGAAGCACAGCTCCAGCCCATCCTCCCCACCCCCACCCCCTTCACTGCTGCCTCATCCTCCCTCACGGAGCGCACTCGCAGCACAGAGCCACGGCCCACTCCTGCAGGGGGAATCTGCCATGCCCTTGGTGCACTGGGCACTGTCTGCACAGAGCCACGGCCCACTCCTGCAGGGGGAATCTGCCATGCCCTTGGTGTGCTGGGCACCGTCTGCACAGAGCCACGGCCCACTCCTGCAGGGGGAATCTGCCATGCCCTTGGTGTGCTGGGCACCGTTCATGTGCTTCTGTTTCAGAGCGCTGTGCTGCCATTGTGCAGCAGCCGGGTGGGGTCAGGTGTCCCTGTGTGAGTGGTCAGGAGTGGGGTGACGGTCAGGATCCCTGTGTGAGTGGTCAGGAGTGGGGTGACGGTCAGGTGTCCCTGTGTGAGTGGTCAGGAGTGGGATGTCAGAGGACAGGTGTTCCTGTGTGAGTGATCAGGAGTGCGGTGACGGTCAGGTGTCCCTGTGTGAGTGGTCAGGAGTGGGATGTCAGAGGACAGGTGTCCCTGTGTGAGTGGTCAGGAGTGGGGTGACGGTCAGGTGTCCCTGTGTGTGAGTGACAAGGAGTTGGCATCTGCAGGGTAGACAGGTGTCCCTGTGTGGGAGGGAGGAGCAGGCATGTTTACGTGGACAAACTGCTCTGCCGGCCTGGCACAGGGCCTGTGACACAACCATGAGGCGCAGGCAGAGCCAGACCCTGGAGACGCCGCAGGGTTGTGTTTGTGGTCCCCCTTTGCAATCATGCTCTCTGGCTGCCAGGAGTACCATGACCGCTGGACTGTGCTGGCCAGGAATGAGGGAGAGGAGACCCTTGGGGACTAAGCGCATTGTCCAGCCGGCCCCTTGCTGCGAGCCCTGCCCGAGTGGCAGGTTCCCTTTATTTGCATGTTGCTGGTGTAGTTCTGACCACTCTCATTTACCCCAGGTCTTGGCTTGCGTGGAGACTGCAGGAACTTGGTTTGTTTTTATGTCCCTTAAAGAGGGAGGGTGGGGGCAGTACCCAAGTGACAGGCAGGCTTGAAGGAGCGCGGTCCCCACTGTCCCCACCTTACAGAGCAGCATAACTAGACGAACCTCTGGTTTCTGCTCCTCTCGGCAACAGTAGACAAGAGAAGCTGCAGGAAAGCTGGTGGAAGGGTTGCGCAGGGAGTGCGCGGCAGGCAGGGCAGGTCATCACGCAGCAGGGAGCCTCAACACCTTCCCTCTGATAGCCGGGAGGGGAGGGTGTGACTCCAGCTCACAACTGAACCAGAGACAGCGTTCTAATTTTAGAGTCTTAATGGTGCCCGTGGAGGCACGCGGGGAGGGACAGGTTCTTGGCTGCCGCTGCACTGAGCCTTCCTAAAATAAAAGCAAAGCCTGGGTGGGCCTGACGCGGCTGTTGCGTGTGGGAAATGCGCACGGATGGGTTTTCTTTCCTCCTGTTTACACAGAGTATTCCAAACGTTGCACATCAAAAAGAGACAAGGGCAGCTGTTCTGCCTGCAGGGGATGGGGCAGAGGCAGAGGGAGAATGTTCCGGAGGCATCTCCCTCCCTGCCCAGCTCTGTCTCTCTGCTTCTCCCTTCTGACAGCGCCTCGCGGCTTCCAAGTCTGAGACGCAGCTCTGAGTTTGGAGGGTGCCAGATCGAGAGGCAGCCTGCGACGCTGGCACCTGCCCTCTGGGCAGGGCAGAGAGGAGCTGGACAGCTGACTGCTGGGGACGCTGGGTCCAGGGCTTTGTCCCTGACACACAGACAGGACAAGGTGGGCAGAGGAGTCAGCTTTACTGCCTGGCAAAAGAATCCCCAAGCCCAAGCACGGGCACACTGGGGAGGATCCGGACATCAGAGGCGTGCTGAGGCACAGGGCACTTCCAGCGACTTGGGGCCAGCCCATTTCCTGGCTTTGGTCATGGCGCCAGGTGCCTGAGTGGCAGCCTGACTGGGTGGCAGCAAAAGCTTTGATCCGTAGCTCAGTTCCTTGCTTACATGACTGAGGGCAGAGCCTACCGCCGCCTTCTCCACCAGTTCAGCTCTGCCCCAGCCAGTCAAGTTTGAAAAACCTGTGCAAACTGCCTGAGCCCCGCAGAGTGCACGTGCTCCCAGAATGGAAGGCAGCTCTGGCTGTGAAAAGACTTGGTCTGCCAGACAGCTGGTAGTGGGTCCTGCCCAGTTTGCCTGAATACACCTGGTCTGGCTATGGAATCTCTCTCTCTCTCTTCCTCTTTCCTGACAAGGTTATCATAGGTGACAGGCCACAGCCCAATGCAAGCAGCGGCCCTGCTGGACAGTCATGCCTCCCCATTGCTGCCACAGCAGTGACGCAGGCGGCCCTGGGCAGGGAGTGGGGACAGACTGCCTCCTGCTCACTGCGTTCTCTGGTTCACTTGCTCTCTCCTCCAAGTCACCGTGGGGATGACAGGGCACCTGCGCCCTTCTGCAGTCAGGTTCAGAGACCAGGGGCTTAGCTTACTCTTCCCCCAAGGGAGTTCCCAGGGGGCAACTCATCTCAGCAGGGTTTTCCCTCTGGGGTCCAGAGCCATCTGCTTTCATTTTCTCATCCCTGGGAGAGAAGAGACACCTCGGCCAGCCCTCCTGCCTCGGCGGTGCAGGTACCCACCGTGTTCACCTGGTACTCGGTGCGGTGTGAGGGCATGCTGAGAGGCGGCCCAGGTCTGCAGAGAAGGACATTCTGGGAGACACAAGGGGACCGTGAGGGTTCTGACCAACTCGCCAGCCCTGCTCAGGAGTCTGTGTGAGTCCACTGGGCTGCCAGCACCACAGGTCATGCCCCCTTTTTGTCCCTTCTCTCAGTGCCAGCTCTATCCGTGCCAGTCTTTCTGGTGCACACTTACGGGAAGCAGCCTTAACTGCAGTAGTCACCTCCCCCACCGGAGTGGCTGGAGCTGGCATCACTGGCCAGGAGCTGCCCCCTGGACCAACCTGTGGCTGTTGATGGTTGGAGCAGGACAGGGCGGAGCAGTGGCTCCCCAGCTGCCCTGCCCTGCCCACCAACAGTTGCATTGAAGAGCTCCTAAGTCAGGTTGGGCGCAGGGAGTAGTCTGATGCCAGAGGGAAGACACAGGACAGCCCTGTGAGGCACCGGGTTGAGCTGTCCCTCGTCTTGCACTGCAGCCCCTAGAATCTAGGAGTCCATCTTGAGGGTCCACCTCTGCTTTCGCCCCAGCTTTCTGGCAAGGCATGCCCTGGAATGCAGCAGGTGACCGCTGAATACTTAGTTCTCTGACACCCCTGGGTAGGGCTCCTGACTCCTCGCTTCCACTCAGCACAGCCCAGCTGTTAGCTTTTGGGAGTGAGCCAGTGGATGGACGTTCTCTCTGCTTTAAATATATACTGTTTCTAAACAATATTTACTTCTATTTGCAACGCAGAGTAACATAGAGAGCCAGCGAGAGATCTTCCACGCACTGATCTATGCTCCAAATGGTTGTAAGAGCTGGAGCTGGGGCCCAGCTGGGAGCCAGGAGCTTCTTCTGGGTCTCCCATGTGGGTGCAGGCCCCCAGCACTTGAGCCATCCGCTGCTGCTTTCCCAGGAGGTCAGCAAGGAGCGGGATCAGAAGTGGAGCAGCTGGGACTGACCGGGCACTTGTGAGGCATGCTGGTGCTGCAAGTGAAGGATTAGCCACCCATGTCACCATGCCGGCCACTCAAACACACAGATCATGTAGGGCACTTTTTTTTTCTCTCTCTTTGGGCTTCCCTGACTATGGCAACCAGTACAAGATGGTGTCTGGCTCTAGTGCAGACACCCTGGCCAAGATGACAGCCACCTGGGGACAGAACAGTGGTCCTCATGGAGGTGGTCGTGGCTGCTCGTGGCAACCCAGGCCACGGTGGCATTCTGTGCATGGTCCCCTAGAGGGCAGAGGGTGTCCCCCACACACACCCTGTGTAAGGCAGTGGGATCGCTTCGTGGGCACCGGCCCTGGGGAGGTCAGGGGAGCTGTGCTGAGGGCCCGCTGAGACTGAGCACTCCCTCAGGGTCCCTGTGGCCTAGCAGGGCTGTGCTGTCTGGGGAGTCCCACACTTCCCATGCAATGGCCACTCTGTGTGTAAATGTCCACTTGGCAATTCTGGCCTCTACCACGCCTCGCAGGAGGCTCCTCGCCCCCACACACCAGCTGTACCTGCCTGCCACACACAGAGCCTCCCGCCCTCTGGGGTAGGGAGGGACGTGACAGGAGTGCTCAGATCCCACAGCCTGATCTGGCAGCATCTGAGCAGATGAGGCTGTGAGGCGTCTGCCTGCTGCGACTCCACTGAGTTATTTATAAACGCATGCCCTGGGCACTGGGCTCCCGCGAGGGCTGGCTAACAGCGACTGCAAGGGCAGAGTGACAGGCAGGCTGTTGTGCCCGACCCAGGTCAGGACCATGAGGTACCTGATTGTGTATGTGACAAGGGCAGGGCCTGCCCAGGGTCAGCAGGGACTGGAAAGAATCGAGAGCTGTTGGGGTTCAGCTCACACTGTGTACACCCTGTCATTATGTCCCTAATGACTAACTGCATCTCTCAGGCGTGATGGAGGCAGCTGAGGGCACAGTCCTCAGAGACCAGATGGGGAGCCCTGCAGTCTGTGAGCTGAAGCATGGAGTTCCAGCCCCACCCCAAGCTCCAGCATCCCCCAGCTCTGGCCTCAGAATGGGTTCCCAAGCTCCAGCATCCCCCAGCTCTGACCTCAGGACAGGTCCCCAAGCTCCAGCATCCCCCAGCTCTGGCCTCAGGACGGGTCCCCAAGCTCCAGCATCCCCCAGCTCTGGCCTCAGGACGGGTCCCCAAGCTCCAGCATCCCCCAGCTCTGGCCTCAGGATGGGTCCCCAGGCCCCTCCCCCAGCTCTGACCTCAGGACGGGTCCCCAGGCCCCTCCTGTGAGCAGAGCCACAGAGAGAGGTAACCCCTGTGAGCTTGGTCTCCGCCTTGGATCTGAGGTCCAAGGGCAGCTTCCTGTATCCTCCCTTCCTTACCAACTTTGCAGCAGTGGCCACCCTTCCCCCATGTGGCAGGTCTCAGCCTCAGCACCCCTCTCCAGGGGGGCCTTCCCAAGTACGGGGTGGACCACGTGTGCCCCGATTGCTTAGAAGGGGCCGTGGAGCCTGCTTCTGGAACTCTCCTTAGGAATGTTCCTGGGGAAGTGTTCCCTGGTAGCCTCCTGGGCCCCTCCTTTTTTCATGATTTATGTATTTATTTGAAAGAGTTGTACAGAGAGGTAGAGGCAGACAGAAGGAAGGAGAGAGAGAGACAGATCAGTCATTATGGCCAGAGCAGGACCAGTCCAAAGACGGGAGCCAGGAGCTTCATGGGCCTAAATTCCCCACTTCTTCCCTGGGTCCATTAGCAGGGAGTTGGATCAGAAGCGGAGCAGCCAGGACACGAACATCGCACCCCACCCTCGGTGGCTGCTGCTGGCCCACGGTGGGCAGAGTACGGCACTTTCACGGTCCCTGTCTCCCTCTGCAGGGAGAACCGGGTCTTCTGGGTGAGCGACACAAGGGGAGGGCCAGCCAGCGTGCCCTTTGCAAAGCTAAGCATCTTTTGCCATGGTGGTGTCAAAGTGAGCCCCACGTGTTGGTAAAGGGCCCAGTGAACCAGGGGCGCCTGGAAGGACTGACTGGGTGAGCCTGCTCCTGGGGCCTCAGTCACGGAGCAGCTGGCGGCACCCACAACCTCCCCAGGCCAAGCTTGCTGAGCCCCTGGCTGCGCTGCAGGAGTCAACCCCGGGTGCCGAGAGGCCACGCTCATCGCACAGACTACTGAGTCTAGTTTTAACAAAACGTCTCTGGTCACCTATGGTCAGGTGCAGTGGACCAGGCAACACCGAGTCCTGGGTGTAGCGGCCCATGCGGGAGGGAGGGCCGTCGAACTTTGCCCACGCCGGGTCCTCAGCCTCCCGCTCAGAGTCTCAGCCTCGTGTGGCTGCAGCAGCAACCGGAGCCTGGACAACCCCCTGGGGACTGAGCTGCAGCCTTGCAGGCCGCTGGGCTGGGTCCAGGACTGGAAGAGCAGCCCCTCCCCGGCAACGCAGACCACGCCCAGCCCCGCCCACCCAGCCCCGCCCCGCCCCAGGCCCCGCCCCACCCAGGTACCGCCCTGACTCCTCAGACCACGCCCCCGCCCTGACAGCCAAGCCTCGCCCCTCCCCATCCAGGCCCGCCCCGCCCCATTCAGGCCCCGCCCCGACGCCTCAGACTACGCCCTCGCCCCGCTCAGCCCCCCGTGAGGGCCAAGCCCCGCCCCTCCCCATCCAGGTCCGCCCCGCCCCACCCAGGCCCCGCCCCGACGCCCCAGGCCCACCCAGTACGTGCCCCTCACACCCCAGGCGCTGCCCTGCCCCACCCGTCCCCTCTCAGTCCCGCCCCGTCCCTCTCAGGCCCCGCCCCTACATCTCCCTGGTCCCTCCCCCGGCTCTGTCCTCAGGCCCCACCCCCCGTCTGGGACCCCGCCCCCGCTCGTCTTGGCCCCGCCCCTGTGAAGGCGAGGCGGCCCCGCCCACTTGCGTGGTTGGCCTGCCTTCCGCCCCGACTGCGGCTCCGCCAATGGACGGAGTCCTTCGCACCGCCTACGCTCCACACCCCTCCTGTTCGAGGCTAATTGGCTTTTTGCCAGAAGGCTTCCAGGGTTGGGATTGGCCACGCCGGCCGTCCTTCCGCCGTAGGATTGGTCCCCTGGGCGGGGGCGTGGCCGGCGGCGGCGGGCGGCTGGCGATTGGCTGAGAGCGCGGAGGGGGCGGTCCCGCGCGGCGCAGGGCTCGGCGGGCGCGAGTGGCCCTGCTGCTTCGGCTGCTTCGGCTGCTCAGGCTCCTCAGCGCCTCAGCGCCTCAGGCTCCTCCGGCGCCTCGCCGCGCCCGGCCGCCCTCCGCCGGGGCGGGCTCGCGAGCGCTGCGGCCGGTGAGTGGACGCCGCGGCCGGGCAGTGGGCGCCCCGCCGGCCCCCCGAACCCCGAAGCAGCCCGCCGGCGGGCGGCCGTCACCTCCGGTCCCGGAGCCCTCGGCGGGGCGGGCGGCGAGCTCGCTGGCGCGTCTGGGGACCGGAGGTCCGGGGGTGGCCCTTGGGGTCTGCTGCCGGACGAGGGCCGCCGTGGACTGGGGTGGCTCTCGGTTAGGGCGGCTTTGGGGTCCCCTCCGCCGTGGACCGGCTGTGCGGGCCGACCGGGCGGCTCGGGCGTGTCCTCCGTGCGGCACCTGCCCTGGGGGCCCCGGGGCGCTTGTGTTCCCTGTGCGTTGGTGACCGGCGTTTTAGGATTTATGTAACTACCTACTTTCGCGGCCAGTTGTTTGTGGGTCGGGGCTGCTGAGGGGCGCCGGGCAGCTCTGTTAGCCGTGTTGGTGAGGGTGGCTGCCCGTGTCCTTCTGGAAGCCTTCCGCGAGGGCCTGGACACAGCCAGCCAAGGTGGGATTGGGGCACTGGTTCCCGGACCTATAGGCACGCGGCAGAAGTCTCGGGTGGAGGGTGCTGGCGCCTTGGGCCGTGGCTGCAGCAGGCACAGGGAGCGCTCGCTAGGGTTGGGAGCTGCGGGACCTCGAGGCTGGCACGGGTCCCGCCGAGGCTGGCACGGGGGCAGCGCGGGTGTGTCGGGGCAGGAGCCCTCTGTCCATGGTGCTGAACCGCTCCTGTGCGAGTATTCCCACTTCTTGGGCGTTCTTCTTCAGGGTTGGACTGGTGTTTGGAGTATGTTTTCAAATTAATCTGGCAGTTCACATTATCAAAAGAATGTTGAATAGAGAAGTTCTGTTAATCTTGAATGGGAGCAAGTCTTTGCAATACCCAAGCCATATAATTGTTTCTTTTAAACAAGTGGATAAGTGTGCTGCCTTATTCTGTTTCTTTTGCTTAGTCTTACTCCCACCCACCCAGGTGGGAGTTTTCTTGCTAAAATATGGACAAAAGTAAGGAACCATTGATACTACACGAGTCTTTGGTTTCTTACCAGCCAGCCTCCTGCAGAAGTACCCGTTACAGTCATGTACACCCGCCCATGTGCACAGGGACGCGGTGTCCCTGCAAGGGGTTGGCTTTAGCACCCTCACATGCTCCTGGTGCCGTGCCCCCAGCTCACGCCCTCCTGGTGCTGTGCCCCCAGCTCACGCCCTCCTGGTGCCGTGCCCCCAGCTCACGCCCTCCTGGTGCCTGGTGCCGTGCCCCCAGCTCACGCCCTCCTGGTGCCGTGCCCCCAGCTCACGCCCTCCTGGTGCCGTGCCCCCAGCTCATGCCCTCCTGGTGCTGTGCCCCCAGCTCACGCCCTCCTGGTGCCTGGTGCCGTGCCCCCAGCTCTTCCTCAACAGGAGTCTAGTATGTGGTGTGTGCTGTTGGGTGGTTGCCAGGCATTGCTGTGGGCTCATTAATATTGAGGACATCTTTGTAAATCAGTTTAGATTAATCCTTTATTTCTCTTGGGGTTAATTTTGTCAGTTACTTTAAAATTGCCCTGTAGGTTAGCAATGAAAAACATGAGTGTCACTTGTGGTACAGAGGTGCTTTGGCATGATTTTACTAAGCAAAGAATTGTTTAGGTGCTTTTGATTCATCTGAATTGGTTCTTGGGCCCCATTTGTTTCACAGTTAACTCCATTACTCTCTGATATTTCTGTTGAGAGGAACGCAGGAAGTCTTCCTTCTGCCCCATCCAGGCTTCAAGAGGACTTGGTGAGTGCTTGCTCTGTGGGAGCTTGCACAGGAAGGAGACAGATCCGTTGTTTTTGGAGAGAGGCTGTGCAAACACATGGCTCCAGGGGCCACACCGTGGACATGGAAACCTGGAGAATGTGTGAGCAGGGCTGATGCGTTTAGACTTCAGCTGAGCCCAGGGGATGGGTTGTAATTCTTTGAGCATGCATGGGTATATATTGATTACAAAAAGACAAGAAGAGAAAAGTTGTGTGGTGGTGTGGGGGTGTAGGTCTGGATGGGGGTGTAGTGCAGGTGAGAGGGACATTGTGAAATGATTGGAGCTCTGTTGGAGGCAGAGAGTGGTGGGGGGGTTATGTGATGTTTGGGGGGGAACTGGTTGAGGAGATATGTAGCAGGTAGAAAAAGAGCTGAGGGTTGTCCGTGTTCTGATCTCCAGAGACTGTCACAGCTGTGGTATGGGACCTAGCCAGGCCGTCAGATCGCAGATAGAATGCAGGGCCTGCTTCTCTGAATGGGCACTGGGTGACCAGTAAACACCGCAAAGAGGCCAGAGAGGCCGTGTTAGGGCCCTGACATGACAAGGACTCTAGCTACTTGTGCTGCAAGGGTCATGAACTTCTAGAAAAGGCAGAAGCCCCAGAGTGTGATGTTTGTGCTGAGCCACTGTCAAGTTTACAGACATTTGTTATCGAAGCAATGGGAAGTGGAGATAAACTGGGATCCTGTTCTAGACAGTTTTACTAGAAAAGTTTAAGGATTGTGTTAATCCAGTCATGTTGGTTTTATAAGACGAGTATGCCAGGCAGATGTGGGTCTGGCCTCTAGCTGTAGCTCCTGGACAAGTCTGGCATCTGAGGTGGTTTAGCTGGCCCGAGTCCCACTTGGTGCCACCCTCTGCACAGCCTGCTCAGCTGCCACCCGCCAGTGGCTCACCTTTCCTCTGTGGGCATACTTGGGGGAAGATGTGCCATGTCTAGACCTGCTCCTGGGGTTGTGCGTCAGAAGCCAAGCTCAACTGTAACCTCAGCTGGTGCTGCCTCCTTCCCAAAGCTCCATTTCTTCATGTTGCACTAAGCCTTTGTCATCTTCAGATGTTTTAATCGTCAGTTGGGTAGGTATGAATTATCGTACTGTCTCAATTTGCATTTTCTTGATTACTAGTGAATTTGAGGATTTAAAATACTTTTTTTGGCTGTTTGGCTTTCCTCTTAAAAATTGTATTCTTGAATTTTTTGTTCATTTATTATCTGGGTTGTTTTATTTTATACTTTTATAGAAATTCTTTATATATTTTGGATTCTATTTTTGTCCCATTTTATCCTTTAAAATTATGAATTGTTGCGCTGTTTCATTTTAACATAGTCAACTGAACTATCTTTTTCTTATGCTTTGTGGTTGTTGAGTCCTATTTAAGAAGTCTTGTTACTCCAGAAATGTAAGATATTTTCCCCTTTTAAAAAATGTGTGAATTTTTGCTTTTAGTTTTCTGCTTGGAACTTCGCTTGTGTAGGCCTGAGTGCGGGCTGCAGGTCTGGGGCTTCCCCAGAGGCGCGGCCAGCTGTGTCAGGGCTGTGTCAGGGCTGCCTTTGAAGCCAGCACCCTTTCCCCATGTGGGTGGTGACATTTTAATTCCTTTGGACTTGATCCTTAAATGTTTTTTTTTTTTCCTGCTTGTTTGGACATTAGACCAACGTGTGCAGACTTCAGGATTTCTCTCGTGAAGGAATGTGCTGTTAGGCCTCCATGCTGGACTCTGCTACTACCTTTTGGCAGATTCTTTTCATTGGGTTAAAGGTGATCTCATCTACTAATGGCTTGATAAAAGCTTTTAAAGTCATAAGCATTAAAAACCATAAACACTTTCTGTTTTAAAATTATAAAATATTAATTTTGTCACATTTCTTACCTATTTAGACAATTTTGTGCCTTTTCTTCTTTAAACTGTGACAGATGAAACACTTAATCTTTTGGTTTTAAGCTGTCTGTCATTGATTTCCTGTAATAAAGTGTACTTTGTCATGATGTACTATGTTAACAATGTTACTGGATCTCAAATGCCAATGCTTCACTTAGGATTTTGGCATGAGCGTTTATGAGAGAGGTATTGGCCAATGATAATAATTTTTGGTCTTGACCTTATTCGCATTTGGCACCAAGGTGATTCTTCACTTCTGTAATAGTGTCTGAAAGGGAGGTGTCTTAGTCGTTTTTGCATAACCCTAACAGAATTACTGAGACTGGGCACTCTGAGAGTGATAGAGGCTTATTTGCTAATGATTCTGGTGGCTGGAAACCAAAGTAGCAAGGGCTTGGCACCTGGCGAGAGGGCTCTGGCAGCGGTTCAGCAGGAAGAGGGGTGCGGCTGCGGTGCCAGGAGGACACTAGCAAGGGAGTGGGCAAGGTCTGGCAGGGGCTGGCCCTCTCTTTTGTGGTAATTGTCGCAGAGGAGCTGATCCTCTCCTGCTGGGTGGCATGAATTCCTTCTGTGTGTGTCTGCTCAGACCCCTGGGGTCCCCTGGGGTGGGACCGGCTCCCTCTAGACCCCACCTCTTAAAGGCCCCAGCACTTCAGTTCTACCACCCTGAAAAACAGCTGTAGAGCCATGTGCCTTTGGGGACAAACCACATCAAAACCGTAGCTCGGGGGATTGTTGTTCCCTGAAAATGGCAAGATTGCTTCTTAAATGGTCTGGAACTGAGCCTGTTTAGAGCGTAGAGATTGTCCTGTTGAAAGTCAACCATTTTGGAAGGGTGGATGGATCCATTCTGACCACACCTAATTTCACGGTGTACTAGAAAGTCCAGGGAAGCCAAGTACTGGCGTTGCTGCAGAGCCCCGACCAATCCGTGCTCTCTTCTGGGTCTAAGTGTCTTGGTTACCCAGGGATGAATTAGAATGTGAAGCTAGGCTCCATATGGCTTGTGCTTGTTGAGAGCAAACCTGCTTGCTCTCTAAAGGAGCCGCCTTGGGAATTGCTGCCTCTCCATCTCCTTATTTCAGAGAAAGCTCTGCCTTCCTCACTCCTTCCTCTGCCTGGGTACAAGGCTGCTTCCCTACGAAGAGCCACATTGATGACAAAGGTGTTGTCTCCTTGCTCTGCACAGGAGGCCAGACACAGAGAATGGAGTGTGAGAAGGGCGCTCTGTGCTGCTCCCGCTGCTACTGCGCATGCCATTGTGTGAGCTCCCCTGTGACTTCTTTAGCCGGTAGATTATACAAAGATGACAGGATGTCATTTCCATGATTGTGTTACTTATATGAAATTTCATCTTCTTGGAAGGTTTGATTTATAGACCCTCTTCACTGACTTAGTGAAGTAAGTCACTGTTTTGTGGAAGTACAGGTGTTAGGTGGCCTCTGGGAGCTAAGTAGAGCCTAGGGCTGGCCAGTCAGTGCCAGGACACAAACTGTGAGTCAACTGAGTAAACTGAGTGAGCCTGGAAGCCAAGCCTTCAGGTGAGAATACGGTCAGCATATTCAGATCCTAAACAGAAGATCTGGTTAATCCTGCTGATTCCTGGGAATCAACCTGTTGGGAACTCTGAGTTACTAAAGGTATATTATTTTATTTATTTTAAAGATTTATTTGTTTTTATTACAAAGTCAGATATACAGAGAGGAAGAGAGACAGAGAGGAAGATCTTCTGTCCGAAGATTCACTCCCCAAGTGAGTGCAAGGGCTGGTGCTGCGCCAATCCAAACCCGGGAACCAGGAACCTCTTCCGGGCCTCCCACGCGGGTGCAGGGTCCCAAGGCTTTGGGCCGTCCTCAACTGCCTTCCCAGGCCACAGGCAGGGAGCTGGATGGGAAGTGGAGCTGCTGGGATTCGAACTGACTCCCATATGGGATCCCGGGGCGTTCAAGGCGCTAGGCCACGCCGCCGGGCCCGTAAAGGTATATTATTTTAAACTGTCAAATTTATGATGGTTTGTTGTGCAGTAATAGAAAACTAATGTACCAGGTCTCTACTGAACTTCTAGTTACCCTCCTAGAAGTGGATTTGGTCTACTGAGTGGTGTTTGAGTGTATCTGAGGTAATCAGTCCACTACTTATTTTATTTTAAAACTGGTTTATGGGGCTGTCATGTGGCAGCTGTGAGTCTGGCCTCCCATTTGGGCGTGGGTTCAAATCCTGCCTGTTGTGTCTCCATCCCAGCTCTCTGAGAATGTGCCGGACCCCTGTGCCTGCATGGGAGACCCGGATGGAGTGCCACGGTCCTGGCTTTGCTTGGTCCAGCCTCTGTCATTAGGGGACATATGATATGGACACACGTCACAAGTGTGACTTCACTGCTGCGCGCCAGCACGGGCCCAACGTGTTTGTGAGGGCTTGCTCATGACTTTATGTTTCTGTTAGAATAAGGCTTTGAATGAGTGCGCGTTATTCCAGTGGGCATCCTAGGTGCTGGAGCGTTTCCCTGTAAGTCACATCTAGTATGTACTGTCACAAATAGTGCTTTGGTTAATATTCCACATAAATATTGTGTGTTGTTGCTGCTGAAGGATAGGTTCTTAAAGGGTAGGACTGTTAGACCACAGCATGTAAATGTTTAAAAGTCCTTTAGCAACTGTGCAACTTAGGCATTAAAAAAAATATAACATAAAACCTGGATATCTGTTTCTAAAACTTGCCAGGTTGGGATAGGACAGAACTATCGATTTTTGAACACTCAGGTTCCTGTTTTCTTAACCCTGTTTTCGAAATGCTTTTCAATTATTCATTACAGTGCACTATGGAGTCTATTTTTAAACACGTTTGTGTATGAGATGCTGCCTTAATGGCTGGGAAAGAGCCTCCCGGTTGCTGGTATCACAGCCCTGTCTTTGTGAGTCTCTGCTACTGGGTGCTCTGTGTCAGTTGGCCAGCCAGAGACCCTGGGACGTGTGTGGCCATGGAGCCTCTGCCTCCCCGAGGCCTTGCTGCGCCTGCGTTTGTCCTGGTCATCTCAGAAAGCCGAGAGATCCCCAGAAAACTGATGATTAATTAAGAACCGCTTTTCCTGATTCCAAAAGCAGTAGTGTTTACTTAGCACGTTTCTAACATAGAAATGAGTGTCAAGCAGCACGAAGATCTTCGTGTTTCTGTGCTGCGCCAACGGCCACTATCTAAACCTGGCTTGGCATGGCAGGTTTTGTAACATGTGCTGCGTTCTCACGCCGAGCACTTTGTCTGGAGTTTTACTCCTGTATCGGGGAGTAAAGCTTTCCATGATTTTGCTTTCTTTAGCTGCCTCTGATTTGAGGTGAATATTTACTAGTTTGTATTTTTTCTTTTTCTGAATATTTCCTCTGTGAATCACTGACCAGCCGCCCTGTGTAACTCTGAGATGTTGTCAGTACCATCTAGTGTATTTTAAACTTTCCGATATGATGCTTTCTTTGATTCCCAGGAAATTTCAGATAACATTTTTAGAAATATTTATTTACTTATTTATTTTAAATTTTTCTTGGAAAGGCAGATCAGATTTTACAGAGAGAAAGATCTTCTGTCCATTGGTTCACTCCCCAAATGGCTGCAATGGCTGGAGCTGAGCCGATCTGATGCCAGGAGCCAGGAGCCTCTTCCTGATCTCCTATGGGAGTGCAGGATTCCAAGGATGTGGGCCATCCTTCTACTGCTTTCCCAGGCGATAAGCAGGGAGCTGGATGGAAGCGGAGCAGTCGGGACACGAACCAGCAGCTGTATGGAATCCCAGTGCTTAGCCATTGAGCCATCATGCCAGTCCTTAAAATAGCATTTTGAATTTCTGAAAAATGTGTGTTTTCTTCCCATTTTCTTGTTCTCTAGCAGAGCTATGTTGATCACTAGATCTTGCTTTTACTGATGGAATCTTTTGGAATTTGCCAGTTTGCCTTTTGTCCCAGAAAGAAGGTGTATAACGTTATAAAGTGACAAAGTATTACTCATGTCTTACTGGTTTTATATTTAGTTATTATATCCATTTCCAAGATAATTTCAGTTTCATTATGATTTTGGATTCATTTCGTTTCTCCTTGGATTTCTATTAATTTTTATTTGCCTATTTTGAAGCTGTTATTAGGGGCATGCCAGTTGGGAACTGTGTCCTGATGCGTTGTCCTTGTCTCAGGTCACGGATGCCGCTCCTGTGGTCAGCTGTGTCTGACGAGGAACGAGCCTCAGCAGGCTCGCGTTAGCATCGTGGTCTTTTGTCATTTTGGGTTCAACCTTACTATAGCCTTATACCTTCTATAAGTCTCTTACAAAAAGTATGGTTACCTTTCATACAAGCTGATAGTGTTTGCATTTTAATTGGAATTTGTATTTTTGTTAAATATAATGATTGGCATTTTAAATTTTATTAAATGTAATTTATTTTTGTTAGGTTATTTTTATTTTTAAGTTTTTTTTTTAAAAAGATTTATTTATTTTATTACAAAGTCAGATATACAGAGAGGAGGAGAGACAGAGAGGAAGATCTTCCGTCCGATGATTCACTCCCCAAGTGAGCCACAACGGCTGGTGCTGCGCCAATCCAAACCCGGGAACCTGGAACCTCTTCCAGGTCTCCCACACGGGTGCAGGGTCCCAATGCATTGGTCCGTCCTCAACTGCCTTCCCAGGCCACAGGCAGGGAGCTAGATGGGAAGTGGAGCTGCTGGACTTAGAACCGGCACCTGTATGGGATCCCGGGGCGTTCAAGGTGAGGACTTTAGCTGCTAGGCCACGCCGCCGGGCCCCTATTTTTAAGTTTTGATTAAATGTAATTATTGGCATTTAGGCTTAAATACAGAGTACTATTACTTTTTGTCTCTCATTTTCTATGTTTAGTTTTCTTTCTTGCATTATTTTGATACTTTAATTAAAAAAAGTTTTTTCCATAATTCTATTTTTGCAGACTGAGTTATATCCGTATTTCACTCTCCTTATCATATAGGTTAGATACTGTATGATGGTCTTACCCAGGTAATGCAGGTATATTTTATCCTTCCTGTTGGGCAGCACAGAAATCAGAGATTCTTGGAATACTTGATTAGTCATCTGGATTCGTGTATTTTGTTATTCTTGTTTGTTGTGTATTTGAATTCTGTATGTTCTTTAAAAACTTCATTGAGCATGGTCAGTGTGGTAGCACCGCAAGCTGTTCCTCTGCCCTGTTGTGCCGATATCCATCATGGGCTCCATTTATGTTCCGGTTGCCCTCTTCTGGTCCAGCTCCCTGCTTACGGCCTGGTAAGGCAGTGGAGGATGGTCCATATCTTTGGTCCCTGCACCCATGTGGGAGACCCCATGGAAGCTCCTGGCTCCTGGCTTGGAATTGGCTCAGCTCTGCTCTGGCCCTTTCAGACATTTGGGGAGTGAGCCAGCAGATGGAAGACCTCTATCTCTTCTCTCTTTGTAAAATCTGGCTTTCAAACAAACAAATAAATCTTCAAAAAAGAATCTTGTTGAGGCAATATACAGTATTGACATACTGGAACTATTAGTAACAGTATTAATAGTAAATGTTCATGGGCCAGATGTGGTAGCCTAGTGGCTAAAGTCCTCATCTTGAACGCACTCGGATCCCATATGGGTGTCGGTTCTGATCCCTGTAGCTCTGCTTCCCATCCAGCTCCCTGCTTGTGGCCTAGGAGAGCAGTCCAGGATGGCCCAAAGCCTTGGGACCCTGCACCTGCATGGGTGACCCGGAAGACGCTACTGGCTCGGCTTCAGATCGACTGAACTCCTACTGTTGCGGTCACCTGGGGAGTGAATCAATGGATGGAAGATCTTTCTCTGTCTTTCCCCCTCTCTATACATCTGACTTCCCAATAAAAAAATCTTTAAAAAACAGTAAATGTTTATTTAGATATTTTCACATTTTTTTGTTTTGCCATTTCTGAGCTGTTATCGAAAAATCATCTTTTTAAAAAGATTTATTTATTTCCACTTGAAAGACAAATTACCTTTTAAATCCAGGGTGTTAAGAACCAAACATTTTACTTATTTAAGATGAGAGAGGGAGGGGAGAAAGAAGGGAGAGAGAGAAAGATAGAGAATGAGAGAGGAGCTTCCACCCGCTGGTGCATTTTGCAAATGCCCGCTGCAGCCAGGGCCGGGCAAGGCCAGAGCCAGGGGCTGGCCGCTCTGGCAGGAAGCCGAATGCCAGTGCAGCAGCTGAGGCCCGAAGCAGGGCTCAGGTGCAGGGTGTCGTGCTCGGTGACTTAAGCCAGAGCGTCAAGTACCACTGCAACCTTTCTGTTCAAGGAGCCCTCTTTAGGAATGTTTTTATTACAAGTCAGCTGGTAGCATGTATTCCATATGTGTTATCTAAAGATCTTCTTATTTTATCTTTAAAAATGCTTTGTTTCATCTAAAAGATTTGAGGCTACACACCATAAAATTTGCTGTTTTGAAATTTTAATGCATGTTTTTGCGTATATTTGCAAGGTCACTACCATTATCACTGATGACAGAACATTTTTTATCACCTTAAGAAGAGATCTCAGCACTTCGTGATGCTAAGTCTCTATGCCTCTCTCCCTCGGTCCTTGGCAACAGTTAGTGAGCCTTGAACCTGCAAGGATGTGCGTTCACGAACATCTCAAGGACCATGCAGGTGTAGCCTGTTACTTAGTATGACAATGGTTAAGTACAACATTTTAAATTAATTAATTTGAAAGGCAGAAACAGAGAAATATCACGCATTCTGTGTTCACTCCCAGCTAACCCCAGTGGCTCTGGATTTCGTTTCTGCTCCATGGGTGGCAGGGATCCACGCTTCAGCCATTTTCTGTCCTAAGGGTATGTGCTAGCAGGAAACTGGGTGGACTAGAGTCTGGACTTGAGCCCAGGATGGCATGTGTCAAGTGGTTCTCTTTTTCAATCTAGAAGTAGAATTGCTGAGTCCCTGGTAAATCCCTGTTCAGCTTCCTGGGTAACTGTGAACTCTCCATTGTCCCTGAGCCAGGTGTGGTGCACCAGGCCTCCTGGGTAACTGTGAACTCTCCATTGTCCCTGAGCCAGGTGCGGTACACCAGGCCTCCTGGGTAACTGTGAACTCTGCATTGTCCCTGAGCCAGGTGCGGTGCACCAGGCCTCCTGGGTAACTGAACTCTCCATTGTCCCTGACATCAGGTGCGGTGTACCAGGCCTCCTGGGTAACTGTGAACTCTCCATTGTCCCTGACATCAGGTGCGGTGCACCAGGCCTCCTGGGTAACTGTGAACTCTCCATTGTCCCTGACATCAGGTGCGGTGCACCAGGCCTCCTGGGTAACTGTGAACTCTCCATTGTCCCTGACATCAGGTGCGGTGCACCAGGCCTCCTGGGTAACTGTGAACTCTCCATTGTCCCTGAGCCAGGTGCGGTGCACCAGGTCTCCTGGGTAACTGAACTCTCCATTGTCCCTGACACCAGGTGCGGTGCACCAGGCCTCCTGGGTAACTGTGAACTCTCCATTGTCCCTGAGCCAGGTGTGGTGTACCAGGCCTCCTGGGTAACTGTGAACTCTCCATTGTCCTGACACCAGGTGCGGTGCACCAGGCCTCCTGGGTAACTGTGAACTCTCCATTGTCTCTGAGCCAGGTGCGGTGCACCAGGCCTCCTGGGTAACTGAACTCTCCATTGTCCCTGAGCCAGGTGTGGTGTACCAGGCCTCCTGGGTAACTGTGAACTCTCCATTGTCCTGACACCAGGTGCGGTGCACCAGGCCTCCTGGGTAACTGTGAACTCTCCATTGTCCCTGACATCAGGTGCGGTGCACCAGGCCTCCTGGGTAACTGTGAACTCTCCATTGTCCCTGACATCAGGTGCGGTGCACCAGGCCTCCTGGGTAACTGTGAACTCTCCATTGTCCCTGACACCAGGTGCGGTGCACCAGGCCTCCTGGGTAACTGTGAACTCTCCATTGTCCCTGACATCAGGTGCGGTGTACCAGGCCTCCTGGGTAACTGTGAACTCTCCATTGTCCCTGACACCAGGTGCGGTGCACCAGGCCTCCTGGGTAACTGAACTCTCCATTGTCCCTGACACCAGGTGCGGTGCACCAGGCCTCCTGGGTAACTGTGAACTCTCCATTGTCCCTGACATCAGGTGTGGTGCACCAGGCCTCCTGGGTAACTGTGAACTCTCCATTGTCCCTGACACCAGGTGTGGTGCACCAGGCCTCCTGGGTAACTGTGAACTCTCCATTGTCCCTGACATCAGGTGCGGTGCACCAGGCCTCCTGGGTAACTGAACTCTCCATTGTCCCTGAGCCAGGTGTGGTGTACCAGGCCTCCTGGGTAACTGTGAACTCTCCATTGTCCCTGACACCAGGTGCGGTGCACCAGGCCTCCTGGGTAACTGTGAACTCTCCATTGTCCCTGACACCAGGTGCGGTGCACCAGGCCTCCTGGGTAACTGTGAACTCTCCATTGTCCCTGACATCAGGTGCGGTGCACCAGGCCTCCTGGGTAACTGTGAACTCTCCATTGTCCCTGACATCAGGTGCGGTGCACCAGGCCTCCTGGGTAACTGTGAACTCTCCATTGTCCCTGACATCAGGTGCGGTGCACCAGGCCTCCTGGGTAACTGTGAACTCTCCATTGTCCCTGACATCAGGTGCGGTGCACCAGGCCTCCTGGGTAACTGTGAACTCTCCATTGTCCCTGACATCAGGTGTGGTGTACCAGGCCTCCTGGGTAACTGTGAACTCTCCATTGTCCCTGAGCCAGGTGTGGTGTACCAGGCCTCCTGGGTAACTGTGAACTCTCCATTGTCCCTGACACCAGGTGCGGTGCACCAGGCCTCCTGGGTAACTGTGAACTCTCCATTGTCCCTGACACCAGGTGCGGTGCACTAGGCCTCCTGGGTAACTGTGAACTCTCCATTGTCCTGACACCAGGTGCGGTGCACCAGGCCTCCTGGGTAACTGTGAACTCTCCATTGTCCCTGACACCAGGTGCGGTGCACCAGGCCTCCTGGGTAACTGTGAACTCTCCATTGTCCCTGACATCAGGTGCGGTGCACCAGGCCTCCTGGGTAACTGTGAACTCTCCATTGTCCCTGACACCAGGTGCGGTGCACTAGGCCTCCTGGGTAACTGTGAACTCTCCATTGTCCCTGAGCCAGGTGTGGTGTACCAGGCCTCCTGGGTAACTGTGAACTCTCCATTGTCCCTGACACCAGGTGCGGTGCACCAGGCCTCCTGGGTAACTGAACTCTCCATTGTCCCTGACACCAGGTGCGGTGCACCAGGCCTCCTGGGTAACTGTGAACTCTCCATTGTCCCTGACACCAGGTGTGGTGTACCAGGCCTCCTGGGTAACTGTGAACTCTCCATTGTCCCTGACACCAGGTGCGGTGCACCAGGCCTCCTGGGTAACTGAACTCTCCATTGTCCCTGACACCAGGTGCGGTGCACCAGGCCTCCTGGGTAACTGTGAACTCTCCATTGTCCCTGACACCAGGTGCGGTGCACCAGGCCTCCAGGTCCTGCAGGCCTTCATTCACCTCAGTGGAGTTTTGGCTGATGATGCTCTTATTAGATGTTTCTTCACTTTATACACACTTACAGCTTGTTTTTATTGTGGAGCTGGAAGCTTCCCCCTCTGAATGGTTTCTGTACTTGATGGTGTCTTAAGGCATGCATAAGGCTTTAATTCAGATTAAGTTTAATTTGCCTAATTTTTTTGTTGTTTATCCCTTGTATCATATTTAAACAATGTTGCTTAACCATGAGTGCTAGATCTATGCCTATTTTATTTATTTTTATTTATTTATTTATTTTTTTATTGTATTGTTGTTGACAATCTTTACATAGTTAATTACAGTTAAAGGAAAAAGAAGAAAAAAAAAGAAAAAAAGAAAAAAAAGGTTCAGGGGGATAGGAAAGTGGGCAATGCCATTCCATCATGCATCTGAGGTAGAGGGGGACACTGAGGGAGGAGCCCCACGCGGTTTCCCGCCCACCCCAAGTCCCGGATGTGGGGCATGCTCTGAGATATGTGCTCAAGTGGTGTTAATAGTTCTCCAGTTATGAATCGCTGCCAGTTTCGCTCGATGAGGTTGTCCACTGATTGACATGGTCCATCATAAAGTCTCCGTTTGCCCCATAATTTGCTGCCAACATATAGCTGAGATGAATGGCTGTCCCGTTCTGTCTTCTGTCTTTTCTTGGTTAGAGTTCTGAGTCCAGCAGTTCGATTGGGGAGATCTCCAAAGATACTTTGAGGTATTCCCAAATTAGTTTCTTGTATGTTCTACCAAGCACAGGGCCCGGCACAGTCCATCACCCCGATCAGCTGGTGGTTGCAACTGCTGTGTTGGTTCTGTTTTCAGTCCCGAGTTGCACTGGAACTAATGGGTGTTGCAGTCCAGTCTGGTTCGGCCCTTACATCAACCAGTGGGAGCTGCAGCCTAGCCGGGGCGACCCACAATAACCCCCACCAAGCCCGCCCCCTACCCTGGTTTGCCAGTATGTGTAGCAGTAGACCAGTCTGTCCCCCATCCCATTTGGCTCTTGTACTTGTCAATGGGTATTAAAGCTTAGTTCTATCTAATCAACTCAACCATCCAGCCCTCACAGATGTTGTTGAGTGCCTCTCTGTCTAGCCATCCCAGCCCCTGTCCTAGTTTTCATGCCCTCCCGCGGGAATAGTGATCCAGGAAGGGGGAACCCACTTTTCCCTCCCAGGTCTCTCTGTCCCGGTTTATGCACTCTTTAGGTGGTCCTGTGATTTGACTTGACAGAATTAGTCCCCAGTGCCAGCTTCTGCCAGCTGATGCTGCGGCCCTGATCTAGTCCACATGCAGTGCACAGGTGTTATAGCCTTGCTTAGTCGGGTCTGTCTCTATCCCAGCCAACACTCTCCAGTGGGAGTAGCTGACCGGCGAGGGGACCAGCCCCTTAATCCCCCCACCAGCTCTGCCCCTTCCTTCCTGGATCTCACGTGTGCTGGATGCGTGCTGCATTCATATCCAGTACAGGCAACCATGCCCTGGCATTCCATAATGTGTACTGGTTTTGTCGCAACCAAACCCGGCCCATCCCACACTCTGGTCTGGCGATCGGATTTGCCAGTGGTTGACATGAACTGATTCAGCCCGGTCTGCTCCTGACCCATGCTGAATGTGTGCCAGTGGGAAACTTTCCATGGCCTATTCTGGACTGTTTCCAATCATGCTTCTTGCACTTACCTGCAGGGACTGTGTCCTGCCAGAGGAGTTGCCCAGGCTCCTCCATCAGAACCCCTCCCAATGCCAGATTTTGCGCTTGCCAGGGGGTTCTTGAGCCAGCCCTACTCAGTTCACCTCCTGTCCTAGCAGGAACAGTGGTTTTTCCTGGCTGGCTTTCACCCCATTCTGGTTCTTGTTGTTGGATGTTTCAGCCCAGCCATGGCTCGTCCATACCCACATACAGCTCACACATGGCTCAGAAGAGGAGTGAGACCCAGCCTAGTCAGTCCCACATCTACCCTGGTTCTCCATAACACCAGATGGTATTGGGATCTGAACCGGCCTGGTGCATCCAATCCCAGCCCACACTAGTGCCTCGGGTGACTGCAACTGTTTCCTAGATAGAACGCAGCCCCCATTCCAGCACATACACTCCTTGGTGGGAGCCTCATCCCAGTTGTGGTGTCCCCTTACCTCCCAGTTTGGGCCTGTTCCTAGCTGTAAATCACGCACCTGCCCGTGGTTGCTCTGAGGACCATTAGGTGCAAGCCTCAAGTTCATTTGGGATTCCCTCATTGCCAGCATTCTGTTTCCTCCATTTTGATTGAAGGGATCCCCATAGAGACTTTGAGGTGTTCAGAGATCAGGTTACTAGCAAGCACAGTGCTTCACGCCCGCAGCACTGTGGGTTCAGGAGGGAGCCTCCCAGGCAGCAGGTCAATGAACCAAAAATCAAAAACTCTCTGACGGGCGGCCAGCAGGCGGAGCCTGGCGCCAAATGGCGCACTGGCTGCCCTGGAGCAGCTCCCCACGTGTACGTGGTAGCTACTGTGTGTTCCCAGGCTTGAGGCGTGGCCATCCCAAGGCCCCCCGGCAGGCAGTGAGGTAGCTGCCTGCCGGAGGTTCAAGTCCTTGGTATGCCTATTTTATTTAAAAAAAACTTATAGTTTTAACTCTTCAGCTTTTGCAGTGTGAGTTTGTGTTTATGGTACCAAGGGAGAGCGACCTCACTTTTCTGCAGGTGGCTACCTAGTTGTCCTAGTATCATCTGCTGAAAAGGCTGTTTTGAACACCCAAAGGCAGTGGACTGTAAAATAGGGGCTTAGTTTTAGGTTTTTAATTCCTTTCAGTTAACCTGTACACCTGTCTTTATGCCAGCACCATAGTCTTAAACCTTGAGGCTTTGTAGCTTGTAGTAGCTTTACAATTGGGAAACGTGAGTCCACCAAATTTGTTTTATTTATTTTGTTCTTTCTGGTACCCTTCATTGCTGTATGATTTTTTTTAGGGGTAGTTCATAAATTTCTGCAAAAGAGCTAAAATTTTGGTAGATTTTGCATTGAATCTCTGTAGGTCATTTTGGAAAGTGTTATCATCTTAACAATATTGTTTTCTAATACATGTACACAGGATTTAATAGCTACCATGGTTATTTGGTGGGTTCCTGGGGATTTTCTATATAGCAGATGATGTCATTTGTAGATATAGATGCTTTTAATCCACTTACGCTGGTCTAGGTACCTGTAACTTCTGTTTCTTGCGTTACCCTCCTGGACGCGCCTTCAGCACGTTGTTGGGTTGCTTCTGGCAGAGGCACATAGCCTAGCCTTACTCCACGTCTGGGGGAGCCTTGGCCTTTCAGCATCAGTATATTGGCACGTGTGAGTGTTCGTAAATGTTCCTTATTAAATTGAGGAAGTTCCTTTTATTTTAGCATTGTTCTGAACTTTTTAAATCACAAAGGATATAGGATGTTATCAGATGTTTTATTGCATTTGTGAACATATCATGTGTGTTTTGTATTTATTAATATCATATGTTACATTAGCTGATTTTCATGTTGAACCAACTTTCATTGTTGGATAAATCCCAGTTGATCATGGTATATAATCCTCTCTCTGTCTCTCATATATATATATATATATATATATATATATATATATATATATATACCACACCAGGGCCTGCAGTAGCATTTTAAATTTACTTTATAGGGCCTGGCACAGTGGCCTAGCAGCTGAAGTCCTCACCTTGAATGTGCTGGGATCCCATATGGGTGCCGGTTCTAATCCTGGCAGCCCTGCTTCCCATCCAGCTCCCTGCCTGTGGCCTGGGAAAGCAGTCCAGGATGGCTCAAAACCTTGGCACCCTGCACCTGCGTGGGAGACCTGGAGGAGGTTCCAGGCTCCTGACTTCGGATTGGCTCAGCTCCAGCTGTTGCGCTCACTTGGGGAGTGAATCATCGGACGGAAAATCTTCCTGTCTCTCCTCCTCTCTGTAAATCTGACTTTGCAATAAAAAATGTTTACTTTATATTTGCAGCCTTGATGCTCCACAAAACTAAGAATCCAACAAGGGAAGACTAGACTCCTGTTCAATAAGAGACATTGTTGACAAAGGCTATAAGTGATCAGATTCCAATATGTACATGTCACTCATACAGCTCTTATGTTTTGTTGTGACATGGCTGTTTATCAGCCAAAAAGATAAACATCACATGTTTTCTTTGGTATGTGATTATTCGTACGTGTCTGTATTCTTAAGGCATGTTGGTCTGTGCATTGTTTTCTTGTGGTATCTTTGCATGGTTTTAATATCAAGGTAATGCTTGTTGAAGGGCACCCAAAGAAGCCAGACCACCAAATGTCCGAGGACCCCAACTCTCAAACGTTCTTGGCAGGCTGAGAATGCAGCAGAAGGCAGACCTTCTGCTGGGATTGTGAGCTGCCTTGTTGACAAAGCGTGCCTGGAGAGATGGGAGGCATCCTATCATCCCACATCTTCCCAAGCTTTAGCGATTGTGGCCTGACTGTACCTGAGTGCAAACAGAGTTCTGTTGGATTCCTTCTCTAGTTAGATCTGCTTGTTTACCGGTGTTGATTCCTGTTTACCTATCCTGTTGTGTGAGGCCTGCTGATTGTTTTCCAAATCCCTTGTCATCTGTTGTTAGAGAAGCTTGTATGCCATTTTTCAGTTAACTAGTAACTTTCATCTGCCTGCTTGCCCTGTAAAAATCGTGGTATAAGTTGCCCAGTATAACTCAATAAATTGTGCTGCTGTAAATATAGAATTATAGATCACTTTCTCATACACGTATTTTGTTTCCTTCGACTATATTCCCAGAGGTGGTATGGCAGATCATGTGTCAGCTCTCCTAGCCCTGTCCATGCTGACCTCCCCAGTGGTCACTCTAGCCTACACTCCCAGCAGCAGTGAAGGAGGGTGCCTTTCTCCCCACATCCACATCAGCAGGTGTTGTTAGCTGAGTTCTGAATGAAGACCAGCCTCACTGACATTAGGGGGAACGTCAATGCAGTTTTCGTTTGTGTCTCCCTGATGGCTAAGGGAGCCTGAGGTTTTTTTTTTTTTTTTTTTTTTTTTTGTCTACTAGCCGTTTGAATTTGTTCTTTTATTTCCTTTGCCCATCTTCTCTGGGTTGTTTGTTTTGCTGTCACTGGGTTTCTGAAGCTCTTTGTAAATCCTGATTGTTAGTCCCCTGTTGGTTGGTGATGGGCAGTGATTTGCTCCCATTCCATGGGCTGCTGCTTCACTTTGTTAATCGTTCCCTTTGCTGTGCAGCAGCTTCTTAGTTTGATGTAGTCCCACTTGTCTATTTTGTCCTTGACTGCCTCTGCTTTTGGTGACTTTTCCAAAAAGTCTTTCCCAATTCCTGTACCTTGGAGAGTGCTTCCTATGTTTTCCTTTAATAGTTTGATGGTTTCTGGGTGCAGATTTAGGTAGGTCCTTGATCCATTTAGAGCTGATTTTCCTATAATGTGACAGGTGTGGGTCTGCTTCTTACCTCTGCAGGTTGCTATCCAGTTGTCCCAACAGCGATTGTTGAGGAGACCAGCCTTTTTGCCTGGATTGTTTTCAGTTTTCTTGTCAAAAGATCAGTTGACTGTGTATGTATGGGCTCCCTTCTGGGGTTTCTATTCTGTTCCATTGATCTCTGGTTCTGCACCAGCACCACACTGATTTCAGGACCACTGCTCTGGAGTATGTCTCGAGGCCTGGAATTGTGATCCCTCCAGCTTGATTTTTATTCTTCAGAATAGCTTTCTAAAGCATTGGTATTAACTCTGCCTTAAATGTTTGATAAATTTAATTAGTGAAGTCTTTTGGTCTTCGACTTTCTGTGGGGGATTTTTAAATACAGATTTAATGCCTTTACTAACTAACTGTCCTTCCTTGTTGTAGATTTATTCAGATTTACTTTCTTCTTGAGTGAGTTTTGTAGGATTTTGTTTTCCTAGAAATTTGTCCATTTTATCCTGGTTATCTAATTTTTTGACAAATAATTGTTTATAACATTCTTTTGCAATTTTTTATATTTGTGAAGTTGATAGTTTTATTATGTGTGATTTTAGTAACTTTGAGTTTTCTTGTTTTTGGTCAAATTAGGTAAAGTTCATTTGTTAATTTTGCTGCTATTTTCAAAGAATCAACCTACGTTTCATTGTTTATTTCTAGTTTCTTCATTTGTTTTCTTAAAATTTTGTTTTTTTCTTGCTTTGGCTTTAATTTACTTTCCCCTCCTCTGATTTCTAAAGGTGGGAGCTTAGGTTGTTGCATATGTATATATATATATGCTATATATATATATTTTAATATAGAAGTGTGTATATATATGCATACACATATATATTGTGGTGTTCATTTCATTTTCACTTGCAAAGCAGAGTCGAGGGAGGGAGGTAAAGAGAAAGGTCTTCCATCCGCTGGCTCACTCCTCAACTGGGTGCAGTGGCTGGAACTGAGGTGTTCCAAGACCAGGAGCTTCCTCCTGGCATCCCATATGGTGCAGAGGTCAAAGAGCTTGGGCCATCCTCTGCTGCCTTCCCAGGCCATAAATAGGGAGCTGGATGGGAAGTGCAGCAGCTGGGACTTGAGCTAGCACTTGTGTGGGATGCTGGAGCTACAAGCAGAAACTTAGCCTACTATGAAATAATAATAATAATATCCAATTATTTCAAAATGGTTTTAATTTCCCCTTGTGATATCTTTTTTCCATGTTTATTCAGGATGGTAACACAAGATAATTCATGCAAGAGCTCAGTTTAGAAAAAAAAACACAGAAAGAATATATGGATTGGCAATTGATGTTGCCAATTAAAACAAAACAAAACTGAGCAAAACTAAAATATTTCCCACCTAAGAAACTATTTGGATCTGTGCATGGATGGACATGGTTGGGGTCATCTTCTGGAACTGTCAGTCAGAATGCTCCCAGCCCCTGCCGTGCCCCCAGCCCCCCAGCCCCCCGCCATGCCCGAGTTGCCCGGCACCCCTGGTTGTCTGAGGCAGACTGAGCAGGGGAGGAGGGCTGCCACCTTTGGGGGCTCTGGACTAAGACTGCATCCACATCCAGAGCCTTCCAGTTTCTATCATGAAAACCGTAGGACTTGCACGTCATCCCAACCCTAACCTTAAATGTAGTGTTGTGATGTCCCAGGAAAGACTTCTGTGGCAGGGGAAACAAACTTGAACAAATACAAATTCATCTTTTGGCAAAAAAAAAAAACCCATAAAATAAAATAAAAATAAATATAGCGGAATGCGAGTTGGCCAGATGGAAAGACATGTTCTGTACCAACTGTCGGTGTCTAACTTCATTGTAGAAACCAAGAATCAACGATGTCAAAGAATTAAGAAAAAAAAGTTTGCGCTTATTCCTCACAAAACCTTCACATTTGAAACTATCCCAATTGAAGCTACACACTGAATTTATTAATAAGCATTAAGCTTCTTTGTGTAAAAAAATCTTTGTACATAGTCATAAGAACAGGTAAGGCAGGATGCATGAAACAGAAACCCTCTGGTTCTTGTCCTCTGCGTCCTCGCGGAGCCACTGGCAACCCTCTGCGACAGGTGACCTTCCTGCCTTTCCGAATCAAGCATCTTATGCCTGTGTTGCGGGAGGAGGTCTGTCCGAGCACCCTGAAGGACAGAGGCTGACGATGGTCTTTGGCACTTAGGCTGGCACGCTGAGCTTCTCCCCTTGTGACATCTTAAACCCTGGCTATTTAAAAATATGTTTAATTTTCACAAACTTCAAACTTTCTTAAATTTATGTTATTTATTAATTTAAAAATAATCTAACTGTATTTGAAAGGTAAAGAGACACAGATAGGAATCTTACATCTGCTGGTTCACCTCCAAGTTGCCAGCAGGCACGGCTAGGCGAGGTGGACCAGGAGACTTGACTTTAGTCTGGGCCTCATGGGGTGCAGGGTCCTGAGTCCTTCACCCCTCACCTGCTGCCTCACAGGGGAAAGACTGGATTGTAGGTAGAGTAGCAGGAACTAGCACCAGGCCCTGTGAAAATGATGCAGGTTTCTCCCAGGTAGCACAGGCTGCACCGCACACACACCCGATGGTGACGTGACGCAGGTCCCGGGGGCACACGCTGCACTGCACACACACCTGACGGTGACGTGACACAGGTCCCGGGGGCACATGCTGCACACAGACACACCTGACAGTGACGTGACGCAGGTCCCGAGGGCACATGCTGCACAGACACACCCGACGGTGACGCAGGTCCCGGGGGACACATGCTGCACTGCACACACACACACCCGATGGTGATGCAGGTCCCGGGGGACACATGCTGCACTGCACACACATACGCCCGATGGTGATGCAGGTCCCGGGGGACACATGCTGCACTGCACACACACACACCCGATGGTGATGCAGGTCCCGGGGGACACATGCTGCACTGCACACACACACACCCGATGGTGATGCAGGTCCCGGGGGACACATGCTGCACTGCACACACACACACACACACCCGATGGTGATGCAGGTCCCGGGGGACACATGCTGCACTGCACACACATACACCCGATGGTGACGCAGGTCCCGGGGGCACACGCTGCACAGACACACCCGACGGTGACGCAGGTCCCGGGGGACACATGCTGCACTGCACACACACACACCCAATGGTGACGCAGGTCCTGGGGGCACACGCTGCACACACACACACACCCGACAGTGACGCAGGTCCCGGGGGGCACACGCTGCACACACACACACTCCTGATGGTGACGCAGGTCCCGGGGGGCACACGCTGCACACACACACTCCTGACGGTAACGCAGGTCCCAGGGGCACATGCTGCACACACACACACTCCTGATGGTGACCAGGTCCCGGGGGGCACACGCTGCACACACACACTCCTGATAGTGACGCAGGTCCCGGGGGCACATGCACACACACACTCCTGATAGTGATGCAGGTCCCGGGGGCACACGCTGCACTGCACACACACTCCTGATGGTGACGCAGGTCCCGGGGGCACATGCACACACACACTCCTGATAGTGATGCAGGTCCCGGGGGCACACGCTGCACTGCACACACACACATTCCTGATGGTGACGCAGGTCCTGGGGGCACACACACACACACACACTCCTGATGGTGACGCAGGTCCCGGGAGACACACACTGCACTGCACACACACACATTCCTGATGGTGACGCAGGCCCCGGGGGACACACGCTGCACACAGACACACCTCTGGTACTGGTTTCTTATTCCTAGTAGTTGGAGAGCGTAGGATTTCTGAGCTTTGAGGCTTGTGTTCTAGTCTGTGCAGGAGAATGTTTTGTATGTACCTGAGAAATTTGTGCCTTTTTTTGGGAATGTTTTTTGTAGTGGTCATTTTTAATCGGTTTAAGATGTTTTTAAATCTTCCATTTCCTTGTTGTTGTGCTTCTTGTGTTGAGAATGAGGTAGCCCAGTCTTGACTCCTGCTGTTGTATTGTCCAATTTTTGCTTCATTTCTGTTAACTTTGTTTTATAGATTTGGGGACTTTCTTTTAGATACATATGTATAGTTACATCTTCCTGATTAATTGGCACTTTTATAAGATAGTTATTGTTACAAGATAGTTTCTTTTATTAGTTTTATTATTATAGATAGTTTCTGTCTGTAATATTCTTCTTAAAACCATTTTGTCTGATGGTGGTTCTTTACTTCAGCTTACTTTTGTTTATTGTTATTTTCAACCTATTTGAATCTTTGAATTTAACATGTTTTTTTTTAAAGAATCATTTATTTTTATTGCAAAGTCAGATATACAGAGAGGAGGAGAGACAGAGAGGAAGATCTTCCATCCGATGACTCACTCCTCAAGTGACTGCAACGGCCGGTGCTGCGCCAATCCGAAGCCAGGAGCCAGGATCCTCCTCCAGGTCTCCCACGCAGGTGCAGGATCCCAAAGCCTTGGGCCATCTTCGACTGCTTTCCCAGGCCACAGGCAGGGAGCTGGATGGGAAGTGGGGCACCCGGGATTAGAACCAGCGCCCATATGGGATCCCGGGGCGTGCAAGCCGAGGACTTAGCTACTAGGCTGCCGTTCTGGGCCCTGTACTTTAGTTCTCAGTCCAGCAGAGCTGGTGGAGAGTGTTGAATCAGCCCGAAATGAGAGTTCAAGGCCATCTCGGTGTTCTCGTCTCTGTCTCGGGCACCCAGACAACCTGCTCTGCGTACTCAAGTCACCTCCATTTCCAGGAATACGTCGACGTTGTCAGATCCCCATAGACCTCTCAGTCCTATGGGCTTCATAAGCTTTTCTGTTCATTTGTTTGCTTGCCTTAAATATTGTCTACTAACTGAGACAGCCACAAAAATTAAACAGTTATCTCCAGTTCTTTTAACAGACAGCTCTGAAGAAAATGCATTTCACAGTGGGAGAACTCTGAGCCGTGTCAAAGACAGCTTTGCAGTGAAAGCCATCACTATGTCAAATAATGACAGTGTCCTGGGAGTAAGGCTGAGTAAGTTCTGGCTTACTTGCACAGGTACTGAAAGCTACTGTAGTGTCAAGGAAAATGAAAATAGGAAAGTTAAAATGTTATAAATAATCTCTTCTTAGGTAATCTACCATTTTTACTTAAGAAAACACTCCTCAGATTATACTAGCCCTTTGGTTAAATTATTGGGATTCTGTGTCTGACACATAGCCTAGTGGCTAAATCCTCGCCTTGCAACCGCTAGGATCCTGTGTAGGTGCTGGTTTGTATCCCATCAGCTCCACTTCCATCCAGCTCCCTGCCTGTGGCCTGGGAAAGCAGTCCAGGATGGCCTAAAGCCTTGGGACCCTGCACCTGCGTGGGAGACCCAGAAGAGGTTCCTGGCTCCTGGCTTCAGATCGGCACAGGTCCAGCAGTTGTGGCCACTTGAGGTGTGAATCAGCGGATGGAAGATCTCTCTATAACACCCCTCTGTATATCTGGCTTTCCAATAGAAGTAAATAAATCTTTTAAAATAAATCATTATAATTCTAAAATAAAAAATGATTTGGGGAGTTTTTCTTTTTTGCTTATTTTTAATCTTTTATGAAAGAGGAGAGTTTTGCAAACATGTTGTTATGTTCACATCATTCACATTTATTACCCTTTTCCTCTGTATATTGAATGTAACACTGGAACAATTCTGCCTGTTGTAGAACATTCCAGAGCACTGGCTTTTCCAGCTCTTGCTCAGCAGTCAGTTGTCATTGTGACTTTTATTCCTTTGGGGATAAACTGTGTGTTTTCTGCTGCTTTTAGAGCAGTTCTTTGGTTTCCGTTGTTCTCCTTAGTTTTTAACACACCCGCGTGAAGCGCGTTCATCCTCGTGTCTGTGGCGTTGCTTCTGGTCGGTCGGGACGTCGCTGTTGTTTTCTTTAGGTTGTGCTGCTGCCTCATTACTTTTCTTTTGAAACTAGTCAGATTGGGTTAGATTTCTTATCATGCATTCTCATACAGTCTCTTTTGTAGTCTAGATTTTGGTCACTTAAGCTTTAGTTTGAATATTTCCTTTTGACCTAGTTTTCAGCTCACCAGTTCTAGAAAGAATTAGCAACATTTAATCTGCTTAAAAACCCACATACAATTTTAAAACTTCACACTTTTAGACTGTAGAATTAAACCTACCTTTAAAAATGTGCTTTGAAATAGAGAAACAAGGAGGGAGGGAAAAAGGGAGGGGAAGAGAGAACAAGAGAGCTTTTGTGTGCTAGTTCACTCCGCAAATGGCCACAGCGACAGGGGCTGGTCCGGGCTGAGCCAGGAGCCTGGCACTCCAACCACGGTCTGCCACCTGGTTAGCTGGAACCTGGGTGGGAAGCAGAGCAGCCAGGATTCGAACCAGCACTCTCCCAAGGGATGCTGGCAGTGATGTAAGGCTCCATAGCACAGTGCTGGCCCCAGAACTTCCTTCTTCTTTTTTTTTTTTTTTTTTTTTAAAGATTTATTCATTTTATTACAGCCAGTATACACAGAGGAGGAGAGACAGAGAGGAAGATCTTCCGTCCGATGATTCACTCCCCAAGTGAGCCGCAACGGGCCTATGCGCACCGATCCGATGCCGGCAACCTGGAACCTCTTCCGGGTCTCCCATGCGGGTGCAGGGTCCCAATGCATTGGGCCGTCCTCGACTGCTTTCCCAGGCCACAAGCAGGGAGCTGGATGGGAAGTGGAGCTGCCAGGATTAGAACCGGCACCCATATGGGATCCCGGGGCTTTCAAGGCGAGGACTTTAGCCACTAGGCCACACCGCCGGGCCCCCTTCTTGAACAGAGTAACCCTGGTGTGCATGGAGCACATTTTGTTCATGCTTTGGTGGAAACTTGGCCGCTCTCCCTTTTGGCTATGGTGGGAACATGGGGGTACAGATCCCTGCAGCCCTACTCTCACCCCGTTTGTGCCTATGTCCCTAAGTGGGCTTGCTGGAGCGTATGCCAACTCTGTGTTTGTATTTTCTGAGGAATCGTCATATCATTTCTGCAACAACGGCACCATTTTCCTTCCCCACACGCAGTGGGTGGAGTTCTGGTGTCTCCATGTGTTAAACTTTGTTACTGTCTCTTGTGCTGGTAGTGTTGTATTAAGGGGTATGAGGTGGCATCTGTGCTTTTTAAACATAGTTACTTTGAAAGGATGAAAGAGTTGACAAAGAGGCAGAGAGAGACAGATGGGGCCACACACACGCGCGTGCACACACACATGCGCACAGATGGAAACACCTGCTGACTCACCCTTTACTCCATCCTGGCCAAAACCGGGAGCCACGAGCTTCCTCTGGGTGGCAGGGACTCAAACACTTGGGCATCTTGTGCTGCCTCCCAGGCACGTTAGCAGGGAGCTGGGTTGGCGGTGCAGCTGCTGGGCTGCAGGCTGCTGCCTTACAGGATGCAGGTCCTGCAGGAGGCGTGACTACCGCCGTGGCCCCGACCCGCCTGCAGCTTCGATGTTCTCCTGACTAATAACGTTGGGCATTTCGCGTTTGCTCACCGTCTGTTGGTGTGTCATCTTGAGAGAAGCGTCTGTTCAAATCTTTTGCCAAAATCATTTTAGCCAATATCGTTTTTGTTGTTTTAAGTATACTATTTTTGATAGTCTGCATTGGGGTAATTTTAACATCTGTGTTTATATAGTTTTCTTGTGTGTGTTTACCATTTCTTGTGCTATTTTTTTCTTGTGTGCAAGGTTTTCTGTTTGTAGAGTAATCTAGGCCTAGGGAGGATATTGGTTTTGCAGAGGTTTTCATTGAATCCCTCTAATGTCCTTTCCTCTTAAAGGAGCCATCGTAATCCTGTTGTGGTTGGAGGCCCACTGCACAAGTAGAACAGAGAACAGAGCTGCGATGCATTGGAGGAGGGGCTTGTTTCTTAGGATTTCTCATCCTGTGGGTGTAGCACTCTGTGGGCTCGCAGTGGGCAGCAGCCCTGTCCTGTGTGCAGTGTGGTACCTGTGCTCCTTAGAACATGTGAGCCTTGCTTCTTGTCCTGGCCGTTCAGAGGTGGCTTCTCCCACAGGTGAGGTCCCTGGCTCCACATGGTCTCTGCATGCTTTCTTGTCTTGCACATGTCCGTGAGTTCGAGCCTAAGCTCCCCTCTTTCTCGGATCTTGGCCTGGCGTTCCCTTTTCTCCTGTCCCCAGTGGTCTCTGCAGATGACCAGGGCAGATGGCTTCCTCAGCTGCTTTGCTGTGTACACAGTAGGTCCCTTCGTTACACCTGCCTGCCACTGGCTTGGCGTGTACGTCGCCCCTCTGCAGTGAGTGCCTTTCTGTAGTAATTCATCTCTGTTGAAATGCGTACTTACGATAGAGAAAAGAGCAAAGTCTTCATCTAGACTCCTTTCTTTGGGAATTATTTGACCCATCTTCTATTTCTCTGTTTCTTTCCTGCTTGGAAATGAAACTGTCCATTTGTGGACATTTTCTGGGTTGATGTTACAAAAGCATGATACAGTGATTCATGTCTTGTTTTAACCATTTTTACATTAGGAAAGTCAAGCTTTTTCTTATTTCTTACAAGAAAAGTAAGATGCTTTATTTTTTGTGGGGCTAAAGTGGGGTATTAGAAAGATAAATGAATTTGATGGAAAAAAGCCTACCTCACAAAGGTGTGGCTCTCTGCTGATCTGCCTGGCAGAGCCAGCAAGGCAGAGGGAGTGCCTGGCCTAGGCATCTCTCAGGGCCCTTGACAAGTGAAATGAGGTGATAGACATGCAGCCACCTTTAATAGCGAAGCTCTCTGGGCAGATGGCATTATTATTTCATCCTGCAGTACTTTGGAGCAGTAAATAATTTATTTAGCACACTGAGTTCATCCTCTGAGGCCAAGTGCTCCCTGCGGTAAGGCATGCGGGTTGCTCTTGGAAACTTCCAGCACCGCCGAGGGAAGAGGCCCGAGAACAGGTTCTTCGGGGGTCTCACTGAGTCGGGCTTTGTCAGCCCTGACCTGTGTTTCTAGTGGTCACGCCTCAGAGTGCAGCATGCCGTTACCAACCTCCCATCAGGCGTAGTGTCTCAGACGGCAGTTTGAGTTTTCATGGAAGTTTGAGCATACGGGATTTTTAAATAGAACCATGTTTTTACTGGTGTCTTTGGAGGCTCTTTTGATTAAACAGTCACTGAATTGCCTTAATTAATTAAAAAGACAACAATGAAGTAGGTTGTTCTTGAGAAGTTGTTAATCTTGGGGTAGATGTACTGCTCTAGATCCAAGGTAGCACTGAGCATCTTGGGCTAATCGAGTTTGGTGGTGCGTGTGTGCAGGCTGGCCGTGGTGAGAAGGGGTCTGCTGGCTGTTGGTGCGTGTGTGCAGGCTGGCCGTGGTGAGAAGGGGTCTGCTGGCTGTTGGTGCATATGTGCAGGCTGACCGTGGTGAGCAGGGGTCTGCTGGCTGTTGGTGTGTGTGCAGGCTGACCGTGGTGAGAAGGGGTCTGCTGGCTGTTGGTGTGTGTGCAGGCTGGCCGTGGTGAGAAGGGGTCTGCTGGCTGTTGGTGCGTATGTGCAGGCTGGCTGTGGTGAGAAGGGGTCTGCTGGCTGTTGGTGCGTGTGTGCAGGCTGACCGTGGTGAGAAGGGGTCTGCTGGCTGTTGGTGTGTGTGCAGGCTGGCCGTGGTGAGAAGGGGTCTGCTGGCTGTTGGTGTGTGTGCAGGCTGGCCGTGGTGAGAAGGGGTCTGCTGGCTGTTGGTGTGTGTGCAGGCTGGCCGTGGTGAGAAGGGGTCTGCTGGCTGTTGGTGTGTGTGCAGGCTGGCTGTGGTGAGAAGGGGTCTGCTGGCTGTTGGCACGTGTACAGGCTGACCGTGGTGAGAAGGGGTCTGCTGGCTGTTGGTGCGTGTGTGCAGGCTGGCTGTGATGAGAAGGGGTCTGCTGGCTGTTGGTGCGTGTGTGCAGGCTGGCCGTGGTGAGAAGGGGTCTGCTGGCTGTTGGTGTGTGTGCAGGCCGGCTGTGGTGAGAAGGGGTCTGCTGGGTGTTGGCACGTGTACAGGCTGACCGTGGTGAGAAGGGGTCTGCTGGCTGTTGGTGTGTGTGCAGGCTGGCTGTGATGAGAAGGGGTCTGCTGGCTGTTGGTGCGTGTGTGCAGGCTGACCGTGGTGAGAAGGGGTCTGCTGGCTGTTGGTGTGTGTGCAGGCTGACCGTGGTGAGAAGGGGTCTGCTGGCTGTTGGTGCGTGTGTACAGGCTGGCTGTGGTGAGAAGGGGTCTGCTGGCTGTTGGTGTGTGTGCAGGCTGACCGTGGTGAGAAGACGAGCAGCTTGCTTCATGGACAGCACTGACCCCGCAGTTTCGGAGTTGCCCGTCCTGGCCTTCCCCTCCAGCGTCTGCTCTCTGGGTATGTTTGGACAGTAGTGAGGGTTGTTGTTCTGGACATGTTGACACAGTGCCCATCATTGCTCTGTCTTCTGCTCTGGGTACCACTGTATCTTCTGAGCCAGTAGGAGTGCCCTGTAGCCCGTGGGGTGGCTCTGCTGTCCCGTGCCTGGTGGAACTCCTCTAGGTGGAGAACAGTGTGGCAGAGGCTGCCCTGTACTTTGCAGGGCCTGCTGCACAGCCTGACTCAGGCCTCCCTGGGAGGAGCAGGGCTGGGGTCAGTCCAGGGGCCACCGCACTGAGGAGTTGGTGTCCTTGTCTGCCTGGTGCCCTGTTGCAGGGGAGCCACTACAGACAGGGGCGCCACCATGGAAATCCACAGGTGAACCCCAACATTATTGCCTGCTGCAAGATTGTATCTGATTGAAAATTCGAACTGGGAGGGGGCTTTTGTGTCCCCCACGAAGAAAGGATTCAGAAGTGAGCCAGAGTAGTGCAGTGTGTCCTGAATCATGTTGGCTCTTGTTCGTGCTTGCCTGCTGGCTGGCAGGTTCTAGCTGGGCACTCCGTGTGCATGGCACGCGTGGCGCATGTGGCAGTGCTTGTGAAGGCGAGAGCTGCTGCTAACCATCTGCTCCCCCTGCAGCGTCATGGCGGGCCAGCACAGCTGCGGGCTGGAAGGCTGTCAGGAGACTTGGGAGGTCAAAGCGGCAGCATCATTTCCATCTTCAGTTGTTGTCACTTGCACTGACGGTGCAAACATGGAGGCAGAGCCCTTAGCACAAACCAAGACAAGGCGCCCAACTCTGCTCTTCACTGGGAGCCCCGCGCGCCTGAGAAGCCAGCCCCTCTTAGTAACGTCCTTGATGACACCATGAGCATTATGAAGCTTTGAGTCTGGAACACCTTTTTCGTTTTTTAAAAAGATTTGTTGATTTTACTTAAAATTCAAAATTACTGAGACAGAGAGATGGAAGGAGAGAGGGAGAGACAGAGACAGAGACAGAGAAGGAAAGAGAGAGAAATCTATCAGCTGGTTCACTCCCCAAATGACAGCAATGGCCAGAGCTGGGTCAGTCTGAAACTACAGGTGAAGAGCTTCTTCTGGGTCTCCCCCGTGATGCAGGGGCCCGAGCACTTGAGCTATCCTTCTCTGCTTTTCCAGGCATTTTAGAAGGGGGATGGATCAGAAGTGGAGCAGCCAGGCCTTGAGCTGGCAGCCGTAAGGAATGCCGGCACTGCAGGAGTTAGTGTGTTATGCCACTGCGCCGCCCCCTGGTACCTGTCTTCTGAACATCCTGTGAGATGGAATTGGACATTTGCATAATGTACTTCTGCAAGTTAAACAGTTGTTCTGGAGGAAAAAAGCTCTTCACGCTTTTGGGGGCTGGGAACTAACCTAGCTCCTCTTTTCCTGGAGCGTTGCTTCCGCCTTAAAGAGGCTGACAGACAAACCATGGCTTTGTAGACCATATGTTCGGCAGATGATGTCTGAACATTGAGCTTAGTGAGACTGCTACTGCGAAGGAAGGAACTGCCTGTACTTGTCGAAAATGATCAGATCTAGGCTGGCACTGTGGCATGTCAGGCAGAGCTGCTGCCTGGAGTGCCGCAGCCCAGAGGGCACGCGTGCTGTCCCAGCTGCGCCACTCTCAGGCCAGCTCCCTGCTAGTGCGCCCGGAAAGCAGCAGTGGGTAGTCCGAATGCGGGGCTCCTGCCCCCACGCGGGAGAACTGGAAGCAGCTCCTGGCTCCTGCTCTAGTCTGGGGTAGCCCCAGCTCTAGCAGCCGTTTGGGGAGTGCACCAGCCGATGGGAGACCTGTCTGTCTCTCTATCTATCCCACTCTATCTTTCAAAGAAGTCAAATCAGAAAATTAAAATTTTTCTATAAAAATTCAGATTTTGGAAAAGCTGTATCTGGTGATCTCGTTAGCTTCCCAGTAGTTTAAGCATGTTTCTGGGAAGCTCAGTGGTGATCTTAACAAATGCAATTTGAACTGTATCTAAAAATATGTGTTAATATTTGCAAGGTATGTGTAACTCTGTGAACCATTGATTTCCAGGTGACAAGTGTGTGATGTTTACAATCACTCATTGGTAAATAGACCTACTCAAAGTGCAAGATGGACAGATAATGAGTTCCTTACGATGATAAAAAAAGGGATTACTAGGGTTTCAGATTTTTTGTTACAACTAACCTTTTCTAAACTAGCATTTGTCAAGTTCTGATGCCATATCAAATAGGCATATCCACGAAGCTCTGATAAAGCCTTTGAACTTCTCCTCACACTTGCAGCCCCTCCATCTGTCAGCTGGCACAGTGTGTCTCAACAGATGTAGCGCAGGAACAGATACAATGAGCCGTCTTCTCTCAGTCCTGCCATTTAATAGTTGCACAAATTCTCACTGTTTGCTTTGCAAATTGTAATTATTTTATAAGAATGTTGTTTTTGTAATATAATTAGTGTACTAGTCACCATAAATGAATCCATAAACAATTTTAAAAGTCTCAGTTTCAAGTACTGTAAACATTAGTAGATAGAACTCTCTTAGTGTCTTTTGGGAGCAGAGGAATTCTGAATTGAAGAAGCCTAGATCCCACCTGTTGGCGCCTTGGGCGTGCGGTGCTGGGCAGGTTCTGTCAGAACTACAAAGAGCTGGCTGTCCCCGGAGTCGGGGACGGGACCATGCGGTGCTTGTGTTTGATGGATGCTAATAGGATTTGACAGAGAGACTGATGTTGGAAGGAAACTGCATGAGGGATTCATCTCTGCTCTAATGCTGTAACCGGAGCTTGAGGTGCTCTGTGGCTGGAGCTCTTACCTGTACTGCTCTCCAGCGTTTAGCTGCCGTGGGGACTGAGGGCTGTGCTCCTTGTGGAGAAAGGGGACCAAGGGAGTTGTAGATGCTGTTTTCTGAACTTACAGGTTTTCCTACCGAGTTTTCTCGGTATGACAGGACAAGCTTTCAATGACAAGCTGCCCGAGGGGCTGGTGTTGTGGGGTACAGGTAACCCTCTCCTGCGGGTGCCAATTCAAGTTGTAGCTGCTGCACTTGTGATCCAGCTGCCTGCTGGTGGTGTGGAGAATCAGCAAAAGATGGCCCCAGTGTGTGAGTCCCCGGCCGCATGGGAGACCCCGAGGGAGGCCCTGCTAACTACGTGGGGGACCCCGAGGGAGGACCTGCCGCCCACGTGGGGGCCCCGAGGGAGGACCTGCTGCCCACGTGGGGGCCCCGAGGGAGGCCCTGCCAGCCACGTGGGGACCCCGAGGGAGGCCCTGATGCCCACCCGGGGGCTCCGAGGGAGGACCTGCTGCCCACGTGGGGGCTCCGAGGGAGGACCTGCTGCCCACGTGGGGGCTCCGAGGGAGGACCTGCTGCCCACGTGGGGACCCCGAGGGAGGACCTGCTGCCCACGTGAGGGCCCCGAGGGAGGCCCTGGCCCCAGGTTTTGGCCTACTTCAGCCCTGCTCCTCATGGTTTTTTGTGGAGTGAACCAGTAGATGGAAGATCTCTGTGTCTCTCCCTCTTTGTGTAAATCTGACTTTAAAATAAATAAATGCTTTTTGTTTGTGAAAATGTAAGCTGAGGAGAGATGGGAAAGTCTAGTAATGCCACTGTACTGCAGGAGTTCTCTCTGTGATGCCGTGGTCAAGGAGGGGTGGTGACCAGCTTCATCCCTGCCAGGAGCAGTCTGCAAGACCATGGCACTAGGACAGCATGCATGCGTCCCACTAACTGGAGTGGGAAATGCTGACTCCCCGACTGGCTTCCTCAGGAGAGTAGGGCACCCATGGTGCCATGTGCAGTGAAGAACAAGGGTGAAGAGCCTGCCTGTTCCATTAGGCAGACAGGCAGGTCACCATGCCTGGGAAGGCACATGTGAGAGGAGTTACTACCATGGGCAGTGCCAGACACACACCCAGCTAGGGTGCAGTCTATACCTTGTGTGCTCTGTGCTCTGCCAGTGGGTGAGCCCCACCTAGGGTGCAGTGTGTGCTCTGTGCTCTGCCAGTGGGTGAGCCCCACCTAGGGTGCAGTGTGTGCTCTGTGCTCTGCCAGTGGGTGAGCCCCACCTAGGGTGCAGTGTGTGCTCTGTGCTCTGCCAGTGGGTGAGCCCCACCTAGGGTGCAGTGTGTGCTCTGTGCTCTGCCAGTGGGTGAGCCCCACCTAGGGTGCAGCGTGTGCTCTGTGCTCTGCCAGTGGGTGAGCCCCACCTAGGGTGCTGTGTGAGCTCTGTGCTCTCCCAGTGGGTGAGCCCCACCTAGGGTGCAGCGTGTGCTCTGTGCTCTGCCAGTGGGTGAGCCCCACCTAGGGTGCAGCGTGTGCTCTGTGCTCTGCCAGTGGGTGAGCCCCACCTAGGGTGCAGCGTGTGCTCTGTGCTCTGCCAGTGGGTGAGCCCCACCTAGGGTGCAGCGTGTGCTCTGTGCTCTGCCAGTGGGTGAGCCCCACCTAGGGTGCAGCGTGTGCTCTGTGCTCTGCCAGTGGGTGAGCCCCACCTAGGGTGCAGTGTGTGCTCTGTGCTCTCCCACTGGGCTTGGCCCTCATTTCTGTGGAAATACAGCAAAGCTTTTTGCTGTGGGAATCTGCATGGTAGGGTTTTTGCTAAACAGGATTTTCCTTTTAGTTTTCAGACCATCATTAGACTATTTCGTAAGATTAAGTTTCAGGTTCATCTCTCGGAATCTTTCTGAAAGCTCTGTAGTTCGCAGAGTTTTGGCGTTGGTGACCACAGTGTCATCATAGTGGGCCCGCTCTTGGGACTGCGTCTGAGTAGCGGGCATCTCCAAGCAGAGCCAGGGCCTGCATTCCTGCAGTGGTACAGCAAGTGTTGTCACTGAAGGAGGAGCTCGGGGAAGGTACCTAATTGCAGCTGTGTAAGCCCTGTATGGCTTGGGCTCTTCTCACTTGGATGCTGCTGAGGGTTTAGTCCAGAAGTGTCACTGAGCTCTCAGAGGGGTGCAGTGGGGTGAGTCAGTCACAGGAGGAGCCCCATGTGCTCCTCGCAGGTCCCAGGGTGGTGAAAGTGTGGGAAGTAATGTGAGAGTTTTAGCTTCTGCGTCATTTTGAGGAGCCCCTAGCTGCTGTGGCCTGGACATACTTCCTGATAACCCCAGAGGTGTGGACAGGCCGTCTGTACTTACTTCAGTCTTTGTAAACATTTCTGTATTTAAAAGCAGAGTTACAAAGAGGGGAGGAGGAGGAGGAGATGGTGGAGGAGGAGAGAAGCGGAGAGAGAGAGAGATCTTGCATGCACTGGTTCACTACCCTAGTGGCTACAATGGCTGGTCCGGGTCTCCCACATGAAGACTTGGGCCGTGCTTCGCCACGGCTCCCCAAGCATGTTAGCAGGGACCGGGATTGGAAGCATAGCATCCATGACTTGAACCAGTGCCCATGTGGAGTGTCGGCACCTACTACATCCTAGTGCCGGCCCCTCATTTCCTTGGTGTGTGAGAACTCCCCTGCGTTTGTGGGTTGCCTTTGGGTTGCTCTGTAGAGTACAAGGCAGTAGCCGGTGATGTTAATGAGCTAGCTTGTCTGTAAATAGCACAGCTCCTATAAGCAGAATCACCTGCTTTATAACCGGATATTGAAAAAGAGTGTTCCCCGAGGATCTGGAATGGCTGGTAGAACATCAGAAAGGCAGAGAAATGTTCCCACCCCTGCCGTGAGGCAGGTTGAACTTCTGCAGAGACGCTCCTTCCGGTGGGCTGGAAGCATCTGTCGTGATGCAGAAATTCAGGTTGGACAAGCCAGAATCTTCTCCTTGATTATTGGAAACTTAGTCATTTGTTCTCTGAGTCAGCCTAATGGTGTGTAAATGCTCACATAGCCTTTTCTGGGCCTGGGCCAGGAAGCCAGCATACTTGCCAGCATTTCGGCAATGAGCTAATCAGCTTTGGGCTGGCATTTGTGCTGTCATTGCAGTAGACCAGGGTCCTCATGGAGCTGGTGCTTTTTGTCTTGATGTCACGTGCTGGCCCTTTGAGCTTTTTCACTGGGTGGTCTTCACAGCAGCTTTGCTGCCAGGAAGGCCTTCCAGGCAGAGGCTCAGAGAAGGGCTGCTGCAAGCTCTGCCCACCTGATTAATTATTGAAGTCCTGTCCCGATGATAGTCCCCACCCTCCAGGGGCAGGTAATCCCGTGGGGGACTACAGACATAGAGCTCTCTGTGCCGCCACACACGTTGTCAGAGAGGGGAATGCCGCCAGAGGCCTCCGTGCCACCATGCGTGTTGTCAGGAGAACACAGGGTCCTCCATGCCATGACATGTCGCCGGAAAGGAGAAAACAGAGTCCATGCCACAATGTGTATCATCGGAGAGGGGAATGCCGCCAGAGGCCTCTGTGTCACAGAGTGTGTCATCGGGGAGAACACAGTAATGCGCTTCAGAGAGGTGGGCTCCCGTGGGCACTGGGGTGCGAGATGAGCTGTGAGACCCAGCAGCCCCCTGCACCACGGACCTGCCCACATGTGGGATTGACTTGCAGCATTGTATAGGTTCTGGAGAAAAGCCTTTTGCTTAATATTTGCATTGCAAGCATCTCCCAGTGTTTGCCTTATTTTTCACTCTCTTAATGATGTGGCTTTTCTTAATTTAATGTTATTGAAAGATGTAGTGTGTGTGTGTGTGTGTGTGTGTGTTAGTGCACACGCCTTCATCTGCTGGTTCAAATGAGGGATTCAAGTGCTGCAGCCGTCCCCTGCTGCCTCTCAGGGACCTCGTTAGCATGAAGCGGGAACTGTCAGCAGTGCCAGGATGAAAACCCAGTCATTGCGACATTGGGTGTGCACGTCCAAGCCCCGTGCTAACTGCTGTGCCATGTGCCTGCCCCTCTCCTGCCGTAGTGTCTGTGGATAAACAGTTCTATTCTTTTTTAAAAAATCAGTTTTTAATAGGTGATACTTATGTCTGGTTTAAGAAAATTGTTTTTACCCTGAGTAAGTGACAATCTTCATGCTCTGCCCTAAAAGCTTTAACATTAGGTCCATTTGCGTCTGGTGTCCAACAGGAGTACAAGTTCGTGTTTCCCATGTGCAGATCCAGCTAATTCCCATCCTGTTTATTGACAGAGCCGCTTGTTTCCCTGCTGACTTGTAGGTGGTACTGTTACTGGAAATCACATGAGCCTGTGTATCAGCCTGGTTAGAAGAGACTAATTAGGCCGGCAGTTTGAACAGGGAGAAGCTAATGTAAGGAACTGCTAATAGTAGAAGTGATTATGTCCAGAGGGGCAGTGGGGGAGGAAGACGACACGCACAGCAGCAGCAGCGGGAGTTGTGCAAGGCACGAGGACAGACTGGGAAGGTGGGAGACGTATCCTCCCTGGGGGGATGTGGCTGTGGCCACAGCAGAGTCTCACTGAGGTGCCCAGCTGCCTGCCACTGCCTGAGACTTACCAGGAAGTGGACGTGCTGGGAAGCTGCCCGCTGCTTATTACGCCATTGAGTAAGGAAAGAGCCTGGAGCCCAGCAGGGAAGCCCTTGTCCCTGCAGTGTCTTTCCAGGGCTTTCTCCTGCCTAGCCGGCCGCTGTGCCTGCTGGCCGAGGGCCCAGCACTGCTGTCACCAAGCTGGACAAGAAGAGTGGACTTGCGGGCTAGATTTAATATGAGGACTGACTGGAGGGCTGAGTCTACTTCTGGACCTTGTTCTTGCATTGCTGCTGAACTGAATACTGTGGCTAACAGGCTTGCAGTGTTGTCATCTCCCCTTCCCTGGGGGTGTGTGCACATGCAAGGGGAACTTCGCGGACACCTGAGACCGTGTGTGTGTGTGCTGAGCTGATCATGTGTGTGTCCTGTGCTGGCCGTGTGTGAGTGTGTGTGTGTGTGTGTGTGCTGTTCGCCCCGTTCACACATGTTTAACTTCTGAATTGGCACAGCAGGAGATGGACAACAGTGACTTTCTGTTGATCTTAACCTCAGCATATGATTTTTCTTATTAAGCTGAAAGCTTTGATTTTTCAAAGCAGAAGACTCACTGCAGGCTTTTTTTTGGCATATCTGACTTCAAGCGTCACCTCTGTTGGGGTTTGAGTATTCCTGTGTAAAATAAGGTGAGCTGAGTGCAAGCCTGTGCAAGCACAGGAGTAGATCGGGAGCCTGAAGCAGCTGCCGAGGCCGTCAGCACTGACAGCAGGGGTGACCCACCACATCTGGGGGCTGGCGGAGCTGGATGTGTAGGTCGGCCTGGAGAGTTCATCAGGCCTCTTAGAATGTCATGCAATCCACTTCTGCACTGTGTTGGCCCTGAGTGACCTGTATGTTGGGTGGCAGAACCACAGATGAGGGGCACTGTAGTCTGTAGCAGGTGGTGGGTTCTTTCCATGACCAGAATAAGCACGCAAATTGTACCCAAAGTGTGATGGAATTTTAGTGGTGGTGGTTTGGTTTCATAGATCCGTTTGTGGGAGAATTGAAATTCTTACGAAGCTGAGTCTTACAAATCAAGAAATAGGATTTATTCTTATGTCTGTCTTTGGTTTTTCTCAATGACATTTTGGTCTTAACAAAGAGAGCTTGAGTAGGTTGTGCTAGGTTTGTCTGTAGCCTGTTGTGGTTGGAGGAGAGGGAGTCCTGCTGATTGACCTTCCAGCATCCTCGCTGAATCTGTCTTGACTTCGGTGTTAAACTCTCCAACTATGATTGCGAGTTTATATATTCCTCTTTTCATCTGTGTTTTCTTAATATATTTCAGGGAGATAATTGCGTACTGCTGAACTGCCTCACAATTTTTAAAAATTAAATATTGTTATTTTAATTGAAAGGCTGAGTTATGGAGTGGGAAGTGATCTTGCATTCACTGTTTACCCCCAAACGACTGTAACAGCCTAGAACTTGATGCAGCTCTCCCATGTGGCTGCAAGGACCCAAGTGTCCTGTCCAGCAGGACAGTCAACGGGGTCGCAGCCACCTAGGAGAGAATGAAGGGACAAGAGACACAAAGAATGGACAGCAAGACAGTAGGTCTGATCAAGCTGTCAGTTTATTGATTTCAACTGAGGGTTTTTATATTCTTCAGTAACTAAGGCTCAGGGAAAGAGAAGCTGGGACGCAAGCCATGGTCTCAAGACCGATTGTTCTTGAGCAGCCACCATATCAACAATAGTAACCAACATATCGACAATAGCGTAGGTAATCAGTAACAAGATGTTGGTAAGTACAGCATCAATCACATTCTGAAACAGTTGCTAGGAACAATTGAAGCTAAGCGTGTGATTAGTTTCATAACTTCTTTCCCAAGCATCTAGCCAACCGGGGGTTTCCACTGTCCCATAGGTCTATATTCAAAATGGCTTCAGTGTGGCTATAGTGCACGGCTCCTGACACCCAAGCACGTGGGCCATCTTCTATTCTCAGCACATTAGCAGGGAGCTGGGTCGAAGTGGAGCAGCTGAGGCTCCAGCCAGCACCCATATGCACGTTACAGGCAGCCTCTTAAACTGCTCACCACAACACTGGGCTGACCTTTGTGTCATTACGAAATTAGAATTATGAAGTGTTCTGCTTTTTTCTGGTAATGTATTTTGTTTGGGTTGGTTTTCTCTGGAGTAATAAAGCTACTGCAGTTTGCTTTGGTACTAGTTTTTCTATTCCACTTTTAATCTGATGGTATCATTATTTTAAAAATATGCTTCTTTTAAACAGCATATGGTAGATGCTCTTCTATCCAAAAAGCTTTACCTTTTCAAATATATTTATTTTAAAAGCAGAGTTGTGAAGAGAAAGGGAGACAGGAAGAGTTTCCATCCACTGGCTCACTCCCCAGGTGGATGCATCAGGGCTCCACCCGGCTCTCCCACGTGGCTGACAGGAGCCCAAGTGCTTGGGCTGTCGTGTGCTGCTTCTGGCCACATTAGCAGGGACCTGGCTTGGACGTAGAGCGACCGCGGCTGTAACGGCTGCTGTTAGCCCACTCTACCAAGTACCAGCACCCATCTGTACATTTTTAAGAAAAGATTAATTTATTTTACTTGACAGAGTTACAGAGGGGAGGGGAGAGGAAGAGAGAGAGAGAGAGAGAGAGAGAGAGAGAGAGAGAGAGAGAGATCCTTCATCTGCTGATTTATTCCCCAAGTGGCCACAATGGGCAGAACTGGGCTCATTTGAAGCTGGGAGCCAGGAGCTTCTTCTGGGTCTCCCATGCAGGTGCAGGGGCCCAAGGACTTGGACCATCCTCTGCTGCTTTCCCAGGCCATTAACAGGGAGCTGGATTGGAAGTGGAGCAGCTGGTACTTGAACTGGCGCCCCTATGGGATGCCGGCACCACAGGGCGAGGATTAGTTGGCTGGGCCCCATGCCAGCCTCATGATGTACATTTTAATTAGAATGCTTACTCTGTTTAATTTGATTTCTTCAGTGCTTAATTCTACCATCTTGCTATTTTTTTTTTTTTTTGTCACATTGCTTCTTTGTTGCTCTGCCTCCTTCCCTAGCCCCACTTCTGCCTTCATTTGGGTCATTAGGGTTTTATATTCTCTATTTTAATCTCTTAGCTTTTTATTTATTCACTTTTAATGTTTATTAATCTGAGAGATTTCAAAATTTATTATAACTTATTAGACTGTTTTTTGAATCTCAGAACACTTTAATTTCAATTATCTACTCTGTTATGGTCAGGCATTTTTATTTTTACATGATATATTTAATATGACATTTTTATTTTAAGCAGTCAGTATTTTATTTTGTTTCATTTTACTTTATATTTCATTTCAGCTGGGAGGAGAGAGAGAGAGAGAGAGGGAGGGAGGTTGAGAGAGAGAGAGAGAGAGCAATCCCTCGCTGCTGGCTCACTTGCTGAGTGCCTGCAGTGGCTGGGCTGGCTGAGGGGTGAGCCCACCTTGATGTCCTAAGGTGTGGCAGGACCCAGCAGGGAGCCGTCACTGCTGCCTCCCGAGTGTGCAATGGCTGGCAGGAGCCCAAGCACTTGGGTTGTCGTGTGCTGCTTCTGGTCACATTAGCAGGGGGCTGGCTTGGATGTAGAGCGACCGTGGCTGTAATGGCTGCTGTTAACCCACTCTGATCAGGAGCGCCCCAGAGCCTGAGCCCAGGTGCCCAGGATTGGATGTGGGCATCATAACCAACATCTTTGCCAGAGTCATAGTTCATCTGTGTTTGGTCATCTGTCTACCTTCTCGGATATTTCTCGTTCCCTCTTTTAGCTCTGTGATTCTGGCTAGGAGTACTCTCAATGCAGAACTTCTTGTACGTATTCTTAAAATGCAGGTCTGTTGAGGACACATTCTCACAACCTTTATTTGAGAACACATTTATGTTGCCCTCTTTTTTGAAATATTTTTCTGAAAAATTTCACATTGACAATTTGTCTCGGCGTTTTCAATGTTTTCTGTCTTCTAACCTCTATAGTGCTATTCCCTTGTTGCTATAGAAGCCTCTCCAGAGCCAGTCTGAAGGTCTTCTGTCTTTCTGTGTATGTTGGTATTTATCCTCCTTTGAATGCGTTGGTTCTTTCATCACATTTAGAACATTCTCAGCCATTATTCATTCAACCTTGCTGTTGCCCATTCTTCCTTCCCCACACTTTTCTGATCACACTGAAGTTTGCCTTCTTGGCTTGTTGCGCATCTCTTATACCCAGTAATGTTGTTTTCATTCTTTTTTACCTTTGTTTCTGAACTTCAGGTTGGGCATGATTTACTTGATTTGTTTGAGTTTATCTAATTTTTTTATATGATGAACTTACTATTGTGTACATTCTTTTTTATTTATATTATTATTATTATCATTAAATGATACAGTTCTGTAGGCTCTGGGATTACCCTTACCCCCTCCATAATCTCTGCCATCCTGAGTTCCCCTATATCATACTAATGTTTAGTTCTTCATAGAAGTCTTATGTCCATCATTGCAAGCATGGACAAGGCAGAGTCCAGCATCCTATTGTCAAGATATAGTTAACAGTTTTGTTGGGAATCCATCTTTGTCTAGAAGTAGAGATGCATACTGCATTGTATCCTCACAGTGGATATGATATTCTCCATTACAGTTATTATACATTCCCTTAAATGAAAAGTCACAATACAAAATCAACAATAGGAAGAAAAAAATTATCAATGTCATGAAGTTGAATAACATGCTACTGAATGACTAATATGTTGTTGAAGAAATGAAAAACAAAATCAAGAACCTTCTTGAAGAAAATGATGCTATTGTGTGATCTAGGAGTCAATAAAGAATTTAATCAGAAGAAAGTGTTTTGAAGAATGGAGCTAAAAAAAAAGCCTATGAGATACAGTTTCCACTGATCTTTGTTGGTGAAATGTGTCTCCTCCTGCAGGCAACAAATAGATGGGTTTTGTTTTTTAATCCAGTCTACTAATCTGTGATGTTTGATTGATGAGTTTAAGCCATTTGATGTCAGGGTTAATATGAATGGGTGGAAATTTGGTCCTGTCATTTTAGCAATGGGTCGTTCATGGATTTAGTCTTCTGTTGTTATTTTACTGGGGCGTTCTTCGCATTTGCCTTTGGATGTGGTGGGTGCTATTCTTCTTCTCTGTCAAGAGAACATCCTTAAGTATCATTTGTAGGGCAGGTTTGGAAGAAGCATACTCTTTTAAGTTTTCTTTATTGTGGAGGAATTTTATTTCCTTTTCAAAGACCAAGGAAAGCTTTGCTGGGTACGTTATCCTGCACCAAGACTTTTTTGCTTTTAGAATCTGAAATATGTCACTCCATTCTCTTCTGACCTATAGAGTTTCCTGTGAGAGGTCTCCTGTGAATTTAATTGGCATTCCTTTGTATGTCAGTTGATTTTTTTTCACGTGCACATTTAAGGATCTTTTCCTTATGTTTGATTGAAGAGAGCTTGATGATCATGTGTCTTGGTGAAGATCGCTTTTGGTCAACCCTGTTGGGAGTTCTGTGTCCCTCCTGGTATGTTGTTTCCCAATTCTTTCTCTAGATTGGGGATATTTTCCCTTGTTATTTCATTAAATACATTTATAAACCCAGCTTTTCTTTCTGCACCTTTTGGGACTCTCATAACTCTTACATTTGGCTTTATAATGGTGTCTTTCAATTCTTGAATACTTTTTTTTTTGCCTGATCCAGCTCTGCTTGCAGCTTTTTGTTTGTTTCCCCCGGTGACAGGAATGATCTTCTACTTTTGAGATTCTTTCTTCTGCCTCCTTCATCCTATTCTGGAGACTCTCCACTGTACTTTTAATTTGCTCCACTGTATTCTTCAATTCTGATGTATCAGCTTTCATTTGATTCATTTCCAGTGTGACAGATTCCTTGAATGCCTGCTTTATGTGTTTCTCACTGTTGATAAGAAGCTGTATAACAAGTGTTTTGAATTCTGCATGCCCCATTTTCTTGATGTCTTCCTCAGTGAACTCTGAGGTTGGCAAAGGGTTTTGCTGCTTTGCAGGGGAGTCTTCAGTAATATCTGTGGTATCTCTGTCTCTTCTTTTGCTGTTGGTCATTGTACTTCAGGTTAGCAGAGTCTTCAGTTTGGGGCAGGATTCTAAGCTGTTTCACCCACAGGTCTACAGTTCGATTTTACTTATTGCAGTTGGTACATGGCTCTTTGTTTGCAATCAGTTGTGCCACTCCCTCCAGCGAGTTCCAGGTCTGGGTTCTTATGTTAGACTTCCACCGTGGTCTCCATAGCCCCAGCTGCTGGCTCACCAGTCTCCGCCTCCTGTGATACCGTGCTGAGGCTGCACCATTGTCTTTACAACCTTTCTCCTACTTGCGGTTGGAGTAGGTTCCAGGATTAGGGAGACAGCAGGTGTCCTATTTAGCTAGGTTGTTGGTGGTGCTGATCTTGCTGGAACCTGTTGGCTGTTAGGTCTGAGGGCCACACGGACCTATTTTGACCTGTGCGATGCCATAGTCGGTATTATTGTTCTTGTTGCTGGTGGAGTTTTGGCTGCCAGTGGAGTTCAGATCAACTTTTGCTGAATGCAACTGGAGTATCAGTCACTCTAATACCACAATGTTGTTTTCACTGCTTTCCTGTGTCTATCAGTCTCCGGGTTCCCCTCTGCTGTTGTTCTGTCCTTTCCTATTTCCTGGAAGGTACCCTTTCTGCTTCACACTGGCTAATATTTTTCCATCTGTTTAAACGTGTCCTTACCCTATTTTGCCATCTTGATTCTCAGCGGATTTTATGTGTAAAGGATAGAGAGATCTTCCATTTATTGGTTCACTCCCCAAATGGGTGCAACAGCTGAAATGAGCTGGTCCAAAGCCAGGAGCCAGGAGCTTCTTCTGGTTTTCTCATATGGATTCAAAGGTCCAAAGACTTGGGCCATCCTGCACTGCTCTCCCAAGAACACAAGCAGAGAGGTGGATGGGAAGTGTGGTAGTGAACATGAACTAGTACCCATTTGGGATGCTGATGCTGCCGGGTGGAGAATTAGCTTATTGTGCCACCACTCGTCCAAGAATATTTTTAAAACAATTTATACATTTATTTGAAAGGCAGAACAACAAGGAGGGAGGGAAAGTGGGAGAGAGAGAGAGAGAGAGAGAGAATGAGAGTGAGAATGAGAATGAGAGTGAGAATGAGAATGAGAATGAGAATGAGAATCTTCATCTCTGGTTCACTCCCCAAATGGCAGCCGGACGTAGGCGAGGCTGAAGAGAGGCGCTGGAAGCTCTAGCTTGGTCTACCCTGTGTGTCATGGGCCCAAACACTTGGGCAGTCGGACACTGTCTTCTTGGGTGCATTGGAGCTGGAACATTGGGACTGACTGTGCTCTGAAAACAGCTGCCGAGATCCCAAGTGGCAGCTTATCCCTCTGTGCCGTGTGCCAGCTGCCTCAAGCTTGGGGCTTGTAATGGGAGTTCAGTTTGTGCTTCTCTCATGGGGGTGGGCCTTTGCAGGTTATCTGTCTCTTCTCAAATGAACTTTGGTGCTTGTTGTCTTTCTTTTCAGTAATTTGACCAATCTCTCTAAATTGTTGAATATGCTAGCTGTATTTCAGGATATTGTATTATCCCTTCTGTTGTCTGTAAGATCTGTGGAGATAATTCCTCTTTCATTCTTGATATTGACACTTGTGTGTTCTATTTTTTTCCTTACCTTACATTTTTTTTAAATATGAAAGTGGAAGATGTATTCCTTTAATGTCATAAGATTAACTCCTCTGCCTTCCCACCTTGATAACGTTTGTGAGACCTTTCATACTCCCAACTTATTCATTCTTCCAATATTTTTATTTCATTTTTTAAAAATATTATTTATGAGGAAGAAAGAAATACAGTTCTCATATGCTAGCTCATTCCTCCAATTCTTCCAGCAGCCAAGAATCGGTGAGCCAAGGCTGACAGCCTGGAACTCAATCCAGGCTCCCATGTGTATGACAAGCTCCAACCCCTGTTTCCTCCCAGGGCTTGTATTACCAGGAAACCGTAATCAGGGCCAGAGCCAGAGCCACATCCAGTGAACCAACATGGTATTAAAACACTTGAACCACTGGACAAATGCCTATTCTCATATATATATATATATATATACTCACGCACACACGCACGCATATACACACAAATATATATGTAATTTGGACAGAGTGCACCTATGTGCTTCCTTTTCTGAACTGGGAATTTTGAGAGCTTGATTTCCTGAACAGAAGAGTTCAAACGTCACTGACCTGAGTGAATTGCTAGAGGTCATGTTTTTTTTTTTGAAGTTAATTAACATGGTATTGAGTGACCAACATGTTAAAAAACGCAAGTCTTAACCACATCCTGTAACTACTTCCTTGACATCTCAATTTTAGTATATGCACAACCAGCTGCTATAAACCTTTTTTTTCCTCCCAAGCTAACATGTTTTTGAGTTTAACCCAAATCAGAATGGCATAGGAACAGTGGAAGCATCAACATTAACATCCATCATATATATAACAGCTAAATTTCTATCATATTTTTTTCCCTGTGGGACTAGTGCAATGCACCAAGCTTGCTGAGTTTGTTCCCAGCTTAGTGCATGCGCAACTCACTGTTGTCGTTGCAGTCTCAAAGCCTTTGCCACACTGTAAGAAATGGTGCCTGATGTGCCACTACCAGAGTTCTTGATATGCTGGCTGTCAGGTCTGAGGGTTACCCAGACCTGTCTTGGGTTGAACCTGTAGGATGCCACATTGTTGCAGTTCACTGAGCAGAAATTAATTTACTCCCAGCTCAGTGCAAGCTCAGTACTGTCCATAGCCTTTGCCTCCTTAAACAAAATGGTGCCCAATATGGCTCTAGAGGGTGGACTGGAATGTGAAATCTACTCTGTTCTTGCACTGCTTTTTGGGACCTATGGCTCTGACTGTGCTCTTGGTCAAATCAAACAGACCAGCGAGACGGACAATTTTTGTCTGGGTTCACCTCTTGAGCTCCTGGTGAAAGACCCTTCCCACCTCGTTGCTGGTGGAGTTGGGCTGCTGCTGCAACTAAGATGGCCACTTGCTGAATGCTACTGCGCTATCAGTCAGTGCAATGCCACAACTTTGTTTTTGCTGCTTTCCTGTGTCTGTCAGTCTCCAGGTACCCCTGTGCTTTTGTTCTGTCCTCTCCTGTTGTTTCCTGGAGTGTGCCCTCTCTGCTTCACACTAGCTAATATTTCTCTGTCTGTTTAAACGTGTCCTTACCATATTCTGCAATCTTGATTCTTCTATCATTTACTGTGTTTTGATTTTTATAAATGTTTGCTCCTGCATACAAGAGAAAACATGCAGTATTTATCTTTCAGTGTCCATCTTACTTCATGCACTGTAATGTCCTCTGCTTCTGTCTCTTCTGATCAAGTGATAGATTCTTGTTCTTTTTTTACAGCTGAATAATATTGCACCGTGTGCTTGTGTGTCGATCCATCATCTGATATTCATCTGATGATGGAATCTTTTGTTGATTACATATTTCTACTATTGCTTTTTTCTTTTTAATGAAAGGTTTATTTATTTTCATCGGAAGGACAGATCAGATTTTGTGGAGAAAAGGAGAGACAGAGAGAAAGATCTTCCATTTGTTGGCCCAATCCCCAAATGGCACCCTTGTGGGTGCAGGGGCCAGAGCACTGGAGCCATTTTCTGCTGCTTTTCCAGGTACATTTGTTTGAGCTGGGATTTGAACCTGTGCCTGTGTGTTTTCCTGGCATTGCAGGTGGTAACATTAACTACAGGGCATTTCTGCATGCATTGGCTCACCATCGCTACACTGGCTCCCGTCTGTTGAGCTTCTTTGCCTATCTCTTCACTGGATTGGTTGCTTTTTGTTATTGAGTTTTTAAAAAATTAATAGTTATCTTTATTTTTAATTATTTTTACATATTTGATTAGGGTGATAAGAGTCAAAGGCTACAGGAAGGTGAGTGAGATCACAATTTCCACGTTATCTTTTTTGCTTCCTGTTTCTGGGGGAAGGGGGAAAGAGAGGAGAGAAGCCACACCCAGCCCCCCAAGGTTCTCTGCACCCTGGGATGGTATTACTGAGTTTCTTAAAGTTACTGATATATTCTGGCTATTAAATGTCACCAGATAATATATATATAGATATGTATATATATATGTAAATATCTGTACGTAAAGGTAAATACACACACGTATGTATTCATCTGGGGGAGCTGTGTAGGACTAGCATCCTGAGACATGAAGATACAGTGCAGGATGCATCACTACTCCCGAAAAAAAGATGGATTACAAATGAAATTGTTAAATAAGATACTGGACTTTCTTTCATTGTCGAAACCTACATTGTCATGATACACTTAAATGGCATAATGATGGGCTTGTGACTGTTGCTGAAGGACTGTTGTTATAATTTATTGGGGGGGGGAGAGGGGAATTGGAGAGGGTGGAAGGGGAAGTCCCTGAGCCTATGAAACTGTATTACGAAAAATAAAAATTAAAAAATAAATTAAGAAGACCACCTTAAAAATGATCTTAACTCTGGTTAGAGTTTGTGTAGTGTAGTATATCTTTTTCCTTTTAGCCTGTTTATGTCTTTATATTTGAGGTGTATTGATGATGACATATTTTATTGTTGATGACATATTTTGGTCTTTTTTATTGTGCCTGCCTATAATAGAACTGATTTGTCCATTTACATTTATTGCAGTCATTGAAATTATTGACTTTTAAATGTACTTTTTTGTTATTTGTTTATTTGTCCCATTTGTTGTTTTAAGAAGATAAAACCTGTATCTGTAAAAATTTCATGACATTTTCAAAAACAATTCAATGGAGACTGGGTAACTTTCTTAACAGCTGTTACTACAAGATTCCCCCGTGAGCCAAAAGGAAAATAAAAAGGAATTTCAATCTAAGTCTTACACTTTATACAAAAATCAACTAAAACCTAACATTTAATACTATGAAACTAAAGAAAGAAGCCCTTAGTCTACGTGATATGCTGGTATGAGAATGAAAGAGAACCTACAATCTGGGAAATCACTTGCAGCTTGTACACCTAAGACGACTGTCACTGGGGTGTGTGAGGGACTCTGAGAGGACTGTCACTGGGGTGTGTGAGGGACTCCGAGAGGACTGTCACTGGGGTGTGTGAGGGACTCCGAGAGGACTGTCACTGGGGTGTGTGAGGGACTCCGAGGACTGTCACTGGGGTGTGTGAGGGACTCCGAGGACTGTCACTGGGGTGTGTGAGGGACTCCGAGAGGACTGTCACTGGGGTGTGTGAGGGACTCCGAGGACTGCCACTGGGGTGTGTGAGGGACTCTGAGAGGACTGTCACTGGGGTGTGTGAGGGACTCCGAGAGGACTGTCACTGGGGTGTGTGAGGGACTCCGAGAGGACTGTCACTGGGGTGTGTGAGGGACTCCGAGAGGACTGTCACTGGGGTGTGTGAGGGACTCCGAGGACTGTCACTGGGGTGTGTGAGGGACTCCGAGGACTGTCACTGGGGTGTGTGAGGGACTCCGAGAGGACTGTCACTGGGGTGTGTGAGGGACTCCGAGGACTGCCACTGGGGTGTGTGAGGGACTCTGAGAGGACTGTCACTGGGGTGTGTGAGGGACTCTGAGAGGACTGTCACTGGGGTGTGTGAGGGACTCTGAGAGGACTGTCACTGGGGTGTGTGAGGGACTCTGAGAGGACTGTCACTGGGGTGTGTGAGGGACTCTGAGAGGACTGTCACTGGGGTGTGTGAGGGACTCTGAGAGGACTGTCACTGGGGTGTGTGAGGGACTCTGAGAGGACTGTCGCTGGGCACGCTAGGGACTCTCAAAGCATAATAATAGTGATGAAAAAATGCAAGCAGAAAGTGTGGAACATACTTGAAGGAACGGTTCCCTGAAGAGGTTAACGCAGAAGGCCCGGGATGGTTATCTGGGATGAAATGTCACTGCATACCTACTGGAATTCCCAAGCCAAAAAACTGTGGTCCTGGCAAATGATGGTGAACATATGGAATAATTCCCAGTGCTGGTGGCATGCAAAATGGTACAGTCACTCTGACGGCAACTTTGCAGGCTATGGAAAGTTAAACTTACTGTACCACACAGTCCAGAGCAAAAAGATTTCTGAGTATTTACTCCAGAGAAATGAAACTCACACAAGTTCATTTGAGATCATCCCCAACGGGAAGCAGCCCAGAAGTTCTCAGGGGATGAATGAGCGGACAAGGTGTGGTGCGTCTCACCATGCACACCCAGCAGTAAGGAGGGCTGATGCACAGGGCACCCTGTGTTGTTTATTCTGCCCAGAGAAGCAGACTGAGTGAAACAGCCAGTCCCCAAAGGCTGCACAGAACATGGCTGAGGACAGTGCCATGATGAGGTGCTGGGGGCCGGGCTGTCTGTCATGCCGGCAGCGTCGTTTATCATGATTCTTTGGTGTTAGGCTACAATTCTGCAGGTGTCACCGCCAAGGAAACTGGGTTAAGGGGACATGGAGTGTCTGTTGTTTCTACAGCTGAATGTGAATTATGATGTTCTCAAGAGCAGAAGTCTTAATTAAAAAATACACGTGCCATTCATTATGCCATACTTAGCTCCAGAAAACCTCTGAGACCTTCCCGTATCCTTCCTGGTACGAGACAGGACTTGGGCTGTGCCTGCTACTGGACTCACTTCCTGCCATGTGCCCTGGCTTCCTCTAAGCAGGTTGCGACCCTCACTGTCCCTCAGGCACCACCATGCAAAACTCATTTTGCTCACCTTTTACTTGGTTGCCGAGAAGCCCAGGCTTGGAGGCTGGACATTCTGTAATTCTAGTTTATGGAGTGCCTGCTTGCGGGGTGCTGGGCCTGCACTGGAGGCTCTGGTGCTGTCAGTAGACAGAGCAGGAATCCCCTCCGAGGAGCCCCGCATCCTGTTGACGTGATGAGTGTGAGACACAATAGAGGCAGCACCTGCACGTGTAGTGTGTGTAGAGGGTGTGCCCTGCGTCCAAGGGACAGGGAGAAGGTGGTGTCAGATGTGAGGCCTGGACCGGTGAGCTCGGTGCCCCGTGCCCAGGGAGGAACTGCAGAGGCAAAGCCTGGGGCAGCAGAGAGGCTGGGGTGGGGAGAACGGTGGCTGGGGAGAGGGACAGAGGTCTTGCAGGAAGGTGTGGGCCAAGGAGCAGAATCTGTTTCTTCGCAGGAGATAGGCAGTCCTTGCAGGTTTCTCAACCGAGCAGCGATCTACGGCTTAGGCTTGGCGTGGAGACTGTGCTTGCTGCGTCAGGGGCAGGAGGAAAGGACCCACTCTGGGAGGTCACTCCAACGCCACATGGTAGTAGCAGCAGAATGGAGATGCGGGCTCTGGGCGTGCTCTCATGGGGAGTCCACAGGGTTTGCTTGCACAGGCGTCTGTGGCATGAACAGGACCTGGGTCTGGAGTGACAAAGGTGGGAGGTCTGGGGAGGCCCAAGGTTGCCTGTGGACATGGGATGCTAGAGCAGAGAGGGGAGCAGGTGGAGGAGGGGGTCGGGGGCTGCTGTATGTTGGGCTGGCGGGTTTGCTGCGTGGGACAAGCTGTCCCCAGGACTGTGGCTGGGCCTGCAGTGTGAGGAGGCCAAAGCAAGATGTGCTTCCAGCAGGGAGAGCAGAAGTTCAGCTGGCCAGCCCTGCCCAGCTGGGGACTGGCTGGGGTGACGGCTGTAGGAGCTGGCGTGAGGGAAATTGACAACCTCAGTGGTTTTCCAGTAAGGAAATGCTGTGGCAGCTAGTGGGGAATATAGGACCAAAAGCAAGTATTTGAAAAATGCAAAATGTACCGGTTAATGTTTGCTGTGCTCAGCGAATCAGCCTGCCTGTCCTAGGCTCGCACTGCTTCCCACGCAGGCGTCCCAGGGGCTCTGAGGGCGTCTGTCTGCAGATGAGGAGGTCATCAGATAGGGGAAGAAGGTAGACATGGAGACATAAAACACTGTCTAAGTGAAGGGCAATTGGATTTGAAGTAATTTGAAGATTGACAGGAAATTCATAAAGGGAGTATGGAGTTCCATTTACAGCAGCAGGAGATTGCCTTACCCATGGCTTCCTGACCTCTGGGAGAACAGAAGTTGCTGCTGGCAGAGTTCCAAAGCATGGAAATGTAAAATGGAATTGAATAATCTCTCCTAAGTCAATTTTGTGAGCCCGGTGACCTACAGAATGATGTGATGTAGTGCAGGTGCGGCACACAGAGCCTGCTGTCTGCTGGCCACATTACAGCAATTGCTTCTGAAGATAACCAAAGCCAGGCTTTCCTCTCTTTCTGGGAGCTGGGGCCTGTCTGATTCTGGACGCCTGGGCTTCTGGCTTGACTTCTGATCCAGAGCCCCTTTGGAGGGTTTTTGCTGGCAAGGGGCTCTCTGGGCCCAGCCGCACGGCCCCTGCAGCCCTTCTCCTTAGCTCTGAACTGCTCTCCGTGCAGCGTGGTGACGGGCAGGGCCATGAACTCCAGGCTGCCTTCTCAGAGTGGCTCACGCTTCTGTGTCGTTTTCTGGGATTAGCTGGGTATTGGGGTAAATGGTGGACACTGGCTACATCACGAGCCAGGGATGCTGCTGTGTGCACGAATCCCAGGAACACCTTCGGCTCAAGGCACCACCCTGCCGGCCAAGGGCATTGGGGAGAATCTTGGGGTCCCCGTATGGGGTCCCAACCAGACCCAGACCGGAGATGTGGACGCAGTGGTAAGTGATTGCAGGGCTGGCGCACAGTGGGCCCCTCACCAGCATCGGGGTTTAACTGACGCCCCTTGCTCGTCCTGAGGCTCAGTCGACTGAGTGAGAAGGTCCTCCGACAGACCTCAGAGGCCGCGCCTCGGGCCCTGGCAGCCAGCAGCCCTGTTGGTCTTGGGGTTTGTTTGAGTCAGCAGGCAGGGTGCCTGCCAGCATGTGGGACCAGATAGATAATGTGGTGGCATATTTTTTTTCCTTAACCTTTTAAAATTGTGAAAGCACTTTGAGCTCATGGGTTGTACGGTGGCCTGTAAGCCGCAGGTTATTGGCCCGAGCGGTGGAAGTAAGCATTGACTACAGCTTGGTGTGTACTGAGTCTGTGTGGAGGCGGGGCCCAGCGCATGCCCAGTGTGGGGCGCATCGATGCTTGGGCAGCATGCAGAAGAGCCTCAGAGGCTCCGCCTCCTGACTGAGAGTCCCCTCCTTCAGGACCCCTTCCCCACATTTAAATTAGCAGTGTTGCATTTTAGAAAATTTCAGCTGAGTCCTCTTTCTTCCTGGAGCAGGGGCCAGGGAAGAGGGCTGGGGGGAGGGTTGCAATGTGACAAAAGCTGCCAGATCCCGGGGCCAGGATAGCGGGCCTCCTGCAGGTACCCTGGCTCTGAGGGGCACAGCAGTTCACCCCTGCTGACGTGCCAGCTGCCCCTTGCCCCCCAATCCGCCTTTGCCTCTTTGTCCCTGTTCTTTCTGTCCTCCTCCCCACCCCCGCACTTCTCTGCCTCTGCCTTTATCTTCTTCCACTTGAGTAGTGTAAATGCTGTGGAGTGAAGAAGCAGTGGTTCCGTACCTGAGCCACATAACCCCCTAGCCAGGCCAGGGCAGTGTGGCGTGCTGCAGCCCCTGAATGCCTGGTAGGCAGGAGCCCCACCGCTCAGCTTTCAAAGAACACTACCAAGTCACTCGTCTCTTCAGTGGGATACTGCCCTAACGTGGGACTCATGTTCATGTATTTCATGCTTGTTTATTATTATTTTAAATCAGTATTTACCTCTACAACTTTGGTAGGTAAGTTCCCTGAGGGAGGTTGGGATAAAGCTCCCAGTATGCTGGCACAAGGCTCAAAGCCTACTTGACCCCTCCTTGCTCTGTCTCCTGGGCAGGGAGACAGCCTGCGTGTGCCTACATGGCATCAGTGCAGGATTGGGAAGGAATGCTGTTCCCTGAGAGAAACCTCAGAGCTAAACTCCTTTCTCCCTAGGCAGGCAGGACAGTGCTTCCTGAGGAGCACTGTGCTGGGAGTCAGCCTGGAGTTTCAGGATGTAGACTAACCAGTACATATAAAGCATGCCATTCAGCCTCTCCAGGGAGCTCCTGTGTGTGCCCTCAGGGAGCTCCTGTGTGTGCCCTCGGGGAGCTCCTGTGTGTGTGCCCTTGGGAGCTCCTGTGTGTGCCCCGGAGAGCTCCTGTGTGTGCAGCTGGGGAGCTCCTGTGTGTGCCCTGGGGAGCTCCTGTGTGTGCCCTTGGGAGCTCCTGTGTGTGCCCCGGGGAGCTCCTGTGTGTGCCCTGGGGAGCTCCTGTGTGTGTGCCCTTGGGAGCTCCTGTGTGTGCCCCGGGGAGCTCCTGTGTGTGCAGCTGGGGAGCTCCTGTGTGTGCAGCTGGGGAGCTCCTGTGTGTGCAGCTGGGGAGCTCCTGTGTGTGCAGCTGGGGAGCTCCTGTGTGTGCCCTTGGGAGCTCCTGTGTGTGCCCTCGGGGAGCTCCTGTGTGTGCCCTGGGGAGCTCCTGTGTGTGCCCTCGGGGAGCTCCTGTGTGTGCAGCTGGGGAGCTCCTGTGTGTGCCCTCGGGGAGCTCCTGTGTGTGCAGCTGGGGAGCTCCTGTGTGTGCAGCTGGGGAGCTCCTGTGTGTGTCCTGGGGAGCTCCTGTGTGTGCCCTGGGGAGCTCCTGTGTGTGCAGCTGGGGAGCTCCTGTGTGTGCCCTGGGGAGCTCCTGTGTGTGCCCTGGGGAGCTCCTGTGTGTGCCCTCGGGGAGCTCCTGTGTGTGCCCTGGGGAGCTCCTGTGTGTGCAGCTGGGGAGCTCCTGTGTGTGCCTTGGGGAGCTCCTGTGTGTGCAGCTGGGGAGCTCCTGTGTGTGCCCTGGAGAGCTCCTGTGTGTGTGCCCTGGGGAGCTCCTGTGTGTGCCCCGGGGAGCTCCTGTGTGTGCCCTTGGGAGCTCCTGTGTGTGCCCTCGGGGAGCTCCTGTGTGTGCAGCTGGGGAGCTCCTGTGTGTGCAGCTGGGGAGCTCCTGTGTGTGCAGCTGGGGAGCTCCTGTGTGTGCCCTGGGGAGCTCCTGTGTGTGCCCTGGGGAGCTCCTGTGTGTGCAGCTGGGGAGCTCCTGTGTGTGCCCTCGGGGAGCTCCTGTGTGTGCCCTGGGGAGCTCCTGTGTGTGCCCTCGGGGAGCTCCTGTGTGTGCCCTGGGGAGCTCCTGTGTGTGCCCTCGGGGAGCTCCTGTGTGTGCCCTGGGGAGCTCCTGTGTGTGCCCTCGGGGAGCTCCTGTGTGTGCCCTGGGGAGCTCCTGTGTGTGTGCCCTGGGGAGCTCCTGTGTGTGCCCCGGGGAGCTCCTGTGTGTGCCCTCGGGGAGCTCCTGTGTGTGCAGCTGGGGAGCTCCTGTGTGTGCCCTCGGGGAGCTCCTGTGTGTGCCCTGGGGAGCTCCTGTGTGTGCCCTCGGGGAGCTCCTGTGTGTGCCCCCCCCCATCTGCTGACTATTGTTAGAGAAGTATTCGCATTGGTTTTGGTTGGCACTCGCCAAGTACATGCAGGTTTCTTCTTAGGATCATGGTTTCTAAGTGAGGAAAGTGACAGGCTTGCTGGCTTGCTGGTTATGCTTCTTGGAGACAGAAGGAAGGACAGGGCTGTTCCAAGACGTGACATTGCAGGCAGGAGAGGTGCCCAAAAACCCTTCTCTGAGCCCCTTGTGGGGCCCAGATCTGTGTGTGATGTGTATTATGTGTGTGTGCAGTGTGTATGTGAAATAAGTGCGTATGTATGCATGTATGTATATGTGTGAGGTGTTATATATGTGTATATGTGTGTGATGTATGTGTCATGTATGTATGTAATGTGTGTATGAGCTGTGTGTACGTGTGGGGTGTGTGTATATCTTTGTGACGTGTGTATATCTTTGTGAGTTGTGTGTATATGTGTATTGTGTGAGGTGTGTGTATTGTGTGAGGTGTGTGTATATGTGTATTGTGTGAGGTGTGTATATCTTTGTGAGGTATGTGTTTATGTGTATTGTGTGAGGTGTGTGTATATGTGTATTGTGTGAGGTGTGTGTTTATGTGTATTGTGTGAGGTGTGTCTATATGTGTATTGTGTGAGGTGTGTGTTTATGTGTATTGTGTGAGGTGTGTGTTTATGTGTATTGTGTGAGGTGTGTGTTTATGTGTATTGTGTGAGGTGTGTCTATATGTGTATTGTGTGAGGTGTGTCTATATGTGTATCTCTATGAGGTGTGTGTATATGTGTATTGTGTGAGGTGTGTGTATATGTGTATTGTGTGAGGTGTGTGTTTATGTGTATTGTGTGAGGTGTGTGTTTATGTGTATTGTGTGAGGTGTGTGTTTATGTGTATTGTGTGAGGTGTGTGAATATGTGTATTGTGTGAGGTGTGTGTTTATGTGTATTGTGTGAGGTGTGTGTATTGTGTGGTGTGTGTTTATGTGTATTGTGTGAGGTGTGTGTATATGTGTATTGTGTGAGGTGTGTGTTTATGTGTATTGTGTGAGGTGTGTGTTTATGTGTATTGTGTGAGGTGTGTGTTTATGTGTATTGTGTGAGGTGTGTCTATATGTGTATTGTGTGAGGTGTGTATATGTGTATTGTGTGAGGTGTGTGTTTATGTGTATTGTGTGAGGTGTGTGTATATGTGTATTGTGTGAGGTGTGTGTATATGTGTATTGTGTGAGGTGTGTGTATATGTGTATTGTGTGAGGTGTGTATATGTGTATTGTGTGAGGTGTGTATATGTGTATTGTGTGAGGTGTGTGTTTATGTGTATTGTGTGAGGTGTGTGTTTATGTGTATTGTGTGAGGTGTGTGTTTATGTGTGTTGTGTGAGGTGTGTATATGTGTGTTGTGTGAGGTGTGTATATGTGTATTGTGTGAGGTGTGTGTTTATGTGTATTGTGTGAGGTGTGTCTATATGTGTATTGTGTGAGGTGTGTCTATATGTGTATCTCTGTGAGGTGTGTGTATATGTGTATCTCTGTGAGGTGTGTGTATATGTGTATTGTGTGAGGTGTGTATATGTGTATTGTGTGAGGTGTGTCTATATGTGTATTGTGTGAGGTGTGTGTATATGTGTATTGTGTGAGGTGTGTGTTTATGTGTATTGTGTGAGGTGTGTGTTTATGTGTATTGTGTGAGGTGTGTGAATATGTGTATTGTGTGAGGTGTGTGTATATGTGTATTGTGTGAGGTGTGTGTATATGTGTATTGTGTGAGGTGTGTGTATTGTGTGAGGTGTGTGTATTGTGTGAGGTGTGTGTATATGTGTATTGTGTGAGGTGTGTCTATATGTGTATTGTGTGAGGTGTGTGTATATGTGTATTGTGTGAGGTGTGTCTATATGTGTATTGTGTGAGGTGTGTGTATATGTGTATTGTGTGAGGTGTATGTTTATGTGTATTGTGTGAGGTGTGTGTTTATGTGTATTGTGTGAGGTGTGTGTATATGTGTATTGTGTGAGGTGTGTGTATATGTGTATTGTGTGAGGTGTGTGTTTATGTGAGGTGTGTGTATATGTGTATTGTGTGAGGTGTGTGTATATGTGTATTGTGTGAGGTGTGTGTATATGTGTATTGTATGAGGTGTGTGTTTATGTGAGGTGTGTGTATATGTGTATTGTGTGAGGTGTGTGTATATGTGTATTGTGTGAGGTGTGTGTATATATCTGTGTGTATGTTATGTATAGCTGTGTATCTCTGTGAGGTGTGTGTGTGTGTATTTCTGTGTGAGGTGTGTGTATATGTGTATTGTGTGGTGTGTGTATATGTGTGTGGTATGTATGTGTGTGTGTGTGTGTGTGTGTGTGCACGCAGTCAGTGCGGGACAGCCCTCCAGTGAGGGCAAGAAGGTGGGAAGCTGGCTCAGGTCATCCCACTGGGTCAGGGTCAGCACAGGTTTCTCTCCAGTGAAGCTGGTGTGCTGCTTGGCCAGCGGCTGGAGCCAGGGGCTGACACAGCAGCCTAGCTCACGCTCCTTCCGCTCTTCCTAGGGGTTAGGCTGAGATAGGAGAGCTTTGTTCTGGCTCCGTGTGAAAGGAGCTTGTGTGAGTGTTGTGGGGAGGGTGGGACAGAGCAGACCACGTCTGCCTGGTGAGATGGAGTGGCAGAAGGTGGATGGGCCGGGGCTGCACGACACACAGTGAGGTCAGCTAACTCCTGAGCACCTGTTTTCCTGGGAGACTGTGTTGCTCCTGGGCCGTCTGGGGGACACTGTGCTTCCCAGAGGCGACGGAGCAGCGTCCCGTTTCTGCTGCCTGGGGTTGGTGGCCACAGAACCTTGCAGATGAACTATTTTGGGTCCTTCCGATTTTGAGGAAGTAAAACGAAAGGGATCACTTTATAAAGCATAGGATTATATAAATAAGAATAAGGGAGATAGAGAAATAAAATTTGATGTCTCATTTAAATAGAAAAGAAAAAGCTTGCAACTGTAGCTTGTGGAGGGAGATTAGTGCAGCAAGGGTTAATCCCTTCAAAGACTCAAGGAATTAATGTCCAGGATCTAATGGCATATTGATGACTGATTCATGTGGGCTCTGTAAAAGCTTTTAGACCCTGGCTGTGTTCCAAGGGTGCTGATTCAAGATGACTCCTGGTCTTTCCCAGTGTTGGAAGGATCTGCATTCCCCGTGGGAGCGTGCACCATTCACAGAAACACCCACTGTGTGGAGTGCTGCACAGTGCAGGGCGAGGCCTTGCTGCGGGCACTGCGGGTACTGTGGGCACACCCTGACTGTGTGCAGAGGCAGAGGGACGGCCAGGAGAGGTTGCACGGCTGTGAAAATGCTCTCCTGTGGACAAGGTTGGTAGCCTGGCTTCCAGAACATTCTGTGTAAGGTTAAAGTACTTCCGAGGCAAGGCCAACACTCCGCTTTGTTCTAGTTATGACTAGGCACATGATCTGAGTCAGTTAGAAAACACATACTCTCAGGAAGCACTTCCAAAACCTGTCTTTATATTTGGCTACCAAATCTCAAATTCTTTCAATCATTTGAAAGAATTCTCTTGATCATAGGAGTTCAATGAGAAATGAATAATAAAAGCAGTTTTTAACATGATATTAATATTAATAATAATTCAAATTAAACAGGAAGTAACAATGAAAATATGTAGAATAAAGTGACTTCAGTAGTCTCTTAAATGCTATTTGTAAAATGTACTTGAGGGCAAATTTGTATCTAGTGCTCTGTATTTGAAAAGAATAAAGGCTGAATGTTGGTGAAATGGTATCCATTTTAATAAGGTAGAATAGCAGAAAGTAGATGAAGAGAAACAAAGAACAGGAATTTGTGAAATAGAAAACATAAAGGTACCTGTGCTTAGTGCAGGGGTGAGGCTGTGAGATGGCGCCACTGCATGTTGGGGTGCTTGGCTCCGGGGCTGTCTCTCTACTCCAGATCCAGCTTCCTGCTGGAGGGCCACTTGGGGGTCAGCAGGTGGCGTCCCAAGGACTGGGGGAGCCCAGGTTGAGCTCAGGCCCTTGGCCTTATCCTGCCCAACCTTGGCAGGTATGAGCATTGGGGACTGAACTAGTCCAGGCACTGGGGGAGCCTGGGTGGAGCTCCAGGCTGGGCTCACTGCAAGATGGGCGGAGGGTCCCTGCAGTCATTCCTAGTTTTATCTTTGAAATCTTCTCTTTTTTTCCTTGTTAACCTAAGTGAAGATGGCTTATTTTGTTGGCTTTTCCCCTCTAAGGAGCCAATTTTGATTTTGTGGTTCTCAATTTATTTTTGTTCTAATATAAATTTGCTTTTTGTTCAGTTTGGGTTTATAGTTTTCTTTTATAGTTTTTTAAGGAGGAAGTTAGGTTATTGAGTTTTTTACTTCCATTTGAAACATTTTTTAAAGATTTATTATTTTTTATTGGAAGTCAGGTATAGAGAGTCGGAGAGACAGAGAGGAAGATCTTCTGTCCACTGATTCACTCCGCAAGTGAGTGCAACGGCTGGAGCTGAGCTGACCGGAGGCCAGGAACCACGTGATCTCCCTCGCAGGTGCAGGGTCCCAAGGCTTTGGGCTGGCCTCGACTGCTTTCCCAGGCCACAGGCAGGGAGCTGGACGGGAAGCGGGGTCACCAGGACACAAACTGACACTGACGGGATCCTAGTGCATGCAAGGCGAGGACTTTTAGCTAACAGGCTACCACACCGGGCCCCTAAAACATTTTTTAAAGCTTTATTTGAAAGGCAGAAAGACAAAAATAGAACTCTGCCATGCATTTGCCAAATGCTTGCAGCAGCCAGGGCTGTGCCAGTCTGCAACGAGAAGCAGGCCTCCAACCACATCTCTCACATGGGTGTGAGCCGGCCTGGTACCTGTGTGGGCACTGCTGCCTCCTGTTGTGTCTGCACAGCTTTCTGTGGCTCCCCCACAGGGGTGAGGATGTGGACCTTGTGTGCTGGCGGGTGGGCTGCCTGGTGGGCACAGTGGCTGGGGAACAGCTTGGGAGTGTCTGCAGCACAGGGGAGGAGCAGCAGGTGTTCTTGCTGAACAACAGAGAAGGAAAGGCAGTGAGGAACTGCTGGGAAGGGAAGCTGAGCCCGGGCAGAGCAAGTGTGGCAGACTGAGGTGTGACTTCTCGGTCGGGACAGCAGACCGGAGCCGGAAGCATCACCAGGTTCCAGAGGCTCGGTGGCACGGCCACATGTCCCTCAGCTGTGCCGGGGAGGGGAAACAGGCCGTGAGGCTGTCTAATTGCCCCAGTGATCTCTGACGCCTGCTGGGCCTTTGTGCCTGGAGAATGTTTCTATTATCCATTCTGTATTGGGGTTCAGTATGTTTAGTAGATATGCCAACCAAACTTTTATAAAAATTTAAGTTGCCTTGGTGAATTATTTCTGTAAAATATTGGCAGCAAAAGCATGCAGGATTGCAGAACAAATGAGTACCTCGGTCACCTCGGTCGCTTTAGGTCACTTCACCTGTCAGAGTCGTCTGCTCTGAGCCTCTCTCAGGTGTCCTCCTGGCTAGCAGGGTGCAGGCTTCCCCTTCCGGGCCCTTGGCTGTGAACTTGGGCATTCCAGGAGGGTGGCAGTCACCCTGCCGGAGCTGAGGTGGCTGCAGCCAGGCCTGGGCCCTTTCAGCTGCCCTGCTGTGTTGCCCAGAACTGCCTCAGATGGCTGAAGAGGCCGCGCTGCCAGCGGAATGCAGGCCCTCAGCTTTCCTGCTTCAGCTCTTGGAAACACCAACTTGGAAAAAAATTTTCTTTTTCTTTATTTTTGTGGGAGTCTAATGGCTCCAGGGCTATACAGGAGTGTTTGGGAAGACTACTGGTGGAAAGGCTGGAAAAAAATTGTGGTCCTGAATTCAAAGTGGTTTGCATGGCCCACTGCCCTCAACTTACTTCCATCATTATTAGGTTCATTGAAAAGAAAAACAAGACCAGATACCTGGATTCTCCTTTTCCCCAGCGTGCCTGGGCTTATCCGGCTTTTCCAGACGTGAGCAGTGCCTGCTTCCCTTTCTGCTCCTCATCCAGTGGCTTTAGTGCCGTACATGGAACACAGTGCTGATGGGTACATGGAACAGGTAGTAGGGAAAGGCAGTGCTGATGGGTACATGGAACAGTGGTGCTGATGGGTACATGGAGCAGGCAGCATGTAACGACGGTGCTGATGCATGTGCAAAGATGCCCAGTCTTGCTGTCGATGAGGGAGTAAAAGCGTGGGCCCCGTTTTGTGACCATCTCACTGGCATGTGTCTGAGGAGGTTTATAGGAGTTTGTACAAGGAGTCCTGGAGCCTGAGGTTGTTCCCACCCGGCAGAAAAGGCTGTGTGGGAAATGAGCTTCCTGAACCCCTCGACCACGCGTTTGAGAAACTTCCCACGGATTCATGCTGTTTGGCTGAAAGTTGCTCTTAGTAATTTATGTTCAAGACACAAGCAGATGAGAACTAAATTTATGATAGAGGATGTTCATTATAGCATTAATGTCAGTAATCAACAATTGAAAGTGTCCGAATGTCCAACAATCAAGATCTTAGTAAGTTAGTTATTGCAATTCCGTAACGGTAGAATACTAGACAACAATTAGTGTTTGTGGAATGATTCGTGACTTAACAAATGTGCCCAGGACACTGGATCCTTAGTTCATGGCACGCGTAACACTGGTTTTTATGATAGAAAATGAAAGTATGTATATTCTTCTTTGGAACAAGTTCTTGGTGAAGTGGAATTAAAGCAAGTTTATTTTTTGAGATGAAAAAATTTTGAAATCCATGTATACCTTTTTGTAGTTTACTTTCCCATGAACTTTTTCAAGACCTTGAAGATTTATTTATTTACTTGAAAGACAGAGCGTTGGGGGTGGACATGGGGATGGGGTGGGAGTAAACACAGGGAGCCAGAGGGGAGCCAGAGGGGAGCCAGAGGGAGCCAGAGGGAGCCAGAGGGAGCCAGAGGGAGGGAGGGAGGGAGGGAGGGAGCCAGAGGGAGAGAGAGGGAGAGAGAGGGAGGGAGGGAGGGAGAGGGAGAGAGAGGGAGAGAGGGAGGGAGGGAGCCAGAGGGAGCCAGAGGGAGCCAGAGGGAGAGAGAGGGAGGGAGGGAGGGAGGGAGCCAGAGGGAGAGAGAGGGAGAGAGAGGGAGGGAGGGAGCCAGAGGGAGCCAGAGGGAGAGAGAGGGAGGGAGGGAGCCAGAGGGAGAGAGAGGGAGAGAGAGGGAGGGAGGGAGCCAGAGGGAGAGAGAGGGAGAGAGAGGGAGGGAGGGAGCCAGAGGGAGCCAGAGGGAGAGAGAGGGAGGGAGGGAGAGAGAGGGAGCCAGAGGGAGAGAGAGGGAGCCAGAGGGAGAGAGAGGGAGGGAGGGAGCCAGAGGGAGAGAGAGGGAGAGAGAGGGAGGGAGGGAGCCAGAGGGAGAGAGAGGGAGAGAGAGGGAGGGAGGGAGCCAGAGGGAGCCAGAGGGAGAGAGAGGGAGAGAGGGAGAGGGAGGGAGGGAGGGAGCCAGAGGGAGAGAGAGGGAGAGAGAGGGAGAGAGAGGGAGGGAGGGAGCCAGAGGGAGAGAGAGGGAGAGAGAGGGAGGGAGGGAGCCAGAGGGAGAGAGAGGGAGGGAGGGAGAGAGAGGGAGCCAGAGGGAGGGAGGGAGGGAGGGAGAGAGAGGGAGCCAGAGAGAGAGAGAGGGAGGGAGGGAGCCAGAGGGAGAGAGAGGGAGCCAGAGGGAGGGAGGGAGAGAGGGAGCCAGAGGGAGAGAGAGGGAGGGAGAGGGAGAGAGAGGGAGGGAGGGAGCCAGAGGGAGAGAGAGCTTGCTTTTCTATTCATGTTCATCCCCCACATGGCAGCAAACAACCAGGGCTGCTGTCAGGAGCCAGGGACTCCATGCACGTGTCCCACGTGGGGTTGAGGGCCAAGCACTTACTGGCAGTGCAAGTGATGGGTTAACCTGCTACACCACAGTGCCAGCCTGTGTGTGTGTGTGTGTGTGTGTGTGTGTGTGCATTTGAAAGGTCTTGAGGTCCAACCAAGGGCTTACAGTACCTTTCTCCAAGATCTGGGACCATCCTTGTATCTGCTTTCAGGCATGTTTAAATTTTTGTAAATTTTTTTTAAAGATTTGTTTATTTTTATTACAAAGTCAGATATACAGAGAGGAGAGACAAAGAGGAAGATCTTCCATCTGATGATTCACTCCCCAAGTGAGCCGCAACGGGCCAGTGCTGTGCCGATCCGATGCCGGGAACCAGGAACCTTTTCCGGGTCTCCCACGCAGTGTAGGGTCCCAAGGCCTTGGGCTGTCCTCGACTGCTTTCCCAGGCCACAAGCAGGGAGCTGGATGGGAAGTGGAGCTGCCGGGATTAGAACCGGCGCCCATATGGGATCCCGGTGCGTTCAAGGCGAGGACTTTAGCCGCTAGGCCACGCCGCCGGGCCCAAATTTTTGTAAATTTTAAAAATGAATATGTATTATTTTTCTCTTCAAAGGAGAACATAAGTTGTTGTTAAGGAAGAACCACATGGATATTAATCTGATTATTTCAGATGCAGAAGCATTTTTCTAAACATCAAAGCAACTGAAATAATATTGATGGATAGTTGGTTTTCATGGGCAGATTTCCTTGAATACTTATAAACCTTATTATTGTAAAAGATTTATTGATTTGAGGTGTAGAATGATGGAGGTGGAGACGCCAACATACAGAGATCGGTCTTCCGCTTGCTTCCCTCCTTGGCTGCCTGCCAAGAACAGGCCAGGTGGACGTCAAGGGCTGCGAACTCCATCCGGGCGTCCCTCGCGGCTGGCAGGAACTGAGGACTTGGGGAAACACCTGTTGCCTCCCAGGGTCAGGAGCAGGAAGGCTGGGCTGGAAGCAGGCGGAGATTGGGACTAGAGCCGGTAAACATCATGAAAGGCTCAGAGCATGCTGTGTTTCCTATAAATGCTACAGATGTAGATCTACACTGCTAGTCTCACTTTGTTTTAAAATAGATGTTATAATGAGAATGTGCTAAAAGAACATTGACTGCTATCAACGCTTCCATTTGGGAATTCGACCTTGTAAAAAATTTTTTTTTCATGTGTGTTTTTAAAGGATTCTGTTCATTTACTTGAAGGGCAAAGTTACAGAGGGAGAAAAAGGGAGAGACACAGAGAGACAGAGAAAGAAATCTTCCAATGACTGGTTCACTTCCCAGAGGACTACAAGAGCGAGCGCTGGGTCAGCCTGAAGCAGGAAGCGGCCAGTCCTTCAGGTCTCCTTGCGGGCGGTGGGACCCAAGTACCCGTGTGGTCGCTTGCCGCCTCCCAGGCGCATTAGCGAGGAAGCCGGACTGGAAGCACGTGGTAACTGGGACTTGAACCAAGTTCACATTTTTGGAAGCCCAGGAGGTGTTTTGACTATTTTCTATAAATATTGCAGATATAGATGTACTGCTGTTAATCCCACTTAGATGTCATAAAGAGAATGTACTAGAAGATATGCTGCCAATAGAGCTCTATCTGGGAATTGGAGGTCCTCTGCAATGTGCTGTCTGTGATTTATTATGCTTCCTCAGCCTTCTGCCCAGGACAGTGTGTGCCCTGCCATGGCAGTGCCCTCCATCCGCCCAGGACAGTGTGTGCCCTGCCATGGCAGTGCCCTCCAAAGGTTGTGTCTGAGCGCATGGCCTGTTTCCCGGCCAAGGCCTCTCCCCAGGGAGCCTGTTTGTTTTGGGATGCTCTGATTGAGTCCACTGAGGACTTGTCTGGGCAGTCTAGTGGGTGTGTTTTAGGCAATTTCACCCTTATGAGAGGCCAGACTTCCTGTGTCTGGTTCTGGAAATAAAATGATTCACTCAAAAGCTAGGAAAGTAAAAATCACATTAAAATTCTCATGTAGTAAGTGCATGTGCTAACATTGCCTCCTGTAGTCTGTTGCGAATTGATGGTGAATAAAATTCATTGGCATTATTTTAAAAGATTAAAATATGATGGGCCCGGCAGCATGGCCTAGCGGCTAAAGTCCTCGCCTTGAATGCACCGGGATCCCATATGGGCGCCGGTTCTAATCCCGCAACCCCACTTCCCATCCAGCTCCCTGCTTCTGGCCTGGGAAAGCAGGAGAGGACGGCCCAAGGCTTTAGGACTCTGCACCCGCGTGGGAGACCCGGAAGAGGTTCCTGGCCCCCAGCTTCAGATCGGCGCAGCACCGGCCGTTGCGCTCACTTAGGGAGTGAATCATCGGATGGAAGATCTTCCTCTCTGTCTCGCCTCTTCTCTATATATCTGACTTTGTAATGGAAATAAATAAATCTTAAAAAAGATTAAAATATGGATATACCTGATTTATATTTGAAGTAGTAAGTGGAGGAGAATCGCCATCCTGGGTTTCCGGAAGAGAGAGGGCCTGCTGACCCACCGCAGGGTGATTCCAGTTGGGGTCAGTTTGGGGCCTGTGGCCTCTGCACTCCCTGGCCTCGTCACTCAGGCGTGGTCGTGTGTTGGCCGTGAAGTGCTATTTTAGGATGTGGGGAGGTGAAGAAGCTTGTCCTCCCGCTCCCCTCCGCCCCCTCTTCCTTCTCCTTCCTGCTGACAACGACCACTGATGGTGGTAATTACTTAGAAACGCTAATTGCACTGGTGGGTTCTGTGGTGGGAATTGAGTCATCCTTGCCAGTCCTCCCCCGAAAGAAGCTCTTTTAAACTCCAGCTGCGCCCACCCCTGACTTGGTGCCCACACTGCAGAGCCCTCTGTTCGCCGCTGCAGGGGAGGGGGCGTGCAGTACGGTGTTCCCCAAATCGGGAGCAGGCCAGGCTGTCCTGAAGTCAGACCTGGCTGCGACCTGCTTAGCTTTTGTTTGTTTGTTTTTAAAATATAGGTATAAATCTGTATGGCCTTGTAATAGAGAACTGCAGAGAGGAGGACAGAGAGAAAGATCTTCCATTGCTCGTTCACTCCCCAAGTGGCCACAACGGCCAGAACTCATCTGATCTGAACCCAGCATCCAGAAACTTCTCCCGGGTCTCCCACGTGGGTGCAGGGTCCCAAGCTTTGGGCCGTCCTCCACTGCTTTCCCAGGCCACAAGCAGAAAGCTGGATGGGAAGTGGAGCAGCCGGGACACAACTGGCGTCCATATAGCATCCTGGCAGTTGCAAGGCAAGGATTTAGCCATTAGGCCATCATGCCCGGCCCAGCATGCTGACTTTGAGGGTAAAAACATAGCATTTGCTCTTCTTCCTTCATTGTGCCCAAGTCTGAGATGTGTTGACGCGTAGGCAGACACAGGTGTGAGAGCTGCGCTTGCCTGCCTGCATCACCCCAGCCTTGGCAGCAGCGGACAGAAGAGTTCCAGGGCGAGGTCCTTGGCCAGTGCGCACTCTGCTGGCCTCCTGGTGCTGCTCCGTCCCATTGTGTCCATGCCTGGGGGCAGAGTCCCATGTTCTGGAGCCACTTTGGGGCTCCTTTCCTTGCTGCATTAGCAGGGAGTGGAGCTCTGATGTGGGACGCCCACCGTGCCGCGCCCCGAGCCCCTGGAGGAATCAGACACTTGGTTGTCAAACGCACTGCCCGTGTTTACTTATGATGCGCTTCTGTTTCCTGATGTTAATGTGGTTATCACAGCTTTCTGTTGTGTGTTGTATTTAAAGTGGGTCTCTTAGGAAGAGGATGTAGTGTGGTCATACTTGTTTATCCAATCTTAAAATCTCTGCCTTTTAATTGAGAAGACTGTGTTTAATGTGACTATTGTTATGGTGGGGGTACAATTCTGTCTTTTTTTTTTTTTTTAAAGATTTTATTATTACTGAAAAGCCAGATATACAGAGAGGAGGAGAGACAGAGAGGAAGATCTTCCATCCGATGTTTCACTCCCCAAGTGAGCCGCAACGGGCCGGTACGCGCCAAACCGATGCCGGGACCAGGAACCTCTTCCAGGTCTCCCACGCGGGGGCAGGGTCCCAAAGCTTTGGGCCGTCCTCTCCTGCTTTCCCAGGCCACAAGCAGGGAGCTGGATGGGAAGTGGAGCTGCCGGGATTAGAACCGGCGCCCATATGGGATCCCGGGGCTTTTAAGGCGAGGACTTTAGCCGCTAGGCCACGCCGCCGGGCCCACAATTCTGTCTTTTTTCCTGCTGATTTTCTGTTTCCCGTTTGTTGCTCGATTCTGCTGTCTTCTGCTTTATTTTGGCTTGAGTGCTTTTTAGATCAGTTTGATCACCTTCTCTAACTTCTTAGCTGGACTTCTTTCTTTTAGCGTTGCCTTGGGATTCACTGTATACGTCCTTAACTTAACACAGTCCTTTTCCATGTAGTGTCACCATGATTCAGGTCTAGAACAAGCCCCTCCTCAGATGTGGGCCTCTGTCCTCCATCCTCCTGGCCTCTGCTTACACGTTGGTCAAAGGCCAGCATGCATTGTTGTCTTTTCGGCTTTGAATGTTCTATCAGCGTTGAAGAGCAGTCTTAAGAATGCAAAAGGAGCCTTTTGCGTTTGTGTGTTTGCCGTGGATCTGGTTTTCCTGCTTGCTTCCTCTTCTTAGGGTGGGCTTCCCTGAATATTATCTGTGGCTTAGTGCTGTTGGCTGTGAGTTACCTCCGCTCTTACTTACTGGACATGTCTTCACTGCTTTTCTGTTTGATAGTTAGGTTCAGTGTATATTAAATTCCAAGGAGAGTGTTCTAGGCTGACAGTTGGCTCCTCCACTCCTTTGCGGATGCCTTCCAGAGGCTTCTGGCTTGCCTGTTCCGAGCTGCTCTGTCCACCATGTACATGTTTGTCCCTCTGTGTATAATGTTTCTTTTGCTTTTTTAATAAAGTTTGTTGTGCATATTTAAAGTATACACTGTGGGCCCGGCGGCGTGGCCTAGCGGCTAAAAGCCCTTGCCTTGAACGCGCCAGGATCCCATATGGGCTCTGGTTCTAATCCCGGCTGCTCCACTTCCCATCCAGTTCCCTGCTTGTGGCCTGGGAAAGCAGTCAAGAACGGCCCAAAGATTTGAGACCCTGCACGCACATGGGAGACCCAGAAGAGGTTCCAGGTTCCCGGCACCGGATCGGCTCACACCGGCCATTGCGGCTCACTTGGGGAGTGGATCATCGGACAGAAGATCTTCCTCTCTATCTCTCCTCCTCTCTGTATATGTGACTGTAATAAAATAAATAAATCTTTAAAGTATACACTGTGATGTCCTGGGGGCACGTATAGGTTATAAAAGGGTTACAGTAGTGAAGCAGATTGATGTATTTGTCATCTCTCAAAGTTACGCATTTGTGTTTGCTTTTGTGCAAAGAACCACAGCTGACGAGGTCATGTTTTTGTTCTCTTTCTCGTTTTTCCCACTCTGCCTCTAAGGTTTTCCTTTTAGGTAGCATATGTTATATGCCTTGGTTAGATCATTCATGTGTTCTGATTGGGTAACTCATAACTTCCATCAGTTATGCAAATGTTTACGTTATTTCTTGATATACACCTGTTTTTAACACTTTGCTCTGGCTCTGTGCTTACCCCATCTCTGTCTGGGGAGGAGGACTCTCTCTGCCTCCCTTGGGTTTGGTCTCTGCTGGTGCACTGACCTGCCACGTCCACTGGGATGCTAATCTTCCCAGTGAGTTTTCCATCCGAGATGCGTTTCTTACCTCTCAATGTTTGGTTTGGGTGTTCATAAAATAAAATGATTTTTTTTGTTCCTCCTTAGTTTTTTAAGCTTTCTGTTTTGACATCTGCAGTGTACTTGTAATAGCATTTTAATGTCTTCATGTGCTGACTAATTTGCATTATTTCTGGCTTTGTTTCCTATTTCAGCTCTTTGTGAGGTTTTAAAATGCCTTTTTGCATGTTTGATAATTTTTTAATACACAAAAGACATTGTGAATTCTATCTTGTTGGCTTCTATAGTATTTTCAAATTTATGAAACATTGTTCAAGTTATTTGGAAAGTTGAGATTCTTTGGTGGCTTGATAAATTATGCTACGCAGTGCCTAATTTAGTACAACAGAGTGGTCTAGAGCTACTGGGACCCTGACGCAGTGAGGAGCCCTGGTCCCCCACGTTACACAGCCTCTCTTGGGAGGCCAGTGGGGGTCTGAACTGTCCCCAGCTGGTGAGAGCTGGAGCCACCGCTCCCCTTCTTTTATTCACCTGATGTGGGAGATTTCTCAGAGGTGGTGGTCGGATTCCAACAAGACATTCAAAGGATTCCACAGAGGCTCCAGGAAGCAGTTCTCTGCAGCATTTCTGCCGTTAAATTGCAGCTGTCTTTGCCTCATTGTTTTTTTATACACAGTTTTTAAAATTTATTTTTATTCAAAAGTCAGATATACAGAGGGGGAGACAGAGAGGAAGGTCTTCTGTCTGCTGATTCACTCCGCAGGTGGCCACAATAGCTGAGCGGAGCTGATATGAAGCCAGGAGCCTCTTTTGGGTCTCCTATGTGAGTGCAGGGTCCCAACTCTTAGGGATGTCATCTACTGCTTTTCCAGTCCGAAACAGGGAGGTGAATGGGAAGTTGTGCTGCCGGGGTTAGAACCAGCACCCATATGGGATCCCGGAGCGTGCAAAGTGAGGACCTTAACTGTTAACTACCCTGCCGGGGATGCCTCCTAGTTTCTTAACTCACCACACCTATGATTTGTACCAAGCTGCTGGCTGGCCATTCGCAGGAGGTACCACTGTTCTTTCTCTCTAGGTTATATGGTGCCTGTTGTCTCAAACATATCCTGTAGTTCTACAGTACTCCTGCAGGGGTATAGCCCTGTCCTGTAGTACTATAGTATTCCTAGAGTGAGTCCTCCCTGCCCTGTGTAGTACTGTAGTATTCCTAGAGTGGGTCCTCCCTACCCTGTAGTACTCTGGTATTCCTAGAATGGATCCAGCCCTGTGTAGTACTGTAGTATTCCTAGAGTGAGTCCTCCCTGCTCTGTGTAGTACTGTAGTATTCCTAGTGCAGGTCCTCCCTGCCCTGCGTAGTAGTGTAGTATTCCAAGAGTGGGTCTTCCATGCCCTGTAGCATTGAAGTATTCCTAGAGTGGGTCCTTCCTGTTCTGTAGTACTGTAGTATTCCTAGAGTGGGTCTTCCCTGTTCTGTAGTACTGTGGTATTCCTAGAGTGGATCCAGCCCTGTGTAGTACTGTAGTATTCCAAGAGCAGGTCCTCCATGCCCTGTAGTACTGGAGTATTGCTAGAGTGATCTGTGATTTTTCCTGTAACCCTCAGAGTGTAGTAGAGTCTCTGCCATCCTGAATGCCACAGCCTACCCTCCAGCTGGTGCAATTGTAGGTCGTGAGACAATCAGCTGTGCCTTTGCTTTTCTAGGACTTTGTTAAGTTTTTAGGGGCAGCTGAGCCCCCACATCTTTATTCATATCTGTTTGTTCAGACCTGATTTAGGATTGAACTAGTGTTTGGAAATCTTTTTCAAGATTAGTGGCCAAGTAACTGATTACATAGACATTACTTAATAGATCATTTGGATGTGGTATTTGGGATGATACATGATTGTGACTTTTTTTCTCTTTGGATTCATGTTATCTCAAAGTCCAACTTTATTTATTTATCTGTTTTTCACTGTTGCAGGGTAGTGGATAGGGAGCTTGTCACAGTGCTGTCACAGAAGTGGATGGGGGAGAGCGTCACATGGCCTCCAGGTGAACGGTGCTCCACGCAGCGTTGTCACAGAAGTGGACAGAGGAGAGCGTCACATGGCCTGCAGGTGAGCCGTGCTCCGTACAGCGCTCTCGCGGAAGTTGCTTGTTGAAGTTGCCTGATGCTGTTTCCACCAGCTGGTTTGCAAGGTTGTGTCTGCCGGGGGTGCTAGTGTCCTGCTTCCCACTTCTCTGGTTTCCTGTGTGAGCTGGTTGCTGCTCGTGGCACAGTGGGCGGTAAGTGACATGCCTTTCCTCTTCCAGCTTCTGTAGAAACAGAGTTTGAAAGATGCAGTCTCCCCCACTTCTGTTAATTGGTCTGTGTTTCCACCGTTGCCTTGACCATGGAGCTGGTTGTTGGCTCTGTGAGCCTGGATGATGTCAATGTTGTGTTGGGACTGGTGTGGTGTGTCTCTGCCAGTCTGTGGGAGGGTGCTGTCTTTGAAAACACCACAGGCTTCCCAAAACAGCGTGCACCAGTACCCCGACCCTCAGTTTGAAGAACAACCTCTATATGATTTATTTTCAATTGTCCCATGAGGTGTTCTTCGTTTTCTAAAACTTATAATGCATTCAAAATGTTTTCAGTGGGGAAATTGCGAGCACTATTGCCTGAAAAACACATGTGATGTTGTAACTACTGAAGTTGTCACACATCTTACTCCTTCCAACAGCAACTACTAGAACTACCAGGGTGGTATACATACTCACTGGTCCTCACTGTGCCCTGGGAGGTGGGTGTGGTCACTCACTGGTCCTCACTGTGCCCTGGGAGGTGAGTGTGATCACTCACTGGTCCTCACCGTGCCCTGGGAGGTGAGTGTGGTCACTCACTGGTCCTCACTCTCCGCTGGGAGGTAGGTTTGGTCACTCACTGGTCCTCACTGTGCCCTGGGAGGTGAGTGTGGTCACTCACTGGTCCTCACCGTGCCCTGGGAGGTGAGTGTGGTCACTCACTGGTCCTCACTGTGCACTGGGAGATGAGTGTGGTCACTCACCTGTCCGTACTGTCCGCTGGGAGGTGAGTGTGGTCACTCACTGGTCCTCACTGTCCGCTGGGAGGTGGGTGTGGTCACTCACTGGTCCTCACTGTCCTCTGGGAGGTAGTTTTGGTCACTCACTGGTCCTCACTGTCCGCTGGGAGGTGAGTGTGGTCACTCACCTGTCCGTACTGTCCGCTGGGAGGTGAGTGTGGTCACTCACCTGTCCGTACTGTCTGCTGGGAGGTGGGTATAATCACTCACTGGTCCTCACTGTCCTCTGGGAGGTGGTTTTGGTCACTCACTGGTCCTCACTGTCTGCTGGGAGGTGGGTGTGGTCACTCACTGGTCCTCACTGTGCCCTGGGAGGTGAGTGTGGTCACTCACTGGTCCTCACCGTGCCCTGGGAGGTGAGTGTGGTCATTCACTGGTCCTCACCGTGCCCTGGGAGGTGAGTGTGGTCATTCACTGGTCCTCACCGTGCCCTGGGAGGTGGGTGTGGTCACTCACTGGTCCTCACTGTGCCCTTGGAGGTGGGTGTGGTCACTCACTGGTCCTCACTGTGCCCTGGGAGGTGGGTTGGTCACTCACTGGTCCTTACTGTGCCTTGGGAGGTGAGTGTGGTCACTCACTGGTCCTCACTCTCCGCTGGGAGGTAGGTTTGGTCACTCACTGGTCCTCACTGCATTCTTGAGGTAATTTCCCCCGGTCTCATTATTCTGGCTGGAGTTAGCGAGGTTTGGTTTGGACTGGCTGTTCTGACATCACAGTGGTGAATGAAGGTTCTGTCTTGCTGTGTTATCCAGGGGTGGAGCTGAGCATTGCCTGGAATTGCTACACAGATGGCAGTCATGAGGCTGGTTATCCTAAGCCTGGTGGGAGCTCATCAGAGGGCGGTGCGGGCACAGCCCTCCAGCCTTCCTGTGCTTTGCCTGTAGCAGGGAGAAGGTGCAGAGCAAGGGCTTGCGCCCTGGGTCCTGGTCTTGGGTTGATTGGAGTACTGACCACTATCTGAAGTGGGAGTTCTTATTAGCAAATTGCAAACTGCGAATTGTCTGTCCTTTCCCTCTCTCAGTAGATGTTGACAGCATGCCTAAAATGTGCCCGGCACTCTTCCAGAAGTCTGATGCCCTTGTGGTTAATGAGGTGTTGGCGCAGTGGTGAGTTCATCTCACTGCATGCTGGGTGGAGCTGTTGCTAAGGAGGCAGCAGAGGGGACAGTGGGGACACTGGCCTCACAGCAATGGCCCCTAGACAGGGACACACGTGGAGCCATGCAGGAGGCCCCAGAGCGAGCCTCCTTGCTGCTGGCTGGTATGGATTCCAGCCCCCAGGAGCTTGGAGAGAGACTCCGAGTGTGTGCATGTGTGTGGGCACAGCAGCAATGAGGCCAGTATGGCTGGGGCAGGACCAGAGGGGGGCGGGATGGCAGCCAGGCTCTGGGCAGGGCTGTGGGGTGCCTGGGACGACTCGGGGTCTGTGTGAGCGGGCAGGAGACAGCCAACTTTCTTAGCTTTTCTGCATTGTGCATTTCCCCGCAGATGAAAGCTGTTGTAATACCTGCTTCTAGCTGGCATGCCTGTTGCCTTGGGACCAGCTTGTAATTGAACAGATCTGCATCTAATTTTCACAGGCGTCCCCAGGGAAGGCCTCTGGGGCTCCAGTGTGCAAACAACACCCTTTATGTGCCAGGCTGCTTTCCCTGTGGGCCTCAGTGTGGTTCAAGTTCCTCCTCCTGGCAGTCGTGGTACTTGAGTTTGGAAACAGGCTAGAGTGTTGGTGTAGCTGGACTGCTGAGCCTTCCCCCTGTCGTTGACAGGGCACAGCCCTGGAGGCTCCATGCCAGCCAAGACCCAAAGCCGCCAGGCTGGGAGGCAGAGACAAGCCATGCAGTCGGAACTATCAAAGCAATAAACAAACAGATTGCAGGGGACTGCAGAGGACAGATTCTGGGAATTCCCTCAGGCCTCGGTAAAGGCAGGGCACTGCTGTGGGTGGGGAGGGGGCTGCTCAGGCTGCCTGGGACAGAGGTGCCCCTCCTGTGCGCAGCTGTGGGTGGGGAGGGGGCTGCTCAGGCTGCCTGGGACAGAGGTGCCCCTCCTGTGCACAGCTGTGGGTGGGGAGGGGCTGCTCAGGCTGCCTGGGACAGAGGTGCCCCTCCTGTGCACAGCTGTGGGTGGGGAGGGGGCTGCTCAGGCTGCCTGGGACAGAGGTGCCCCTCCTGTGCGCAGCATGGACTGAGCTCCGGACAGGTAGGAGGGACCTGCAGCCACGCCTTCCAGGTGCTGGCTGTGGGCTCTGGGTTTTCTGCCCCCAGTTCCTGGGGTGGGATGAGTATGTGGTCTGCCCTTGCTGGTTCATGTGTGGGCGGGACATGTGCTCCCACACACCTGCTTGTCTCTGCAGGCAAGGGCTCACTGCTGTCGGGTGGCCGGGCCCTGCCTCGCCTGCCCTGCCTTCCACTTGTGTTCAGCTACGTGGTATCAGGACACAGAAGTAATGATAGTGAACACTTGGTTCAAGGTTCTCATTTACTTTGAGGCATTTTAGACTTTGGGAAACTAAATTGGTTATTTGCTTTTTACATTTCGGGGGGATTTACTTTGATATAAAAACTACATTACTGGAACATACATGTTTAGAAAACAAATTTAAAATGTTTTGAGAACATATTTAAAACCTCCCCTGTAATTAGCACAGCCAACAGGGCCGTGCAGGTCAGCTTTCCCCCCTCCTCCCTGTCTGAGTCTTTCTGGGGGTTTCCCTTTATCCTCATTAGGACCCAGGGCATCCCAGTGGTCACTTCTGGCCATACACTCTGTCCATTTAAGTGTCCAGTTGCTGGCCCAAGAACACAGTATTGCTGGGAGATTGCCCAGTCATGCAGAAGAACCCCCTAATTGTCACCACAGGGCTTGGATCTGCACACAGGCCTGCCTGTCAGTTTGTTCTGATGCAGGTTCATTCTGTTACACCTGCCCTGCCCTGCCCTGCCCTTCCCCTCCCTTCCCTTTCCCACTCATTCCTTCCCCTTCCTTTTCCTTCCCCTCCCCTCTCCTCCCCTCCCTTCCCTCCCCTCCCCTCCCCTCTCCTCCCCTCCCCTCTCCATAGGAAGGGTTCTCTGTACTGTCTTCTGAACCCTGAAGACTAGAAGCCTGGCTTTAGGCTCGGGCAGACCGGGGAGCTGTTCCCGCTCCTCCCGTGTGCGGGTTTGCGGCAGTCTGGGCAGCATTTGCCTTTGGGGGTGTCACCTTCCAGTGCATTCACCTTAGAAAGTACTTTCCCAACCTCAACTAGGACTTGTTTCTTGTATTTTCACTGTTTTATTTTACCTGTGTCATCCTCTTGATTTTTAAGTCAAATATGTTGTGAGATGAAGACATGTCGTTATCTTACAAGTTTTGAAATCACTAGTTTAATCGTTGAGTCATGCTACCACTCATGTATTGTGTGTTTGTCATGTTTTAGTATATTGTGTACTTTACTGTTTCTTTATAAATTCTGGTTTTTATTAAATGTTTTAGCTTTATCATACCATTTACATTATCTGATAAAGTATCATGTTATTTTTAAGATTTTTATTTTATCTTATTTTTTTAATTGCATTTCTTTTTATTATTATCATTCTATGATACATTTACATAGACCCTGGAATTTCCCTTATCCCCTCCCCAATTCCGTCTCTCCTCATTGAGTTCCCCTATAGCATTGCTAAAATATAGTTCTTCATATACAGTCATATGTCCATCATTGCGGGCATGGACAATGGCAGAGAGTCAAGCATCCTATTGTTAAGATATAGTTAACAGTTTTGTTGGGAATCCATCTTTGTCTGGAAGTAGAGATGCATACTGCATTGTATCCTCACATCTGCATATGTTAGTCTCCATTTCACAGCTACTGTACATCCCCTTAAATGAAAAGTCACAATACAAAATCAACAACTGAAAGGAAAAAAAAGAAATTAACAATACCATGAAGTTAAATAACATGCTACTAAATGACTAATGTGTTGTTGAAGAAATGAAAAACAAAATCAAGAACCTTCTTGAAGAAAATGATGCTACTGTGTGATCTAGGAGTCAATAAAGAATTTAATCAGAAGAAAGTGTTTTGAAGAATGGAGCTAAAAAAAAGCCTATGAGATACAGTTTCCACTGATCTTTGTTGGTGAAATGTGTCTCCTCCTGCAGGCAACAAATAGATGGGTTTTGTTTTTTAATCCAGTCTACTAATCTGTGATGTTTGATTGATGAGTTTAAGCCATTTGATGTCAGGGTTAATATGAATGGGTGGAAATTTGGTCCTGTCATTTTAGCAATGGGTTGTTCATGGATTTAGTCTTCTGTTGTTATTTTACTGGGGCGTTCTTCGCATTTGCCTTTGGATGTGGTGGGTGCTATTCTTCTTCTCTGTCAAGAGAACATCCTTAAGTATCATTTGTAGGGCAGGTTTGGAAGAAGCATACTCTTTTAAGTTTTCTTTATTGTGGAGGAATTTTATTTCCTTTTCAAAGACCAAGGAAAGCTTTGCTGGGTACGTTATCCTGCACCAAGACTTTTTTGCTTTTAGAATCTGAAATATGTCACTCCATTCTCTTCTGACCTATAGAGTTTCCTGTGAGAGGTCTCCTGTGAATTTAATTGGCATTCCTTTGTATGTCAGTTGATTTTTTTTCATGTGCACATTTAAGGATCTTTTCCTTATGTTTGATTGAAGAGAGCTTGATGATCATGTGTCTTGGTGAAGATCGCTTTTGGTCAACCCTGTTGGGAGTTCTGTGTCCCTCCTGGTATGTTGTTTCCCAATTCTTTCTCTAGATTGGGGATATTTTCCCTTGTTATTTCATTAAATACATTTATAAACCCAGCTTTTCTTTCTGCACCTTTTGGGACTCTCATAACTCTTATATTTGGCTTTATAATGGTGTCTTTCAATTCTTGAATACGTTTTTTTTTGCCTGATCCAGCTCTGCTTGCAGCTTTTTGTTTGTTTCCCCCGGTGACAGGAATGATCTTCTACTTTTGAGATTCTTTCTTCTGCCTCCTTCATCCTATTCTGGAGACTCTCCACTGTACTTTTAATTTGCTCCACTGTATTCTTCAATTCTGATGTATCAGCGTTCATTTGATTCATTTCCAGTGTGACAGATTCCTTGAATGCCTGCTTTATGTGTTTCTCACTGTTGATAAGAAGCTGTATAACAAGTGTTTTGAATTCTGCATGCCCCATTTTCTTGATGTCTTCCTCAGTGAACTCTGAGGTTGGCAAAGGGTTTTGCTGCTTTGCAGGGGAGTTTTCAGTAATATTCATGGTATCTCTGTCTCTTTTGCTGTTGGTCATTGTACTTCAGGTTAGCAGAGTCTTCAGTTTGGGGCAGGATTCTAAGCTGTGTCACCCACAGGTCTACAGTTCGATTTTACTTATTGCAGTTGGTGCATGGCTCTTTGTTTGCAATCAGTTGTGCCACTCCCTCCAGCGAGTTCCAGGTCTGGGTTCTTATGTTAGACTTCCACCGTGGTCTCCATAACCCCAGCTGCTGGCTCACCAGTCTCCACCTCCTGTGACACCGTGCTGAGGCTCAGCGCCATTGTCTGTACAACCTTTCTCCTACTTGCGGTTGGAGTAGGTTCCAGGATTAGGGAGACAGCAGGTGTCCTATTTAGCTAGGTTGTTGTTGGTGCTGATCTTGCTGGAACCTGTTGGCTGTTAGGTCTGAGGGCCACACGGACCTATTTTGACGCTTACAATGCCAGCATCAGTATTATTTTCCTGTGGGACTGGTGCGATCCACGGACCTCAGTGAGAGCTCGTGAGCTCAGCACATGTGCAGCTCACTGTTGTCTCCTGCAGTTCTAAAGCTTTTTCCACAATGTACAAAATGGCTCCTGATGTGCCACTACTAGAGTTCTTGATCTGCTGGCCATCGGGTCTGAGGGCTACCCAGACCTGTCTTGGGTGGAACCTGTAGGATGCTACATTTTTGCTGTTCACTGAGTCAGAAATGAGTTCACTCCCAGCTCAGTGCATGTGTAGTACTGTCCAATATCCCTTGTCTCCTTAAACAAAATGGCGCCCAGTTCAGCTCTAGTGGACAGACTGGGCTGTGAAATCCACCCTGTTCTTGCACTGCCCGTCTGGGACCTGCCACTCTGTCTGCTCCTGTTCAAATCAAACAGACCAACAGGACGGGTAGTTCTTTGTCACGATTCACCTCCAGAGCTCCTGGTAGATGCCGCTTTCCACATTGTTGCTGGTGGAGTTTTGTCTGCTGGTGGAATTTAGATCATATCTCATTGAATGTCACCGGGGTATCAGTCACTGCAACGCCAAACCATTGTTTTCGCTGCTTTTCTGTGTCTGTCAGTCTCCAGGTGCCCTCTGCTGTTGTTCTGTCCTCTCCTATTTCCTGGAATGTGCCCTCTCTGCTTCACACTAGTTAATATTTCTCAGTCTGTTTAAACATGTTTATCTTAGTCCAACATCTTGATTCTCCTTTGGATTTTATTTTATTTGATAGGGATGGAAGGAAGAAGAGAGAAATGGTGGGGAGAGATACTTTCCATTTGCTGGTTCACTCCCCAAATGGCCACAGTGGCCTGGGCTGGGCCAGGCTGAAGCCAGAAGCCAGGAGATTCCCCTGGGTCTCCCATGTAGGTACAGGTGTCCAAGCACTTGGGTCATTTTCCCCTGCTTTTTCCAGGTCATTAGCAGGGAGCTGGATGTGAAGTGGAGCAGCCGGGACGTGAACCAGTGCCTCTGTGGGACCCCTCTGAACCTCAGTGATGACTACTGAATACTATTTTGGTAATATTTGGGCTCTAACACTGGAAGATACTCTATCTTTGTTCATTGTGTAACAGCAAGAGTTAGACTATGTGAGCTTCCTACTATAGGTTTTCTTTTTTTAAACTTTTTGGGTATTTGGTTATTATAGGGATTTTTTCCTATTGTGTTTGTAAAATATTTAAGAATGTGTAGAAGAACTATTCACCTTTATTTATTTGGATGTGACTGTGTTCTAAAGTGCTTTTAGGTACAAGAGGGTTTTAGAGTTTTGATATATTCCTGACTTGAGCCAAGTAAGTTTACGATGCTATTTGCTTGCTTGTGACTGTCTGCTAAGTTACAAAAGTTTCCTTCTGTTGCTACTTAGTGAATTTTTTTCATATTGAAGAAAGGATGTGGAATTTTGCTGAGTGTTGCTTCTGTGAAGGTGGTCACTTGATTTTTTTCCATTAATCTCTTAATGGAGTGAATCACTGATGAAATGCCAAATACTGATTCTTGGCATAAGTCCTGTTAGGTCTTATGGATAAATTTTAACATCCTTTTTTTTAATTAAATGAATTAAAGATTGATTTATTTTTATTGAAAAGTCAGCTATACAGAGAGGAGGAGAGACAAAGAGGAAGATCTTCTGTCCGTTGATTCACTCCCCAAGTGACCACAACAGTAGAAATTCAGTCGATCCGGAGCCAGGAGCGTCTTCCGGGTCTCCCACACGGGTGCAGGGTCCGAGGCTTTGGGAGCGTCTTCCGGGTCTCCCATGCAGGTGCAGGGTCCCAGGCTTTGGGAGCGTCTTCCGGGTCTCCCACACGGGTGCAGGGTCCCAGGCTTTGGGAGCGCCTTCCGGGTCTCCCACACGGGTGCAGGGTCCCAGGCTTTGGGAGCGTCTTCCGGGTCTCCCATGCAGGTGCAGGGTCCCAGGCTTTGGGCCATCTTCCACTGCTTTCCCAGGCCACAGGCAGGGAGTTGGATGGGAAGCAGGGCTGCCAGGATTAGTACTGGGCCGCATGTGGGATCCTGGCGTGTGCAAGGTGAGGACTTTAGCTGCTAGCCGACTGTGCCAGGCCCTTAACATCCTTTTAATTATAGTAAGCCTCTAGTGCTTTATTGGAACTAGCATAAACATTAGTGATGGGATTAGTGTAGAGTTAAGGTGAGGGCTGCTGTGAAGTTGCTTCCTCTTCTAACTTTTATGTGATCTTGCTGTCATATAAATTATAGCTTATTTCCATAACATTATTTGAGGAACTTTGTTTTTATATCCTCTATTTAAGTTACAGATTTTTCTGACCTGTACTTAGAGAATCAAGTGCTGTTGGTCTAGTGTTTGGTAAATTCCTCTGCTGAAGCCCATTCCTATTTTGTGGACAGATGTTTGTCTGTCATTTCTACCACGATTATCCGTCTTAGCTGCAAATCCTAACTAGTGCATTCCAGGAAGCCTTCAGGTATATGGGCAGTGTATGTTGTCTGTTGTGTCCCAGCCACACCTCAACCCGTTGTGTCTCCATTGTTAGATCTTTCAGGTTTACTCGGTTTTTAAAAAAGATTTGTTTACTTCTCTGCAAGTTAGTTACAGAAAGAAACACACACACACACACAAGAGAAAGAGAGAGAGAGAGTTAGTTTCCATTCACTGGTTCACTCTAAATAGCCACAATGCATGGGGGCAGGCGAGGCTGAAGCCAGGAACCAGAAGCTTCTTCCAGGTCTCCCATGTGGGTGCAGGAGCCCAGACACGTGGGCCACCCTCACTGCCTTCTCAGGTGTGTGACAGGGGGCTGGATCAGAGATGCAGCAGCCGGGATTTGAACCAGCGCCCACAGGGCTGCTGGCGCTCAGGGGCCATGCTGTGTCAACACCACAGTGCTGGGCTGGGTTTCTGCAGCTTCCAGTTTCATTAATATAATTTATACTTTCTTTGCTGTATCACTAATATCTCATTTTAACATATGCTGTTTTTCATTCTTTTGGATCAATACTTATTTTTTAGATTTGTTTATTTGAAAAAGGTACAGAGAGTAGGAGGGAGAGAGAGAGAGCGCGCGCGAGAGAGAGAGCGCGCGAGAGAGAGAGAGACTGAAATTTTCTATCAACTTGCTCAGTCCTCCAGATTGCCCCAGTGGCCAGAGCTGGGCCAGACTGAAGCCAGGGACCAGAAACTTCGCCCAGGCCTGACTTGCAGGTGGTGTGGCCCCACGCACTTGGGCCACCTGCTGCTGTTTTCCTGGTGTGTTAGTGAGGAGCTGGATCAGACATGGGGTAGCCGGGGTATTAACTGGGACCCTATGGGATGCTGCTGTCACAGGGAGCAGCTTTGCCCAGTGCACTACACACCAGCCCACAAGCTGTTCTGGTTTCAGGACTGTACCTCGACAGGCACTGTGCTCATGTCTGTGTCTGTCTTTCACTCAGAAGAATACGCATTTCTGGAAGGTCTTTCCCACAGGTGCATCCTGCATGTGCTCCGGCTTGTGATGGAGGATGTGAAGAGGGCAACTTGTGCTTTAGACTGTAAACCGGAGTTCGGTTAGGACCAGCTGTATACTGTCTCCATGCCATGGTGACCCTCCCCGCGTGGGAGGTTGGCCATGCACCCTGAGAAGGTTGGGCCTGGGCTGAGAGAAGGGAGTGAGGAGGAGCTGTGTGTCTGCACAGGCTAGGGCACATGAGTGAGCGTGGCAAGGAAGGACTCAAGTGTGGGCTTGCAGCCTGCCCTGTGCTGGGTGAGGGAGAGCCAGTGAGAGCAAGTGTGTCCACGTGCCACAGAAGCCCTGCAGACACCCTGCTGCAGGGAGGCTGCCTGGCCCCACTAGGACAGTTCCGGGCTGGGCCTGCCGTACACCCACACAGCGCCCTTGAATGCCAAGGCCTGAGGATGGGTACCACTGCACTCAGAACGTGGGTCTCAGAGTCAGGATGAGCAGTGCAGGCACAGAGAGAGGCTGCTGTCTTTAGGGAGGGATGAAGTGCTCTGCTACCCCAGCTCTGCCCAGTGTCAATCCTGCTGCTTCTCGGAGGGAGCTGCTGGGAAGGTCCTCAGGGCTGCTGGCTCCATGCCTGTCCTGCTCCTGCCTTCCCCCACAGGGCTGCTGGCGGAGGTCACATTGCAGCCTGGCACAGGAACGGGTCGTTCTTCACAATGACTCATCCGTCCCTCTGCTGCCACGTTGCCAGGCTCTCTGGCAGTCTCTGTGGTAACAGTGATGGATTTGAGGAGCTCTTGTGTGGCCCATGCGGCCAGCAATGCAGTGAGGATGAGCTGGCCTCCCTGGGACACAAGGCCCAGGCCGGAGGCCGTCTTTCAATGTGCTTCCCTCTATGCGCCCGGGGCTGCCTGCTGTCTCTGCAGCCCCGGGCCCTGTGACACAGTGGGGCGTGTTTGTGCCCACCCTGCGCCCGGGGCTGCCTGCTATCTGCAGCTCTGGGTCCTGTGACACAGTGGGGCATGTTTGTGCCCACCCTGCGCCCGGGCTGTCTGTTGTCCTGACTCTCAGGAATGGCACACACATCGCAAGGGTTCAGGTTGCTCTTCCAGATGAGTGTTTCTCACTGTCTACTCCATCTTTCTCTGCCACAACGCCTTTGCACCATGGACTGCCGCTAAGGTGACCACTGAGGCCATTTCTGGATGCAAGGGGAAGCAGAAACGGGGCAGCAGATCAGGCCCACAGTGGGCACGAGAGCGCCTTTCTGATCGCCTCACTCTAGAGGCAGGCTGTGCGTGCACCTGCTGCTGTGCACCCATCCCACATCCCTCCAGGGAGGAGGCTGCCTTTTAGCACACTGCATCCTCTGCCTCTTTCTGCAGAGCTCAGGGCAGGCCAGATCCTGCAGGCTGGTGCAGCAGGTGCAGCCCAGAACAGACCGTCCTGTGCCCACAGTTCTGCTTACACACTGCCAAGTGACTCCGGAGGAGGGTGAGGTCAGCTCAGAGCACTCCTGGGGTACCTGCTAGCACCCTTCACCCCCAGAGCACTCCTGGGGTGCCTGCTGACCCCACCCTCCTCCGGAGTCACTTGGCAGTGTGTAAGCACAACTGTAGGCAGAGGACAGTCTGGTTCTGGGCTGGTGGAGTCAGATGGCCACTGGTGTCCGAGATTCGGTTCTGTGTCCACCTGCGCTCCTGAGTTGTGCTTACTGTCCTGTGGCTTGGGCTCGGGTGTTGCTTCTCCAGCCAGGCTGGCCTCTTGGTGCTGCCCAGGCTCCAGGCGCAGGGGTGCGGGGCATGGTTGGACTCTTTAGGCTGCCACAAGAAGTTGGTGTCTCGGGGTGAATGACGTGTGGCCACATGAGGAGGTGGTTCTCAGGGTGACTCCCGTGTTCCTGTCAGAAATCCCTTAGTGGATCCCACAGTTCTCCTGCGTCCTTGTCAGTAAAGAAACTGACACCAAAGACAAGCCAGCACAGGGCAGAGACCACACCACAGCTCCCTTGTCCAGAACCCTCCATCACCCCTTCACCTCACTTCTGTTCAGTTGCAAGTAGATCAGGTTTCAAGCACCTAAGCCTGAATTGCCTTCCAGAAAATCAGAGTATTATATACTTGAGCAGCACTCCTGGGGTGCCTGCTAGCACCCCTCAGCTCAGAGCACTCCTGGGGTGCCTGCTAGCACCCTTCACCCCCAGAGTACTCAGAGCATCATGGAGTTTGCATCGAGATGGGTAGGACGTGGCTGGTCAGAGAGGAAGCCAGGCTGTAAGGGCCAGAGGAGCGTGGGCAGTGGAGGTACTGCTCCCAGGCTCAGCCTAGAGCCTGGGCTTGACAAGAGAGGTTTGTTTTCTGGTTTTTTTTTTTTTTTTTTCCTTAAGGAAAGAATTACTACTTATTTCTAAGTGGGGAGATGGGGAGGGGTGTTCCTCCATCTGCTGGTTCACTCCCTAATTGCCCACAACAGTCAGGGCGTTGAGCCAGCAGCTGGGACCCCCATGCGGGCCTCTGTGTGGGCCTCCATCAGCTGGGGGCTCTGTGTGGGCCTCCGTGCAGGCCTCCATGTGGGCCTCCGTGTGGGCCTCCGTCAGCTGGGGCCTCCGCTGGGCAGCAGAGAGCAGCTGCACGGGCCGTGCTGCCTCGTGGGACTGCAGTGGCCGGGCTCCGCAGCCAGGAACTCTGACTCAGCTGCCGTCTTGACTGCTAAGCTTTCGCCTGCTCCCTGTTGGCGTTTGAACAGGAGCTTTTGAATGTATTCCTGAAAAGGAGCAAGCAGAGATAAAGACTGAAGTCAGAGACCTGGTCAGGGCCACGGTGCTCCTTGGACACTGGGCTTGGGTCAGCAGGGCAGTGTGGAGATGCTGAGTAAACGTGCTCCCTCCTTCATAACATGCCCTGTCGGCTGACAGGGCCCACCTGTCACCTGTCGGCTGGCAGAGCCCCTCCCCATGGGCTGGCAGAGCCCCTCCCCGTCGGCTGGCAGAGCCCCTCCCCATGGGCTGGCAGAGCCCCTCCCCGTCGGCTGGCAGAGCCCCTCCCCGTCGGCTGGCAGAGCTATGTTCCAGGATTTTCAGAGGACTCAGGAGCCTCTCCCAGCATTCTGTTCTTCCCATCTGAGACTCATTGTGGTCAGGTGTCTGAGTTGTTGGTTAATCTGGAATGTTCTCCAGGCTTCCTGTCCTGTGAGTTCTGAAGAATACAGTCTTCCTCCTTTGGGGGTTGTCCAGTACCTGTCCCCGGGAAGCATTTGCACTGGTCACCTGTCCCTCCAACTGACCGCAGGATCTGGAGTTCCACGTACGCTTGAGCAGCTGTGCGCTTCCTACCCCGCCGTTGACTCTTGGGCCTGGCATCTAGCAGGCCATCTGTGGGATACCCCTGGGACCAGGCCAGGATGGCCGAACAGGACGACTTCCCCTGCAGGTACCTCATGGATGGACAGTCTTGTGCTGGTTCCCTGAGTTTTGTCCAGCTGCAGTGCCCTGTCCACTCCAACCCGTGGGCTTGGCTGTGTGCGTGAACAGAGGCCGTCTGGTCCTCCTTCCCTAGTGCTTACCTAGCAGTTGCTCCATGGGTCCCTGTGTTTTAACCCATCACTGTTCTAAGTGATTGTGGTGCTCAGATGTCAGACTGGACCAGCGGCGGCTGTCTGCTGACTCCAGGGCAGGGGGCATGGCTGTCTGCTCCCTCCTTCCTCCCTGCGGGCAGTTTCCCTCGGCAGCCCTGCAGGCCACTGCTTCTTGGAGGAGGCCTGGTGCGTTGTGGCTAGGATCTGGGTTCCAGGGTGCCTATTGCAGGAGGGATGTCCTTGCCTCATTAGGACTTATTCCATGTTCAGAATGGAAAGACACATGCGTGTGCATCTGCACACAGGTGAGCACGATGAACACACTGTAGGTGTGTGCACTCACCTGTAAACACTCAGCACAAAGCGGCCCTGCAGCCCGCACTCTCGTCCCACTGCAGACGTCCGAGAGCCACCTGTGCCCATCTCAGCCTGCTCAGGGCTGTGTACGTGGAGACCCTGTGTGGGAGGCAGCAGTGGGCCCTGCCGCGAAGAGGGGTGCTGCACACACACCGTGAGCCACAGGAGGCCATGTGGTGCTTCCTGGTCGATTGTCCTTCCTGTTTGGGTGTTACTGTTGGTCAGAATTGCAGATAAATGCGTCTTTTCTGTTTTTCACCTATTTTGCATGAAGTATGTGTAACATGTTCTTTTCCTTTAATTTTTACTGTACATTAGTTAGTGTAAATGTGCTGTTTCATTGCTTTTTGAGTGTGTGGCATGGTCACCTAAATGTGGTCCTGGCGCCCTGGAGCCATCTACAGCTGCCCTTCTGTCCTGGTGTTTCCGTCTGACCCCGTCTCCTGACCCCGCCCAGGCCACGGTGACCTCCCTGCTTCCCTGCTGTGCTCAGGAGCACTGCTGCTTGCTTGGACTGTACCCTGCTGGGATGCCACTTGGCAATTACAAGCTGTGCTGTGAGGAATTCTCTTGTATCTGTGGGCCAGGGAAAGCACACGAGCGGTGGTCCCAGGGCTGCCGTCGCGTACCCCAGCTGTCCTGGGAGTCTGTCCTTAATCCTTAAGCCGCGGGGCTGCGCGGAGTGGTTGTCCAGTGCACTCCCACCCTGTGGAGAAGTGGAGCATCTCCAGTGCTTAGCCCACCTCGTGTCTCTGGTAATGTCTGCTACGGATTTTCCGTAAGGGTCTTGGTGGGGTTTTTTTCTCCTCAATTTAAATAAAGTATAACTCACTTACTTATTGGTACTTTTTCTTGTGATGTATGTTGTAAATATGTTCTTCTGTGCATTCTTTTATATTTTCTCGCATTATTTTTGTTATAGTGAACATTTTTAGTTTTCTTTTACTGTGTCTGCATCTTGTTTTCATAATTAGGAAAGCTTTTACTATTCCAATATTAGAGAAGAAATCTTGTTTTATTCTAATTCTTATGTGATTTATTTTTGCTACTTTAATAAGTGTTTCAATATGTTGACTTTTTCATATGGAGTGTTTATTTTCTATTTCATCAATTTTTTATTTCCTTCCTTTTGCGTTTTGGGTTCACTTACTGTCCATCTTGAGATTTGTGCTGGATGTCTGTCTGTTGATGTTCTGCCTGGAAAAGCGTCCCTGCGCAGTGGTGCAATTCATCCACAGTAGCCTGTTGTGGTGCCCAGACTGGAACATTTGGTGCTTCTGTTATCCTGAAGCTTCAAGTGTTACCTTGTTTTTACTGTGATCTCTCTTTACTCCCAATTTATTTAGAAATGTGTCTTAATTAAAAATGCAGCTTATGTAAATAAGTGCATTTATATACAAATATTTAGTAAGACGCTAGTTCTTAGAATCAGCGAGTTTTAGACGAGGGGCTTCCGAGTTGTGTGTGTTGGGGAGCACGGTGCTGTGCGTGCTGTGCCCACGGCGATGGCGTGAGGCTTGCACCACCCCGTCCGCGGGAATGTGTATCTCTGCGTTTCCGTATTTCTGGGTTTCTTTCTGCTGTGTATGAAGTGTTGAGACTTTATTTTTAGGTGCACGTGATTTTAGAATCAATGCAGTATATTACTAGTGAATTGGGCCTTTTCATCTTGGCGTGGCGTAGGCTGCTCTGGGTGTGCCTCTGCCTGCGTCTGGCCTGGTTGTTAGGAGCCACTTCCAGCAGCTGCTCTTCCTCCTCCCCCTCCTTCCCGTGTGTCTTTGAGTGTTTTTGATACATCTTTTAAATGATACCTTGCAGAATTTTGATTTATCCTTCCTGACTTTAGGTCTTTATGTTGGCTTTCATTTATTTGAATTGTAGCTTGAATTCTTTCTTATTTTGAGCTTCCTGTTTAGCTCAGCATTCTAATGTCTATCTCCTGTTTTCTTCAGGTCTTGTGATTCCTGGGGTTTTCTTTCACGGTGTGACTTTGTCTCACAGATGCAGGACTTCATTGTGTCTGGAGTGAGTCACAAAGTTTCACCCTCGTTTCAGAGAACACAGCGGTCCTTGTCTCTGCTTCCTCTGCAGACCCAGCACTGTGGGCACCTGTTAGTGTTTCCAAGTCTTTGTCCAACCCAGCACTGTGAGCCTCCCAGGGCCTGCACCTGTTAGTATGTGTCCAGCACCCTGCGGCCTTATTGGCCTGCTGGAACCTCCCAGGTGCCTCCAACACCGTGTGGTCTTACAGGACCTGGACGCTCCTGGGCTGAGCCTGTGGCATGTTCTCAGCACCCTGCGGCCTCACGGAGCCTCTGGGCCTACGTGACCAACACCCCGCAGCCTTGCTCCTTGCTCCTCACTTCTGCTGGGCCTCAGCTGCTCTCACTTAGAAATGGTTGTGATGAGAGTGTTGGTAGAAAAGTACTTTCCACTAAAACGTCCTCCTTTTTGCTGTTTTATTTTTCGCATTCTAAATGCACCTTATTTAGGTTATACTGATGTGTTTTACCCAACATTGCTTTTCAAAATCAAATTTCAGTGGGAAAGAGTTGGTGTGTGACATGCTCCTCAGAACTGGCGTGTTTGTGGGTTCAGGGTTAGTGGCATGCCCTTGCCAAGTGCAAACATGGTGCTGCTGCACGGGCAGGAAATGTCATGGGAACCTTTCAAGGACTCAGGAAAGCTAATGCTGAAACACTACGAGATCTGGAAGGGTGTCCTGGAGATCGGATGTGTTTTTGCCGGTGCCGTCGTGCCCGGCGCTGCTCTGTGGCTGTTCAGGTCAGGTCTACTGATCTGCAAGGTCTGCCAGTGCTTCTCTTCGTTTTCACTAGAAGTTATCTCAGCTCCTAGACAGATATTTCCTCCTGAAGCAGCTGGGAATTCTTCAGGAGGTTTGCAGAACTTCCACATCACTTTGCACCCCACAGTGTCCCCAGGCTTCTGGGGCTGTGAAATGGTCAATAGCTTGTCAAGTTTCCAGATGTTACCTTTCTTACCTTTTCATGAAATGGTGGTTCCGTGTAGTTTTCATTGGCCTTTTCCTGGTGGAAAGTGCTGGTTCCCTCACTCTGCTGTGCTGTTCCCGTGTCACCGGGCCGGGAGGGTTGCTTGGGTGCTGTGGAAGATGGACGTCAGGAAAGCAAGAATGGTCAAGCTCAGGGCAATCAGCTCTGCTTTGTGCCCCCTGTGTCCCACACAAGGACGCCTTCCCAGGCGCCACAGGAATTCGCTCCTGTGTCTCCTTCTACAAACGAGGTGGTGGTAGGGTTATGCTTGTGTTTCTACCCCACCCTGACCCTGACCCGCCTTGAGTTAATGTTTCTCTCAACACGGCACGAGCTAAGGCTGAAGCTCGCCTTCCTTTTCTGTCTGCATTTCTTTTTTTTTTTTTTTACATTTTATTATTATTATTATTACTATCATTTCTTTTAAAGATTTTATTATTATTGGAAAGCCGGATATGCAGAGAGGAGGAGAGACAGAGAGGAAGATCTTCCATCCGATGATTCACTCCCCAAGTGAGCCGCAACGGGCAGGTACGCGCCAATCTGATGCCGGGACCAGGAACCTCTTCCAGGTCTCCCACGCGCGTGCAGGGTCCCAAAGCTTTGGGCCGTCCTCTCCTGCTTTCCCAGGCCACAAGCAGGGAGCTGGATGGGAAGTGGAGCTGCCGGGATTAGAACCAGCGGCCATATGGGATCCCGGGGCTTTCAAGGCGAGGACTTTAGCCACTAGGCCACGCCGCCGGGCCCTATTACTATCATTTTATGACACAGTTCCATAGGCTCTTGGTATTTCCCTTATCCCAGCCCCAATTCCCCCCACCCCACCTAGTTCCTCTATATCATTACTAAAGTATAGTTCTTCATACACAGCCGTATGTCCATCATTGCGGGCATGGACAATGGCAGAGTCCAGCATCCTATTGTTAAGATATATTCAACAACTTCATTGGGAGTCCATATTTGATCTGGAAGTAGAAATGCATACTACATTGTAACCTCACATCTGGATATGTTAGTCTCCATTTCACAGCTACTATACATCCCCTTAAATAAAAAGCCACAAAACAAAATCAACATCAGGAAGAAAAAAGAAATTAACAACACCATGAAGTTTCAGGGTTAATATATAGGGGTGGTACTTTGGTCCTGTCATTTTAGGAATGGGTTGTTCATTGGTTTAGTCTTCTGTTGTCATTTTACTGGGATGTTCTTCCCGTTTGCCTTTGGTTTTGGTAGGTGCTATTCCTCTTCTCTGTCAAGAGAACATCTTGAAGTATCATTTGTAGGGCAGGCTTGGAAGAGGCAAATTCTTGTAACTTTTCTTTACTGTGGAAGAATTTTATTTCCTTTTCAAAGACAAAAGAAAGCTTTGCTGGATATGTTATCCTAGGCCGACAATTTTTTTCTCTTAGAATCTGGAATATGTCACTCCATTCTCTTCTTGCCTGTAGAGTTTCCTGTGAGAGATCTCCTGTGAGCTTAATTGGCATTCCTTTATATGTCAATTGGCTTTTTTCACGTGCACATTTAAGGATCTTTTCCTTATGTTCAATTGAAGAGAGCTTGATTATCATGTGTCTTGGTGAAGATCACTTTTGGTCAGGCCTGTTGGGAGTTTTGTGCCCCCCCTGGATGTTGTTTCCCAATCTTCCTCTAGATTAGGGAAATTTTCCTTTATTATTTCATTAAATATATTTGTAAACCCAGCTTCTCTTTCTGCACCTTCTGGGACTCTCATAACTCTTTTTTTTATTGGTTACATTGCATTATGTGACAGTTTTATAGGCACTGGGATTCTCCCCACCCCTCCCCAAACCCTCCCCCCATGGTGGGTTCCTCCACCTTGTTGCATTATCACAGTTCAAATTCAGTTGAGATTCTTTCATTGCAAGCATTTACCAAGCATAAAGTCCAGCATCTTATTGTCCAGATAAATTCAACGGCTTCTTGGAGAGACCATCTCTGGTCTGAAGGTAGCACCGGCAGAGTATCATCTTGATCAATTAAAAGCTCCAACATAACATCAGTAACAATTTATAACGTTATGGAATTAATTGACATAGTATTGAGTACCAATATGTTAAAAAAAAAAAAAGAATGCAAATTCTGAACCACATCCTGTGACTTTTTCATTAACATTGGTTATTGGTTTATATACAACTGGATTCTATACACCTTGAAATGGCTGTAGATTACCATTCAGCTGTCTCGTGTCTATTTTCATTTTAGTATTTAGCAGTTTATAGCGTCGAAGCGTGATTTTGCTGAACCTGGCTGTTTTTTGGGTAGTCTATGACTCTAACAAGACATGTGTCAGCAGTTTAGGTGAACAGTTATAGGAGGGGTGTGCAGAGAAATCTTCAATACCCCAGTGCTTTGTGTCCCACCTAGTGAGGTATAAGTGCGTCCGCACTGACCGTTTCCTGTCTGATTCTAAGCTTTCCTTGTTGTTCTCTGTCTATCTATTCTAGATTTTTTTGTTTGTTTGTTTGGTTGGTTGGTTGGCTGGTTGGTTTGAGGGGTTTCTGGAGCGAAACCTGATGGTCATTGCGAGAGAGGGTGAGGACCCAAAGTCGGAACCAGGCCAGGACCAGAGAAAGCTCCTCTCCCTAGTCCCGAAGGATGTTTGCTGTTCTTCTGTTTCTGCGGACAGCTCAGGGCTCCTGGTTGTCGTTCCGATGACCTTGGATGCTGCAAGGACTCCCATAACTCTTGTATTTGGCCTCTTAATAGTGTCTTTCAATTCTTGAATACTTTTTTTTGGCCTGATCCAGCTCTGCTTCCAGCTTTTTGTTTGCTTCCCCCTGATGACAGGAAATACCTTCCATTTGTGAGATTCTTTCTTCTGCTTGCTTCATTCTATTTTGGAGACTCTCCACTGTACTTTTAATTTGCTCTACTGTGTTCTTAATTTCTGATATATCAGCCTGGATTTGCTTTATTGCTTCCTTAAATTCTTTGAACTCTTGTATGTGCTTCTCACTGTTGATCAGAAGCTTTATATTGAGTTTTCTGAATTCTGTGTCCCCCATTTTCTCGATGTCTTCCTCAGTTAACTCTGTGATTGGCATAGGGTTTTGCTCCTTTGCAGGGGAGTTTTTAGTAATATTCACTGTGCCTTTTTCTCTTGTTTTGTTCTTGGTCATTGTACTTCTGGTTAGCAGAGTCTTCTCCTCGGGGCAGGTTTCTCCAGGTCTGGGTTCTTATGTTAGATTTCCACCGTGGTCTCCATAGCCCCAGCTGCTGGCTCACCAGTCTTCAGCTCCTGTGATACCGTGCTGAGGCTGCACCTGTTACCAGAAATGCCCGGTGGGTTCTTTCCTCAGCTTAGTATAGAAATAAAAAGCCGGGAATCTGTTGCAGACAGAAAAGTTTATTTGTGAAGGAACCAGGTGAGCAGGGAAGGGAGAGGAAGGGGAAAGCACCTCCCAAGAGCGGGAGGTGGGGTGCCTCTCGAAAGAGGAGGGAGAGAGACACCAAAGGTTTGAGGAAGGATCTTGGGATTTTAAGCCTTCCTTGACCCCTCCTTGTTGGGCGGGGAACCTACAGGTAAGATGTTCCCCATTGGTGGTCTCTTAATTAATTAGAAAATGGGTGGGCAATGCTAGTACCACCCACCTGAAGGTGTGGCCAAGACCTCAGCCGGCCTGGATGGGCTCAGCTCCATTGTCTGTACAACCTTTCTCCCACTTCCAATTGGAGCAGGTCCCAGGATTAGGGAGACACCAGGTGTCCTATTTAGCTAGGTTGTTGGTGGCGCTGATCTTGCTGGAACCTGTTGGACATTAGGTCTGGGTGCCACACGGACCTGTTTTGACCTGTACGGTGCCACAGTCAGTATTATTTTCCTGTGGGACCAGTGTGATCCACGGAACTCAGTGAGTTCTTGCAAGCTCAGCACATGCACAGTTCACTGTTGTCCCCTGCAGTCCTAAAGCTATTGCCACAGTGTACAAAATGGCACCTGCCGTACCACCACTACAGTTCTTGATCTGCTGGCCATTGTCTCTGAGGGCTACCCAGACCTGTCCTGGGTGGAACCTGTAGAATGCCACATTGCTGCTGTTCACTGAGTCAGAAAGGAGTTCACTCCCAGCTCAGTATATGCTCAGTCCTTTCCCTTGCCTTTGCCTCCTTATGCAAAATGGTGCCCAATTCAGCTCTAGGGGGCTGACCAGGCTGTGAAATCCACCCTGTTCTTGCACTGCTCGTCTGGGATCTGCTGCTCTGTCTCTGCTCCTGGTCAAATCAAACAGACCAGCAGGACGGACAGGTCTTTGTCTGGGTTCACCTCCCAAGCTCCCAGTGAAAGTCCCTTCCCGCCTGGTTGCTGGTGGAGTTCCGGCTGCTGGTGGAGTTCAGATCACTGTTAGCTGAATGCTGCTGGGGTATCAGTCACTGCAACACCACCCCGTTGTGCCCGCTGCTTTCCTGTGTCTGTCAGTTTCCAGGTACCCCTCTGCTGTTGTTCTGTCTTCTCCTGTTTCCTGGAATGTGTCCTCTCTGCTTCATCCTGATTAAATGTTTCTCCTTCCGTTTAAACATGTCCTTACCCTGTTCTGCCATCTTGATTCTTATGTCTGCATTTGATCATTGTCAGAGACTAGAATTTCTTCCCCTTGTACCGGTCAGCACTGTGTTTGGCTGTTTCTTCACTCTGCTCTCCCTAGGCTCCATATTCCTTTATCCCCATTAGTGCCACAAATGATTTGCCTATTGTAGCTTGATAGTTCCTCTTGAAGCCAGGGTTTGCTGAGTCCTCCATTGTTGGCCTTATTTTTTCAGGTTTTTTTCCTATGCCATATCCCTAGCTTTTCCTCATAAATGTTCAAATTGCCTGTCATTTTTTTTTTTTTTACAAAAAATGACTGAGAATTTTCTGGTGAGTGTATTGGACAAATACATCAGTAACATGAAGAGAATCATCAGCCTTTTTGGTTTTATTTAATTTTATTTTTAATGAGCTGTAATCAGTACCACTTTAAAGTGTAAAATGCAGTATTTTCAGCATATCCACTAGCTTGTGCAGCCATCCCCACTGCCCGATTCCAGAACACATTGATTGCTTCTCCAAGAATCTACTCCTGGTACCAGTTGCCTCCACAACCATTCACCCACATTTAGTCTCTGTGGGTCTGCTGCCTCTGAATGTTTCATATTAATAGCACAGTGCAGCATATGTTGTTTTGTTTCTGGCTCATTTCAGCATAATGTTTTCGAAGCTCATTTGTGTTCTAACATGTATCATAACGTCATTGCTTTTTACGGCAGAATATTCTAGACTGTATGGATGTCTGTTTGAGTTGTTACCACTTTTGGCTATTTTGATTAATGCTTTTGTGAGAAGTTCTGTACCTTTTATGTAAATATAGATTTTAGTTGGTCTTAGGTTACACGTAGCAGCGGAATTGCACTCTCCTATTGTGACTGTACATTTAACTGCGTCCTGTGACAATGTGTGTCTCAGTGTTGCTGACACTTAACTCTTTTCCTATCAAAGCCAGCCTCATATGTAGGAAGTAATATCTTGTTGTATTATTGGCTCATGATTTTAATAAGCAGTGATGGTTAATAAGCAGAGGTGTTAATGTACTTGTTGGTGATTTATAAACCTTCTTTGGTGAAATGTCTGTTTAGATTCCTCATTTCTGGTTTCACTGAGCTACTTTTTGTTGTTGAGTTAGCAGGGTTCGTCGTATATTCTGGATACTAATCCTTACTGTAAATAAGGTTGATGTAAGTGGTGGTTATCTTTTCACGTTCTTGGTAAAGATTTTATTTTTTTATTGTAAAGTCAGATAAGCAGAGGAGAAGAGACAGAGAGGAAGAGCTTCTGTCTGATGTGGCTGCAATGGCTGGAGCTGAGCCAGTCAGAAGCCAGGAGCCAGGAGCCGCTTCCAGGTCTCCCACACAGGTGCAGGGTCCCAAGGCTTTGGGCCGTGCTCAACTGCTTTCCCAGGCCACAAGCAGGAAGCTGGATGGGAAGTGGAGCTGCCGGGATTGAATACAAACCAGCTCCTATATGGGATCCTAGCACATGCAAAGCGAGGGCTTCAGCCATTAGGCTGCCATGCTGGGCCCAATAATGCCTTTGAACACAAAAAAAGTTTACATTTTTTAGAGATGACTGCTAATTCTTGTAAAATTTTCTTATTTGAAAGTCAGAACAATGGAGCAATAGAGGGAGGGAAGGTGAGAGAGGACGCTGTTCCATCCGCTGGGTCACTCCCCAAATGTCCCCAGGAGCCGGGGCTGGGCTCCACAGGAGTGCAGGAGTAGCAGCAGCTTCTGTAAGTAGGAGTGTTTTTATTGGCGTTAGATGTGTGAGTTCACTGAATGCAAGTTCACTTGGGGAGCGGTTGCCTTTAGCGTTCACTGTCACCGTGTTGAATCTGTTTATGTTTTCTTTTCATCCTTGGATTTTCTTTCTTTATTTCTTCATTTACATTTTTATTTCTTACTGTGAAGAGCAGATTTCATGTATTTTGTTGATAGAATTCTAAGAATACAGTGACTCTGCTTTTCTTTTAGTTATTGTATTATTATTATTAGTAGTAATATTTTGGTGATAAGATACTTTCAATTTACCTTTGGCTTATTCCTCCAGTACATAAAGAGTGTTACAAGTACAAAATATAAAGACAACTGTACCACGGGGACATAAACAAGGACTATACACAATAGTGAAACCATAGGCTGTCAGTTCTTCTGTGCGTTTAATCTACATATCGGCAAATCAGAGAAAGTGAAATTTCCCTTCATAAACTTTGCTGTTTTCTTTTTTCCTTTCCTCTCCTCTCTTTTCCTCTCCCATCTTCCCTCCCTCTCTCCTTCCCTCCCTCCCTTCCTTTTCTTCCGTTCTCTTTCTTTTAGATATATTGTTTTTATTGGAGGGGCGGATTTTACGAAGCAGAGAGACAGACCGGTCTTGCATCTGCTGGCTCACTCCCCAAGTGATTGCAACAGCCGGAGCTGAGCCGATCCAAAGCCAGGAGCCAGGAGCTTCTTCCAGGTCTCCCAGGCAAGTGTAGAGTCCCAAGCCATTGGGCCGCCCTCCATTACTTTCCTGGGCTGCAAGCAGGGAGCTGGATAGGAAGCAGAACAGCCAGGACATGAACAGGCACCCATATGGGATCCCAGCACTTGATGGAGCATTGGTCAACTGAATCATTATACTGGGCCCACTTTGCCCAGTTCTTAACTGGGTTATTTTATTCTTGTTGAGTTTTTTCCTTTTTAAAAAAATGTTTAGAGCTTATTACAAAGGTGAGGAGATTATAGACCCATGTGGGCCACAGATTGGTATGGAGCTGGGGGAAGGAACAGGTGGGTGAAAGGTGCGTTCCTGTGGTGGGGGTGCAGCACCCCTTGCTATCAGACTGTGTAGAAATGTGTCTGAATGCACCCCTGGCACCCCTGGTGGAGGAAGGGGTGTCCTGGGGGTGTTATCCGAGGGGCAGGCAGGTGAGGTTTCCTTAAAATGGGAAAGGTGTGACCTCCAGCTTGTGGCCCGGAGCTGGCTACCTGGCTGTCCTGACTCTGGTCCTCACCCAGTGGGCCTCCTTGCTGGCCAGCGACTTCCCCTTCAGTGGCCACGGCTGTGTCCCTGCATCACCGTGATTGCTCAAGAGGTGAAATTCATCTGTCCTCACACAGGTTCTTCTTTGTTCTTGCTGTGTAAGTGCTAAGGCCTGTTGGGGGTCCACACTGGATCAGAGTGTCCACAGACTTGGCTGTTTGCTGCAGAATTGGCCAAAAGTGTACTTGAACCTGTCTGTCTTCACCCTTTGATGAGGCACTTGAGGTCTTGCGTTGAATTAGAGGAGCGGGCCATCTTGAAATTGTCCATCTAGGTATGCTCTTCATCCTTGATGGGAGTCGGCAATGGAGGTGACCCAGTCTTATGGCAGGTGATCCGCTGTCGGACCACATGCCTATGTTTCCTGAATCTGGGGAGCCTATAGGTCTGAGGCACTCAGGAGACTCAGGGACGCCCCTCCTGGCCAGACCACCCTACCCAGCCCGACCCCAGCTTTGACTCTCACACACAGCGGCCGATGCAGTGGCTTGGTCCAGACAGCCCTTAGCTTTCTCTCTTACATGCACTGGCAAGTGGGAAGGCCTGGTCTGGTCTATGTCCAGCTCTGACTTTTGTGTCTAGTGACTGGTACATTGGCCTGATCTGGGGGAGCATCACAGGGCTCCAAGAGCTATGTTGCTATGTCACTAGGCGGCCTCAGCAGAGGGCCCTGAGCCTCAGGTGGCCTGGGGGAGCAGCCTCAGGGCTCCGAGAGCTGTGACATCACGGTGCACCACGCTGTATTGTTCATAATAAAGGAACATACTCTAAAGTAATGATAAAAAGTACAGTAAGTTCACCCACCAGTAGTGCAGTCATTCGGTGTTGATCAAGCAGCACGGGCTGCATGTGAGCGTGTGCACTGCCCTTAGGCCGTGCAGTCCCCAGCAGCATCACTAGCTGATGAGAGTGTGTCCGCTCGTTGTCATCTCGTGGGACTGAGGCCTCCGTGAGATGTCAGCCTGCAGCACCGTTGGAGCTGTGTAACAAAGTAACCCAAAGCAGCAAGGACTTAGGATCTCAGATGTTAAAGAGGCTCAGGGTGCGATTCTGTGAGATCACTTGCGACTTAGCAGGTATCGGCCAGGGCTGTCCTCTACTGCCTGACTCGCAGGAGAGGGTCCCTGTTCAGGGAGCTCCTCACAAGGGCGGTGGGCAGCAGGCTGGGCAGTCCGCTCTTGGCTGCAGGGGCTGTGTGAGTCTGTGTGTGTGGTTCACTTCTCCTGCAGTGAGGGAGTCTGGAGCCATCAGTACTTCTCCTGTTCCCAGGCGACACACAGCGTGCCCCTACCCACACACACAGTGTTGTCCAGATGTCCACCCTGAAGGGAGGAGGGTTTTGCTGTTCCCGGATGTTACACACACACACACACACACACACACACACACACACACACTGTTCTGTCCAAATGTCCACTCTGAAGGGAGGAGGGCTCTCCTGTTCCCAGACGTCTGTCTGTTTGTCTCTCTCTCTCTCTCTCTCTCTCACACACACACACATACACTGTGCTGTCCAGACGTCCACCCTGAAGGGAGGGAGGGGGATTGTTCCCTGCCTTTCTAAGCGAGAAGGAACAGAGAGCGTGTGGTGTTTGAAGCTGCCTCACACTCAGTGAGGACTTGCTTGGGTTCTCCTGTTTGCTGGAGGAAGGGCCCCTGTGGGCATATGCCTCACGTTTGCCTTGTAGGGAAACCAGCTGCAGACCTTCCCCGGTCCTTCCTTGACTGCTGTCACCAACATGGGAGGTTAAAACAGCTTGCTTGGCTGAGTGAGCTGGGTCCACATGTCATAGGAGTCTCCAGGCAGGTGTCTAGGGCGCCTGGTGCTGTGGGGCTCTGTGGCTGCCCACAGGAGTCTCCAGGGCAGGTGTCTGTGGTGCTGTGGGGCTCTGTGGCTGCCCACAGGAGTCTCCAAGGCAGGTGTCTGTGGTGCTGTGGGGCTCTGTGGCTGCCCACAGGAGACTCCAGGGCAGGTGTCTATGGTGCTGTGGGGCTCTGTGGCTGCCCACAGGAGTCTCCAGGGCAGGTGTCTATGGTGCTGTGGGGCTCTGGCTGCCCGCAGGAGTCTCCAGGCAGGTGTCTAGGGTGCCTGGTGCTGTGGGGCTCTGTGGCTGCCCGCAGGAGACTCCAGGGCAGGTGTCTATGGTGCTGTGGGGCTCTGTGGCTGCCCACAGGAAACTCCAGGGCAGGTGTCTATGGTGCTGTGGGGCTCTGTGGCTGCCCACAGGAGTCTCCAGGGCAGGTGTCTATGGTGCTGTGGGGCTCTGTGGCTGCCCGCAGGAGTCTCCAGGGCAGGTGTCTATGGTGCTGTGGGGCTCTGTGGCTGCCCGCAGGAGACTCCAGGGCAGGTGTCTATGGTGCTGTGGGGCTCTGTGGCTGCCCGCAGGAGTCTCCAGGGCAGGTGTCTAGGACGCCTGGTGCTGTGGGGCTCTGTGGCTGCCCACAGGAGACTCCAGGGCAGGTGTCTATGGTGCTGTGGGGCTCTGTGGCTGCCCGCAGGAGACTCCAGGGCAGGTGTCTATGGTGCTGTGGGGCTCTGTGGCTGCCCACAGGAGTCTCCAGGGCAGGTGTCTAGGGCGCCTGGTGCTGTGGGGCTCTGGCTGCCCACAGGAGTGCAGGACATTCTCGTTTCTCATTCAGGTGCTGTGTTAGCTTGTCATTTGTGCAGCATCTGTTCAGCTCTCCCTGTGCTCTGACCCTCACGGGGCCTCCCAGGAGGTGCTGCAGGACAAGGTCCCACACCGCTCCCCTCCCTGTGGAGCAGAGAGGCAGTGGAGGCAGCTGGTGGAGCACGTCGGCTGTGCACGTCCCTGGAGGCCTGTCAGCAGGGGCTTCTTGCTGCTGCCCGTCTCTGTGGCTCTCCTGTCCTTTCTCCCCTGGACTCACTCTGCGTAGAGGAAGGGCCGTTCGAAAGACAAACGGAAAGGGGGAGAATTAACTGAGCAGAACTTGTTTTGTTAAATGCCTGGAGGAGAAGTAGCGGCCAGCGGCCCTCTCTGCTGAGCAGACTGGCTGAGCCTTGGCTGAGGTCATCCTGGCCTTCTGGAGGAGTGGGCGCCCCCCCACGGCCCTCACAACCTCTGCAAGTTCTGCTGAGACCTGCGGCCGGTGGCCAGCACTGCACACAGGCAGCCCTGTCAGACGGCTGCCTTCTTCTTGCCCTTCCAAGGGCTCCTGCAGACACGCACCTCCTCCTTGGTGTCTGGCCCTGAGCCCCAGTTCACTGTGGTCTGGCCTGTCCTGTTCAGGATTTGCTAACAGTTTAGTTTGTAATGATATGAAGCATTTACCACAGAGATGGCTTCTGCCCTGGGGTGTGACTGGCCCCTGAGCCTCCTGGCCTCGTCTCTCCCTGAGGTGCTGCTTTGGTCGGCAACATCACCATGGTGTGGAGGGTGCTGGCTCTAACCTTCCCGGATGAACCACCCCACAGAACCCAGCTGCGGGGCGGGGGGGTCTCCCAGAAGGGGTGGGAATGCGCTGGGGGCTGCAGAGTCAGCCAGCTCAAGGCTGTTTTCATGCTTTTAATTTCAACAAAGACATAGAATGTAGAAAATAGCTTTAAAATGTTAGTTTTCCAATTGCCACATTCTGGCAAGGGAGAGAGTGGCGTCATCGCTCAGTGCCTGGTAATTATAAGTGTGGAAACAGCTGTGCTTGCCAGGAGCCAAGCTGGGCAGTGCCAGCGCTGCTTTGCTTCTGCAGGAGGAGGTGTCACAGATTGGCCCCGAGGGGCCTGGAGCTGGAAAGGAAGGGTCAGTGGTTAAGGCCCAGCCCGGGCCTTGGGACCTGGAGTCGGCTGATCACATGTGCAGCCCAGAGGGAGACAGGTGTGTGTGATGATGTGGTTCTGTGCTAGGTGTGCAAAAGTGTGCTGGAGTAGGAGCAGGTGGGCAGCTGGGTGGGGCTGCGGTGAGAGGCAGGCCTGGGCCTGGGCCAAGGAGTTGGGGAGCCGTTCCTGCAGATCGGCCTCCGGAGGACCCAGACTTACTGCAAGTGGTCCCTCATCCTGGCAGCTCATGTGGAAGCTCTGAGCAGTTCTGCACCCACACCCTGACTCGTGCAGGGGAGGACCCTGGTGACCTTGCCTTCCAGCCCTGCCCCTGAGAGCTTAACCAGTTTGTGGGTAGACCCTGGTGGCCTTGCCTCCCAGCCCTGCCCCTGAGAGCTGAGCCAGTATGTGGGTAGACCCTGGTGACCTTGACTTCCAGCCCTGCCCCTGGGAACTGAGCCAGTATGTGGGTAGACCCTGGTGACCTTGCCTCCCAGCCCTGCCCCTGAGAGCTGAGCCAGTATGTGGGTAGAAGTGGCTGTTCAAAGCAATGTTCTCAGGACATCCTTGGATAAGGTGGAAACATGTCCAGACAGTTCAGAGAAGGGGCAACCAATGGAGCATGGCAAGTAGGCTGACACGATTAGATTATCACAGACCCTCCTGGCTGCTGTGTGGAGAGCAGACCGGATACAGGTTGGAGTGGATGAGAAGGGGACATGCAGGAGGCACTTCACGTGCCCTGCCAGAGTGTTAGAGGGCTGGAGGGGTCCGTGCCCTGCCAGGGTGTTAGAGGGCTGGAGGGGTCCGTGCCCTGCCAGGGTGTTAGAGGGCTGGAGGGGTCCATGCCCTGCCAGGGTGTTAGAGGGCTGGAGGGGTCCGTGCCCAATAGGGGAAGAAGATAATGTGTAGCACAGAGCCAGTAATGACCTGGTCTCCAGACCTGAAAGTAAAGGAAACAAAACAAAAAGGATCAGAAAAACGGTGTCTGGCCTGCTAGAGAAAAGGCAAAAGACACTTAAGTGAGAGGGTAGTAAGCTGGCTAAATGTGTGTTAGTTATCTAACACAGTTAAAGTTCTAGTTCTTACGTCATTACGTGCAGCCAATTCCCGCAGCCTGGTTCTGTTACCGTGAGCCAAAAACACCAGATGCAGTGAGGTACTTCAGGAGGTTTATCGCAGCGGGGCAGGAATGGGACGGGGTGGTGGGAGAACAGCGAGGAGAGATGAGGCACGTGGGGGTGCTTATGTTCAGGTGAGCCTCAAGGTGTGGGGGCGGGCATTGGAGGGGCTGAGGGCAGGCCCCAGGGACTGGTGCCTGAAACTGTCACAGGTGATTGCCTAAAGGTGCTTGGTAAGTGGGCGGGGTTGGGGAAAGGACTGGGAGATTGGGGGTGGAATTCTCAGGTGAAATGCCAGGTTTCATCTGATTGGTGGATGGCTGGACTGGCGTGAATTTCGGGAGCTGTGAGCAAGAGGAAATGGTGGTGGTCTAGGGTGGAATATTGGAATAACTCCTGACACTGTGTATGAAGTGCAGCCATCCTCACTGATCAATGGAAACGCAGTGAGAGCACTTGCGGTAACTTGGGTGAACCTATAAATGCAGTGTTGATTAAACAGCAGAGGAAGACATGAACTCGTAAGTCATGTCAGTACGTTAGAACTTGAAAACTTACCAAGAAAAATGAGAGTGCCTCTCTTCTTCACTCCGCCATCGTGATTCGTGGCCTGGAGTCTTCCTCGCCATGTCTTCTCACAAGACCTTCAGAATCAAGAGATTCCTGGCCAAAAAACAAAAACAAAATCGTCCCATTCCCCAATGGATTCGAATGAAAACCGGCAATAAGATCAGGTATAACTCCAAGAGGAGACACTGGAGAAGAACCAAGCTGGGTCTGTGAGGAACTGTGCTAAAACAGATGGAACACATATTTTGTGCTGTATCAACATCACTATCTCCTTGACTGTATCAAGCTAAGGATGCCACCATCGTATGGACAGCTGGACATGTTTGATTGAGACCCCTTAGTAGTGGGTTGGTTCAGTAATAAATATGTGAGACATTTTTAACTACAAAAAAAAAAAAAAAAAAAAAAAAAAAAGAAAAATGAGAGTGCCTCTGCAGAGTGAGAGATGAGGCCCTTTGGTGGCAGCAGTACATAGAAGAGTGGGTGCGCATAAGTCCTGTGTGGGCCAGGAGGCTGGGCACCGTGCCAGTCCCCAGGGGTGCACCTGTGGTGAGCAGAGATGGAGTGTCCCGACCACGCCCCACAAATCCTCGCAAGGTACCAGCCTCGTGCTCAGATTGGAGCAGTGTTTGGCCAATTGATTGAAGGTGAAAGAATCAGATTTTTTGTTCTGAAAGCATTGTGGTTCTGAAGTGAAGTTGGTAGAAACAAGCTTAAAATAGGAAGATAGCACAAGTGAGTGGATGAAGAAGGCTGTGGTCACAGCAGATCAGCAGGTGCGCTGAGAACTGTGCTGGTCTTTCCCTGTGGGGCACTAGGAAGACCTCTGACTACAGGGCTTTGAGACTTGGGTGGGGACACCCTACAGTACAGTGGCTGCTGAGCTGAGTCGGGGGTGGGCATGCTGCTGGTCAGCTATCAGCTGGTCCAGGGCTTCTAAGGCACCAACAGAAGTACCATCTGCCAACCAGGGAGAGATCCTGGTCGGAACCGGGCATGCAGTACCAGGGGCTGGGTGCCGGTCAGAACCGGGCATGCAGCGCCAGGGCTGGGCCCCGGCCCTAACAGGGCGTGCAACGCCAGGGGCTGGGCCTGGTCGGAACAGGGCGTGCAACACCAGGGGTTGGGCCCGGTCGGAACAGGGCGTGCAACACCAGGGGCTGGGCCCGGTCGGAACAGGGCGTGCAACACCAGGGGTTGGGCCTGGTCGGAACAGGGCGTGCAACACCAGGGGTTGGGCCTGGTCGGAACTGGGCATGCAACACAAGGTGCTGGGTCCGATCGGAACAGGGTGTGCAACACCTGGGGCTGGGCCCAGTTGGAACAGGGCGTGCAGCACCTGGGGCTGGGATGCAGCCCTCTGAGCTGTGACATGTCTGAGTTTGTGGTGTTTGATCATAGCTACCCAAAGAGCCTACCCCGCCCCCCAACAATGAGTTGACACATTGGAGCAGCATGCAGGTTGAGAGCAGCCCCCGAAGAGGTAGGACAGCTGTCTGGGCTGCTTGTTGGTCATTGAAATTGGGACAGAAGAGGCTGTTCTCTCATTGCGAGAGCTTAGGAGTGCCAGTGACCTGAGCAGTCTCCTTGTCCCCTTCGGGCCTCAGAGCTGAGTCGCTGGTGTAGAACTGATTCCTTCGAGAAGGTTTTCAACCACATGGGAGGGCAAACACGTAACTAAGGCAACATCATGCGCATCATCACTGGGGGGGGCACCCTGCGAGATGTGTGCAGACCCCACACTGACCCGACACTTGCTATTCCGACAGCAGCTGTGTGAGGGGTCACTCTTGCTGTCCTCTGTTGAGGTTCACACACGGTGGACGGCGCTCTGCAGTGCACACATCAGTGGCATCGGGCACGTTTGCAGTTCATGTTCCCTCCCTCGGTCTCGCTCCGGGCGTCTTGGTCATCTCACAGTAACTCCCTGCACGTATAAAGGACTCCCTCCCCGTGGCCCCGCTGGGCTGGCTACTACCAGATGCTTTCTGTCTACATGTCCCTGGCCTGGACATCTCCTATACAGAGAATCACACAGTGCAGGGCCTTGGGGTCTTAATGGGTTTGAGTTCTGTCCGGGCTGCAGTAGTATCAAAAGTCTCCCCTCCATTGCAGACTTATTCAACCCATGTGTGTTTCTCTCAACTGCTGCAAATGCTGCTGCGGGGAGAACTCTGGCGCAGGTTCTGCCTGGACGCTTCCTCAGCTCCCTAAGAGCTCTGAGTAGTGGTGTGCTTCACTCACTCAAGGGCCGCGTGCTGGCCGCCCTACAGCTGCACAGCTCACCCCTACGGTGGCACTTCATCCGGGGCTTTTGATCAAGGGTAAGGGAAAACTGGTGTGATCATTGTTTACAAATTTTCTATTTCTTCTTCCTATTTCTCTGGGGTAGAGGTGGGAGAGTAAGGGGAGAGGCCGTATCCAGTGTCCCAACCGCCCCAGTACTCAGGGATGGGGAATGGCCACCCAGCATCAACCCAGGGTCCCAATGTGGTGCATGGTCTGAGGTTCTGCCCAGGTGGTTTCAATAGTTCTAAAAGGTTGTCGATCTTGCCGATCCAAGGATGAGGGAACCCTTTCAATGTCCATTGGCTGGCACAGTTGACCTCAGAGTTTCCATTTGCTCAGATATTTGCTGTTATTATTAGGCTGGGTAATTGTCCAGTTTGTTCTACCCTCCTTTCTCTGGCATGGTACAGGTGTCCCCTGCAGAGCTCAATGGACTGCAATATCCTCCACGTGGATCTGTACCAGCTGTCCACTACTCCATCTTTTCCACTGAGGACGACCAGTTCTTTCTCGTAGGCCAAGGACCCTAACCAGGCGACTTGGGCACCACTGGACCTGCTGCCCCTGAGGTTCACAGACCTGGCACCCACCAAGCAGGTGGGCTAAGGACCCAAGCCAGGCAACCAGGGCCCCACCAGACCCCACTACTCCCAGCGCTTCCAGACCTGGCACCCACTGTGCAAGTGGGTCAAGGACCCAAGCCAATCACCGAGGGCCCCACTGGACCCCCCTCCCCAGCCCAGGGTGGCACTTCTTAACCTTAATCTGGGCTCGAGGGGCAGCACACCGTTCTTTAGCAAGGGCAGCTGTGTAGCCAGTGGGAGGCCATCTCAGTGCTCTGCGTGGCCAGTGGGAGGCCATCTCAGTGCTCTGCGTGGCCAGTGGGAGGCCATCTCAGTGCTCTGCGTGGCCAGTGGGGAGGCCGTCTCAGTACCCTGTGTGCTGAGTGGGGAAGCTATCACAGAGCCCTGTGAGGTCAGTGGGGAGGCCATCTCAGTACCCTGTGTGCTGAGTGGGGAAGCTGTCATAGAGCCCTACGTGGCCAGTGGGAAGGCCATAACAGGGACTCATATGGCCATCATAGAGCCTTGTGAGGTCAGTGGGGAGGCAGTTGCAGGGCCTCATGTGATAAGTGGGGACATTGTCATGGGGCTCGGTGTGGTCAGTGGGGCCCATCTGTGAGGGTCCTGACAGGTGGTTCTGAAGGAAGGGTTCCTGTGTGGGGCCTTTGCAGAGGTAGGTGGAAGTTGGAGAAAGTAGGTAGTGCTACTAGGGCACGGTTCTCCTGGGGTGATATGAGCCCTGGCTCTTGGTAGGGGAGCCTGTGCGGCTACCCTGGTGGCCAGTTACTTCCCATTAGGACTTTCTGCTTCTGTCTCGTGCCATTTGGGCTGGAGCTCCACCTCAGAGTTCACATTGCTGGAATCATCCTCCTATGCTTTGTAGGGGGGCACAACCAGGCCCTCCCACGCACCATGTGTAAGGGGAGACCTGGGCCCCAGGGCTGCCCTTCGTGTGTGCCCTGCAGAGGCCAAGCCCTCACATACCCCAGGGCTGCCCTTTGTGTGCGCCCTGCAGAGGCCAAGCCCTCCCGGGCCCCAGGGCTGCCCTTCATGTGTGTGCCCTGCAGAGGCCAGGCTGTCCTATGTACTGTATGTAAGGGGAGACCCAGGCCCCAGGACTGCCCTTCATGTTGTGTGCCCTGCAGAGCCCAAGCCCTCCCAGGCCCCAGGACTGTCCTACATGTGTGCCCTGCAGAGCCCAAGCCCTCCCAGGCCCCAGGACTGCCCTACATGTGTGCCCTGCAGAGCCCAAGCCCTCCCAGGCCCCAGGACTGCCCTACATGTGTGCCCTGCAGAGCCCAAGCCCTCCCAGGCCCCAGGACTGTCCTACATGTGTGCCCTGCAGAGCCCAAGCCCTCCCAGGCCCCAGGACTACCCTACATGTGTGCCCTGCAGAGCCCAAGCCCTCACTTGCGGAGCATGTGAGCAGCTTCTGCCACCCTCATACCCGCAGCAGACACCCAGACAGGAGGCAGGTGTCTGCCACTGCAGGGGTCTCACCTTTAGAATGCAGTGTTGTGCTTGATGTTGTTTTATGGACCCTGGACTGCTTAAGGCATTTCTGTCACAGTGAAATCAGTAGCAGAATTCTTGTTACTTACCGTCAGACCATGGCATATATTCTTGGTTTCTTTGGGGAGTGGGAGCAAAGCTGATATATGTGAGGGAGAATTTATTCTGATTTTGCAGAATATTATGAGCACATTGTTGTGATAGTTCCCTAGTAATTCTGCTTGATTTAGTGTCATATTACAGCATGTCTTTGCTGTTACAAGTTGTAGAGACTTCAATTTGTTTAGCACAAGACTGAAGAATGCTACAGCCAGTTCTGTTTACAGTGTATTAGCATGAGAGGCAGTACTTCTGCCTCCTGTCACAAGGATTGCAGCCCACCCTGTGCAGAGCTGGAACCTGCTGTGTGCCCAGGCAAGGACTGAGCTAGATGCCCCCATGAATGGGAAGCTGGGGCCTGCTGTGTGCCTGGGCAAGGGCTGAGTTAGACCCCCCATGAATGGGAAGCTGGGGCCTGCTGTGTGCCCGGGCAAGGGCTGAGTTAGACCCCCCATGAATGGGAAGCTGGCACCCCCTCAGCTGTGTGCAGCATCCTATCTTCACGTGCCTGCTGTGCCTGGCTCAGAAAAGGATGAACACTAGTGCTATCTGGTAAACTGTGTCGCAGGAGCTGGGCACTTGCGACTTGTTCCGCTTCTCTGCCCAAAGTGTTCTGGAATTGTGCTGCGAGGAGCAGCTCTATGGACCTCTGTCCACGGGCCCCTCTTTTGTCTCCGTTCTTTGCACACATTTGTTCACTGAGCATCAAGGCAGCCCTGCTGAGTTCTACGACCCACAGATTGCTGTGGGGACATGAGATGCCATGGGCTTCCAGTTCCTTGCCCACCACTCTCCAGTGTCCATCTATGACTGGCATGCAGTGCCCCATCAGGGTGGAGGCAGGCTGAGTTCATACAGCTGAGAGAATGTGGTCACAGTTGGTCAGTAGGGTGAGAGCAGACCCTTTAGACCTGTGCATGGAGTTTAGGTGACTGTGCTAAACTCTCATGTGGGTGCTCCCACAGGGCCTGCCTCCAGCCTTGATGGGGCCTGTGTGCCAGTGAGGAGTGTGGGGTGACTGTGTGTGCTGTCACATTCATGGCCCTCTCTGTGGTGGGGGTTGTGCTTGGAGCCCCCCCTCCAGGTGGATATGGAGACCATTAGCAAAGAAGAGACCTGTGTCTAATAGGATGACACAGGCCTGTCTGCCTGTTTCTGGATCTGCCTGTGCCCCTCCCTGAGTCGTGTGTTCTGTGTCATTGTCCTGAATGTCTTCCCAATAGTGCATCGCTCTGGTGGCTATGTCCTGAGGCAGGGCTCGATGGGCTGCTCACTTCACAAGTGTTAAAAAATGGGACGTCACATGATTTAGGGAAAGCATTAGGACCTAATGGCTTTGTAATTGAACCCAGTAAAATCGGAATCTCTTTTATTGGGAAAAATATTCTTGAAGTCTGTGGGAAGGACCAGCTGGAGACCTGCCCTCCCAGGGGCCCCTGCCCTGGCCTCTGTGTGAGGCACTCTAACCCAGGGGCAGGGGATGAACCAGCTGGAAACCCTGCACTGCCCCCGGGGCCCTGTGCTGGCCTCTGTGTGGAGTGCTGTAACCCATGGGGGTACACCGACTGGAGACCCTGCACTGCCCCCGGGGCCCTGTGCTGGCCTCTGTGTGGAGTGCGGTAACCCTAACCCTATCAATAAGCTGCACTCTATCGCAGGGATGAAACCAGAAGATGGGACAGAGGTTTCTTTTTTTCTCCATCTGTCTCTCAAAATTGAGAAAATAAAATGACAACTTGTAATAATTAGAAATGAAAATGCAGCATATCAGAATCTTTGAGTTGTAGCTAAAACAGCACAGAAAGGAACCTTGGTAGCAGTAGGTACCTGCGTTTATTCATACGGAAAGGAACCTTGGTAGCAGTAGGTACCTGTATTTACTAATATAGAAAAGGTGCCTGTGAAGACCTCACCTCTCAGGTGAGTTTGTTTTCGGGGCTTGGAGGGACTGACCTCCCAGCAGCATGGTGGCTGCTGGGGGCATCTGAGCCTGGTTGGACTCAATACTTGCGGCCCTAGCCACCACTGCCAAGTGGTGGGCAAATTGGGGCTTGCCTGGGCCCAGGAGTTTTCTTCCTTCACAGCAAATACACTGTGAGAGGTTCTGGCAGCCCCGATCCCTGTCTCCGACCACCACTGCCATCTTGGGAGGGGCCAGGTGACTTTGTCCTTCCTGCAGTGTGGTGGCTGCTGGGGGGTCTGAGCCAGGTCAGAATCAATGCTTGGGGCCCTAGCCACCACTGCCAAGCAGTGAGTGAATCCTTGGCTTGCCAACGGTGCTGGGCTTTGCCTGCTGGCCGCCCGGCAGCGAGCTCTGGGGTCTTGGGGTGTAAAATTACTGCATAGGGACATCTATGGATAAGACCACTGCAGTGTTGGTGAGGAATGAATCCTGAGGGACTCTCAACGACAAGGCCACTGTACTTGCAGGTAAACGAGGGGACTGAGACCTGGTGGTTTGGAGGGAGAGCCTGGAAGACTGGGTCAGATTGATACAGCAGCCCACACGGGAGTCCAGAGGAGGGCTTGTTAGCATGGGACACTGATGACCACCACACGCCAGCCCACATGAAAGCTATGGCTGGAGGGAGGGTGCAGGGACGCTGTCTAGCAGGGCTAGATCCCAGTACCTGACTGAGTGTCGGAACAGGAGATGGGTCACATTAGGTCGGACCGTGACACCAACCAGCACTCAAGAGAACCAAGTCTGGGCAGATTCTGTAGGGGTATGTGGGCAAAACCCTGTGGAAATGCAAGCCCTGCTGGTTATCTCAAGAGTTGGGGTGGTGTGACCTTGGAATCTGCCTCACTCACAGGTAGAGGGACTGAGAATAGACTTGGGCAGGTCCAGGCTGCAGCACCTGCATGTACATCCTAAAACAGGGTGTTAGCTGGGCTGGGCCACAGTGTTCACCAGCTCACACAAGCCCAAGATGGAGGAGCAGGCTATGCCAGGCAAGAGCCTAGCACCTGCTGGCATGCATGAGATCTGGGTCTGGGAGTGGGCCAAGTGGGAGAACTTGGGAAACTCCCCTAGTGGGTCATAGCTCCCACTAGCGAGCATGTGGTCCAGGCCTGGGGGTCAGGCAAGCTGGGCAAGGTAGCTCTAACTGATGGCAAATGGGTGGGTTGGTTTTGGAAAAGGGTGGACTGGGCAGGGCTGAGCAAACCTTAGCTCACCAGCAAGTGCAGAAACCAGGCTGGAGCGCAGGTCATGCTAGGTTTGTGTGAGCTAGGGATGGGAGCAGACTGAGCAGGACCAGGTTCCAGCACCCACCAACGAGAGTTGGGACTGGGGGAGGTGAGGGACTATGCAGACTGGGTCTGGGGTGTGCCACACTGGGCTAGAGTCCAGTACCCACTGGTGTTTGTGACAACCAGGGTGGGTGTAGGATGGGCTAGGTCTCTGACCCTGCTGAGCCAGGTGTGAGCTGTGTCTGGGTCAGGCCAGAGTACAGCATCCAAAGGCAAAGGCCAAGACAGGTGAGGGACTATGCCAAGCTAGGTTGGAGCAACCACTGACACACACAAGATCTGTGGCGGGAACAGGCCTGGTTGGGGAGCAAAGGGGATGCTCTGGCTGGGTTGTTGTTCCCACTGGTGATCACGAAGGCCAGAGTGGGAGTTGCTGTCTGGTCTGGACATGGCTGCAGTGTTCCTCAGCAAAAGTGTAGACTGGGTCTGGGGTGTGCCACACTGGGCTAGACTCCAGCACCCATTGGTGTTTGTGAAAACCAGGGTGGGTGTAGGATGGGCTAGGTCTCTGACCCTGCTGAGCCAGGTGTGAGCTGTGTCTGGGTGTGGTCCAGGCTTGGCTGGGCTGTAACACCCAACAGTAAAAACCAGAACTGGTGAAGATCAGTCAGGAAAGGCCACTGTTCCTGCTAGGGCAAGAGATGGACTAAGTAGGGCTGGCCCATGGACCCACCGATGGGTGCTAGATCTGGCATTGAGAAAGGTTCTAATGGAGGAACTTGGGTAACTCCTCTATCAGGACACAGTCCCTGCAGGTGAATGCAAGAACCACAATAGGAAGCAACCCACACCAGGCCAGGGAATGGTACTCACAAGCATACATTTAGCATAGGCCAGGGGTGAACCAGGCTGAGCCAGTTCATATCACCCGCTGGTGAATCCAAGTGCCAGAATGGAGTGTGGGTTGGGTCACAACACAATACAACCCAGTTCACATGAGAGCCAGGACTGGGGGCTAGGCTGTAGCTCCCTCCAGCGTGAACTGGAATTGGGGGTGGGCCGAGCCCAGCCAGGCTACAGCACACACTGGCAAATGTCGAGATGAGGTGGGCCATGCCAGACTGGGCCGCAACACCCAACCAGCATACGTGAGTCCAAGGAGTGAGGGAGCGAAGCTGGTAGGGGGACTGCAGGGACCTGCCCTGATGGACCACCACTCCCACTAAGGAGCGTGAGTTGGGATGGGGACAGACCAGGCCAGGCAGAGTTACAATACCTGTTGGACTCATGTGAGCTGGATTAGGGGAAAGACTGGGTTGACTGTTCCTACTGGTGCATGTACAAGTCAGAGTGTGTGTGGGTTGGTTGGGCTTTGTTGCAGCATCAGCTGGCAGATGCTGGCATGGGAGCAAATTCTGTCAGGGAAAACTGCAGAACCAGCTGGAGAGTGCAAGATCCAGAAGTGGGAGTGGGCTCATTAGGGAAACAGTGGGCACCTTCCTCTCGGTTTGCCACTCCCACTGGTAAACATGAGAAACAGGACTGGGGCAGGCATGGTCAGACAGAGAGTGGCACCTGCTGGCATGTGTGCAGGCTGGATAGTGGGGTTGGTTCAATGCTCGTTGACAAGTATGAGAGCTGAAAGGGATGTGGGACAGGCTGGACCAGTCTGCCGTACATATTGTGAAGCATGGGAACCAGGACAGGGGACAGGCCTGGTGGGAGTTATTGCTGGTCACTCCAACTAGGCTGCATTTCCTTCTGGCATACATGAAGGCCGAATGTGTGGTGGGCAGAATCAGGCTGGGCTGCAACACCCATTTTTTTTTGTGTAGAAGTCAGGGCTGGGATAGAACTGACCCAACAATTGCAACCACCAGTGTGTGCATTAGCTGATTGGGGTGACAGATTGTGCCAGACCCTGTATTGGCAGGCATACATAAGAATCAGGTCTGGGATCACCTCAGATGAAGTTTCTTTGGGGATCCCCCAACTGAATTGCTGGACTCAGAACCCCAACCATGGAGAGAATTGTAGGTTCCATGGTCTGAGCGTGGAGTGCATGTGTCAGAGCTGGGCCTCCTCAAAGGCCCGTATCCACTTGCCTACCAAGGATATGGCAGTCCATTGGAGCCTTCAGAGAACACCTGGTTCCACAACAGATGATGGAGGACAAAACAAATTGATCAACTCCCCAGCCAAGTGTTGGCAGTGAATATCTGGGAAAACCGAAACTCTAAGGTGGACTATGTCAACCTATGGATTCTGGAGAGATTTCATCGTGCTTGGAATGGCGAGATTGGCAGCAATTCAGAACTGTAGAACTATTGAAACCTCTTGATCAGGACCTTCAGAGTGTGCCACACAGCAGGGACCGACCCTGGGGTGGTGTTGGGTGGCTGGGCCCAGAGTGCAGAGGCATTTGGGAGCCTGGTGTGGCTTCTCTCATCTCCCCCTTTCCCCCAAATATAGGAAGGAAAAAAGAGCACGTGGAAATGGTGATCTCACCCACCTTCCTTGAGCCCTTGACCCTGATCACCCTAACCAACTATGTACAAATCATCAAAAAACAAAAATAATTAATGGAGAAAAGAAAGATTTTACCTTCCACTGTAAGGAACCAGAAAATATCAAAGTATGCAGAATCAGGGAAATAGTAACAATAAAAATATAAATCAATGGTATTTTGAGTAGGGAGAAAACAATGTTTTCCTCATGTTCTCACAACTCAAAATACCTCTGACTCAGATGTGGGAACTGCCCCAGCACACACCAAGCAAGGTGACTTGCAGCAGTGGACACTGGGTGTCCTCTGACTCAGATGTGGGAACTGCCCCAGCACACACCAAGCAAGGTGACTTGCAGCAGTGGACACTGGGTGTCCTCTGACTCAGATGTGGGAACTGTCCCAGCACACACCAAGCAAGGTGACTTGCAGCAGTGGACACTGGGTGTCCTCTGACTCAGATGTGGGAACTGCCCCAGCACACACCAAGCAAGGTGACTTGCAGCAGTGGACACTGATGCTGCCCCAGACCCCACAGGCTGAGGGTTAGGCCACAAGGTTGCTTCACCCCAGTTCTGATGCCTGTCCAAAGACCCAGGCTGTGGCTAGTGCATCTGGTAGCCCAGCTGCAGCTTAGGTTCCTTCAGCCCCTGTCTTGAGTTCCTTTCCTTTTGCTAGTTGGGCACAGAACTTAAGGGAACAGTTTCCTGGTTTGTTGGGAAAGATGGTATAGGGGCTAAGGATGAAGGGAGAGAAGCACAGAGCAACACACGTTGGTCGTCTCTCCAGGAACCTGCCAATGTTCAGCTCCCTGGAAGCTGCCTGGGATCTAATATAAGCCTCACTGCTCAGGCCTGATGAGCGTTGGTGACCGGCCCCTCGCTGCTCCCCGGAGCCTGCGTGGGAGGAGCATCCCAACCCTTTAGCCTTGGTCTTGCAGGGACCAGCTCTGGTTCTGAAGCCTGCTAGAGGCCGTCAGCCGTCAGAGAGCTCTTGGCATGCTGAGGGGATATGGGACCTTGAAGATTACAAGGATTTTAGGAGTCATATGCAAGGTGAGAACCCCGTGTAATTCCAGAAGAGCAAAGCTATAAATCAGAAAAAGAAAGAGAAGGGTGGGTGGTTGAGATCAGTGAAATAGTACATTTCTAATGAAATATATGTATTTAAAAATTGTATTTCCTTGGGTCCCTCTGACACATTTATGCTAATTTCTACACTAGCAAATTGAGCAAAGCAAGGAGTAAGAGGCATTGATTGGAAAGCAACAAGTAAAACTGGCTTTTTAGTCAACACGTTTGAAGAATAGCCTACGAAAAACACAAAGTTACTAGAATTGCTAGTGGCTGTAGCAACCGGCTCTAGCGTGCACAATGACACACAAAAAATCAATGATACATTAGCAATAGGCAATTTAGAATTAAAAGTTTCAGTAGCATTAGGACTAAAATAGTTGTAGGAAATTCTAACAAAAGATTTACAGCTCTTGAGAGCACTGAAGGAATGAGACATTGCTGAAACTATTGACTGTCCCAATGAACTGAGATACTGTGTTCTAGATTCAGTTCTCCCCACATTTACCTGTTTAAGTCACTGTGTTATAGGCTGTCTTGCAATTGTTACTCCAGGTTCTTACTCCCAGGCAGGTGTGAATACCGTGCACAGGTAAGAACAGGATTTATCCAAGAGCGGGAGAGTGAGTACACGGGCATTCATCTGTGAACGGGGGACACACCGCGTGAAGAGTTCCCCGTGGTGGGTGAGTCTGAGAGCTGCGCGGGTCCATCAGCCTGGTCTAGGAGCCCAAGAACAAAAGAAGACTGCCCCCCATTATCTGTTCCATTTATGGGGCTGGGGTGCTACTGTAATTGAGTACAGAAATGGAGTGGAGCTGGGCACAGGTGAGGCTTTCTGGGCATTTCAGGCCCTGCATGTAACTTCTCCATGGTCATTATGGCCTCTGTTGCTTCCTGGTCCAAACAAGACAGCAGGTGCCTCACAGGAGTGTGGGTGTGCCAGCCTGACAGGAAAGGGTGTGGAGTTAGAGTGCAGAGCTGGCAGAACTTGCAGTTCACTGCTCCTGTCTAACTCTGCCATGTGGTTCCTCCTTATCAGATGGACTGTGAGTTAGAATCAGACATTTGAAGACTAGAACAAGTTAGTCTTATAACCTGTTGTACATGACACCCGTCAAAAACAGTGTGATATTGGTGTTAGCATAGAAAAGTAGATTGGATTGGAGTTTGGTGATAGACATTGCAAGGCCGGTTTTTAACAACAGTACTGGAAAATTGTATCTCTAGATTTAACAAAAAGAAAACTTTTATTTGTACCTCACATTATATATGTATAAATTAAAAGAGGGACCAGCATTGTGCTGCAGCAGGTTAAGTTGCCACCTGTGTAGCCCACATGGGCGTTAGTTTGAGTCCCAGCTGCTCCACTTCCCACCCAGCTGCTTGCTAATGAGCCTGGAAAAACTGCTCCCACACATGTGGGAGACCCCCAGGAAGCTCTTGGTTCCTGACTTCAGCTGGCCCAGCCTGAGTGTTGTGCTCATTTGGAAACTGAACCGGTAGATGGAAGATTTCTCTCTCTATCTCCCCCCACCTCAATGGTGCCCTTCAAATAAAGTCCCTTTTTTTAAAAAAAAAAATTGAAAGTGGATCAGAAATCTCAGCTTAAAACTAAAAACAAACTTCTAGAAGAAGACATGAGGCATTATTTATGGTCTTATGGTCTAACATTAGGCAAAGTTTTATAAGCTATAGCTTTCAAAATGTTATCCATGAAATACGGAAATTTGTATATTAGATTTCATCAAATTACCAATTTTCTGCTCTTGGAAAGAAATGTTGAGAGATTACCTCTGATCCAGTCTCTCTCTGTCTTCCTTCCTTCCTTTCTTCCTTCCCTCCTCCTCCTTCTCTCTCTCTCTCCCTTTTTTAGGATTCATTTATGTATCTGAAAGAATTGGAGGGAGGGAGACAGAGAAAGCGAGAGAAATCCTTCATCCACTGGTTCACCCCACAGATGGCTGCAGTAGCTGGGCCAGGGCCAGGTCAAAGCCAAAAACTTCATCTGGTTAAGGGGTCCAAGCGCTTGGCCATCTGCTGCCTCCCCACGGCCATTAGCAAGGAGCTAGATTACAAGTTGAGCAGCTGGGTCACAAACTGGTGCCCATATGGAATGCCAGTGGTGAGGTGGCAGCTTTGCTCACTATGCTGCAGTGCCAGTGCCCTGCTTGGGCTGGAGAGCGGCTGCGGTGAGTCCTTACCCTGCCCTGGCAGGGCTTGACAGGTGGGCATGGATGTTGGTTCTGTGCCCCCTGGGCATGCTTTGGCCTGATGTCGACAGACATCCTTGTGGCTCTACCGGGTAGTCCGCATGGTGTGTTGTCAGGAGGCACCGTGTAAGGCACCCTGAGGACAGTGGACACTCTCAAGGGTGGCTGGGCCCTGATTCCGGATTGTGAGGTCCAGCTAATGTTAACAAGGATGTCAAGGCCCCACTCAAAGCTGGGGGGCGGCGTCTGTGACTCCCCTGTGTAAGAGGTTTGGAATGTGTTACAAAGCTATTAAAATGCAGTGCTAGGAACACAGACAGATTAATTACAGATCGCTAAAGATACGAGCAACATTTCCCAGAATATGCCCGTGTGCACATGCTTGATCTCATTGTTCATTGCGGAAATGCAGATTGGAGGCAGGCTGATCATACCAGGTACTGCCAGGGATGGGGCACAGCTCTCCCATGCTGTGGTGGGCTGGCATGCTCCACTTGCAGACATTGTAGCAGCCAAGCCAAAAACTGGTTAAATATACACCTATCTGCATTCCACTAAAAGGTATTCACCCAGAAGTAATGAGCACCTGTAGCCACCAAGAGCTTTAAACAAGAATGTTTGCAGCAATTTAGTCTCTCTCTATCTTTTCTTTTGGTTAAGACTTACCTATTTATTTGAGGAGCAGAGTGGCAGAAGGAAGGAAGGAAAGAGAGAAAGATTCATCCCACTCAACCAGGGCTGAACTAGGCCAGACCTGGGAGCCAGGGCTGCACCTGGTGTCTCCCCTGGGGGCAGCAGCCACGGGAGCCAGGGCTGTATCTGGTGTGTCCCCTGCGGCAGCAGCCACGGGAGCCAGGGCTGTACCCAGTGTGTCCCTGTGGGCAGCAGCCACGGGAGCCAGGGCTGTACCCAGTGTGTCCCCTGTGGGCAGCAGCCACGGGAGCCAGGGCTGTACCCGGTATGTCCCCTGCGGGCAGCAGCCACGGGAGCCAGGGCTGTACCCAGTGTGTCCCCTGTGGGCAACAGCCACGGGAGCCAGGGCTGTATCTGGTGTGTCCCTGTGGGCAGCAGCCACGGGAGCCAGGGCTGTACCTGGTGTGTCCCCTGCAGGCAGCAGCCACGGGAGCCAGGGCTGTATCTGGTGTGTCCCCTGCAGGCAGCAGCCACGGGAGCCAGGGCTGTACCCGGTGTGTCCCCTGTGAGCAGCAGCCACGGGAGCCAGGGCTGTACCCGGTGTGTCCCTGTGAGCAGCAGCCACGGGAGCCAGGGCTGTACCCGGTGTGTCCCCTGCAGGCAGCAACCACAGGAGCCAGGGCTACACCTGGTGTGTCCCTGTGGGCAGCAGCCACGGGAGCCAGGGCTGTACCCAGTGTGTCCCCTGTGGGCAGCAGTCACCCAGGCAGCAGGGGTGCCCACACTGGGCAGCAGATGCCCACACTGGGCATCTGTGTGATGGAACACTAAACCCTGAGCCGTCTCAGGAGGATCCTGCGGGGTATGAACAGGAAGACCAAAGAGAGCTTATTACGTTCATGCAAACTTTTTGAAAAACAAAATTTTCTGTGAAAAAATCAATAGTTGCCTGGAGTCAGGGCTAAAGCAGAGAGGAAAGGGGGGAAGGATTACAAGAGTTGGCTGTTAAACATGCGCGTCTGCCCGCACCCGGCATCCTCACACCCGGTTACTGCTGTGGTTGTTACGGACGTGGCCGGATAAAGCTACCCTGCTTGAAGCAAGATTGCTTTGTGCAGGGCCTTAGCTTATTTTTCAACTACAAGGTTAGTAGCCAATGGAAAATTTGAAATATACTAACAGCAACAATGAGTCAATAAAACAGATGAGAAATAGAGAAGTGATTTATGCAGTTGCCTTAGCAGGCAAACACTTTGAAATAACTAAGATTGATAAGTTCAAAAAGGAGTTGATGGAAAGTGGATGAAAGATAGAGAATCTCATTGGAACTGCGATCTGTACAGCGGTCAGGAGGGCACCCAGAGCTGGAAACAGAAGATGGCACTTAGAGCCGGAGACTGCGATCTGTACACCGGTCAGGAGGGCACCCAGAGCTGGAAACAGAAGATGGCACATAGAGCCGGAGACTGCGATCTGTACAGCGGTCAGGGGGCACCCAGAGCTGGAAACAGAAGATGGCACATAGAGCCGGAGTGAGAGCCAGCCCGCACAGCCAACTGCGCTTGACGCAGGAGGGAGAGTGGGACAGGCGGGTTAGGAGGCAGAGTCGGGGTGTAGCGATGCCACAAAAATATTTACTGAGGTAAAGGCACGGGGCTTCTCCAAAGGCTTGGAAGACATACAGTCAGACCTAGAAGGCACTTTCCTGCCTGAGTACAACAAGTAGGCAAACAAGTAGGACAAGTTTCTCATGGCAGGGTCTGCCACCCTTTGTTGAAAAAAAGCAAGAGCAGTCAGGTTTACCCTGCCCCAGCCTGCTGCCACACGTGCCCTCTGGTCCATGCATGGACACAGTGCTGGGCAGCCGGGCTCAAGGTGAAATGGCCCGTTACCCTGCCCCAGCCTGCTGCCACACGTGCCCTCTGGTCCATGCATGGACACAGTGCTGGGCAGCCGGGCTCAAGGTGAAATGGCCCGTTACCCTGCCCCAGCCTGCTGCCACACGTGCCCTCTGGTCCATGCATGGACACAGTGCTGGGCAGCCGGGCTCAAGGTGAAATGGCCCGTTACCCTGCCCCAGCCTGCTGCCACACGTGCCCTCTGGTCCATGCATGGACACAGTGCTGGGCAGCCGGGCTCAAGGTGAAATGGCCCGTTACCCTGCCCCAGCCTGCTGCCACACGTGCCCTCTGGTCCATGCATGGACACAGTGCTGGGCAGCCGGGCTCAAGGTGAAATGGCCCGTTACCCTGCCCCAGCCTGCTGCCACACGTGCCCTCTGGTCCATGCATGGACACAGTGCTGGGCAGCCGGGCTCAAGGTGAAATGGCCCGTTACCCTGCCCCAGCCTGCTGCCACACGTGCCCTCTGGTCCATGCATGGACACAGTGCTGGGCAGCCGGGCTCAAGGTGAAATGGCCCGTTACCCTGCCCCAGCCTGCTGCCACACGTGCCCTCTGGTCCATGCATGGACACAGTGCTGGGCAGCCGGGCTCAAGGTGAAATGGCCCGTTACCCTGCCCCAGCCTGCTGCCACACGTGCCCTCTGGTCCATGCATGGACACAGTGCTGGGCAGCCGGGCTCAAGGTGAAATGGCCCGTTACCCTGCCCCAGCCTGCTGCCACACGTGCCCTCTGGTCCATGCATGGACACAGCGCTGGGCAGCCGGGCTCAAGGTGAAATGGCTACTCATTGCTGCTGATGTGTCCCTTTCTGCTGGTGGCGCCACCCCCATCTTTCATCTGTTTTGTGTGTTCCTGCCAGCGAAGCAGCTGCTGTCACATGTAATTCCCGCTCTGGCAGCCACTTTCACCCTGACCCTTTAGAGGAACTAGCGTTTGGGCCATCTTCCAGCCACAGTGGCAGGCAGGTGGATCTGAAGTGGAGGAGCTGGCACTCAAGCCAGCACTCCAGTCTGGGCTGTCCTCATTAGAAGTGGTGACTCAATGTGCCATGCCACAGCCCCTCCATCATACGTTCCCTTTAATTTCATGAATGAATGTTCCCCTCCTTGTAGAAAGCTTTCAGAACAGGAGACCCAGCCTTGGTGAGCCCTTTGCTTCTGTCCAGCCAGGGCTGGGCAAGCTGTAACCAGACTCCATGTGGAGCCGGCTGGCTGGTGCGTGCATCTGTTTTTGGGTGTAATTCATGTAGCTTTGCCTGCTATTGAATCTGAGCACATTTCCATGTGCTTGTTGAAAATCTGGATCGTCTCTGCTGAGAAGTGTTCCTTTTTTTCAGTTTTATTCACTTTCCCATTTATGTCCACACTAACTAAAAGGGAGAATAGTCGTGCTGGCCCTAAGCTTCCAATGAGTTTTACACTAAAAAGGGGTGTCAGAATACTCAGAATCTCACAAGAAGGTCTTCAGTAACACATTCCAAGCAGGCAAGTATGCACATGATGGTCCTCATGGACCCTGCGGAAATGGCTCCCTGAAGAGGGAATCAGGGCCAAGGAGAGCAGGGGAGAGGCGCAGAAGGGGCACCACAGAAATGGGTCGGGACCCACAAATGCAGTAACACAGTGCAGTGAAAAATCTAACAAGGAAGCTAAAGGGCAGCAGAGCGGTGGAGGGGACAGGGCGGGGTGGTTGAACCACAGAGCTTACACTCCAAGCCCCCTTAGCAGAGTAGTGGAGGGGACAGGGCGGGGTGGTTGAACCACAGAGCTTATACTCCAAGCCCCCTTAGCAGAGCAGTGGAGGGGACGGGGCAGAGTTGGTGAACCACAGAGCTTACACTCCAAGCCCCCTTAACAGAGTGGTGGAGGGGACGGGGCAGGGGTGGATGAGCCACAGAGCCGATAGCTCAGCTCCCATAGCCTGGGGATCCGCACATGGGGTCCTACACAGACCTGTAAGAGGTTCCCTAAAGCATAAAGAACTGAGCGTCATTGGGTCCAGTGCAGGCTAGCATGGTGACTCCTTGTGAGGAGGGGGTCACCCTCGTCCTCTGAGCCCCAGGAGAATCAGCTGCAGGACTGTTCTGACAGGTTGTAGTTCTGCACTGGGCCAAGACAGTGCCAACAGAGCCAGCCTTGTGAGCAGCTGTTTGAGCTGCCACTGTGACGCTGGCATTCTGCATAGCATCCGTTGCAGTCCAGGCTATTCCAGTTCCTATCCATCTCCCTGCTGATTCAAGCAGGAAAGCAGTGGAGGATGGCCAGAGGGCCTGCCCTGCCCATGGAGAACACACAGCTGGAGCACCTATCCTTGGCTCCCGGCTTGAGCCACCCGTGTCGAGGCCATTTGGGGAACAACTGTGTGTTTTCACTTGATTCAGCCAAAAGCTAAAGTGATTCTCTCTCTTTCCCTTGTCACCTCTATTCTTTCTCCCCTCTCTGTGATTTTGTGTTTCAAATAAGTAAATAAATCAGTTGTTTACAAAATAAAAAATGCCTCCAGATGTTTATAATTTTTAAAATGTTTAAAATGAGGTGAACATCCACGTCTAATATGATGAAATACACGATGGGGAGCAGAATAGCATGGTATTGAGAGATACCCGTTATCTTTACAGCACACGTGGGTGGGGCCGCAGTGGTCATTAGTGCACACGTGGGTGGGGACACAGTGGTCACCTTCAGTGCACACGTGGGTGGGGACACAGTAGTCAGTGCACACATGGGTGGGGATGTAGTGGTCACCTTTAGTACACACGTGGGTGGGGATGCAGTGGTTACCTTTAGTGCACACGTGGGTGGGGACACAGTGGTCACCTTTAGAGCACACATGGGTGGGGACACATGGTCACCTTTAGAGCACATGTGGGTGGGGACATGAAGACAGTGGTCATTAGTGCACACGTGGGTGGGGATGCAGTGGTCACCTGTGCCCGCATGTTGAGTCACATGCTCTCATGTTTAACACTCAAGTGTGGCGCTCCCATCATCAATGTGATGCAAACATGCATCTTGGCTTGTTGGCGAACATGTCACTTGAAAATGCACAGTATTGTATGTCTTGTGTTAAGATCTCTGTGATGTGACCTCTGTTGTAGCAGTTGCCCGTCTGGTTGGATCCACATGGAGTATTATCTCTTCTTTGGAGCAGAGCCTTGGTTTCTGTTTCTGTTTATAATGAAATAGTTATCATTTTGAAGAGCTAAGTAAACTACCTAGCGAATGTTCTCGTGGTTATTGTTGCTGATAAAGGAGTTTATCCTGTTGTGTTCATCCCAGTTTGCGGTATGTTGGTGTTATATAGTAATCAGGAGAGCTGCAGCTGGGCCATGTGGTGGTGCACACTGAGCTAGGGTACAGGGGTACCGGCAGAGCTGAGAGCGTGTCCTCATTCCTGCTCCCATCTGGAAGGAGCACAAGCATATAACAGCTGCATGTCCTAGCTCGCCGCCCCCCTTGAAGGGAGTATTAGCACCCATCTCCATGTCCCTGCTGCTGTGGCTGCCCTGGGAGGTAGGCACCTGCTGGGTTGGGAGGCCTGCGCTTACCCTCTGGCCTGGCTGTTGTGACTCTGCCCTGGGAGGTACCCCCACTTTCCTGTTGAACCTGATGTTACTGTGCGGGGCCCTGTTGGGAAAGTCTGTATTGGACCTGACCATGCGTGGAGATGATGCGGTGCTGTGGAACTGTTGGCTTCCCGACCTTAAAGACAATGCAGCTTTTCATAATCTGGACCTGTTTCTAGGACACACACCCCGAGTGCATCTTGAGTGTTCATCTGGGTTTCTTGGAGGCATTTCCTGCTGCCTTCTCTCTAGGAGTTTCTGCAGAGGCTGTGTTGGTTGGAGTAGAAGGGATGTCATGTGGGGCTGAGAGCTGTCCATGGCATGGAGTCTTCCTGTCACGTGCACATGGACAGCACGGTTTGGCCAGCCTGCCCATGCTTGGACCTTCCACCGGTGTGTTTCCACATTAAAAAACAACAGCTTTTCTGTCATGACTGAGAGTCACACTCCCAACAGCTCACATGAGAAGTCTCGGTAAGCACAGACTTCAGGATGTCACTCGGGCAGCGCTGCAGCTGGGGAGGAGCAAAGCTCTCCACGTGGACAGAGCAGGAACAGGCTCTGGGGAGGGGCAGCATGGCCAGGGACCTAAGAAGAGTGTCCTGCATGTTAGATAGACACAGTCCCCAGTTCCAGGCAGGCAAGTGTTTTGTGTACCCCTGTTGTGGGCTAAGGAGTTGATCAGCACTTCATTAAGCTGAGTAGTAACAGGAAATGGGCTGTGGCTAAAAGCACCTGGTCTAATCGGACTCATTGGCATCCTATTGTTCCGTTAAAGGGCTTGGGGGAAAGAGTATAAAAGGAGTAATAAAGGGAGGCTTCAGAGAGACTTCCACCATCACTGGTCTCCTGTAGGTGCTTCATCCCCAGACCCTCTCCCTGTCCACGTTACTGCCTCTGCTGGCCGGAGCATACCCCCACATTGAGAATGATCTGGAATGCGAAGGGTCAGGGTGTGTCCTGTGGGTCTTCTCAGGGTCAACATATAACGTGACACTTTTCCCTTGCCTTTTGGTAGACAGGTAGTCTTGCCCTCAGGCAGCAGGTGTGCTGGCAGGACAGGTGCTCCTAGGCCACAAGAGGGAGTCACTCCCAGGCACTCTCATCTACCCCTGCGGGCTGCTGGCCTGCCTACCTGGCCCAGTGCAGATGGGGCCACTGGTGACCCTGCCTGCCTGCCTGCCTGGCCCAGTGCAGACGGGGCCACGGTGACCCTGCCTGCCTGCCTGCCTGGCCCAGTGCAGACGGGGCCACGGTGACCCTGCTGCCCTGCCCTGCTTTGTCCCCTGTGCCTGTCTTGCCTGTCCTCGGTGCCTGTTGGCTGATGCCCTCAGCCCAGATCTCTGCCCACTTGCGTTGCTCCCTCTGCGTGGCTCTCTCCTTGGAGGTTCTCACCTGACTCTCCCTCAGGTCATTCCTCATGGCAGTGTCCCACGAGCTCCCTGAATGGGGTGCTGATCTGCCTCCCTGTGTTTGTTTTCTGTAACGGATTAACTTGTAATGAAAGGAGAAAATGACCTGGAGTGTATGCTGTCACTTTGCATCTGCACAGAATGTTGACAGCTCCTGCAATCTTGTTAGAAACAGAAAGGGCAGGAGATGTGACTGAATGATCTGGAAGAATTGAATCACTGTCCAGGGTCAGCAGATGCATCCAGCCAAGAGGGGCAAAAGACAGCCTCCCTGCCAGTGTGTCAGCGAGCCCTGTCCCCGCGGCTGTGCTGAGTGTCAGGACAGAGTAGAGAAAGGGGACGGGGGAGCCAAGGGGAGTTGGGGGAGTGAGTCCGTGTGTGTTTGCATATGTGAGTGAGTGCGTGTGCCTGTAAGGACACATGTGAGCACACACAAGGACCATAGATGGGTGTGAGTGCGTGTGTGCCTGTGTGTAGACGTGTCTGCTGCAGTGTGTATGTGGATTGCAAAAAGTGTGTTTGTGCACTTGTGTGGGCATGTCCTGTGCACTCAGGCGTGGCCTCCTGGAGAAGGTGGTGTGTAAGTCAAGTGAGGGAGGGGGAGGAAGCCAGGGCGGAGAGCAGTCCAGGTGGAGGGAGTGGCAGTGCAGAAGACACCAGGAGGTGGCGTGAGTAGGGACCAGCACTGGGTCTGTGCCCCGAGGGCGAGGGTATCTCTGTGGACTGGGATGTCCCTGCCCCTCCACTCTGAGTGACAGCCATTACATGGTGTTCTAAGCAGATGAGTATCCTCAGTTGAATTAAGACCTTACTCACTTACTCTGGCTTCTGGGACCCGGGATGGAAGTGGAGACCCTCTGCACCCTGAACCTGGAGACAGGTGAGGGGACTGAGTCCAGGTGGTCACGGAGTGCCCGAGGGCAGGGCCAGTTAGGGCATCCAGCAGGATGGAGTGGCGTGGAAGATGGGAGGCAAGCTTGGGCTGGGTCCTAGGCCTCAGGCTGGGACACGGGAGCCAGCTGCATAGCTGCAGACAGAACGGTCAGGGTGAGACACCAGGTGGTACAGAGGGGGACCAGCAGGGTTAGTACACTGCCCATGGCAGAAATTGTGAGATCCATCCAGGGGGTGTCAGTAGAGAGGGAGGAATCAGGCCCGGCCTGTGCTGCTCCAGCCTTAGCAGGCCGGGCCTGAGCCAGAGAGCTGATACAGCGCCTCGCTGCTGAGGGAGGGGTTGTCTCTGTCCCTGCCCACGGCTGCTGCCGGAGTTGCTGTGGGTCACTGGTTCTGTTGCACGGTTTTGCATTAGAGGCAGGTGGGGAGTGAGGGTGAGTGCAGGTGAGAGAGACAGGTGGCAGACACTGGGCCCAGGTTCTGCACAGTTTTACTAGAGCCGTTTGAGAGAAGGCAGCCAAATAAATGCATTTTATTTGAGAGTCAGAGAAACAGTAGCCTATTTCTGTGCAGGTGTTGACAACTGGCAGAGCTGCTGTGGAGGGCAGGAGGTCAGCTGGGTCAGCCCTGGGCTGGGAGAGGAAGACTCAGCGAGGAGAGGTTTGGTCAGCTGGGTCAGCCCTGGGCTGGGTGAGAGAGGTAGACTCGGCGGGGAATGTTCTGGTCAGCTGGTCAGCCCTGGGCTGTGAGAGGTAGACTCGGCAGGGAGTGGTCTGGTCAGCTGGTCAGCCCTGGGCTGTGAGAGGTAGACTCGGCAGGGAGTGGCCTGGTCAGCTGGTCAGCCCTGGGCTGTGAGAGGTAGACTCGGAGGGGAGTGGGCTGGTCGGCCGGGTCAGCCCTGGGCTGTGAGAGGAAGACTCGGAGAGGAGTGGTCTGGTCGGCCGGGTCAGCCCTGGGCTGTGAGAGGAAGACTCGGAGGGGAGTGGTCTGGTCGGCCGGGTCAGTCCTGGGCTGTGAGAGGAAGACTCGGAGAGGAGTGGTCTGGTCGGCCAGGTCAGCCCTGGGCTGTGAGAGGAAGACTCGGAGGGGAGTGGTCTGGTCGGCCAGGTTAGCCCTGGACCCTGTGATGGTCAGGGGGGTCAGCCCTGGGCTATGAGAGGGGAAGGCCTCGCATGGCGCCAGCATCAGGACTGTGGTGTGTGTGCTAGGGTGTTGCTGTCCATCCCAAGAAGCCTTTCTCTGCAGGCATTAGCTGTTTGGAAATGGTAGTTTGAAGACACAGGAATTAATATGAAATCTGTGTATTCACCTCTTTTCCCATAAAGGCAGTTTCATGCAGTCCAAATTATGGTTTGTTAGGAGGATTTGGAAGACATGGGGCTGGGCCTTGACCAGGCTGAGGCAGGGCTTGTGGTTCCTGGCATTTATGGCTGGTGTGTGCTCTGGCATGTGCCCTGCATACGGTGTGCTGCCACACCAGTCTCACGTGGAAGGGGTGGAAAGTGGTGTTTTAGCAGAGGTGTGACAATGCCAATCAAGGAGAGGGACGCAAGCAAGGACAGAGGGAGCCAAACAGATGTCAGTGATGATGCTGAGAGCTGGGCAGGGGGAAGGGAGAGCTGGGCAGGGGAGGGGAGAGCTGGGCAGGGGAGGGGAGAGCCAAACAGGGGAGAGGAGAGCCGGGCACAGTGAGAGGAGAGCCGGGCAGGGGAGGGGAGAGTCGGACAGGGTGAAAGGAGAGCCGGGCAGGGGAGAGGAGAGCCGGGCAGGGTGAAAGGAGAGCCGGGCAGGGGAGAGGAGAGCCGGGCACGGGAGGGGAGAGTCGGGCAGGGTGAAAGGAGAGCCGGGCAGGGGGGAGGGGGAGGGGAGAGCCGGGCAGGGGGAAGGGAGAACTGGGCAGGAGGAAGGAATAGCTGGGCAGGGGAAGGGAGAGACGGGCACAGTGAGAGGAGAGCCGGGCAGGGTGAGGGAAGAGTTGGGCAGGGGGAAGGGATAACTGGGCAGGGGCAAGAAAGAGCCAGGCAGGGGAGGGAGAGTCGGGCAGGGGAGGGGAGGGGAGGGCAGGGTGAGAGGAGAGTTGGGCAGGGGAGGGGAGGGGAGGGGAGGGCAGGGTGAGAGGAGAGCCGGGAGGGTGAGGGGAGAGTCAGGCACAGTGAGAGGAGAGCCGGGAGGGTGAGGGAAGAGCCAGGCAGGGGAGGGGAGAGTCAGGCAGGGGAGAGGAGAGTCAGGCAGGGGAGGGGAGAGTCGGGCAGGGGGAGGGGAGGGGAGAGCTGGGCAGGGGGAGGTGCTGAGATGCAGGAAGTACAGGACCCACTCAGCTTGCCTTTCTGTTGGTGGGTTTTTTTTTTTAATTATTTTGCATTATGTGACAGTTTCATAGGCTCTGGGAATCCCCCCACCCCTCCCCCTCCCCTCCCCCCTGGTGGATTCCTCCACCTTGATGCAGTATTACAGTTCAAATTCAATCAAGATTGTTTCCTTGCAAACATATTGTTGGTGGGGTTTTAACCCAGGTGTTATCCAAGTAGAATACAACTGGGAGGTTTTGTAAAATGCAACTACTACGTCATGTTAAAGAACAGGACTTTGTTTCCATAGTAACTGTCAACTATTTAACCACACAGCACATCTGATAGAATGGCACCAAGTAATTACAACAACAGACAAATTGCAGGGCAGGTTTTCAATAAATACGAAGTGGCTGTGGTTAGGTTCTGCTCCCAAAAGTCAGTCTGCAGTTCATTTCCAAGCCCTAAGCTGCACCCAGGAGCAGAGCCTTCTGCCAAGACCATGCCAGCTCCTGGGCCACAGCCACTGCTGAGACTGGTCACCTGGCTGAGTCACCTTGTGCCCTGAGAGTCAAGTGGATTTCCATCCCTCTCAGCCCCTGTATCTGCAGGCATCCTTTCCCAGGACAGGCCAGGTGGTGCAGGCCACACCTAGGCCTATCTCAGCCACATGTTGAAAGGGCGTTTCTGGCTTTGGGTAGCTTGCCAACTACCAATGAAAACAAAAACTGAAATGGAGTTTACTTTTTCTTTTTTTTAATCTTTTTTTACGTTTTATTATTATTATTATCATTTTATGATACAGTTCCATATTCCCTTATCCCCTCCCCAATTCCCTCCCCACCACCTAGTTCCTCTATATCATTACTAACATATATAGTTGTTCTTCATACTCAGTCATATGTCCATCATTGTGGGCATGGACAATGGCAGAGAGCCCAGCATCCTATTGTCAAGATACAATGAACAGTTTCATTGTAAGTCCATCCTTGTCTGGAAGCAGAAATGCATACTACACCACATCCTCACATCTGGATGTTAGTCTCCATTTCACAGCTACTGTACATCCCCACAAATGAAGTCATGATACAAAATCAACAATAGAAAGAAAAATATAAATTTACAATGCCATGAAGTTAAATGGCAGGTTACTAGATATGACAGTCTCCATTACACAGCTACTATACATCCCTTTAAATGAAGAGCCATAAAACAAAATCAACATCCGGGAGAAGAAAGAAATTAACAACACCAAGAAGTTAAATAACATGCTACTAAATGACTAATGTGTAGCTGAAGAAATGAAAATCAAGAACCTTCTTGAAGAAAATGATGCCACTGCATGATCTATGAGTCACTGAATGATTTAATCAGAAGAAAGTGTTTTGAAGAGATGAAACCAACAGAAAACAACAAAACCCATGGGATATAGTTTGCGCTGATCTTTGTTGGTGAAGTGTGACTCCTCCAGACAATAAACAGATGGGTTTTGTTTTTTAATCCAGTCTACTAATCTATGACGTTTGATTGAGCTTAAGCCATTTACATTCAGAATTTAATATATATGGGGGTGGTACTTTGGTCCTGTCATTTTAGGAATGGGTTGTTCATTGGTTTAGTCTACTGTTGTCATTTTACTGGGATGTTCTTCCCGTTTGCCTTTGGTTTTGGTAGGTGCTATTCCTCTTCTCTGTCAAGAGAACATCTTGAAGTATCGTTTGTAGGGCAGGTTTGGAAGAGGCAAATTCTTGTAACTTTTCTTTACTGTGGAAGAATTTTATTTCCTTTTCAAAGACAAAAGAAAGCTTTGCTGGATATGTTATCCTAGGCCGACAATTTTTTTCTCTTAGAATCTGGAATATGTCACTCCATTCTCTTCTTGCCTGTAGAGTTTCCTGTGAGAGATCTCCTGTGAGCTTAATTGGCATTCCTTTATATGTCAATTGACTTTTTTCACATGCACATTTAAGGATCTTTTCCTTATGTTCAATTGAAGAGAGCTTGATTATCATGTGTCTTGGTGAAGATCGGTTTTGGTCAAGCCTGTTGGGGGTTCTGTGCCCCTCCTGGATGTTGTTTCCCAATTCTTTCTCCAGATTAGGGAAATTTTCCTTTATTATTTCATTAAATACATTTGCAAACTCAGCTTCTCTTTCTGCACCTTCTGGGACTCCCATAACTCTTGTATTTGGCCTCTTAATGGTGTCTTTCAATTCTTGAATACTTTTTTGGCCTGATCCAGCTCTGCTTCCAGCTTTTTGTTTGCTTCTCCCTGATGACAGGAAATACCTTCCAATTCTGAGATTCTTTCTTCTGCTTGCTTCTTTCTATTTTGGAGACTCTCCACTGTACTCTTAATTTGATCTACTGTGTTCTTAATTTCTGATATACCAGCCTTGATTTGCTTTATTGCTTCCTTAAATTCTTTGAACTCTTGCATGAGCTTCTCATTGTTGATCAGAATCTTTAAAATGAGTCTTACAGATTCTGTGTGCCCCATTTTCTCGATGTCTTCCTCAGTGAACTCTGAGGTTGGCATAGGGTTTTGCTCCTTTGCAGGGGAGTCTTTGGTAATATTCATTGTGCTTTTGTCTCTTCTTTTGCTCTTGATCATTGTACTTCTGGTTAGCAGAGTTTTTTCCTTGGGGCAGTTTTCTAAGCTTTGTCACCCACAGGTCTACAATGAGATTTTACTTATTGCAGTTGGTACACAACTTTTTCTTTACTTGCAGCCACTTGTGCCACAACCTCCAGCGAGTTCCAGGTCTGGGTTCTTATGTTAGATTTCCCCCGTGGTCTCCATAGCCCCAGCTCCTGGCTCACCATTCTTCACCTCCTGTGATACCGTGCTGAGGCTGCACCGTTGTCTCTGCAAACTTTCTCCCACTTCCAATTGGAGCAGGTCCCAGGATTAGGGAGACACCAGGTGTCCTATTTAGCTAGGTTGTTGGCGGCGCTAATCTTGCCGGAACCTGTTGGACGTTAGGTCTGGGTGCCACACGGACCTATTTTGACCCATACGATGCCACAGTCGGTATTATTTTCCTGTGGGACCAGTGTGATCCACGGAACTCAGTGAGTTCTTGCAAGCTCAGCACATGCGCAGTTCACTGTTGTCCCCTGCAGTCCCATAGCTATTGCCACAGTGTACAAAATGGTGCCTGACGTACCACCACTACAGTTCTTGATCTGCTGGCCATTGTCTCTGAGGGCTACCCAGACCTGTCTTGGGTATAACCTGTAGAATGCCACATTGCTGCAGTTCACTGAGTCAGAAATGAGCTTACTCCCAGCTCAGCGTATGCTCAGTCCTTTCCCTTGCCTTTGCCTCCTTATGCAAAATGGCGCCCAGTTCAGCTCTAGGGGGCTGACTGGGCTGTGAAATCCACCCTGTTCTTGCACTGCTCGTCTGGGATCTGCTGCTCTGTCTCTGCTCCTGGTCAAATCAAACAGACCAGCAGGACGGACAGGTCTTTGTTTGGGTTCACCTCCCAAGCTCCCAGTGAAAGTCCCTTCCCGCCTGGTTGCTGGTGGAGTTCCGGCTGCTGGTGGAGTTCAGATCACTGTTAGCTGAATGCTGCTGGGGTATCAGTCACTGCAACACCACCCCGTTGTGCCCGCTGCTTTCCTGTGTCTGTCAGTTTCCAGGTACCCCTCTGCTGTTGTTCTGTCTTCTCCTGTTTCCTGGAATGTGTCCTCTCTGCTTCATCCTAATTAAATGTTTTTCCGTCTGTTTAAACATGTCCTTACCCTATTCCACCATCTTGATTGGAGTTTTCTTTTTCGAGAATCAGTGCAAACTACCCTTTTACTAATAGAAGAGTGGTTGCCTGAGAATATTGATTGCTGTGACTCAATGCATAGTTCCCAGAAAAGACAGAAATTTTAGAACAATCACAGCAACAGAAATTGATGATTTTCTAGGAGAAAGGATAAAGCATCACCTCGAGGACCAAGCATTTTGATTAAGTATTACTTATTAAGAGATAGACACCGACATCACAGGAAACGTGCAGACAGGCCCTGCTGGGCAAGCAGTGAGGACTAAGTCATGACTCGGGCTCTGTGGGCTTGAGGCATTGCGGAGGACCGACGGACAGCATTATCCCAGAGGACCAGCGACAGTCCCGCCCTGCAGGACTGGGCGGCAGGTTTCAGGGAGGGTGCAGACGCGGGCTGGAGTCAAGCCCATTCAGAACTGGGTCTTGGCCAGATACCAGCTCCTGAGCGTTTGAATTGGGAAGCTACTTGTTGAGGATGGAAGATTCTTCACCCTCCCTGCAACACCAGAGGTAGGCAAGAATGAAGGAGCTTGTGTCCAGGAAGCAAATCAAGATTCAAAGAGAAACACTGTGGGCACAGATGAGCCATCACAAGACTGAGGAAGCTGGCAGAGTGAGAATGGTGAGGAAGACCCTCACAGCTGTGGTAGATGACAGAGAGCGAGCTGCTCAAGGAACGCTATGTTGGAAGGCAAAATGCAGATAAAAACGGAACAACCAGAGTAACTTCAATAATGCAAAGAAAGAAATGGAGGAATCGGTGGTTGCATGAAGAGGGCAACATCCACTACAGATGTAGATCTACAGAAACAAGTGCAGCTCAGCAATTCACTTACTTAGACTGGAGCTGACTGCAAGCTGTGGGAACGGAGCTAATGCAAGTGAGGGCTGAGAGGTGTGAGAGCTGAGCCATGCTGTAGCTGAGGGCTGGGAGGTGCAGGGGAGAGCTGGGAGGTGCAGGGGAGGGCTGGGAGGTACAGGGGAGGGCTGGGAGGTGCAGGGGAGGGCTGGGAGGTGTAGCTGAGGGCTGGGAGGTGTAGCTGAGGGCTGGGAGGTATAGGTAAGGGCTGGGAGGTATAGGTAAGGGCTGGGAGGTGTAGCTGAGGGCTGGGAGGTATAGCTGAGGGCTGGGAGGTGCAGGGGAGGACTGGGAGGTGCAGGGGAGGGCTGGGAGGTGTAGCTGAGGGCTGGAAGGTGTAGCTGAGGGCTGGGAGGTATAGGGGAGGGCTGGGAGGTGTAGGTAAGGGCTGGGAGGTGTAGCTGAGGGCTGGGAGGTGTAGCTGAGGGCTGGGAGGTATAGGGGAGGGCTGGGAGGTGTAGCTGAGGGCTGGGAGGTGTAGCTGAGGGCTGGGAGGTATAGGGGAGGGCTGGGAGGTGTAGGTAAGGGCTGGGAGGTGTAGCTGAGGGCTGGGAGGTGTAGCTGAGGGCTGGGAGGTATAGGGGAGGGCTGGGAGGTGTAGGGGAGGGCTGGGAGGTGTAGCTGAGGGCTGGGAGGTGTAGCTGAGGGCTGGGAGGTGCAGGGGAGGGTTGGGAGGTATAGGTGAGGGCTGGGAGGTGCAGGGTGAGGCTGGGAGGTGCAGGGGACGGCTGGGAGGTGTAGGTGAGGGCTGGGAGGTTGTTAGAGTGTTGGTAGAATATTAGGATCTTAGAATATTAGGATGTTAGAATGGAATCTTAGGTCGGGCAATGTTAGGCTCTTTTGTGCTGGGAAATTGCTACTTTGCTAGGCCAGGAGCCCCATGGACTGTGGAAGATATCCATTTAGTGATAAATCTGTGCTTTCTCCGCTGCAAGCTTGTGAGCAGTGTCACTAACCCAGGTGCAGGAGAGCCGAGGCGCAAGTCTCCGGTCCCAGGAAAAGGAGGAACTATAAAGATAAGGGTGTGAGAGTGGAAGAGCCATAAAAGATAACGACTGTGGGAACGGAGCAGGCTACCTGCACATGAAGGCCATAAAAATTAACATGTCTAAAGTTATTACTTTTGATGTATGTCACAGCCAAAAAGGGGCCTTATCTCTAGCCTTTTGCTAGTTCGGAGTCTGACCTCTGCTTGTCTGGCCTGCGTGCCCCAAGAATGGTCTGACCCCAGCATGCTGGCACAATAAACTCTGCCTGCTTTTGCAGTACCAGCCAGACTCTTTGTTGTTTCTGGGGAGTTGGCAAAACCCAACCCTAACAAGGCGTAGGTGAGGGCTGGGAGGTATAGGTGAGGGCTGAGAAGTGTATGTGAGAACTGAGATGTGTAGGGGAGGGCTGGGAGGTGTGAGAACTGAGCAGTGCAGTAGATGAGGGCTGGTAGGTGTAGGTGAGGGCTGGGAGGTGCTGTAGGTGAGCACCTGTTACAGGATTCAGATGATATGCTAATGGAAACCTGTTTTTCTGTAAAGATGTGCCTGCCGTTTGTGCTCAGACTTATCAACATAAAATTATACACTGTCTAGTAACGTATTACTCAGTGTTTGGTGCAAATTATTTCCAACCTGTAAGTTGTGACAAAATCTGACTAAAACACAATATAAAACATAAAGCGAGGTGTCTTTAAGAGTCAGAGCACTCAGTGTCAGCTCGTCCTGTCATGTGTCCAGCTGAAGAAGACGAGGTCTGCGGGTCTGAGTGCAAGAAAGTGTCTTGTGAAACATGTAATGAGCCTTGATAGGCAAAGTAGACATTTGAATTTTCATCTCACTGTGTATCCATATAGTACCAAGTTTATTTCTGACATCACACCACCTTCAGGGGGATCTGTTGCTGCTGCGTGCTGAGTGTGGGTGTGGTTGGTGAGGGGCACTGGGTAGCAGGTACGGATGGTTATCAGTCCTATAGAGGAAACATTTGAGACAAAGAAAACCTCATTTCATCAAGTGACGGAGTAGGTGGGAAAAGATTCCAAAGTATAGAGCTATGTGAGGCAAGATCTTCTGTGGGCATTAGCCCAATTAAGTGGGTCAGTGTTGTGGAGAGTGGGTTAGACTGCCACCTGCAGCACTGGCACCCCACATCCGAGTCCAGGCTGCTCTCTCCTCATCCTGCCCCCTGCGAATGCGCCTGGGGAAACAGCAGCTGGCTCAAGCCTCCATGGGCAGGACCCAGCTGGAGCCCCAGCTCCTGGCTCCGGCCTCACCGTTCCAGCGTTGGGGTCATTTTGGAACTGAATTCTCAGATGAACAGTCTCATTCTGTCTCTGTCTCTCTGTCATCCTGTCTTCCAAATATATAAACGTATTACGTCTTGTCTTAAAAATGATCCAGAAACAGAAAACGTTTTAAGGGAACAGTACAAGCAAACACTGCTCACCAGAACGTAGGCCTAGCAGAGTGATTTTCAAGAAAGAAGATAAAGGTATTAAATAGACAAAGATGGTTTATTTTGATAAGTTGTAATCTAGTAAGATCATGAACTTCCATGCACAAAATTATGCAGCCATGACATGTATGTGAGAAATTGATCCTGTGGGGAGCAGGAATAGGAAAGGCCGCCGCAGGATGGCGGCTGGCCCAGGGCCCGGAGGTGGGGTTGGGCTCCCAGGGTAAACAGGAAGTCAGGGAGATAGGCTGGCCCTCGCTGCGATTATGTCATTGCTACTGGCCTATCAGGTAGCGCCAAGTGGACCCACGGGGAGAAGTGATTGGTGGAGAGCAGTATAAAAGCAGCCGCTAAAAGCTGTAAGACGGAGGAGGAGTAGGCGGGGATGGACAACGGACGGAGCGAGAACAACGGGGCAGCAGAGAGGGATGGAAAAGCTAAGGGGAAAGCTAAGGCGTACGGGACGAGGAGGAGGAGGAGGAGACGGACGGGGGAAGAACGACGGACGGGACGAGAACGGGAAAAGCGGCAGAGCGGGGACGAAAGCAGTGAGGCCTACGGAGAGAGAAGTGTGGGGACAAGAACGGGAAAAGCGGCAGAGAGAGGGGTACGAAAGCAGTAAGGCCTACGGAGAGAGAAGTGTGGGGACAAGAACGGGAAAAGCGGCAGAGCGGGGACGAAAGCAGTAAGGCCTACGGAGAGAGAAGTGTGGGGACAAGAACGGGAAAAGCGGCAGAGAGAGGGGTACGAAAGCAGTAAGGCCTACGGAGAGAGAAGTGTGGGGACAAGAACGGGAAAAGCGGCAGAGAGAGGGGTACGAAAGCAGTAAGGCCTACGGAGAGAGAAGTGTGGGGACAAGAACGGGAAAAGCGGCAGAGAGAGGGCTGGAGAAGCAGGGAGAAAAGCTAAGGCCAACAGAGAAAAGGCAGCGGAGGGAAAGGTTTAAACGCAGCTGCTTTTGGCAATAAGGGGTCCGGCTGCGGTTCTGGCTTTCCCCAGCCCCTCAAGCTTGTGCCTCGTAGGTAGTGTCGCTGCTGGCCGACGACAGATCCAAGAGGAAGAGATGGGTAAATACAGTATCACAAAGGGACACTCCAGGGACAAACCAAGACAATTCAAATAGTTATGAAAGATTCAAATAGCATTCTCAAACTAACTGTTCTCAATAGAGAATAAACCCACCAGGACTATTCACAAACATGCTATGCATTTGATTTCAATGAAAATCTTAATTTTCAAAGGGAGGAATCATAAAGAATGGTAAAAATGGAAAATAACCAAAAAATGACAGCCAAAAATAACCCAGACTTCTTTATACACTTGGAAATTTTGGAATGCTTTTAAATGAAGCATAAGCTGTTTAAAATGTAACGAAAATGAGAGAACATTGCATGTCAAAACATGAAGCAGCCTGCCAAAGCAGTTCTCAGAAGAAAATGCCAGGAAACCAGAACATTTTGGGTAAATGAATTAGGCAGATGACTCCAAATACTAGTGAAAGAATTTCAAAATATTGAGAACAGTAGGAAAAACGAATGGTAACAGGGGAGATGGAGTCTAACATGGCAGTCTGTTTCACATGTCGTGGATTTTGAAGAACGGTCAATAAAACATTTAACCTGTTAGCCACTTGATCAAAGAAAATTTAGAGTGTTAACACTGCCATGTGTAGTTTCTCTGCAAAGGAGTTTAAAATTGGACTGCAACAAATATTTTTCTAATGAGAGTGTAAGTGCAGAGCACTGTAGCACGTCTGAGTGGCCTGTCCCTGTGAGGTGGCTGGTACACCGCCATCTGCACCCAGGCCCAGTGGCACAGCCACACCCCGCCGAGGCAGTGCACCTGTGAGGTTACACCCACTTTAGAAAGTTCCAGATTCTTCAAGAGATACATGAATTCAGCATTGCTGTGTTCAGGCATCTGCAGGTGACTGTAACCTTGAATAACAGATGCGTAACTGTAAGTGAAATGTTAGCAGGTGAGTACACAGCTCTCAGAACGCTGGGCGTGGTGGAGGCTGTGTGCCCTGTCCCAGCCCCGTGTCCCAACAGGTGAGCCCGCAGCTCTCAGAACACAGGGCGTGGTGGAGGCTGTGTGCCCTGTCCCAGCCCCGTGTCCCACAGCTAGAATGCTGGGCGTGGTGGAGGCTGTGTGCCCTGTCCCAGCCCCATGTCCCACAGCTAGAAAGCTGGGCGTGGTGGAGGCTGTGTGCCCTGTCCCAGCCCCATGTCCCAACAGGTGAGCCCGCAGCTCTCAGAACACAGGGCGTGGTGGAGGCTGTGTGCCCTGTCCCAGCCCCGTGTCCCACAGCTAGAATGCTGGGCGTGGTGGAGGCTGTGTGCCCTGTCCCAGCCCCGTGTCCCACAGCTAGAAAGCTGGGCGTGGTGGAGGCTGTGTGCCCTGTCCCAGCCCCATGTCCCAACAGGTGAGCCCGCAGCTCTCAGAACACAGGGCGTAGTGGAGGCTGTGTGCCCTGTCCCAGCCCCGTGTCCCACAGCTAGAATGCTGGGCGTGGTGGAGGCTGTGTGCCCTGTCCCAGCCCCGTGTCCCACAGCTAGAAAGCTGGGCGTGGTGGAGGCTGTGTGCTCTGTCCGCAGCCCAGTGTCCCGCAGCTAGAATGCTGGGCGTGGTGGAGGCTGTGTGCCCTGTCCCAGCCCCGTGTCCCACAGCTAGAAAGCTGGGCGTGGTGGAGGCTGTGTGCTCTGTCCGCAGCCCAGTGTCCCGCAGCTAGAATGCTGGGCGTGGTGGAGGCTGTGTGCTCTGTCCCCAGCCCAGTGTCCCACAGCTAGAAAGCTGGGCGTGGTGGAGGCTGTGTGCTCTGTCCCCAGCCTAGTGTCCCCATGCTGCCATGCTCACACTGCTCTGTCTGCTTGTCTGCCCTCATCACTTGTCCTATTCTCATTGCTCTGGTTTCTTTGTAGTTTTTAAGTTTTTTGATTTGTTCCTGTGCTGTATTTATTTGGACTTTTTATGTATTCTAATTTTATTTTTTAAAAAATTTAAAACGAATTCTGTCTTGAATTCTATGACCTCATTTTGTAATTTTTCTGATTCTGATTTATACTTTTAATGCCTTGTATAATCTGAATATTTCTTAGCAAGCTAAAAGTACTAGGATAATATTACATGATAATTTTCATATTTTTTGCGGGCATGTCTTTCTGATGTTCTACAAGGTGTCTTTTTTCTTAATATTTGAAAGGAAAAATTTTTGTGTGTTTTCTTAAAGATTAATTTTCACACACACCACACTCACTGACGTGTGGAGAGGTGATCTCACTGACATGTGGAGAGGTGATCTCACTGACATGTGGAGAGGTGATCTTACTGACATGTGGAGAGGCATACTCACTGACATTGTGGAGAGGCATACTCACTGACATGTGGAGAGGTGATCTCACTGACATGTGGAGAGGTGATCTCTCTGACATGTGGAGAGGTGATATCACTGACATGTGGAGAGGCATACTCACTGACATGTGGAGAGGTGATCTCTCTGACATGTGGAGAGGCATACTCACTGACATGTGGAGATGTGATCTCACTGACATGTGGAGAGGCATACTCACTGACATGTGGAGAGGCATACTCACTGACATGTGGAGAGGTGATATCACTGACATGTGGAGAGGCATACTCACTGACATGTGGAGAGGTGATCTCACTGACGTGTGGAGAGGTGATCTCACTGACGTGTGGAGAGGTGATCTCACTGACGTGTGGAGAGGTGATCTTATTGACGTGTGGAGAGGTGATCTCTCTGACATGTGGAGAGGCATACTCACTGACATGTGGAGAGGTGATCTCACTGACATGTGGAGAGGTGATCTCACTGACGTGTGGAGAGGTGATCTCACTGACGTGTGGAGAGGTGATCTCACTGACATGTGGAGAGGCATACTCACTGACATGTGGAGAGGCATACTCACTGAAATGTGGAGAGGTGATCTCACTGACATGTGGAGAGGTGATCTCACTGACGTGTGGAGAGGTGATCTCACTGACGTGTGGAGAGGTGATCTCACTGACATGTGGAGAGGCATACTCACTGACGTGTGGAGAGGCATACTCACTGACGTGTGGAGAGGTGATCTCACTGACGTGTGGAGAGGTGATCTCACTGACGTGTGGAGAGGTGATCTCAGTGACATGTGGAGAGGTGATCTTACTGACATGTGGAGAGGTGATCTCACTGACATGTGGAGAGGCATACTCACTGACATGTGGAGACGTGATCTCACTGACATGTGGAGAGGCATACTCACTGACATGTGGAGAGGTGATCTCACTGACATGTGGAGAGGTGATCTTACTGACATGTGGAGAGGTGATTTCACTGACGTGTGGAGAGGTGATATCACTGACATGTGGAGAGGTGATCTCACTGACATGTGGAGAGGCATACTCACTGACATGTGGAGAGGTGATCTCACTGACGTGTGGAGAGGTGATCTCACTGACATGTGGAGAGGTGATCTTACTGACATGTGGAGAGGTGATCTCACTGACATGTGGAGAGGCATACTCACTGACATGTGGAGAGGTGATCTCACTGACATGTGGAGAGGTGATCTCACCTGCTCAGCCTGACCATGGCTGGAGTTGTGGTGACTGCCATGGGGCGGGGACTGGGACAGGCAGCCCCCTCCCCTAGGCTCTGGGAGAGGTCTTGGAGGCAGGTCCTCATGTGGAGCTATCTGGAATCAGGACCAAGCCAGAGGCTCCTGGCAAGTTCACACATTCATGTCTCATCAGGGCTGTCCTGGGGCCCTTCACTGGTCCAGTTCTGACAGGAATCTGCGACATGGAGGAGGCCTCACAGTGACCTGGGTCTGCCTCCTGGGCTGCTGGCCTGACCTACACTGGGTCTCTGTCCCCACACATGGTACTGGTGCCCAGTCTTTCAAAGACCAATCCTAGCCTGCCTGCCCCCTGCAAGCTGAGGTCCTTGGTGTAGGAGGCTACAGAGGAGCAGGTAGAACCCAGTGCATTGGTAGCTACAGGTTCAGGATGAAATCCATGGATTCTACACTCCATGTTCTTGGTGGAAGCCGGGAAAGGGTGGCCCTGAGGACAGGTCCCATGTTCCATGTCCTGGCTGGAAGGCAGTGAAGGGTGGCCACAAGGACAGGATGACACCCGTGCGGGTCCCATGCTCTGTGTCTTGGTTGGAAGACAGTAAACGGTGGCCACGAGGCCAGGCTGACACCCGTGCAGTTCCCACGCTCTGTGTCCTGGTTGGAAAGCAGTGAAGGGTGGCCACGAGGCCAGGCCGACACCCGTGCAGGTCCCACGCTCTGTGTCCTGGTTGGAAGGCAGTGAAGGGTGGCCACGAGGCCAGGCTGACACCCGTGCAGGTCCCACGTTCTGTGTCCTTGGTGTGGTTGCATTGCTGGACAACAGTTTCTTGGGCTCATACGTACAGCACTTGGTGTGGTTTTGGTCACAATGAGCTTGCTCATTTGCGTGACTGGAAACCACACCTTTTTTATACTGTTGGCTTGGCAGACTGTGGGTGTGCTCTGGCAGTGTGCCTCCCCAAACACACACTCTTTCAGCCTTGGCTGTGGCTTGCTTTGGAGGGAAGCTAGACAGCAAGTGTTATTCTGAGTCATCACTGCATTTGCTAATGAATTTCATGCAAATGTTTGACTTGTGAATGCAAGATGAGGTTAAGACCTACGGAGCAGACACAAGTCGTTTGTGGAAATCCAGTCCTGTGCTGTGGTCCTCTGACCTACTGAAACCAAACACCATGCCCTGGAGTCATCCCTGTGGTCCTTTCTGGGTTTCTACCTTACTCTTCCTAAGGCATCTTCATGATGAAGGCTGCGACTTCTTAGCAAGGGGGCTGAAAGGGTCCCTGTCCTTCTTACAGGTCCCATGGCCTAGCCTTAGCTCTTCCTGCCTGTCTCCACCTGCAGCAGCAGTGGGGTGCTGGGCTAGGTGCAGCCCAGTGGAGCCCTGCCTGCCACAGTGGGGTGCTGGGCTAGGTGTGCTGGCCAGCCGCGTCCCTCCTTGCTGTCCTCTGAGTCCAAGCATCCTACTTTCCACAGTCAGAATGATCTTCACTTGCCCCTTGTTGGTTTACGGCTCATTAGCATCATTGAGTTCATTGAGCACCTGCGTTGGCTTTGAGAGTGACAGGGTGGCCCAGTGGGCTCTGAGAGCAGAGGGTCACGTGCATGCGGCCTGAGGAGAAGAATCTGGGAGGGTCTGAGTGAAGCAGGTTGGAGGGGCAGGGAGGTGGACTGGGCCTTGGGGTGGGCCGCCTTTTCTCCTGTAGCTGAAGAGGCAGGGCAGATCTGAGCTTGAGACTGCTCCTGCCACTGCAGGAGGAGTGGCCCCGAGAGAAGAGGGAGCAGTGTGCGCTTCGGGAGCCAGGACCCCAGGCTGGTGGGGCTGGGGGCAGGGAGGCCACAGCCTTGGGCAAGGCCACCTCCTCCGGGAGAGGCTTCACGGCTCCTTGTCAAGGATGGCCAACTCAGCCTGTGCTTTTCACAGTAGGCAGATATTTCTTCTTGAATCCCTCCCTACATGGTTTTTATTTTTCTTGTTTTACACGAAGAGTGGAATGTGCATTGTACAATCATAGTTTGAATACGGAATTCTTTATTTTGTTATGAAAAATCTTGTTCTGATTCCTTAACTTCATTGAAATACCCATGGAAAGTCCCTCGCAAGCCCCTTCCAGAAACAGCCTGGCTCTTCTTCCCTCTGCCCCCAGCCTCCGGGACAGGGAGAGGTGGGCTAGGCATGGATGACCAGGCAGGCCTCGCTGTTCCCCAGGGCCGGTCGGTGACCAGGCTGTTTGGACTTTACTCCTCGGAACAGTCTGGTGGACGAGGAAACTGTGGGTCCCCGTGCTGGGGTGGCACCTTCTCTGGGACCGAAGGGAGCAGAGGCTGCACCATTCTGTGTGCAGAGCAAGTGCCTGCCAGCTGCTGTTCGCAGCACATGAGGCAGGAGTCAGGCTCTGCACTGTCGCTCAGCGCATGTGACTCCTGGCACCTGCTGAGCAGCGCATCTGCTCATTGCGGCAGCAGGAGAAGCCAGAACCCTGGAGAGATGAGTCCCAGAGGCCCTGCCTGTGTCCAGGAGCAGCCCGTGGCGTGGCTTCTCTCCTGGCTTTGCCACCATCGCTATGACCTCAGCAGGTGAGTCCTGTGCTGTGGTGTTGAGCCAGCCAGCCTAGACTCATGTCCCCTGCAGTCTTCCTGTAGGCTGATGGCAGACTGCTGCAGGCTGGTCCTACTCTGGAGAGCTGCAGGCGCTGTGTTGATGTCGCCTTGGGCCGTGTCTGTCTAGGTTTTGGTGCCAGTGTGCAGGTGGATGCCCAGGGGCTGGGGCCGTCTGCCCGTGGCAGGGGGTAGGCTGTTTGCACTGCCACAGCTGCCATCATGCACTTTCCCCGTAAGCATGGCAGCCTTTCACATAATGGCAGTTTCAGTCTGCAGGTAGACGTTGGGTCTATCCTATATCCCAAGGGACGAGATGTGTTAGTTGGCCACTGCGATGGGGACGTGGCTTCCCTACAGCCTGGGGAGTGACTGAGAGGGACTAGGCCAGCCCTGGAGAACAGTAACCGGAACAGTTGGCAGAAGGCATGACAAATTCTACTTTCTTTTAAGATTTATTTACTTTTATTGAACAGGCACATTAGATATACAGAGGAAAAGACAGCTAAAGAGAAAGATCTTCCATCTGCTGGTTCAAATGGCCATAATGTCCAGAGCTGGGCTGATCCAAAGCCAGGAGCCAGGAGCTTCTTCCAGGTCTCCCACGCGGGTACAGGGTCCCAAGGCTTTGGGCCGTCCTTCACTGCTTTTCCAGGCCACAGGCAGGGAGCTGGATGGGAAGTGGAGCTGCCGGGACACAAATCCACACCCACGTGGGATGCTGGTGCTTGCAACAGGAGGATGCGCTCATTGAGCCATCGTGTGGGCCCATGGCAAGTGCTGTTTTCAAGTTGGTGTTGTGCTGTCTCGGCCATTTAGCTTTCTGAGGAAGCTGTGAGATGCCTTGCGTGCTGGTGCTCACGCTGTTGGTTTCTATCGAGTGATGCCTCTGCCTGTCGCTCAGAAGGGGGGCCGCTTTCCAGTGTTAGGCCACAGCCAATGGCCGTAGTCAGGAGCTCCCTGAGCAGGCTTGTGTTGAGGGCAGGTGTTTAGGACATGTGCACTCCTGCCTTTGGAATGCCCTCTCACCGGCAGGCCCCTTGGTGGTGGCCCCTGGCTCTCTGCTGGCCTCCTGACCTGCCTGGCAATTGGTCATGGCATAGAGTGGTAATCAGAGGTCCCTGGTGTAGCTATGCCCTCTTTAACATGGTGTTCACCTGGGGTTCACTGTGTTGGCACCTCCTGTGTGAAAGGGAGAAGGCAGATACAGTTCCTAGAGGGGCAGCGTGGAAAGCGTGAGGCTGTGTTCGTCTGGGTTAGGGCTCTTGGTGGACAGTGTCTGGATCTCAGCATGGCTGGAGCCATTGCTCTAGGATGCGACCCATAGCACTGCTGCACCATCATGGGAGGGTGTCAGGGGGTGTCAGGGGACACGTGTGGTTCCCCACTGCAAGGACACTGGGGTGTCAGGGGACATGGAGTTCCAGCTTTCCTGTGGGGCTGCTGAGAGTGCCCATAGCTGCCGGTGCAATGTGTGCCTGCACTGCACCCACGCAGCGTTGTTGCTGTGCCCCATTGCTGTCAGTGTGTACTGAGGAGTGCTGAGGAAGTGCCCCAGGTGAGGAATTCTCCTTAGACACTGTCAGTGACTTCTTGCCGAGGCAGAAAATTAACCCTGGTCAGAGAGCAAGTGTGCCGTGCCTGAGGACGGCACAGCTTGGGAAGGTCTCTGTGGAGATTGGCAGCTGTCAGTCACCAGGGCAGCCAGGTGACTACTCACATGCCAGTTGTGCGCTAGGTGGGCAGCCTTTGCCTCCCTGAGAGCTTAGGGCTGCCGTGGCCACATACACCCCTGGATGGGCAGCCTCTCCATCCCTGGCAGGCCGAGAGCTTGGGGCTGCCACAGCCACCCATCCGCGTATAGGCAGGAAATGCACACCAGGTCAGATGGGCTCTGCCCAGGTGCCCACGGTGCACGGTGTGGGTCTCCCTTCCTTTGCCTCACCACCAGCAAAGCCGAAGCCTGGCACACCAGGTCAGACGGGCTCTGCCCAGGTGCCCAGGGTGTACAGACTTCTCTGCGCCCTTCTCTCAACAGCTATTTTTACTTCAGGATTACACTGGGGTAAAAGGCTTCAATTCCCTCATTTGTATAGCAGCTTGTAAATTACAGAGCACTCCTCACAATCCTGAAAGGTGGCTATTTCATCGACCTGGCTCAGAATGAGGAGCTGCCACTGGAGGAATCCAGCCCTGGGGACTGGCTGCAGGCAGTCAGCAGGGCGTCCATGTCCCTGTAATGTCCCGTGTGGCCAGAGGGTGGCTTGCATCCAAACCCTGCCCCTGTGTCCTCTCACACAGAGCTGGAGGTGTGGGCGTGGCCCGTGGAGGACATCTGACTCTCAGGGGGCCCTGGTCTCCCCAGCACCCTGCACTCTGCACCCGCCCCCAGAGCCAGTATCGTGTGCCAGGACCTGGAGCCTCTTTGTTCTCTGGCACCTGTGTCGGTGTGCGCCACCTGTTTGCCCGTCATAGACTTGACTTCCAAGACTGCTTCTCCTTTAGTGCTCTAGGCATCGTGCTGGCGTCTCCCTCCATTCAGAACCACGCAAAGGATTCAAAGCTTTTGCTTGGTGTGCAGGCCTGCATGCACCCCTCCCCCCCGCCGAGAGAGGCCCCCACAGCCACTGCAGACAGAAGCCACACATGGACAGAGGCCACATGTGGACAGAGGCCGCACGTAGACAGAGCAGCCGCATGTGGACAGAGGCCGCACGTAGACAGAGCAGCCACATGTGGACAGAGGCCGCACGTAGACAGAGCAGCCACATGTGGACAGAGGCCGCATGGAGACAGAGCAGCCGCATGTGGACAGAGCAGCCACACATGGACAGAGGCCACATGTAGACAGAGGCCGTACTTAGAGCAGCCGCATGTGGACAGAGCAGCCACACATGGACAGAGGCCACATGTGGACAGAGGCCGCACGTAGACAGAGCAGCCACATGTGGACTAAGGCCGCACGTGGACAGAGGCCGCACATGGACAGAAGCCGCACGTGGACATAGCCCTCGGGTCACTTATGGGACTTTGGTGTCTGTCATGGGTTGCTTGGTTTTTTTGTCATGTTTTTCTTTTTTATTGCCTGTTTTCTTTTTGAAGATTTATGTGTTTATTTGAGAAGCAGAGTGACACAGAGTGAGGGAGGGAGGAGCGGAAGGAGCAGGACAGAGGGCTGCCACTGCCACACCTGCACCAGGTGCCTAGTGGGACCAGGCCGAGCCGGGAGCCGAGCACTCCAGCTGTGTGTCTCCGGGGGCAGGGGTGGGCAGATAGGAATCCAAACTGACTCCCAGGCACATTTGCAGGCTGCTGGACCGGCAGCTGAGGCGAACTTGATCCCAGGCCCTGACAGGGAGTTTGGGGGTCCCACTGTGCCATGGGGCCCATCGCAGCATCTTGCAGAGCTCAAGTTTTGAATCATCTTACCTGGAGTTTATCAGAGCAAGATGGTCTGGGTGGACCTGAGCTCTGTGACCCTGGGGCTGGAGTCAGGCTAGAAGCAGAGGGCCAGGTGACAGAGTTTCCTTGTTGTTCTCTGTCTATCTATTCTAGTTTTGTTTGTTTGTTTTGAGGGATTTCTGGAGCGCTCCTGATGGTTATTACAAAAGGGGATGGGGACCCAAAATTGGAAGCAGGCAAGGACCAGAGAAAGCGCCTCTCCCTAGTCCCGAAGGAAGTTTACTGTTCTTCTGTTTCTGCGGACCGCTCAGGGATCCTGGCTGTTGTTCCAATGGCCTTGGATCCTGCAAGGCAGGATTTGGGCTTCTTCCATCCCCTGTGGTAGGTCCAATTGGGGGTGGGTGACCTCAGAGTTCTTGGTCTCTGAAGGCACTCCATTTCCCCGTGGTCTCCTTGGGATGTAGTCCTCGGTGCTCATACTGATAGTCCTTGGTGAGGATCTGGGAGTCTTCAGGTTTGGGATAAAAACCTCCTCCTGTCTGCCTGCTCCACTCTGGGGACCCCTCCCTGCTCTATGCGCATGACCTCCTGTTAAGAGGTTGTTAGGATCACTCCTGATTCCCCCATTTGCCTTTGTAGTTTTACTATTGTCTAATGCTAATTCAAGTCTGTTGTCTATGAGTTACCAGTTATGATCCTGATAGGTTATATTTCCCGTCTTCCTCACACCTTCTAGGGTGATGTAAGATTTCTCTGCTGTCCTTCCCCATTTCCAAGTATCATGGGGCCTTACAAGTACATTAGGTTTTACAGTTCTTTGATGTAGATCATAAGCAATCTGCCTCATATCATTGGTTACTTCACAATATCTTATTGCATGAGATACAGGCTGTTTGGGGTTGAGATAATATTACTGTTTTTCGGATTGACATCATTTCATAACAGCCACATCGATCACAATAACAACAACAACAACAACATCAACAACAAATTGTAGCACCCTGCTAAAATAATGTGCCACTGAGTAAGCAACACATGCTTAACTAAAAGGAAACACAGAAGTCTTTTGGGAAATGTGATGCCCTCGTATACTTCATGAGCACTGGATGAATTCTACTAGAGAATAGAGATTATTTGGAGGCGAACAAACTGACATAAAAACATCAAAACATATGAGATACAGCCAAAAGAGCAGACAATCACCCCCAAAAAAAAGTATAGATTGGACTGTTGGAGTTACACTTTCCATGTTGGCTTCCTTATATGAGAGAGAATATATGGTATTTGTTCTTTTGTGATTGACTCATTTCACTGAGCATAATGGCTTCTAGTTGGGACCACCTGGTTGTAAATAGAATAGTATCATTCTTGTTAAAAGCTGAATAATATTCCATAGAGTAGATGTACCACAGTTTCTTTAACCACTCTTCCTTGGACGCACATCTGGTTTGTTTCCATGTCATTGCTATTGTAGATTGTGCTGCTGTAAACATAGGGTTACAGATCCCCTTCTCACATGCAGATTTCACTCCTTTTGGGTATATTCCTAAGAGCGGGATAGCTGGGTCATATGGCAGGTTTATTTGCAATTTTCCAAGCACTCTCCATACTGATTTCCACAGTGGTTGTACTAGCCTACACTCCCACCAGCAGTGAAGGAGGGTGCCTTTCTCCCCACATCCACGCCAGCAGGTGTTGTTTTTCGAGTTCTGAATGTAGGCCAGTCTCACTGGAGTTAGGTGGTACCTCAAGGTGGTTTTCATTTGTATCTCTCTGATGGCTACGGAGCCTGAGCATCTTTTCATATGTCTGTTAGCCATTTGAACCTGTTCTTTTGAGAAATGTCTGTTCATTTCTTTTGCCCATTTTGCTACAGGGTTGGTTTTTTTCACTGTCCCTGGGTTTCTGAAGCTTTTTGTAGATCCTGGATATTAGTCCCCTATCACTCGTGTAGAATGCAAAAATTTTCTCCCATTCTGTTGGTTGCTTCTTCACTTTGTTAATTGTTTCCTTTGCTGTACAGAAGCTTTTTAGTTTGATGTAGTCCCATTTGTTCATTTTGGATTTGATTGCCTTTGCTTTAAGAGTCTTTTCTTTTCCCTGTTCCTATATCCTGGAGTGTGTTTCCTATGTTTTCCTTTAATAGTTTGATGGTTTCTGGGTGTAGATTTAGGTCCTTCAGCCAGTTAGAGCTGATTTTTGTGTACTGCGACAGGTGCGGGTCTTGCTTCTTTATTCTGCAAGCTGCCATCCAGTTGTCCCAACAGCATTTGTTGAATAGACCAGGTTTTTTACCTGGATTGTTTTCAGTTTTCTTGTCAAAGATTAGTTGACTATACATGTGTGAATTCCCTTCTGGTGTTTCTATTCTGTTCCACTGATCTTCTTCTCTGTTTCTATACTAGTACCAGACTGTTTTGATAACCACTGCTCTGTAGTATGTCTCGAGGTCTGGAATTGTGATTCCTCCAGTTTGATTTCTGTTTTCAGGACAGCTTTAGCTATTCGTGGTCTTTTGTGATTCCAGATGAACTTCTGTATCATCTTTTCTATTTCTGAGAAGAATGTTGTTGGGATCTTGATTGGGATTGCGTTGAATCTATATATTGCTTTTGGTAACATGGCCATTTTGATAATGTTGATCCTGCCAATCCAAGAACATGGTAAGGTTCTCCATTTTTCAAGGTCTTCTTCTATTTCTTTTTTAAATGATTTATAGTTTTCATCATAGAGGTCTTTCACATCTTTAGTTAGCTTAATTCCTAGGTATTTAAGATTCCTTTCCTCTATTTTAAAGGGAACTGTACTTACAATTTCTTTCTCAGTAGTGGAATTATTTGTGTACACTAGTGCCATCGATTTGTGTTCATTAATTTTGTATCCTGCTACTCTGCCAAAGTCTCTTATGAGTTCCAATAGTTTCTTCACTGAGTCTTTTGGTTCTCCTATGTAGAGAATCATGTCATCTGCGAATAGCGATAATTTCAATTCCTCATTTCCAATTTGTATTCCTTTAGTTGCTTTTTCTTGTCCAATAGCTCTGGCAAGGACTTCCAAAACTATAATGAAGAGTAGCTGTGAGAGTGGACATCCCTGTCTAGTTCCAGATTTTAGCGGGAAGGTTTCCAATCTTTCCCCATTTAGTATGATACTGGCATTGGGTTTATTGTAAATTTCTTTGATTGTGTTATAGAATGTTCCTTCTATGCCTATCTTGTTTAGGGTTTTTAACATGAAGTGGTGTTGGATTTTATCAAATGCCTTCTCTGCATCTATTGAGAGGATCATATGGTTTTTATTTGTCAATTTGTTGATGTGATATATCACATTTACTGTTTTGCGAATGTTGAACCATCCCTGCATGCCTGGGATGAATCCCACCTGGTCCGGTTGAATGATCTGTGTGATGTGTTGTTGGATCCTGTTGGCTAGTATTTTATTGAGGATCTTTGCATCTATGTTCATCAAGGATATCGGTCTGTAGTTCTCTTTTTCTGTTGTTTCTCTCTCTGGCTTTGGTATTAAGGTGATATTAGCTTCACAGAAAGAGCTTGGAAGGATTGCCTCTTTTTCTATTGTTTGAAAAAGCTTGTGTAAGATTGGGGTAAGTTCCTCTTGGAATGTTTGGTAGAATTCAGCGGTGAAGCCATCTGGTCCTGGACTCTTCTTGGTTGGGAGGGCTTTAATTACTGATTCAATCTCCATGCATGTTATTGGGCTGTTTAGACTGTTAATTGCTTCTTGACTCAATTTTGGTGGATTGTATGTGTTCAAAAAACTATCCATCTCCTCTAGGTTTTCTGATTTGTTCGCATATAGTTGCTTGTAATAGTTCCTGATGATTCTTTGTATTTCTGAGGTATCTGTTGTTATATCTCCTTTCTCATCTCTGATACTATTGATGTGTATTTTCTCCCTCCTTTTTTTAATTAGTCGAGCTAGTGGGGAGTCTATTTTGTTGATTTTCTCAAAGAACCAGCTCTTTGATTGATTGATGTTGTGTATAGTCCTCTTGGTCTCTATTTGGTTTATTTCCTCCCTTATTCTGATGATTACTTTTTTCCTACTAATCTTGGGATTGCTTTGTTGTTGTGTTTCTAATTCCTTCAACTGTAAGGTTAGCTGATTTACTTGGTGCTTTTCTTGTTTCTTGACATAAGCACTGATTGAAATGAACTTTCCTCTCAGCACGGCCTTGATTGTGTCCCATAAGTTTTGATAAGTTGTGTTGATGCCTTCATTTGTTTCAAGCAATTTTTTTGTTTTGTTTTGTTTTTGTAGTTCCTTTTTTTTAAATCTATTTTATTGTATTGTTGTTGACAATCTTTACATAGTTAATTACAGTTAAAGAAAAACAAAGGTTCAGGGGATAGGGAGGTGGGTAATACTATTATGTCCATATTGTTTCCATCATGTGTCTGAGGTAAAGGGGGATATTGAGGGAGAAGCCCCACCCGGTTTCCCGCCCACCCCAAGTCCCGGATGTGGGGCATGCTCTGAGATATGTGCTCGAGTGGTGTTAATAGTTCTCCAGTTATGAATTGCTGCCAGTTTCGCTCGATGAGGTCGTCCACTGATTGATATGGTCCATCATAAAGTCTCCGTTTGCCCCATATTTCACTGCCAACATATAGCTGAGATGAATGATTGATCTATTCTGTCTTCTGTCTTTCCTTGATTAGAGTTCTGAGTCCAGCAGTTCGATTGGGGAGATCTCCAAAGATACTTTGAGGTATTCCCAGACCAGATTCTTGTATGTTCTAGCAAGCACAGGGCCCAGCACAGTCCATCACCCCGATCAGCTGGTGGTTGCAATTGCTGGGTTGGTTCTGTTTTCAGTCCCGAGTTCCACTGGAACCAATGGGTGTTGCAGTCCAGCCTGGTTCTGCCCAGCACATACTCGGCCCTTACATCAACCAGTGGGAGCTGCAGCCTAGTCGGGGCGACCCACAATAACCCCCATCAGGCCCGCCCCCTACCCTGGTTTGCCAGTATGTGTAGCAGTAGACCAGTCTGTCCCCCATCCCATTTGGCTCTTGTACTTGTCAATGGGTATTAAAGCTTAGTTCTATCTCACCAACTCAACCATCCAGCCCTCACGGTTGTTGTTGAGTGCCTCTCTGTCTAGCCACCTCAGCCCCCGTCCTAGTTTTCATGCCCTCACACGGGAATAGTGACCCAGGAAGGGGGAACCCACTTTTTCCCTCCCAGGTCTCTCTGTCCCGGTTTATGCACTCTTTAGGTGGTTCTGTGATTTCACTTGACAGAATTAGTCCCCAGTGCCAGCTTCTGCCATCTGATGCTGTGGCTAGGCCCAAACAACCCTCACCCACTCTAATTTATGCTTGCCCCTACAGGAATAATCAGCCCAGCCTGGCTTTTCCCTGATCTAGTCCACATGAGGCGCACAGGTGTTGTAGCCCTGCTTAGTCTGGTCTGTCTCTATCCCAGCCCACGCTCTCCAGTGGGAGTAGTCAAGCAATTTTTTAATTTCCCCTTTGATTTCCTCTCTAACCCATTGCTCATTTAGTAACATATTATTCAGCCTCCATATGTTTGTAAATCTTCCTTGGTGTTTTGAGTTCTTGGTCTCAAGCTTCACTCCTTGGTGCACGGTATGATTTCCACTTTTGTAAATTTGCTGAGGCTTGTTTTATGGCCTATAACATGATCAGTTCTGGAGAAAGTTCCATGTACTGATGAAAAAAAGGTGTACTCTGTGTCTGTAGGATGAAAGGTTCGATAGATGTCAACTAAGTCCATTTGCTCTAGAGTTCGGGTGAGTTCTGTCGTTTCTTTGCTGAGTTTCTGGTTTTTTGATCTGTCCATTTGCGTTAATGGGGTATTAAGGCCTCCCACTATGATCATATTGGAGTCTATTTCTCCCTTTAACCCCGTTAATATTTGTTTCACGTAGCTAGATGCTTTGGCGTTTGGAGCGTAAACATTTATTATGCTGATCTCTTCTTGCTGGAGGTATCCTTTGATCATTATGTGGTATCCTTCTTTGTCTCTTTTGAGGCTCCTCACGTCAAGGTCTGTGTCATCTGATATAAGAATGGCTACACCTGCTCGTCTTTCCTTACCTTTAGTTTGAAATATCTTTTTCCATCCTTTCACTTTCAATTTTTTCTGATCTTTATTGGTGAGATGCGTCTCCTGTAAGCAGCAGATAGTTGGGTTTTGTTTTTTGATCCAATCCTCCAATCTATGGCATTTGACTGATGAGTTTAATCCATTTACATTCAGCGTTATTATGGATAAGGGACAGTTTGGTCCTGTCATTTTGGCGATGCGTTGTTCTAAATTAGGTCTTGTGTTAGCCTTTTAGTGGGATGTTCTCCACATTTGCCTTTGTTTCTGGTGGTTGCTATTTCTTTTTTCTTTCATGGGAACATCCTTGAGTATCATTTGTAGGGCAGGTTTAGATGAGACAAAATCTTGAAGTTTTTCTTTATTGTGGAAGAATTTTATTTCATTTTCAAAGGAAAAGGAGAGCTTTGCAGGGTAAGTTATTCTGGGCTGAAAATTTTTCTCTTTTAGAATCTGGAATATGTCACTCCAGTCTCTTCTGGCCTGTAGTGTTTCCTCTAAAAGGTCAGCTGTGAGTTTAATTGGGGTTCCCCTATATGACACCTGATTTTTTTCTCGTGCACATTTAAGAATTTTTTCTTTCTGTTCAACTGAAGAGAGCTTGATTATCATGTGTCGTGATGAAGTTCGGTTTTGGTCAACTCTGTTGGGAGTTCTGTAGCCCTCCTGTATATTACTTTCCAATTCTCTGCTCAGATTAGGGAAGTTTTCCTGTATTATTTCACTGAATACGCCTCTAATCCCAACTTCTCTTTCTGCACCTTCTGGAACTCCTATAACTCTTATGTTAGACCTTTTAATTATATCTCTTAATTCTTGGATACTTTTTTTAGCTTGACCTAGCTCTGCTTCCAGCTTTTTGCTTGTTTCTTCATGGTGACAGGAACTATCTTCTAATTCTGAAATTCTTTCTTCTGCCTCATTCATTCTGTTGTTGATCCATGTGAATGTTGACCCCTCTTGCATGTGTAAAGGCTCTTTTTGTCACACTGGGGTTCGTCTTGGCCTCTCTTACGTTGCTCAGAGTGCTAGCAGAGTCCGCAGGGTCCTGTGCACTGAGCTCTGACTGCGTCCCCTGCAGGGCAAGGGAGTCTGGGTGACCCGGCCTGGGACAGCTCCCCTGCGGGGACTTGGGGGCCCTGTGACCTGTTTCCTCAGCACTGCCGTGGGTTAGCGTTAGCGTTAGGTGTTCCCTGGCCAGGATCAGACCCCTCCCTGAGCCCAGTCACCTGGAGCTTCCCACAGGTCTCTGGGCTAGCTGGTGGGTGTTGAGGCGCCATGGCACCGAGGGAGGTGAACATGAGGCTTGGTGGAGGGAGTGGTGTCTCTCCTGACCACATTTCAAGAGTTTCCTGGTTTTACTTAAAGGTTGCGTACAGCTGGGTGCTGTGTCCAGCGGCTGCTCCTCTGGACACGCCTGTCCTTCCAGGATGTGCTCCTGAGCCCAGTGGGCCGTGCAGCCCACAGGAGTGAGGAGTCCTCACATGAGAGGAGGGGTGTCGCCCTCCACCTCAGGATTGGGGGCCCTGGTGGCTGTTGCATGTTCTGCTGCCTCACCACCTGGGCTCGCCCTGAAGAAGGCGGGGCCTGGCAGGCAGTGTCCACTCTCCCTTGGTGCTGGACCCTGGCCATCGGTCCCTGGCTGTGTGCCGGGCCAGCGGTGTCCAGTGAAGAGGTGAGCTGCGGAGATGCGTTGCAGGTGCAGATGTTGTTGTCACGTGTTTCCCGATATCTGTAGACCAGGGCCCTTGCCGACAGCATTGCTCTGTCCCCAGCAGGGCCCTCTGCGCCCTGCTTCCCCAGGTCCTGCGGCTCGCACGCGTGGGATTGCTCTGGTTTTTATTCCTCTCCTCTCCCTTCTGTCCGGTGGTCTTGTCCCACCTCACTCCTTTGCTTTGCTCCACGTTCTGTCTTCCTGTTTGCTTGTTTCTGACAGGAGCATCAGCCCTCTTGGTGATGAGGCCTGTGCCTCTGGTCGCCTTCCCATGGCCAGCTGTGCGTGACCGCTCCGTTCAGGGGTCCTGGGCTGCAGGCCCTCCTGGTGGGCGGCCACTGGAGAATTCACTCCGGGCAGCAAGCACAGCCTGGCACCTGCAGTAGGCTCTGAGCCAGGGCCTCGGGCCCAGCTCCGGGCCTGGCTCCAGGCCCAGCTCCGGGCCTGGCTGTGAGCTCTGCTCTGGTCCAGCTGTGTGCAGCAGGCTGCAGTTCCCCTCCCCAGCAGCCTGCTGCCTCCCTGCCCCACCTTTGCTGACTGCCTGCAGGTGCCAGGCCTTGAGTAACGTGGCCTCTGCTCAGAATGCCTGGATGTAGGGGCCAACTGCTCGGCCCAGCTGCCGCTGGGGGCTGCGGTCCAGCCTCTCTTCTTCTGTGGAGTTGGAATATTCTGGATGATTTACACGTAATAATAGCGGTTGTCACGGGGTCAAACAGTGAATTCATGGCACTGCCTGCTGCAGAAAGTGCTCTGGGATGGAGGAAGGACCTGCGCCCGCTGAAGACCTGAGGCCCACCTGCAGCCCAGATGAGAGACTGTCCCCAGGGGCGGGTGCTGCCCCGAGCCCGAGCAGTGCTGCTGGGCCCCCAGGGATGCCCGGGAGGAGGTGTGGCTGTGAGTGGACATGAGGCTTGGGCGTGACCCTGTGCCCTCTTCCTGAGGAGGGTGAGGTCACACACAGACACACTCTGTGGTCACCGCGACTGAGTGCTCAGGGTCATGACCTTAGGCAAGACAGTGCAGCTGCTGCGACAGGCACACGTAATGGTGCAAACTGGAGTCTGTGTCCCTAATCCAGTCTGTTCCAATTTTAAATCTTCTTAGAAATATCAATCAGGAAGGAAGGGCGAGTCTCCCCAATTAGGACCTAGCTCAGTATCTAGACGTGAGTGTAAGATCAAAATATACTTCACACAGGCCACACATTACAGAAGGAAACAGCCTGACGTCATGAAGGAAAGTTGAACTAATTCTGTTACTGCTGATAACAAAGAAGTCACAAACTCCTATCTCAAAATAAGCAATTATTTAAGAACAGAGGTTCTTAATTTGATTTAGAAAAATGAAACAAAGACGATGTTTCAGGAGCGTATCCCTCTAACGAGCTAATAGTGTACTCAGACGGGGTGAGGGAGTGGACGCCTGTTCCCTGCTGAGCAGAGCAGAGCTGTGCCTCTTGGCAAACCCAGGGACAAGGTGCTGACTTGAAGGACGCCTTTAAGGTGACAGTTAAAATGAAATCACTAGGGTTGTCCTTTTTAAAAGTTTTTTTTTTTTAATTGGAAAAGCCGATTTACAGAGATAAGGAGATACAGAGAGGAGGATCTTCAATCCACTGGGTCACTCCTCAAATGGCCTTGCAACAGCCAGAGCTAAGCTGATCTGAGCTAGGTGCCAGGAGCCCCTTCTGGATCTCCCACATGAGTGCAGGGTCCCAAGGCCTTGGACCATCTTCCACTGCTTTCCCAGGCCATTAGCAAGGAGCTGGATGGGAAGTGGGGCAGCCGGGACGCTAACTGGTGCCCATTTGGGACAACGGTCTTGCGGGTGGAGGAGCAGCCGGTTGAACCTTGATGCTCCACGAGGGTTGTCCTTAATCCAGCCTGGCTGGCGTCTGAAGAGGAGGTGAGGACAGACATGCGCAGAGAGACCCCCGTGTGGGGACGTGGGGAGAAGCAGGCATGGGCACGCCGAGGAAAGGGGCCTGAGGAGAGCTGTGCTGCCCACGCTGGGTGCAACAAGACACTGTCACTGCAGGCCACCAGCCTGGGTCGTCGGATGGCAGCCTGGGTGGCCGTGTGGAGAGAAGGCTCTGCGTCTTAAACTGTCATTTGATTCGTCCTTTGATCCAGTCCCAGGACTGCGTCCTAGAGTGTCCCCGTGCTTACTGGGACGATCAAGCTGACCTAGAAAAACAAAATGTTGGAAACAGTGGGAAGACTGGCATTGCGGTCCAACCCTGGGACAGCCAGTGAGAGCTGACAGGCTGATTTTTACGGTGGAAGATGGCTATGGTGTCTCGGGGCCACGCCATGTCAGTGACCTTCCTGGCCTGACTCAGCCGGCCCCACCATTTCCAGTGCATCTCGCTGGGCACGGGTTTGCCTGGCCTTCGTGCGTCAACCTCTTATGCAAGGCCAGGGCATCACCTTGCCACTGCTAGGCGTTCCCTTCCATGTTTACACTGAGCGACGACACCAATGTGACCAGATGGCCATGCAAGGACATCAGATGTTGTGAGATGGCCTTGGGCCAGGTCCAGTTTGTCACATGTAGGCGCCGTCGTTAAGAGAGAGCTGGGCCCACCCAGCAGCCTTCTGAGGGTGCCCCATGCCATTCCTGGGGACCTCTCCAGGCTGTCCCGGGAAGCTGTGGGTGAAGCCTTGTACCCATGTGGAGCTGCTGCCGGGCATTCCTGCAGAGCCTCCGGGCCAAGGACCAGCTCTGCCCAGAGCCTGTTCGGAGGTTCCTCATGCTCCCTGAAAGGTGGAGCCGTCTTTCAATGCAGCTTTCAAGTGTTCCTTGCATGTCCTTGGCTCTTGCACCCCGGCCTTAGGGCTACCCTGGCCCTATGGCTGCAGTGTGACTGTTGCTCCTTTGGTCTCACTGGTGGCTGGCAGCTGTGCCCACCCGGCCTCACTGGGCTTTGCTGGTCTGATGCCCTGTCCATCACACGGTGTTTGGGAGTCTGCTCTTTTTACAGCTACACAGCCTGTAAGCTTCTGCCAGCTCGCCCCGTCTCTGCTGAGCGGCCCCTCCCCCAGTTACAGATGGGGCACTGCAGTGACCCAAACATGCTGTGTTGACCGTGGTGGAGAACGGGGGGGGGGGGGGCACAGCGGCGTGCTTCTGGGAAGTCCAGAGCGCAAGTCTTTGCATTGGCAGTTCAGCCTTTGCAGCCTGGACTGGCCCTGGAGCCGGGGGCAGCTCTGAATGTGGAGTGCGTGATGGGTGTGTGCCTATCACCCTCGCGCCACGGGGGCAGCGTGCCACCCTGGGCCCCGGAGCACCTTGCCAGTGAGAAGTGGTCAGCACGGGTCTCTCTGAAGGAACTGTAGCTAAACCAGTAGAGCTCTGGCGCCACCTGGTGGCAGCGACCTGTCCTCACAGCTGGGATTCTACCCAGCCTTGTTGAGTCAGAGTTCTGCAAGGAGTGGGGCCAAGGGCAGCACAGCCTCCTTGCAGGGGTGTTGCTGGGAAGGACAAGGAGGCAGCAGATCAGGCGAGCATGTGGGACTCTGAGGACCCGCTGGTCCTAATGCCTCCTGAGTCGCAGCGCTGAGGTCCAGGGCCGGAGGAGGAGCAGGTGTTCTGGAGGCCAGACCCTTTCTTGGGAAGCATCCTCTGCTTCCGGAAGGCTTCCCGACTGTCAGCTCAGCGTCAGTGGCTGTGCCGCAGGCTAACCGCCTCCTGCACAGCCGATCCACCTCTGCCCTCTGCATGGCCAGCTGACACTGGACCATCTGGGGGACCAAGGGAAATGGGGGCCAGGCTGACTTCCAGACATACGCCTCTGCCACTTTTCTAACAACTTAGATTTCTATTAAATTAGAAACTGTAAGGAGTGAGAAATGCCTTTCCATAGCTGAACCTAAATGGAGATTTGACAATATTGAAGTCTGTTCAGTCAATGTATGGTGCCCTTCAGGGTCTGACCTCACCCACCGTGTCACCCTGACTCTCACGCGTGACCTCGCCCACCGTGTCACCTGAGTGCCACGCATGACCTCACCCACCGTGTCACCCTCTCACGCATGACCTCGCCCACCATGTCACTCTGACTTCCATGTGTGACCTCACCCACTGTGTCACCCTGAGTGCCACGTGTGACCTCACCCACTGTGTCACCCTGACTCTCACGCGTGACCTCGCCCACATGTCACTCTGACTTCCATGTGTGACCTCACACACCGTGTCACCCTGAGTGCCACGTGTGACCTCGCCCACCGAGTCACCTGAGTCCCACATGTGACCTAACCCACTGTGTCACCCTGACTCCCACGTGTAACCTTGCCCACCGAGTCACCCTGAGTCCCATGTGATTTTGCCCGCCATGTCACCCTGAGTCCCACGCGTACCCTCACCAAACATCTCCCTGAGTCCCACATGTGACCTCACCCACTGTGTCACCCTGAGTGCCACGTGTGACCTCGCTCGCTGTGTCACCCTGAGTCCCATGCGTGACCTCGCCCACTGTGTCACCCTGAGTGCCACGTGTGACCTCACCCACTGTGTCACTCTGTGTCCCACCATCTCTTATCTTCCTCCTCTCTCTGTTTGAGAGTATTATGTGTTGTTGATGACGGAAGAGGAGACCAAGAGCTCACGGGCCTTCTGTGGAGCTGACACCACCGGTCCTCCTGCCCTCACTGTCCCCCCTCCGGCTGTGCTCCCTGCTCACCCGACGCTGCAGCTGGACCTTGTGTGGTGTCGCGGCTGCTGCTGGACGCATGCTGAAGGAAGCGTAGATGGAGGGATGTGAGTGGACAGAGTTTTCAACCCTTTATCTAGGGTTGACTCCCAGATGCCTGCTATCCCTCGGGTCTGCCTGGCCAACATCGGCAGCTCCATCTGCATGTCCATAGGTGTGCCAGCGGCCCAGCCAGGCCAGCCTGCACAGGCACATTAGCAGGGTGTGGGTACGGAGCCTGGAGTGTCCAGGAAGCAGCCGGGTACTCAGACAGCAGCTCAGGAGTGAGGGGAGGAACAATACTGACCACTAGAGGGCGAGGGCAGCCTGCAGGGGGAGGCCGGGCTGCCCCACACCGCCCTGGGAAAGGCTGTGGAGGAAGACCGAGGGAGACCTAGCCGAAGCTGCTGGCTCCTGGCCTGTGGCCAGCTGTTGGCCTCCACACCCTGCAAGCGTCCGTCCCATGCTGGTCAGGTGGCAGAGGTCAGAGGCGGGTGGGAACTGGGGCCCTGGGAGGCAGCCCTGAGTGCATTTGGCCACTCTACTGTGATCTTCCGCCAGGCGGAAATAGGGCTCGTGGGCAGAGTCCCTTATGGGAATGTGCCGGGTCTGCTTGCGGGGCTGCAGGTGCAGGAGGCAGCACCCAGGAGCAGAAGCCAACTGCTGCCAGGCGCTGAGTGGGAGGCCACAGGGGCCGTCCTCGGCCTTGGCTCGGGTGGGGACGAGAGTTTAGTTCAAAGGTGGCTCTCACTGAGCTCATGCACCTACCACAAAAAGAGCCTCCTCACTGGCAGGATGCCCCTGGGGGAAGCAGCGACTGCGGCACGCCCCCTCAGGTCACCTGCCAGCAGTCTGGCCAGGGTCGGGAGCTTGCGTGCAGTGAGGTTGCACAGTTGGTGACCAGGTGGTGTTAGGAACCCTTGCGTGCCCTTCTCTGAGCCAGACAGGTGACCGTGGCTGGGGACAGCTCCTTGAGGCCATCGTGGGCTCCGTCACCAGGGCCGACCTGGGTGTGACCTACGCCGAGTGTCCAGCCTGGCCACAACGGAGGCCAGTGCTGTGGTGTCCCAGCGGGTCTCCCGGAGCATTGCTGGTTGTGCTGGGACCCACGTCCTGGTTCTCCTGCCGCAGCCCCAGGCTCCTGCGCTCGCCTCTGCGCTGGCACCGCGCCACGGCCACTGTGGAGCTGCATCTTACATGTCTCCAACTTTTTATCTCATCCTTCAAAACAAGCCCTTTGCATCATTTTCCTGAGGTTTATGCCTGTTTCCTCGGGCTATTTTGCCTCTGTTTTGTTAATGTTTTTATGAAAATAGACCTTGGGACAGTTTGAGATCGACAGAGGAGTCCTCCCTGGAACCATTGGGCATCGCACTTGGCGGCATTAGCGTCCTGCTTTGGTGGTTATTTGTTGTATTAATAAGCCGAGTGTCACCCCGTCTGTGCTTGCATTGCCCCGGTTTCTGTTTTCTGTCCCGGCGTCCCATCTAGTGTCACAGGACGTCCGCCTTCCTCTCTGTGTGAGCTGTGACCGTGGAGTTGAGAAGGTCACGTGACAGGACGTCCTGCCTCCCCTTCTGTGCAGGCTCCTCACCTCCCTGTCACTGTGACCGTGGAGTTGAGAAGGCCATGTGAGGCGGTTTGTAGGCTGTCTCTCATAGCAGTTTTCTTAATGGTTGGCCCGGAGCTGTGGGCTTTGGGGAGGATGTCCACTGAGGTGCACTGCCCTCATTGCTTGTGGCCAGCCTGGGTCTGCAGGCCAAGGGGAGCCACGAGGTGTCCATGCTGTCTTCTTGGTCAGAAGTTCCTAGGCAGAGCCCAGTATGGGATGAGAGAAGAATGGGGGGGATGTGGGGAGATAAAGTGAACTACCAGTCCCTGGCTTACTCGCTGAATGCCTGCAATGGCCTCGGGCCGGGCCACCCCTGTGTGGCAGGAACCATCGCTGCTGCCTCCTGAGGTCAGCATCATCAGGAAGGTGGAGCCAGGAGCCCGCCTCTGGAATGGACCCAGGCTGTTGGAGTGGGGCCAGGAGCCCACCTCGGGAATGGACCCAGGCTGTCAGAGGTAGAGCCAGGAGCCCGCCTTGGGAATGGACCCAGGCTGTCGGAGGTAGAGCCAGGAGCCCGCCTCGGGAATGGACCCAGGCTGTCAGAGTGGGGCCAGGAGACTGCCTCAGGAATGGACCCAGGCTGTTGGAGTGGAGCCAGGAGCCCACATCAGGAATGGACCCAGACTGTCAGAGGTGGAGCCAGGAGCCCACATCAGGAATGGACCCAGACTGTCAGAGGTAGAGCCAGGAGCCCGCCTTGGGAATGGACCCAGGCTGTTGGAGGTAGGACCTCAGAGTCTTTGCCAGCAAGCAGCGTCCGCCCCAACTCGTGCTGTTTAGCTCCTGCCAGGATTGCGTACGTTGGTGGAGGGTGTGCTCAGAGTGGGACCTTGGTCTTATCTTAGACTCTAAGGTTGATCTTCCATCCCGTTTCTTGGTTCTGTCCCAGTGTTTCTGCTGAACACACTGCGCAGCTGTGCCAGCAGCTGGTGGTCCCCCTTGGCCCACCTGGTTCAGGTTCCAGGAGTGTTGAGGGGCCTTCTCCAGGGTGCAGGTCCCCTGGACCTTCTGTGCAGCACCCCTGCCAGCTCTGCGGGCTTCCCGGAGCCTCGTGCAGTGCTCAGCCTCCTGCGGGCAACTGCAGCCCTCCAGCTCCTTGAGGCTCACGGGAGTCATTTTCTAAGACTCTGCCACGGTGGCTGCAGGCAGAACTCAATATTTAACTGATCTGACAGGCTAATGGCCACACATGCTGTTGGACATGTCCACATGGCCCCATCCATCCTCTAAGGACATGCCTTCCACACAGACCCATCTTCCTGGGCTGTCTGGATAGGGCTGCAGGGTGTTGTCCATGGACCTGGAGCCCAAGGCAAGCTGGGCGTGCAGGTTCCCAGGGTCGGCAGGCAGAAGGAAGCCTCCACAGTGCAGTGTGTTTCTGGCTCTCTTGCCATTAGTTTTCCCCTGAGAACTTCCACTGTTTTCGCTCTTGGATGAAGCCGAGGATGTGTGACTGCCTGTTTCCTTGAGGCATCATAGCAGGTTCGGTGCTTCAGGTCTGGGTCCTCCCAGCCCCTGGTACTTGCACAGCCGGCACGTAGGGGGAGGAAGTGGGGGGTTGGGCTGCAGGCCAAGCTGGCTGCCTTCTCAGCACCTGCTGAGGACATGAAGCAGGGCCCACCTCACTCTCCCCTACCATGGCCAGGGTGTGGCAAGCAGAGACCAGTGCTCAGGAGCCAGGACAGTGTGCAGGCCCAGCCGTCTCACAGAGGGGCCCAGGCAGCACATGCAAGGTCCCCGGAACACCACCTTGCCTTGCATTTCCGTGCCATCTGCTTGGCCAGGACTCGCCTTCATTCGTCCTTCCTGCCTACACGAGGTGATAGGTTCTGTGTCCCTGCCGAGTGGCCCAGGGCCCAGGAGCCACAGAACATGGACTGTTCACATCTAGTAGGTTGGATTGTAGCCTAGCCGTGGAGCACTTGCCTGGTCCCGGCAGCTGGGGAATCTGCCTCTTCCCCGTGTCTGTGGCCGGAGTGTGCCCACTGGTCTTCCCCGTGTCTGTGGCCGGAGTGTGCCCACTGGTCTTCCCTTGTCTGTGGCCGGAGTGTGCCCACTGGTCTTCCCCGTGTCTGTGGCCGGAGTGTGCCCACTGGTCTTCCCCGTGTCTGTGCCCACTGGCCTTCCCTTGTCTGTGCCCACTGGTCTTCCCCGTGTCTGTGGCCGGAGTGTGCCCACTGGTCTTCCCCGTGTCTGTGGCCGGAGTGTGCCCACTGGTCTTCCCTTGTCTGTGGCCGGAGTGTGCCCACTGGTCTTCCCCGTGTCTGTGGCCGGAGTGTGCCCACTGGTCTTCCCCGTGTCTGTGCCCACTGGCCTTCCCTTGTCTGTGCCCACTGGTCTTCCCCGTGTCTGTGGCCGGAGTGTGCCCACTGGTCTTCCCCGTGTCTGTGGCCGGAGTGTGCCCACTGGTCTTCCCTTGTCTGTGCCCACTGGTCTTCCCCGTGTCTGTGCCCACTGGCCTTCCCCGTGTCTGTGCCCACTGGCCTTCCCCATGTTGTGCCCAGGAGAGTCTTTCTTGCTTGGAGTGTGGTCACTGGTGCCTCCACTTTAGGTTTCTGTTCTGATCCTTATTGCTGACATGCTGGGGACACCCTCAGGCCAGCTCCGTGGTGGCCAGGCTGGTGAGGTGGATGTGAGGCTTTGTGGAGTGAGGGCCTGTGCCCGCACTTGGGTCCTGGCAGTCCAAGGTTACAGCACAAGCCAGGGCTGGTACGGGCCAGAGCTCCCTTAGTCCATCTTGAGAACACACTCCCCCTTGAGCTAAGACCTGCCCACAGAGCCCCCCTCCCTAACACACACTCCCTTCCACTCTGGCCCCTGGGGACCCAGCCTGCTCTGTGGGCGCTTTGGGGGGCGCCCACTCATGTCGCCGGTATTTCCTGCATGTTTGGTGTGTACTTGTGCGTGCTGATGTCTGGACGCTGACCGGCCAGGCTCTGCTGGGACTCATCAGACCCTCGGGCCGTGCCCACACGGCGCAGCTCCTGGCGGCTCCTGACTGGATGCTTCAGGCCCCTCCCTGTCAGCCTGCCTCTCCCGGCACCCAGTCAGTATGAAGCTGCCCCCGACCTGTTCTTGCACACCCCGTCCATCCAGTTGCCCCTTCTGCGCTCCCTTGCTCACCCTCACTGCCACATGGCCTCCCCGTAGTGACGCGCCCTCCTAGTGGTCTGTGAGCCCCGGGGCCAGCTTGGGGCATTCTCCCTAGTATCTCTTTGTCCCTCTCCCTGGCGTCTTGTGTTTTGTCAGCTGGGTGTTTTATCTAGGATGGCAGCCTCACCTCCAGCTGCCTGGTGGTCCCACGACCAGCTCCTGGGCCCGCCCTGTGAGATGAGTTACCCACTGAGTTTGGGGTGAGCCCACTTCAGGGGAGTCGACCATCACTGCCCTGAGTACTGACACGCAGCTGGACACTGTCGTTGCGAGTCCCAGACCTAAAGACTTTCTGTCATTTCACGGTGGCATGGGTGGGCAGTGCTTTGTGCTCTGCAACGCCCCTCTGGTGGCCCCCATGTGCCCAGATTCAAATGAAGGGACCCAGGGAACCCACTCTACTCCTGCATCCTTCATTGGCCCGACCTTAGGATCTAGCTGCCAAGTTGGAATTTGGTTCAATTCGAGAAGTAGGAGAGAGTAACTGATACAGCTTCCTCTCCTGTGAGAGTGCCACCTGGGCGTCACCCAGTCTCTGTCGGGGCACCGGGCGTCACCCACACTCTGGGCACTGGGCATCAGCCAGTCTCTGTTGGGGCACTGGGCATCACCCACACTCTGGGCACTGGGCATCAGCCAGTCTCTGTTGGGGCACTGGGCATCACCCACACTCTGGGCACTGGGCGTCACCCACACTCTGGGCACTGGGCATCAGCCAGTCTCTGTCGGGACACTGGACATCACCCACACTCTGGGCACTGGACATCAGCCAGTTTCTGTCGGGGCACTGGGCGTCACCCACACTCTGGGCACTAGGCATCAGCCAGTCTCTGTCGGGGCACTGGGCGTCACCCACACTCTGGGCACTGGGCATCACCCACACTCTGGGCACTGGGCGTCACCCACACTCTGGGCACTGGGCATCAGCCAGTCTCTGTCGGGACACTGGACATCACCCACACTCTGGGCACTGGACATCAGCCAGTTTCTGTCGGGGCACTGGGCGTCACCCACACTCTGGGCACTAGGCATCAGCCAGTCTCAGGGCACTGGGCGTCACCTACACTCTGGGCACTGGGCATCACCCACACTCTGGGCACTGGGCGTCACCCACACTCTGGCACTGGGCATCAGCCAGTCTCTGTCGGGGCACTGGGCGTCACCCACAGTGTCTCGGCAGTGGGTGCTGCCGATGGTTCATTGAACACGGATCTTGAGTAACCACCTGCCGTCCAGTGAGAGCCACATGCTCTCCTCTTCCTACTTGTGGGGGCGCTGGGAGATTTCCCCGTGTTGGGTCACGAACATGGAAAGTTAGGGCCTGGTGCGTGTGCACACTGAACGTCTTTGCTTCCAGATAGACTCATGAGGAGCAAGCTACCTCTGAGAGTATTCACATCTTCATATTGCCCTGTGTAAGATCCAACACAGCTGCCTTGAGCCAAGCCTTGCGTTTGTGAATTCTCGGATTCCTTTTCAGAAGATCAAGGCTTCAGCATGGAGATTGTCTGGACTGTTCTCCCTGAATGGAGCATGCCATGGTTGCCGTGCGGCACCTAGGGAGGCGACTCGTGGCTCAGCTCTCCTGTGCGTGGCTTCCATAGCAGCAAGGGGGCATCTCAGTTAGGGCTTCCTGAACCCGGCATTGTCCTAAGGCCTGTCTGCGAGGCGAGGGGAGAATGTGGGACAAGCCCGCAGACAGCCATGCTTATCGAGCTCCTGCTGAAGGAGAGTTGTTCATGAGCACAGAGCACAGTGTGTATGTGGTGTGTGTGTGTGTGCACACTTGCCTGTGTGTGTTTAGGCACCTGTGTACACCTGCCTGCGTGTGCACGTGTCTATGTACCTGTGTGTGTCCATGTGTACATTTGCCTATGAGTGTATGTGTCTATGTTTATGTCTGTGTGCATGTGTCTGTGTGTGTCTGTGTGTATCTGTGTGTGTCTATGTGTATCTGTGTGTGTCTCTGTGTGTATGTGTCTGTATGTATGTGTCTATGTGTGTGTGTCTGTGTGTCTATGTGTCTATGTATGTGTCTGTGTGTCTATGTGTGTCCATATGTGTGTGTCTGTGTCTCTGTGTGTCTATGCATCTGTGTCTGTGTGTCTTTGTGTGTCTGTATATGTGTATGTATCTGTCTGTGTGTCTGTGTGTATGTGTCTGTGTGTGTGTCTGTGTGTGTGTGCATACAGTTGGCAGCTGAGCGTACCCCTTTTGTCTGGACTGTGCCCAGGAGGGAACACGGTGTCCTTCAGGGTGCTGGCCTTTGAAGCTGATCTCTCGTGGCAGGCTGAGCACCAAGATGCTGCAAACCATCACTCGTGATGTGCTCTGAGCTGCAGAGCGGGGAGTAGGACGTGGGCACTCCCAGCACCTTCTCCGTCCTCCCCTCACAGTCACCCCACACACACCCCAAGCTCGGCCTCGGCTCACCTCCAGCCCACAGGGCTGCTGGCAACACTGGAGCTGCTGGCGCTGCAGCAATGTGTCTGTCCGCCATGCTGTGTTCTCAGTTTTCAAGCTTAGGGTGCTTAGTGATGTCAAACTCTGTGTCATACTCTGTGACGTCACTCTGTGTCATACTCTGTGACATCACTAAGCACTCTGTGACATACTTAGTGATGTCATACTCTGTGGGGTGTATTTTGTAAAGCCGGTCTCTTCAGACATTTCTGTAGCATTGTGAATTGCTGATATTCGCTAACTCACTAATCTCGCCATGTTGAACTCACTGATTTATGATCTCACTACCTGTTGTCAGAGACTGTCTCATGCACTGTTGCTGTTTCAGATAACTTAGTGAGGTTTGCCTTATTCTGTAAATGACTGTGTCAACTGTCTGGAACTCAGGGTCGGTGTGCGTGTCCCTGGGGGTGCTCTGTGGGATTACCTCGCTCCTACATTCCCCTGGCTTGGCCCTTCCCTGCCTGCGCTGACTGTGGCGTGGTAAATGTGTTACACAACCGTGTTGCTGGATCTCAGAGGCCAGCTGCTGGGCGTGCGTCTTCATCTCTGCTGCACGTGGAGACGTTGCCTGCTGTTCTGCCTCTGCTGGCCTCTAGCAGCCGCGCTGTGTATGAAGCCGAGCGTGACCTGTGAGCCACTTTGAAGCTCTTATTAGTAAGTTGAACTTATTTACATGTATTCTGCATGTATAATTTGTGCCTGCGAGTGACAGATTCAATGTCAGCTGTCACCCGGTGTGCTCCCGTGTCAGTGTGTGTGGGTTCTTCAGTGTCAGCTGTCACCCGGTGTGCTCCCGTGTCAGTGTGTGGGTTCTTCAGTGTCAGCTGTCACCCGGTGTGCTCCCGTGTCAGTGTGTGGGTTCTTCAGTGTCAGCTGTCACCCGGTGTGCTCCCGTGTCAGTGTGTGTGGGTTCTGTTCAGTGTCAGCTGTCACCCGGTGTGCTCCCGTGTCAGTGTGTGTGGGTTCTTCAGTGTCAGCTGTCACCCGGTGTGCTCCCGTGTCAGTGTGTGTGGGTTCTTCAGTGTCAGCTGTCACCCGGTGTGCTCCCGTGTCAGTGTATGTGGGTTCTTCAGTGTCAGCTGTCACCCGGTGTGCTCCCGTGTCAGTGTGTGTGGGTTCTTCAGTGTCAGCTGTCACCCGGTGTGCTCCCGTGTCAGTGTGTGTGGGTTCTTCAGTGTCAGCTGTCACCCGGTGTGCTCCCGTGTCAGTGTGTGTGGGTTCTTCAGTGTCAGCTGTCACCCGGTGTGCTCCCGTGTCAGTGTGTGTGGGTTCTTCAGTGTCAGCTGTCACCCGGTGTGCTCCCGTGTCAGTGTGTGGGTTCTGTTCTTTTTATCCTGTGATTTTTTTCTTTTGTAATGTGGTATCTTTTCTTTTTCTTTTTATTGTTTTTGGCATTTTTGGAGGGTTGCATTCTTTTTCAGTTGGTTACCTTTCAAGTCATCTCTGCTCATCTGGAACCCTCCAGAAATACCTAACCTGCTGCTCATCACAGCACGTATGTAAACAGTGAGAGTGTGTGCCTGGAAACAGCACAGTCACCCCTCTGCTCTAAAAGCCCACATCACATGTAATACCTAATGCACCGTGTGTGTGCTGAGCAGGCACGCGTGACGCACTGTGGCCGCTGTGTGGGAGACGGCTCTACAGCCTGCACAGTGCACTATAACAACTGAGCATACGCACTGCACTTGTCCGGAGTGCTGATACTCAGTACACAGCACTGCACCTGCAGGGAGTGCTGACACTCAGTACACAGCACTGCACCTGCAGGGAGTAATGACACTCAGTACACGGCACTGCACTTGTCCGGAGTGCTGATACTCAGTACACAGCACTGCACCTGCAGGGAGTAATGACACTCAGTACACAGCACTGCACCTGCAGGGAGTGCTGACACTCAGTACACGGCACTGCACCTGCAGGGAGTGCTGACACTCAGTACACGGCACTGCACCTGCAGGGAGTGCTGACACACAAAGTAAGTCCCCGCATGTCCAGCGTGGACACAGTTTTTATCCTGAGTGTTCTGCTCACAGTGTGTGGAATCCATGGGTGCGGGGTTCGCAGACACGTGCAGTGGCTTCAGTATCTCAGCAAGAGCTGGGTGGTCTTTCTGCTGAGAGCCCCAAGTGTCTTCTCCTGATGTCTTAGTAAACTAGTGGCCTGTGCCTTAGCGTGGCCCTCGTGGGCCAGTCCACGCCTGTGCAATTCAGAAGCTGCGTTCCCTTCAAGCGTTTCTAGCAGTTAATTTTGTTAGCTGTGTTTCATGGTTTTTTCCCAGTGGGGAGTGGGTCACTCTGAGATGTGCATCTTGGGTCTGTCTTGCCTGTACTCATTGTTAGGCGTTTGCTTTGTTTCTTTCCTGGAGTTTCCATCCTTTCTTCAGTGGCCCTTATGCATTCCCGTCCCGAGCACTGAGTCCCGTCCCGAGCACTGAGTCCCGTCCCGAGCACTGAGTCCCGTCCCGAGCACTGAGTCCCGTCCCGAGCGCTGAGTCCTGTCCCGAGCGCTGAGTTCCATCCTGAGTCCTACCCCAAGCACTGAGTCCCATCCTGAGTCCCGTCCCAAGCACTGAGTCCCATCCTGAGTCCCGTCCCGAGCACTGAGTCCTGTCCTGAGTCCCGTCCCGTGCACTGAGTCCCATCCCAAGCACTTAGTCCCGTCCCGAGCGCTGAGTTTTGTCTTGCCCCTGAGTTTCACGGGAGGTGTTCACAGCTTCCCATTTGGTCTGTGCTGATTCTCCATCCCTGGCGTCTCACCACGTGCACTGTTGCAGCGCTGGCCTCCTCTGCCTTGGGCTGAGAGCTGCCCCGTCCACTGGCATGGCCCTACGGTTCTGCAGGTCCTTCTCATGGACTCCGACAGGCCCCAAGGTGGCTCTGGGAAGATGATTTAAGGGGATTGTGCACCCCTTCTTTTCTGCTGTCTGTTCTCGGGTGAGCGTGCAGCAGTGTCTGGTGAGGTTGCTCACAAGCAAGGCTGTGGAGGGACCTGGGGCAGCTGGCCAGGCTTCCCTGTCCAAGGGCGTTTCCTTGTCCGAGCTACGTGGCACCTGGGCAAACGGGCTGAGTCAGGGCCTTCGAATTCTGTGAGAAGTATCCTTTTCTCTGTGTCCTTCCTTCCCGCCTCCACTCCGGGACGGGCCTCCTTCATCCAGCCCTGCTGTGTCCTCTTGCGCAGCAGCCGCGGTCGTCCCCATGTCCTGGCGTGTGATCGGCTGCCTTGCTGTTGACTGGCTTGCGCCCGGTGCTCTGCTCAGGGACGTGTGTTCTTGACTTCGGGCTGAAATCTAGAGAGCTCCATGTGGGCTCACGTGAGCTGTGCCAAGGCCCAGCCCTCGGCCTCCCCACCTGTGTGGCCATTAACCCTCATTTCACCACTTCCCTCCACCCTTGGACCATGTACACACCCCCTGGACCATGTACACACCCCCCTGGACCATGTACACACACCCCTGGACCATGTGCACATCCCCCTGGACCATGTACACATCCCCTGGACCATGTACACATCCCCCTGGACCATGTACACACCCTCCTGGACCATGTGCACACCCCCTGGACCATGTACACACCCTCCTGGACCATGTACACACACCCCTGGACCATGTACACACACCCCCGGACCATGTACACACCCCCCTGGACCATGTACACATCCCCCTGGACCATGTACACACCCCCCTGGACCATGTACACACCCTCCTGGACCATGTACACATCCCCTGGACCATGTACACACACCCCCGGACCATGTACACATCCCCCTGGACCATGTACACACCCCCCTGGACCATGTACACACACCCCTGGACCATGTACACACCCTTCTGGACCATGTACACATCCCCTGGACCATGTACACACACCCCTGGACCATGTGCACATCCCCCTGGATATGTACACAAACCCCCGGACCATGTACACACCCCCCTGGACCATGTACACATCCCCCTGGACCATGTACACACACCCCCAGACCATGTACACACCCCCGGACCATGTAAACACCCCCCTGGACCATGTAAACACCCCCCTGGACCATGTACACATCCCCTGGACCATGTACACACACCCCTGGACCATGTACACATCCCCTGGACCATGTACACACACCCCTGGACCATGTACACATCCCCTGGACCAGGTACACACACCCCCGGACCATGTACACATCCCCTGGACCATGTACACACCCCCCTGGACCATGTACACACCCCCCTGGACCATGTACACACCCCCGGACCATGTGTGCGTCCACGGGAACCCTCAGGCTCCTCTGTTTTTAGGCGTCACCTTCAGTTCTCCTGACTTCCCAAGTCGCCTGTGCCCATCCAGTGCCAGGTGGGCAACCCTTCCCACCATTCCTTCTTGTAGCCTTGTCGGCTTCTGCATTTCTGCCTTACTGTTTCTTTAGGACCATTTTAATGCAGGCAGAGGATTAGCCTGATATACCACCACACTGGGCCCCCCCCATTGCTTTGTTTTCTGGTTTTTGTTCTGGTGGTTTGGCTTTGTTTTTACCTTTTGAACATTTATTCTCTTTTAAAAATTGAAATATGATTTACATGCCACAGAGCATCCTGTTTTAGGTGCACATGCCAGTGGTTTGTGGTCCGCGCATCCCTGGCCCGGAGCCCTCACCAGCTCCCGAGGTGCAGACTGTACTGTCGTTATGCTTAGGGTTTTCTCCTTTATCTCACTGTGTTTCTTCCCACCATTGTGTGACTGGATCAGACACATTCCATTTAGACACCTTGTGTGGCCAGGGAGTTCCTGGTTGCCCGGGGAGAGCTCAGGTCAACTCCCCCAGGTGGGCAGTGAGGGCAGCCCAGAACTCCCCCAGGTGGGCAACAGGAGCCCAGAACTCCCCCAGGTGGTCAGTGAGGGCAGCAGGAGCCCAGAACTCCCCCCAGTGGGCAGCGAGGGCAGCAGGAGCCCAGAACTCCCCCAGGTGGGCAGTGAGGGCAGCAGGAGCCGAGAACTCCCCCCGGTGGGCAGTGAGGGCAGCCCAGAACTCCCCCAGGTGGGCAGCGATGGCAGCAGGAGCCCAGAACTCCCCCAGGTGGGCAGCGATGGCAGCAGGAGCCCAGAACTCCCCCCGGTGGGCAGTGAGGGCAGCCCAGAACTCCCCCCGGTGGGCAGCGAGGGCAGCAGGAGCCCAGAACTCCCCCAGGTGGGCAGTGAGGGCAGCAGGATCCCAGAACTCCCCCCGGTGGGCAGTGCAGCAGCTGCGCAGGCCCTGGGGCTGCCCTTAGCAGGTGCCTGGTGAGATGCATGGGGTGGTGCTGGCCCGGCAGCAGCGCAGCCTGCTGTTCCATGTGTCCCAGTTTAAAGCCTTGACAAGTCCTCACTCCTTCACACTGGGAAGTAAGGTTGCGTTGCACTGTGGGTCTCTACTCATGAGTGAAAGTGCAGCTCCATTCTGAAACGTGCAGATACTCATCCAGTATTATACTGGATTTTCTACTCTGACCTCTACCAACCACATCATAATACATTTATAGAAGTTTTTAAAGATTTATTTTATTTTTATCGGAAAGTCAGATATCCAGAGAGGAGAGACAGAGATCTTCTGCCTGCTGATTCACTCCCCAAGAAGCTGCAAGGGCCAGAGCCGAGCCCATCTGAATCCAGGAGCCAGGAGCCTGCTCCAGCTCTCCCACGTAGGTGCAGGGTCCAAGACCTTGCACCACGCTCAGCTGCTTTCCCAGGCCACAAGCAAGGAGCTGGGTGGGAAGCAGGACCACTGAGCATGAACTGGTGCCCACATGGGATCCTGGCACATGCAAGGCAATTACTTCAGCCACTAGGCTACCACACTGGACCCTGTTTATAGTATTTTTTTTAAAGTTCCATTCACTTTTGTTGGAAAGGCAGATCTGCAGAGACAAGGAGACACAGACAAGAAGATCCCTCATCCACTGGCCCACTCCCCAAATGGTTGCAGCAGCTGGAGCTGCACTGATCCAAAGCCAAGAGCCAGGTCTCCCTCATGGGTGCAGGGTCCCAAGGCCATGGACTGTCCTCCACTGCCCCCCTAGGCCACAGGCAGGGAGCTGGATGGGAAGCAGAGTAGCCGGACATGAACTGATGGCCACATGGGATCCTGGCATGTGCTAGGCAAGGATCTAGCCACCAAGCCGGATGCCAGGTCCATAATACATTTAAATAGCAGAGAGAATCTTGTCATTGTCCCCAGGGGACTGTACTACTGTAATAATTCAGGGAATAACACAGTAACTGTTTTAAAAGGGGGAAAGAGGTATCAAAGTTTAGCTCTCAAATGAAAATGACCCTAAAATTAATTTGTCTAAAAAACAAAGTGTCAGAAATTATCGTTGCAGATGAACACAAAGAGAAATTCAGAAACTACAAATAATGGTCTCCATTATGAGTGGTCAGCCTCCAAGTGTTAAACAGGAAACTTTGATTTTAAAAGCACGTGAATAGATATAGGAAGAAAGATTAAAATGATCAATAGAGGAACAAGACACAGAGTTTAGCTGTAGAGTCTTTTTTTTTTTAAGATTTATTTATTTTTATTGGAAAGTGAGATTTACAGAGAGGAAGAGCTGTCCACTGATTCAATCCCCAAGAAACTGCAACGGCCGGAGCTGAGCCCATCTGGAGCCAGGAGCCAGGAGCTCCTCCAGGCCTCCCAAGGCTTTGGGCCGTCCTCGACTGCTTTCCCAGGCCACAGGCAGGGAGCTGGATGGGAAGTGGAGCAGCTGGGACGTGAACCAGCGCCCATAGGGATCCTGGGCACGTTAAGCAAGGATTTTAGCCATTAGGCTACTATGGCGGGCCCCCAGGGGTAGATTTTTAAACCTTAATGATGATATGAAATTATTACAAGGTTTATAGAAAACAGAAAAGTAGAAACGGAGCCTCCCTGAAGCACAGGAAGAAGCACTGAGGGGGGCACTGTGCTGCTGCGCAGGGCACAGCCTGTGGTCTGGAGGGGACGGAACCTGCCGGACGCCCGGAGTGAGCTCTCCACCTGCAGCCGGGACTGGTCCACACTGCGAGTGAGTGAGGCCTGGAGATGGGATCTTGATTCTCATCACCATCCTTCTGCTGTGGGCCTTTCTTATTATACAGAACAATAATCTAATTTCTTAAAAGTTTCTCCCGGTTCAGGCACTGGGTTTGGGGGCAAGTGCCGCTCCTCACAGTGTGGTGGCTGTGAGGGGTGCCCCTGCCGGGTCGGACCCAATGCTGGGGGCTCACGCCAAAGACACTGCCGCAAGGCAGTGAACGAGTCCTCGGCCTCCCCCAGGACCCAAGAGAGCTCTTCCCTCAGGGTAAGTGCGCCATAAGGGAACTTGGGAACTGGATTAGAATTCCAGCTCCACCCAGCTGCTAAGATCTTGCGGCTAGGTGAGTTTGGGAGGGGTGCGGGCCTTGGGTTTGGGGGCAAGTGCCGCTCCTCACAGTGTGGCGGCTGTGGGGGGGTGCCCCTGCCGGGTCAGACCCAATGCTGGGGGCTCACGCCAAAGACACTGCCGCAAGGCAGTGAACGAGTCCTCGGCCTCGTCCAGGGCGGCAAGTGCACCATGTGGTGCCAGGCTTTGCCTGCTGGCTGCCCGGCGGCCTGCTCTGGGGCTTTTTAAGATATGTTTGTTGCCTGGGGACACCCATGACTAAGTTCAATTTTAGTGTAGGTGAGTAGTGAATCTTGGGTGATTCCCAATGACAGGGTCATGGAAGTTTTAGGCACGCGTGGGGACTGAGACCTGGTGGTTTGGAGGGAAGTACCCAGGAGACAATTACGGTTAGTCAGATACACCAACCCAATTCGGAATACAGAAATGGCCTGTTTGCCTAGAACATCACTGATCGTCACACCAGCCCACACCAATACTATGGATGGGGGCCTCTTTGGCAGTGATGGGTACCATTACCCAACTGTTTGGTGGAGTGGTGGAGTGGTCACATCTGGCAGGGTCAAGACTGTATCCAGCACGCGAGAGAACTTGGTCTGGGGGTAGACTCTGTGGGGTTGTGTGGGCCCAACCCTGTGGAAATACAAGTTCCCCTAGTTGGACACCCTAACAGGGTTGAGGTTCCCACCAAGGGGCGCGTGTGCTGGAATGGGGGCTGTGTTCTATCTAGGAAACAGTTGTAGTCACCCGAGGCACTAGTGTGGGCTGGGATTGGATGCACCAGGCCAGTTCAGACCCCAACACCATCTGGGGTCATGGAGAACCAGGGTAGATGTGGGACTGACTAGGCTGGGTCTCAATCCCCTACTGAGCCATGTGTGCGCTCTATGTGGGTATGGACGAGCCATGGCTGGGCTGAAACAACCAGCAACAAGAACCAGAATGGGGTGAAAGCCAGCCAGGAAAAGCCACTGTTCCTGCTAGGACAGGAGGTGAACTGAGTAGGGTTGGCTCAAGGACCCCCTGGTATGTGCAAAATCTGGCATTGGGAGGGGTTCTGATGGAGGAGCCTGGGCAACTCCTCTGGCAGGACACAGTCCCTGCAGCTTAGCGCAAGAAGCATGATAGGAAACAGCCCAGAATAGGACATGGACAGTTTCCCACTGGCACACATTCGGCGTGGGTCAGGGGCAGACCAGGCTGAATCAGTTCATGTCATCCACTGGCAAATCCGAACACCAGAACAGAGTGTGGGTTGAGCCGGGTTTGGTTGCGACAAAAGCAGTACACATTATGGAATGCCAGGGTGAGGTTGCCACTGGATGTGACTGCAGCACCCAGCCAGCACACATGAGATCCAGGAAGGGAGGGGCAGAGCTGGGGGGGGGGGGATTAAGGGGCTGGTCCCCTCGCCGGACAGCTACTCCCACTGGAGAGTGTGGGCTGGGATGAGGACAGACCAGACTAAGCAAGGCTGCAACACCTGTGCGCCTCATGTGGACTAGATCAGGGAAAAGCCAGGCTGGGCTGATTATTCCTGTGGGTGCAAGCATAAATTAGAGCGGGTGAGGGATGTTTGGGCTTAGCCACAGCATCAGATGGCAGAAGCTGGCACTGGGGACTAATTCTGTCAAGTCAAACCACAGAACCACCTAAAGAGTGCATAAACCGGGACAGAGAGACCTGGGAGGGAAAAAGTGGGTTCCCCCTTCCTGAGTCACTAGTCCCGCGGGAGGGCATGAAAACTAGGATGGGGGCTGGGGTGCTAGACAGAGAGGCACTCAACAACATCCGTGAGGGCTGGATGTTTGAGTTGGTTAGATGGAACTAAGCTTTAATACCCATTGACAAGTACCAGAGCCAAATGGGATGTGGGACAGACTGGTCTACTGCTACACATACTGGCAAACCAGGGTAGGGGGCGGGCCTGGTGGGGGTTATTGTGGGTCGCCCCGACTAGGCTGCAGCTCCCACTGGTTTATGTGAGGGCCGAGTATGTGCTGGGCAGAACCAGGCTGGACTGCAACACCCATTGGTTCCAGTGGAAGTCGGGGCTGAAAACAGAACCAACCCAGCAATTGCAACCACCAGCTGATCGGGGTGATGGACTGTGCTGGGCCCTGTGCTTGCTAGAACATACAAGAATCTGGTCTGGGAATACCTCAAAGTTTCTTTGGGGATCTCCCCAATCGAACTGCTGGACTCAGAACTCTAATCAAGAAAAGACAGAAGACAGAACAGGTCAATCAACCACCTCAGCTATATGTTGGCAGTGAAATATGGGGCAAATGGAGACTTTATGATGGACCATATCAATCAGTGGACGACCTCATCGAGCGAAACTGGCAGCAATTCATAACTGGAGAACTATTAACACCACTCGAGCACATATCTCAGAGCATGCCCCACATCCGGGACTTGAGGTGGGTGGGAAACCGGGTGGGGCTTCTCCCTCAATATCCCCCTTTACCTCAGATACATGATGGAAACAATATGGACATAATAGTATTACCCACTTCCCTATCCCCCTGAACCTTTTTTTTTTTTACCGCAATTAACTATGTAAAGATTGTCAACAACAATACAATAAAAGAAAAAAAACAAAAACAAAGTTTCTTCCTACTTACTTGAATTAATTGACTCTCTTTTCAGCAATAAAACTCCTTAACTTCGAAGGCGGCAGCAGCAGCAGCGGCTCCAGCCCCACGGAGGAGCGGTGTGGAGCTCACAGGCCTGTGTGTTTGTGTTTCAGGTAGCTGGGCCCCACGACAGCAGGCTACCCTCCGTGAGGACACCGAGTGACACAGCGTCTGAACACTTGCCGTCCATGGGTCAGCCCTGAGCCTGTGGTGCTTATGGGGGAAGGTGAGTGCCAGCTAGGTGTCATCTGTTGGCTGGATTACCAGGATGGTATTGGCAAAGCCAGGCTCAGGCTGAAATCCAGTGGATTTGGAGTAGAACAGCATGGCTGTTCATCCCAAGATGTGCCCTAAAGGGTCCTTGTACAAGCTGGAGGGAGACGGGTTCCTGATGCCAGTGGCTGGGACCTGGCTGGGGGCCCCTTTCTGCTGAGGCGCAGCCTTGACACGTGTCCTGGGCTTCAGCCATGGTGAGCCAGGGGACGCGGGGGCAGACCAGGGATGGGGGGCAGGAGTGAAGAGCCAGGGCAGCAGTGTGTGGTGCTTGCAGACTGCCCCACAGAGGCGGCGCCTGTGGCTGGCACTGCTGCCCCCAGGCCAGCTGTGGTGGCAGAGAGAGTGGGAGCAGCTCTGTTGGGAGATGTTTACATGTTGCGAAAACTAGGCCACAAGATGAGTGTCTTAATAGAACAGGTGGGCATCTGTTGTGAAGCTGATTTTGGACTCCGTGTGTTACTTTTCAAGCATAAAGAGAATATTGACATGACTGGAATGTGTGTAGCCTCTGCAAGATCTGACAATGTGTAATAGAATGTGCTTTTCAGCTTATAGGAAACTAGTGATGAAGAAATAACAGATAAGCAATTTGTTACAAAATGTCTTGTGCTACAAACAAAATACATAAAATTGAAGAAACTTAGAGTTGAGTGATTATGAAGCAGACAACACCCAGCTGCGTGAGTGCCTGCCGGCCGCAGGGCAGCCCGGGTGCAGCTGCGTGAGTGCCTGCCGGCCACAGGGCAGCCCAGGTGCAGCTCCTGGCCCTGGCTCCCGCCTGCCCCAGGCCTGCCTGCTGCAGTCACTTAGGGCGTGAGCCAGGGATGAGAGGCTGACCGCTTGCCTGTCTCCATCTCTTTGTCGCTCTCTCCTTCCCTCCCTCCTTCCCCACCTCTGTTGCTCTGCCTTTAAAATAAATAAGCCTTTTAAAAAAAAAAAAAAAAGAAAGAAAGGATGCTGTGTTTATCTAAATGAATGTGACCCAGCTGAGTCAGTGCTGAGAAAGATGCTAAGAAACCTGAAAAGCTAAAAATGTCAAGGTAAGCCAAGAGAAAGACAACAGAGCAAAGCCAAGAACCCATTGAGACAGAAAAGAATCAAGGAACGAGAAAAAGTCAGCTACAGAGCACAAGGCCTAGAGCTGCTTGTCCTGCTCTGGGAGGGTGGACAGGCTGCTGCAGGGCTGCGTGGTGGAGGGAGGGGGAGGGGGACAGGCTGCTGCAGGGCTGCGTGGTGGAGGGAAGGGGAGGGCAGACAGGCTGCTGCAGGGCTGCGTGGTGGAGGGAGGGGGAGGGGGACAGGCTGCTGCAGGGCTGCGTGGTGGAGGGAAGGGGAGGGCGGACAGGCTGCTGCAGGGCTGCGTGGTGGAGGGAGGGGGAGGGTGGACAGGCTGCTGCAGGGCTGCATGGTGGAGGGAGGGGAGGGCAGACAGGCTGCTGCAGGGCTGTGTGGTGGAGGGAGGGGAGGGCGGACAGGCTGCTGCAGGGCTGCGTGGTGGAGGGGGGGAGGGCGGACAGGCTGCTGCAGGGCTGCATGGTGGAGGGAGGGGAGGGCAGACAGGCTGCTGCAGGGCTGCGTGGTGGAGGGAGGGGGAGGGCGGACAGGCTGCTGCAGGGCTGCGTGGTGGAGGGAGGGGGAGGGCGGACAGGCTGCTGCAGGGCTGCATGGTGGAGGGAGGGGAGGGCAGACAGGCTGCTGCAGGGCTGCGTGGTGGAGGGAGGGGAGGGCGGACAGGCTGCTGCAGGGCTGCGTGGTGGAGGGAGGGGAGGGCGGACAGGCTGCTGCAGGGCTGCGTGGTGGAGGGAGGGGAGGGCGGACAGGCTGCTGCAGGGCTGCGTGGTGGAGGGGGGGAGGGCGGACAGGCTGCTGCAGGGCTGCATGGTGGAGGGAGGGGAGGGCAGACAGGCTGCTGCAGGGCTGCGTGGTGGAGGGAGGGGGAGGGCGGACAGGCTGCTGCAGGGCTGCGTGGTGGAGGGAGGGGGAGGGCGGACAGGCTGCTGCAGGGCTGCATGGTGGAGGGAGGGGAGGGCAGACAGGCTGCTGCAGGGCTGCATGGTGGAGGGGGGGAGGGCGGACAGGCTGCTGCAGGGCTGCGTGGTGGAGGGAGGGACGGTGCTGGCGAGGCAGAGCGACTAACGACGGCTAGGGACAGAGCTGAGCAGGATGAGTGGACGTGAGCAATCTTGTCCTGACATTGACAACCCGGATGAACTGAATACTTCCCAGGGAAAAAAGTCCAAAAGAGAAATAGAAATTGAGAATTTGAATGGCTGATAAATACTAAAGAAATGTAAATGAAAATAAAGAATTTCTGTTCGAAATAAGCCTCCACACATACCTTTAAAGATAAACTAAGGAGCACTTCTACTTAGACAGAAAGTAGGATACTATCAGAGAGCTCTGCACTGCCCCAACAGGTCTAATAAAACAGAAAGAGAACAGGCCCCTTTATTAGAGGTCATTCTTTAAAACTCGGTGTGAAATATCAATGTGCTGGGTTTAAAGGTACAATCCAGACAATTCTAGATTAAAACATTGAATAACTTGTCATCCCCAGGGCAGGCATCTGCCTGGGTTGCCTTGTACCTAGGCACGTGTCACACTGCTAGGAAAAAAGCAGCCAGATGGTGGGTATTCTGGGCCTGGTTTGTGCAAATTTGGGTTAACTAGACCAGTGCATCAGCCTGGTTGCTTGTTCCTTTTACTATTATTATTTTTTAAGATGGGTGGGGAGCCCCAGGCCGGGACTTGCCACCCTGTCCCCCCGGCAGCAGGCTGCTGAGGACATGTTGTAGTGCGATGGGCTGAGGGCATGCTTGACAGGAAGGAATGAGTTCTGGACTCTTCCACAGACCGGGCCACTGCACTCATGGCTAGGTAAGGGAGTGAGATGTGTGGCTTAGAGGGGGGAGACCGGAGGGCATGTCTAGATCAGGCCAAAACACCCACCCTTGTGAGACCTGGGATGGACACACTAGCATGACCTGCCACCCACTGGCTCATGCAAAAGCTGGGCATGGGGCACAGGCCTAGCTGGAATGTGCCTGGGAGGGGAACTGTGGGCACTTCCTGCTAGGCTATACCTGTCACTGGTGAACACAAGAGCCAGGGCTTAGTGCGGGCCAGGTTGGACAAGACAGCAGCACCTATCAGCGTATGTAAGGGCTGGATCTCGGGGTGGGGCAGGCTGAGCTAAACTGCAGCACCCATGGGTGTGCATGAGAGCCGGATGGGATATGGGTTGGGCTAGGCTGCCGTGGAACTGGCATGCCTAGAGACCATGGTTGGGGGCAGTCCTGGCAGGGTTAATGGGGGCCACTCCTAATGGCTTAGCACCCACTGGTATAAATGGGGACCAGGCCTGTGGTGGGCTAGGCTGGGCAAGGCCGCAGCATCCATCGGTTCATATGAGAGATGGGGCTAGGGAGGAATTGACCAGGCGACTGTACCCATAGGTATGTGCATTGGCTGGTGCAGGTAACAGACTAAACCTGACCCTGCAGTGGCTGGCACATGCAAGAGTCAAGTCTGAGGTCACCCCAGAGAGGTTTCTTGGGGGATTCCCCAACAGATATCTGGACTCAGACCCTGGCTGCAGAGAAAATCACAGGGTGTGTAGTCAGCCTTGGGGTGTCTGTTAGGACCTGGCCGCTCTGCTGCTGATGCCTGTGTGCTGGGCAGCATGTCCAGAGGCAGCAGGAGCAGAATGGCCAGCTCATCCAGGCCAGCAGGAACATGACTGCCTCTCAGAGGAGGGAAAGCAGGACAGGTTGGACACTCCTGGCCAGGCTCTGCAGCACGTCCCTGGGTCTGAGGGTGCTCTAAGGTGGACTTCATCAACCAACAGACCTTGGAAAGATTTGCTCAACCCCAAAGTAACAAAGCCAACAACTTCTCAGAACTATCAGAACCACGCAACTCACAGCCTTGGAGCACTCTTCCCCACACCAGGGTCTCTAAGTGCCTGTCGGATGACCAGCCCCCAGCCCCAGGTGCTGATGTAGTTTGACAGCAAGGAGCGGCACCCGCCTCCCATGTGGACACAGGCCGGAAAGGAAAAAACAAAACACAAAAACCCTGAGGCGCCTGTCCCAACACCTCGCTCCACACCTGAGCCTGCGCACCGTGGCAGGGGCCCACGTGGGCGTGCCTCTCTTTCAACTATGTCAACTATATATATTTTTTAAATTGTAAAGCTTATCGTAAGATTTCAAGACTGGCTCCACAGAATATGTTTCGGTGCAGGTCACCGCTTTATGGATGGCTGGAGAAGGGTCACATGGTGCTTGAGGTCTACAGGGCACGTGCGGAGGTTTAGCGCCTGTTCCTGGGGGGCGCCCAGCGGGGCTGGACGATCTATGGAAACCCTGTCGGGGAGGAAGAGGAACAAGGCGGGGGGAGGGGAGGCTTTGGTTTGGCCCCGTACGAGATGTCTGTTTCACTGTGCCAGGGACATTAAAGAGACGAGAGAAACGATCTGGAGTTAGGGAATGACGGTGGAAAGCTTAGAGAATCCAAAGAAGGTATTTAATGAGATATTCGCGCAGCAGCTGAAGGGACCGCAGTGTGAAGGGACGGACGCCTGGGAGGCCCTGTCAGCCTGTTGAGAGCGCTGCGGGCAACACTCCGCTCTGATGGCTGCGGAGCGGAGCAAGCCTGCGCAGAGCTCATGCGCAGTGCACAGCATGCTTGTAATTAAACCTGTCAGTTCTCCTCAGTGAAGACTGGGATTCCAAGTCAGAAATTCAGATCAGTTTTGAGGAACTCAATAAACCTCTAAAATTCACCAGAATCTACAGAGTCAACACCAAGAGTAAAGCTAAAAGTGGACTGACTGTGCAGGGCAGTTACAACCGAGTTACCTGCATAAAACTGCCCGAATGGTGAGACAAAGACCCAAGCCCGAAAAAACAAACACCTTTTTTATCTGCAGCAAAAAAAGATTTCTTAAATGAAACTTGAAAGAGTAAAATAATAAGACCAAAAAACAGGTAACCTGAATTTTACCAAATTAAAGACACCCAAGAAAAATTCTATGGGTAAGGTCAGAAAGGCTGAGAGAAAGTAGAACAGGGGACAGCTCCCCTGGCTGGCTGCTGCAGCAGACAGAAGGCCGAGCCTGGCGCAGCAGGGCAGGGAGTGGGCACCGAGGCTGAGCCGTCGCCAGCTGGGCCTCTCCCCAGGCTAACCCTGCCTGACCCCTGCACGTGCCCGGCCAGGAATGGGAGCACACTCCGGGGTCTGGTCCAGAGGCCCTGCTGGGGACCACTCACCTCTAGAACAACGAGAGGGTAGCACACACTTAGCAGGGAAACAGGCAAAGGCCTTGAGCAGCTCACAGAAGGGCAGATGTAAAAGGCTGAGGGGCCCGGCGGCGTGGCCTAGCGGCTGAAGTCCTCCTCTTGAACGCCCAGGGATCCCATATGGCCGCCGGTTCTGATCCCGGCAGCTCCACTTCCCATCCAGCTCCCTGCTTGTGGCCTGGGGAAACAGTCGAGGACAGCCCCAAAGCTTTGGGACCCTGCACCCGCGTGGGAGACCCCAAGGAGGTTCCAGGTTCCCGGCTTCGGATCGGCACAGTACCGGCCGTTGCGGCTCACTTGGGGAATGAATCATCGGACGGAAGATCTTCCTCTCTGTCTCTCCTCTCTGTATATCTGACTTTGTAATAAAAAAAAACAAATCTTTTTTAAAAAAAATCTTAACATTTATAAAAAAAAGCTGATAGATTTCTTTCTTTTTTTTTTTTTTTTTTTTAGTTTTTAGGGATTTTATTTTAGGATATCAAAGTGTTAGCTCAGGCTGGAGAATCATAGACTCAGGGAACAAAACAGCCCTGGATGCACGCGTTTTGTGTACGTGATTGTGGGGCCCACTCAAGTCATGCAAGCCATCCTGTTCAGTGTGTTCATCACTGTGGCATTTCCAGGGCCGTGACCCCACAGGCTCTACTGAGCTGCAGGGTGTACTCAGCCACCATCCATTTCCCAGCAGCGTGTCTTTTCTGGTCCAGGAGCCCACGTGGCTCTAAGAGGCTCTGTGTTCTTTCCTCCTTCTAAGTGACCCAGTTCTTCTGTTGCCCATGGTTGTGGGGGGCGGATTTGCTGTGTTCTGCTGTGTAGATTGATGATCTGCAAGGACAGGAAGGATGCCAGAGGTGAAGCGCGTCATATGCGGGTGACGTCATTGGATCTGTTGTTGGGATGTTTACCTCGGTTGCTTGGACAACCAAGGACATGTGTGCTGCCTCCTCCACTCTCAAGTGATGGATTGTCCCTCTGATTACTGAGTATTTTGGAGGAGAGATTTTGAGATGCTGTGGGTCTCCTGTTTCTTTTTTTTTCTTTTTTTTAATACATTTTATTATTGTTGTTATTGTTTTATAATACAGTTTCATATTCCATTATCCCCTTCCAGTTCCCTTCCCCCCAGTTCCTGTATATCATTACTAACATATAGTTCTTCATACTCAGTCATATGTCCATCATTGCGGGCATGGACAATGGCAGAGAGTCCAGAATCCTATTGTCAAGATATAATAAACAGTTTCATTGCAAGTCCATCTTTGTCTGGAAGTAGAAATGCATACCACACTGCATCCTCACGTCTGGATGTTAGTCTCCATTTCACAGCTACTGTACATCCCTTAAATGAAAAGTCATGATTCAAAATCAACAATAGAAAGAAAAATATAAATTTACAATGCCTGAAGTTAAATGACATGTTACTAGATATGACAGTCTCCATTACACGGCTACTATACATCCCCTTAAATGAAGAGCCACAAAACAAAATCAGCATTCGGGAGAAGAAAAAAGTTAACAACATCAAGAAGTTAAATAACATGCTATTAAATGACTAACATGTAGCTGAAGAAATGAAAATCAAGAACCTTCTTGAACAAAATGATGCCACCGCATGATCTATGAGTCACTGAATGATTTAATCAGAAGAAAGTGTTTTGAAGAGATGAAACCAACAGAAAACAACAAAACCCATGTGATATAGTTTCTGCTGATCTTTGTTGAAGTGTGTCTCCTCCAGACAATAAGCAAACAGATGGGTTTTGTTTTTTAATCCAGTCTACTAATCTATGACGTTTGATTGAGTTAAGCCATTTACATTCAGAGTTTAATGTACATGGGTGTTAATTTGATCCTGTCATTTTAGGAATGGGTTGTTCATTGGTTTAGTCTTCTGTTGTCATTTTACTGGGATGTTCTTTGCATTTGCCTTTGGTTTTGGTAGGTGCTATTCCTCTTCTCTGTCAAGAGAACATCTTGAAGTATCATTTGTAGGGCAGGTTTGGAAGAGGCAAATTCTTGTAACTTTTCTTTACTGTGGAAGAATTTTATTTCCTTTTCAAAGACAAAAGAAAGCTTTGCTGGGTATGTTATCCTAGGCCAACAATTATTTTCTTTTAGAATCTGGAATATGTCACTCCATTCTCTTCTGGCCTGTACAGTTTCCCGTGAGAGGTCTCCTGTGAGTTTAATTGGCACTCCTTTATATGTCAATTGATTTTTTTCACGTGCACATTTAAGGATCTTTTCCTTATGTTCAATTGAAGAGAGCTTGATTATCATGTGTCTTGGTGAAGATCGCTTTTGGTCAAGCCTGTTGGGGGTTCTGTGCCCCTCCTGGATGTTGTTTCCCAATTCTTTCTCCAGATTAGGGAAATTTTCCTTTATTATTTCATTAAATACATTTGCAAACTCAGCTTTTCTTTCTGCACCTTCTGGGACTCCCATAACTCTTGTATTTGGCCTCTTAATGGTGTCTTTCAATTCTTGAATACTTTTTTGGCCTGATCCAGCTCTGCTTCCAGCTTTTTGTTTGCTTCTCCCTGATGACAGGAAATACCTTCCAATTCTGAGATTCTTTCTTCTGCTTGCTTCATTCTATTTTGGAGACTCTCCACTGTACTTTTAATTTGCTCTACTGTGTTCTTAATTTCTGATAGATCAGCCTTGATTTGCTTTATTGCTGTTATTGCTTGTGTAAACTATTCCTTAAATTCTTTGAACTCTTGCATGAGCTTCTCACTGTTGATCAGAATCTTTAAAATGAGTCTTACAGATTCTGTGTGCCCCATTTTCTCGATGTCTTCCTCAGTGAACTCTGAGGTTGGCATAGGGTTTTGCTCCTTTGCAGGGGAGTCTTTGGTAATATTCATTGTGCCTTTGTCTCTTCTTTTGCTCTTGATCATTGCACTTCTGGTTAGCAGAGTTTTCTCCTTGGGGCAGGTTTCTAAGCTTTGTCACCCACAGGTCTACAATGAGATTTTACTTATTGCAGTTGGTACACAACTTTTTCTTTACTTGCAGCCACTTGTGCCACAACCTCCAGCGAGTTCCAGGTCTGGGTTCTTATGTTAGATTTCCCCCGTGGTCTCCACAGCCCCAGCTCCTGGCTCACCATTCTTCACCTCCTGTGATACCGTGCTGAGGCTGCACCGTTGTCACTGCAACCTTTCTCCCACTTCTGGTTGGAGCAGGTCCCAGGATTAGAGAGACACAGGTGTCCTAAATAGCTAGGTTGTTGGTGGCGCTGATCTTGCCGGAACCTGTTGGACGTTAGGTCTGGGTGCCACACGGACCTATTTTGACCTGTACGATGCCACAGTCAGTATTATTTTCCTGTGCGACCAGTGCAGTCACGGACCTCAGCAAGTTCTCGCGAGATCAGCACATGCGCAGTTCACTGTTGTCCCCTGCAGTCCCATAGCTATTGCCACAGTGCCCAAAATGGCACCTGCCGTACCACCACTACAGTTCTTGATCTGCTGGCTGTCAGATCTGAGAGCTACCCAGACCTGTCCTGGGTGGAACCCGTAGAATGCCACATTGCTGCAGTTCACTGAGTCAGAAATGAGCTTACTCCCAGCTCAGCACATGCTCCGCCCCTTCCCTAGCCCTTTTCTCCTTTCGCAAAATGGTGCCCAATTCAGCTCTAGGGGGCTGACTGGGCTGTGAAGTCCACTCTGTTCTCGCACTGCCCGTCTGAGATCTGCTGCTCTGTCTCTGCTCCTGGTCAAATCAAACAGACCAGCAGGACGGACAGGTCTTTGTCTGGGTTCACCTCCCGAGCTCCCAGTGAAAGTCCCTTCCCACCTGGTTGCTGGTGGAGTTCCGGCTGCTGGTGGAGTTCCGGCTGCTGGTGGAGTTCAGATCGCCGTGCTGGAGTATCAGGCTCTGCAACACCACCCTGTTGTGCCCGCTGCTTTCCTGTGTCTGTCAGTCTCCAAGTACCCCTCTGCTGTTGTTCTGTCCCTTCCTTTTTCCTGAAATATGTCTTCTCTACTTCATCCTGATTAAATGTTTTTCCGTCTGCTTAAACGTGTCCTTACCCTATTCCGTTCCTGGTATGTTCGTCAGCTACACAAGGAAGCACTAGTACTGAGTTAAAACTCCCAAGATACTGGGCCCAATGCGGTAGTCTAATGGCTGAAGTCCTCTCCTTGCACATGCCAGGATCCCATATGGGCGCCGGTTCTAATCCTGGCAGCTCCGCATCCCATCCAGCTCCCTGCTTGTGGCCTGGGAAAGCAGTCGAGGACGGCCCAAAGCCTTGGGACGCTGCATCTGCATGGGAGACCCGGAAGAAACTCCTGGCTCCTGGTTTCAGATGGGCTCAGCACTGGCCATTGCGGTCACTTGGGGAGTGAATCATCGGACAGAAGATCTTCCTTTCTGTCTCTCCTCCTCTCTGTAAGTCTGGCTTTCCAATTAAAATAAAAATCTTTAAAAAACCTCCAAGATATTACACTGGTCTCCTGTATCAGTCACAGCACAGGCATGGAAGCCAGATGCAGTGTGTTTACAAGAACTTGTGACCAACTGAATTCCAGCATTCTGTGGGGTGGCAGCACCAGGTGGTGATGCCCAAAAGGCCAAGGGAATGAAGAGACGTGTGCTCAGCCCTAGAGTCTTGTAGCAAGCCGTGCTGTTGTGGGCTGGCTGTGTTACCTCAGCGTCTCCACCTACCACACAGCAGCTTGGGAAGGAAGGAGGTTTTTTCAAACAAAAATCAGCAAAGAAAGAAAAAACAGCTCAGCGTCACTGACCTGGAGCCTCGCTGTGCAGCCGAGGGTGACTGGAGTGTGCACTCCTGGCTCCACGGGGTTCCCACAGCGTGCAAGCAGCCGAGGGTGACTGGAGTGTGCACTCCCGGCTCCACGGGGTTCCCACAGGGTGCAAGCAGCCGAGGGTGACTGGAGTGTGCACTCCCGGCTCCACGGGGTTCCCACAGGGTGCAAGCAGCCGAGGGTGACTGGAGTGTGCACTCCCGGCTCCACGGGGTTCCCACAGGGTGCAAGCAGCCGAGGGTGACTGGAGTGTGCACTCCCGGCTCCACGGGGTTCCCACAGGGTGCAAGCAGCCGAGGGTGACTGGAGTGTGCACTCCTGGCTCCACGGGGTTCCCACAGGGTGCAAGCAGCTGATACTTGCTGAGCGTTCTGCTGTGTGTGCTGTCACTGCATCTCACTGTGGCGGGGCTTGGGACACCGGCCCGGGTCACCAGGCCCACTGCGAGGTGGGTGCCGGTTTCATGAGCCCTGGAGGTGGGGGTCCAGGCAGAGCACTGGACACAGACCCTGATGCACACGGAAAATATGGCAGCTTACTTAGTACTGTAGCAGGAGGACAGAGCAAATTGGACAGCACCGCAGCAAACAACAGCAAAAGTCTGGGTGGAGACTTGAGGCCGACTGTCAGCCGGTGGACCATGGGAGGGAGCAGCAAAATCAACAACATTTCAGATCCATCCACACCCGTGGGCAGAACCTCGGGACATGCATCACATCGGGACGCTGGGTTGATATCGGCTGGCAGATTCCCATCCCTGAGGACTGGGACATTTGGGAGGTTGGGTGTGGCTTCCCCCTGTAGCTCCCTCCTTCCCCCAGAAACAAGAAGAAATAGCAAATTTGGTAGTAATCATTTCACCCATTTTTCCCTAACCCTCAGTCCTTCCCACCCAGATTAACCATGTAATCCTCATTTTAAAAAATGGCATCTCATTCAAAATGGTGTCACTCACAACGCTTGTGCATTTTCTGCCTTCATTTTATTATGCTAAAGTATATAAAACAGAATTTGCCAATGTCCCCATTTTTAAACGTACAATTCAGCAGCATTACGTACATCCACACTGCTATGTATTCAGCATCACCATCCGTTCGGCAGTGACTCCCACTCCCCGTCCCCCAGCCTGGGCACCTGCGTTGTACCTGTGTGGTTTCACGAGTCCAGCTACCCGGCTGTCTCTTGGTGATTGGCTCACTACACTTAGCATGAACCGTGAAGGTCCAGCCCTCGTGTAGGAAGCGTGTGCTGTGGCGTGTGCCTGTTCATCTGGCTGTTGGCACTTAGCACTGCTGTGAGCACGGGTCTTTGAGGCCCGGCTCTCAACTGGGGGAGGGGATATATACCCAAAATAGAACTGATGACCGTCTGGTCACTCTGCTTTCATTTTTGGAGAATCACCGCCCGTGCCTAAGGACCGCCGTATCGCTGTCCCCGACCAGCACTTGGGCGTTTGTGGCCGTCCGGGGCCGTGAGGCACCTCGTCGTGGTAGCCTTTACGTTGACCTGATGTTTGGACGTGAGGCCAGCCTTCCTTGTGCTGACGTCGTTGGTGAATCTTTGAAGAACGGTCTGTCCAAGGCCTTTGCCTGTCTTTAAATTGAGTTATATTGTTGAGCTGTAGCGGCGTTGCTATGACCTGGATTAACCATTTGTGAGACATATGATGTTGTTTGTGTCTTGATTCTGACGTCTTAAAGTTCTATGGGATCCACTTTGTCTGGTTTTGACTTTGTGGGTCAGGCTGTTGGTGTCATCCCCGAGGGTCACTCTCCAGTGCTGTGAAGCTGCTGCTCTGATTCCTTCCAGCAGTTTTGTGGTTCCAGGCCTTAGACACATTTTGAGTTCATTTTAAATACGATGTGAAGTAAGCGTCCAGCTTCCTTCGGTTACACGTGGATACTCAGTCTGCCGAGTGTGCTGCCCACCCCGTGAGGGCGGGCACTGTGGAGCAATGCGGCAGCAAACACAGGGACAGCTGCACCTGGTCTCTGGGCATCCCCGGGCACTGCCGGGTGTGCTGCCATGCTCCGTGAGGGCGGGCACTGCAGAGCAATGCGGCAGCAAACACAGGGACAGCTGCACCTGGTCTCTGGGCATCCCCGGGCACTGCCGGGTGTGCTGCCATGCTCCGTGAGGGCGGGCACTGCAGAGCAATGCGGCAGCAAACACAGGGACAGCTGCGCCTGGTCTCTGGGCATCCCCAGGCACTTCTGAGTGTGCTGCCATGCTCCGTGAGGGCGGGCACTGCAGAGCAATGCGGCAGCAAACACAGGGACAGCTGCGCCTGGTCTCTGGGCATCCCCGGGCACTTCTGAGTGTGCTGCCATGCTCCGTGAGGGTGGGCACTGCAAAGTAATATGGCAGCAAACACAGGGACAGCTGCGCCTGGTCTCTGGGCATCCCCGGGCACTGCCGAGTGTGCTGCCCACCCCGTGAGGGTGGGCACTGCAGAGCAATGCGGCAGCAAACACAGGGACAGCTGCACCTGGTCTCTGGGCATCCCCAGGCACTGCCGAGTGTGCTGCCATGCTCCGTGAGGGTGGGCACTGCAAAGTAATATGGCAGCAAACACAGGGACAGCTGCGCCTGGTCTCTGGGCATCCCCGGGCACTGCCGAGTGTGCTGCCATGCTCCGTGAGGGCGGGCACTGCAGAGCAATGCGGCAGCAAACGCAGGGACAGCTGCAGCTCCTTCAGCGCCAGAGCCCAGACTCTAGGCTGCAGTGACCAGTGGCCCAGGCGCCTCCTTTGGGAAGGCACCCACTGGTCCACAGCAGGATCCGACCTCCTCCGTAACCAGAGACATGGGAGAAGAACACATGGCCACCACTGCCAGGCTGTGTCCAAGGTCGCCTCCAAGGCCGTTTGACCCCAGGGTGGCCAAGCGCTGTCCTACTTGTAGCTGTGAATCAGGACCAGGGCCACTGTCACCACGCACCAGAGAGGACTCACCGTGGGCTCAAGTCTGCGGCCTGACCTGGCGCTGCAGGGACACAGGCTCCTCCCTCGCGCTGCTAGAGGACTGGACCAGTGTGCCTAGCTGCCCCTCTCGTGGCCTGGAGACTGCAGCCTGTCGCTAGCACACACCGCAGACAGCCAGCCCTGTCAGAGGGCCCTGTCACCATTGCTGCTCAAGAGAGTGGAAGGTTTAGCTCACACCCACTGCCTGTACCAGAGGTTAAAACTGATTTCTGGCTAGGTTCCCATCCCATCCCATTAAAAGCTGCGTCCTGACAGGGGCCGGTTACAACTGCTCAGTTCACTTGCATTCCACAGCTCTGCTCACCTGCCCTCTTATCCTGCTGTGCCTGCAAGGCTCTGATGGCAAAGGGACCAGGGCCTGGTAGAGGCGCAGCTGGCTTCAGGTGGGCCTGGAGCCCTTGGCAGGAGAGAAGCACCTAGAAGGCATCACCCCAAAAGCCAGAAAGCAGAACCTGACCCCATGGACATGTCGCAGGCACAGTGAAATGGCAGTGCTACTGGGCACATGCAGAGAGGGACGGCCGAGTGTGCCCCATTAACCTGTGACCTGGTCACGGTCATCCCACGGACAGAGACAGTGGGCAGGCTTGTGGCACAACCCCATGGGCCAGGGGGCATCCCCGTTGGGTCCAGCTAACACCCTGCAGGCTGGTGTGATGCCAGACGGGTACCCCACCCTGGCCGGCTTCTTCACCCCACCTGCACCCCAGGTCTGTTCCTGTGCCCCCCATCACTGCCCTTGAAGGAATCTCCTGAGGAGGCACAGTGCTCCTCCTTCCACACCCTTCCAGGGGACGGGCCATCAGCCCTCACCCTGAGGTCTGGGGTTAGCCCCTCAAAGTTGGCCAAGCAGCTCCCTGCTAATGGCCTGGGAAAGCCGCAGAGGGTAACCCAACTCCTTAGGTCCCTGCAGCCACGTGAGAGACTCAGAAGGAGCTCCTGGCTCCTGGATTCGAGCCAGCCCAGCTCTAGTCATTGGAACCATCCATAGAGTGATCCCAGCAGATGGAAGATCTTTCTCTGTCTCTCCCTCTCTCTTTCTTTGTAACTTTCAAGTAAAAACAAGTGAATCTTTAAAAAATGAAATAAAGGAAACTGTTTCACTGATGGCCCTCGGAGGGAAGGGAGCAGGGTAATTGGGTGGTTCGGTGTGAGAACCGGCTGTGCTGTGTGAAGTCTGGGTGGGCGAAGAAGGCCTTCCTGGGGGGTCACTTACTGGAGGCCATCCGAGCACACGTACTGTGTGCCCCGCTTTTTCTAGAGAGAGCACGTTTGTGCTGCTCTCAATCTGTGGCATACAGGCTGAGTGTGCCGGTCCCGAAGAGCTGCAGGAGCCGTTGCTGTGTGCGCCGGGGCTGGTTCAGCAACCTCCCGGCGCCCCTTCGCGGCCACCAGCCCCTGTCTCCATGTGCGGCCACTGCCTTCCGTGTTCCCCCTGTCCATTGTCTCGTTGAACTCCGTGAAAACCATCAGCCCTGGGCTGCAAGACAACCTTCCCCCATGCGGGGTGGAATGGGGTGTACCCTGTCCCTCCTCGCGGTGGTCTGGAGTCCGAGCTGCCGGGTCCTGACCAGAACCTTCCATCCACCTGCCCTTGTCATGCCGTACAACAGCATGGCACCCAGGGACACAGCGCATTCGTTCACATGTGTGGGGCTTGCTACCTGGGCTACAGTGAAGGGGAAAGGGGGAGGGATTTCTGGTCCGTGCTGTTTCAGGTACCTTGTTCGCGTGAGAAGCAGCTTCTGCCTCAGTTCCCTGAGTACCTGCAGTCCACAGTAGGACCCCTTTGTGCCACCGATGTCCTTGGGCAGAGTGTCGGTGCGGGTGCAGCACAGCCAGCTCGGTGCTGGAGCTATGGGATTAGCGCTGGGCAGTGGGGCTCACGCTGCCCGCCCCAGCCCCCGGCAGGGCTTACTGAAGTGCCGTCTGTCCTTCAGGCTAACCGGCTTGTGCGGCCACCCCTTGGGGGACGAGACATTGGAACAGCAGTGCTGGAGCACTGGGTGCACCCTGCAAGGGCGTGAGGGGAGCTGGGCAAAAAATAGGTCACATGTGCTGGGTCCCATGTCACGCGGCTTCCAACCCCAGGCCAATGGGATGGTGGCCCCCTTCGAATGAGAACAAAACATCACTCTAATTTCTCCCCCTTAGCATTTCATCTCTGAGCAGGCACCGTGGCCATCTGTCTGATACATCAGGCAAGCCTTGCCGACCTCACCAAGCTGCTTTGTTCTGAGGTAAGGGGATTCCGAGGGCCCTGGGCTAAGGCGGCAGCAGCGTGCGGGCACCGGTGGCTGAGCCTGGCTGCAGGGGTATAGCCAGAGCCTGGGCTCCGGCGCCGGTATGCGTGCAAGGTGGACAGGGCCGGTGCTTGCTCAGGGTGTCAGGGACAAGTGGGCCGGCAGCTGGGGAGCACGGGCTCCCTCCCAACAAGGCAGCAGCTACGGTGTGCACGGTGTGGCCCCGGGTCACAGGGGGCCCTCGGTCCTCCGCCATGGTGATGCGGTTCCTACTCTTGACCTCTCTAGACGGAGTGTCCGTGTCTGTGTTGGTCCGAGACACTGGGTGTGGTGCACCGTGGTTCCCACCGTGCACATTCTGGGCACTGGCACATCCGTCTTGTTGGAGAACACTGCCCTCGGCGCCGGGCAGGTGAGCCACTGGCTGGTCCCTGCAGTAAGCTCTGTGCTGGCAAGTGTCACTGCATGAGATGGCCACGGAACCTCTCAGGCTTGTGCTGGGAAATAACACGGTCCCCACCCTGGGAGGCTCAGGTGGGATCCCCGCAGGCTGGAGTCTGGGGAGTATGTGAATTTAGGGTGACGTCTTGCAGCTCAGACACAAAACCAACATTTTGTGTGTCCTGTACCTGAGCTGAATGTTCCGATGGACGCATTTTGTGAAGAAAGGAGCATTGGCTCTGCAATGTCTGTCTGTCCCCTCCCTGCGTCGGCCCCCCCGTCGGCCCCTGCTCCCTGTGTAAGGGTTGGCTTGGGTACAACTGTGACAGAAGTTCCCAGGACCCAGGTCGGGATGGCATGCTCTGTGAGGTCTGTCAGGAAATGGTTTTTCGTCTATCCGAGATGAAGCATCGGGAATCCGTGTTTTGACTGGCTTTCCAGAGAGCATCCGCGGACAGGTTCATGGAAGCACGCGCTGGGGTGGAAGGGCCTCTGGGCTGCGGCACAAAGCTCGGGCTGTCCCGGAGCACGGCTTCCTGGGAGTGTCGCTTCCAGGGCTGCCGCAGCCTCAGCAGCAGTGCTCCGAAGGAGTGCTTTCCAGCCAACCCCACATCTTGCCTAAAGGGCATTTTTCTCTTGTCTCACTAAGGTGGGCAGAAAAGTGGGCACTGCTCATGCCATGGCTGTTTATGCTTGGAGAAAGTCACTGTGGGTTCTGGTCGTGTCTCCTCTCTGCTCATGCCCCACAGCCTGGCCCTGTGGTCGGAGGCCGCGCCTGTGTTGGCTGGTCATGGGTCACAGACCACCCTCGGCCAGCTGCTGTCCGTGTGGGACAGATGAACGCAGCCAACCCTGGAGGCAAAGCCTGTGCCATAGGCAGGACTGCACATGTGTCTGGGAGATGCTGCCGCCACACATGGCAGTGCAGGAGCCCCATTCCCTCTCAGAACCAAGGTGCAGGAGCCCTGGCCAGGCGGCCTGATGGCCACGCTCCTCTCTCCCCAGCTCCAGCCCTGCCCTCCTAGTGTCCTTGTGCTTCTGGTCTTGCAGCCATAGGTGTTGCTGGACCCCACAAGCCACGCACCTGTCAGCCATACATGTTGTTACTTAGGGACTGCAGGGCCCTGCCTGCAATGGCCCCCAAGCCCCGACAGAGCCTCGTCACTGCTCAGGTCACATTCAGCTCAGGTACAGGACACACCCACAGGTCTTTTGGCCCCTCTCCCACTGAGGGTCCTCCAAGTTCATGGCGCTCAGGACCCACAGGACTCACCTGAATGTAGGCAGGCCAGCAGGGGAGGAGCTAGGCTCGCTTTCTTCCAGCTGGTGGTAGCAGCTTGGTGGTCCTCCCGCTGGGGTCTCGGGACCACCACCCTCACACTCGCCTGGGAACTCTCCAGTCCTCATTGCCCTTCCCCGCAGGCACTCTGAGGTTTGACCTTGATGTCAGGTTGAGAGTCTGGGACAGATGGTGTGGGAGTCACAGTTCAATTGCTGCAGCCAGGCAGGGACCCTCCCTAGTGGCCCCGTCTCTGCCGTCTGATGACCCCGCCGTTCACATGTGGCAGACATGAGACAGCCGACGTGTTTCCACTATGTGTGTCTGCACCACGTTGGCCCTTGTGCTGGAGAACACAGCCAGTTTGCCTGTGCCCTGTCCACCTGCCCTCCTGCTGACAGGACCTGAGACCATGGGGCCATGCGGGAAACGTGACCTCGCTCACCAGTGCCAGGGCGGGCGGCTGGGAAGGAGAGACAGAGGGCCATCTGGCAGGGAGTCAGGAAGGATGAGGGGCTGCAGCAGCCCCTGCTTGGAGGAGGCCCTGCCGGGGGTGGGGGGCCGCACAGGGAGCGCCCACCTTGGGCTGCCCCTTCCAGCCTGCCACGCAGCTGCAGCCCCCGGCTGGCCCCGCTCTCCCACCTAGCCTGCAGCGGGGGAGAACAGTGAGAGGGTGGGATCAAACAGGCCGTCCACGCAGCAAGCTGCAGGCCAGGGCGGCCACAGCAGTCAGGGGAGAACAGTGACTACTGTTCCTAAGATGTGTAGGTGGTGAGTGAGCTGAGACCAGGAGACCACACAGAGAGCAGACTGGGCAGAGGTGAGCTGCCAAGCTTGCTGTGGACAACGTCTTGACCACTGCCTTCCACAGGGTAAGCCCACTGTGACCTGCCAGCGGGTGTGCGTGTGTACAGAGAGGGCTGGCAACACTGGTTTCTAATGCCCCTGCCAGGGCCTGAGGATAGCTACTGCTGCTGGGACATGCCATGTAGGACCTGCGAAGGCCTGCCACTATGCTAGGACTGGCTGTGCTAGGACCCACGAGGGCTTGCCACTGTGCTAAAACCCTCCGTGTAGGACCCCCGAGGGCCTGCCACCATGCTAGGACCCTCTGTGTAGGACCCGCCAGGGCCTGCCACCGAGCTAGGACCCTCCGTGTAGGACCCGCGAGGGCCTGCCACCGAGCTAGGACCCTCCGTGTAGGACCCGCCAGGGCCTGCCACCGAGCTAGGACCCTCCGTGTAGGACCCGCGAGGGCCTGCCACCGAGCTAGGACCCTCCGTGTAGGACCCGCGAGGGCCTGCCACCGAGCTAGGACCCTCCGTGTAGGACCCGCGAGGGCCTGCCACCGAGCTAGGACCCTCCGTGTAGGACCCGCCAGGGCCTGCCACCGAGCTAGGATCCGTGAGGGCTTGCAGGCATCGTGAAGACAGTCACGTGGATACCCTCCACATTTGCACTTGTGGCACAGAGGCCGCTGTCCTCAGCTGGCTGGCGCTGTCATGTGCAGCTCAGAGAGGATCCAGCCTGTCCATGCAGCAGCGAGAATGACCTCAGACGTGACACCTTGTGTCAGAGATGCTGGGCATGAAGACAGTGCAAACCATGCGGCCTGAACATCCACATGGAGGGAGGCCCTGGTGGTGACTGCCCGGAAGCACCGGACACCCACTGCCAACACCCCCCGGAAGGCAGCAGTGGCACTAGGCACCATGGCAGGCATTAGAGCTCTCCCAGGACTGCCTGGCGTCAGAGTTCGCCCACGGATGGCATGGCATCAGAGCTCACCCAGGACTCTGGCATCAGAACTCTCCCAGGGACTGCCTGGTGTTAGAGCTTGCCCAGGGACTGCCTGGCATCAGAACTCTCCCAGGGACTGCCTGGTGTTAGAGTGCAGTGAAACCAGGAAACAGTGCTGGGGAGGGCACAGTGGGCAGGGCACAGTGGTGATATCAGGGCACCGTGGTTGAAGGGCACAGTGGTTGATCAGGGCAGTCTCATCGTGCTGGCATGGAGTCCCGTTCTATGTGGGTTGGCTCAGGGCAGCCTGGCCAAAGCCTGCCTTTCCGATTCCACCATGGTCTGATGGAGCTGTGCTGTCCCTCTCTCCTGGCCAGTTGTGGACCCAGCTCCTACAACTGACACCCAGTGAGCGTGTTCTGTTGGCTGGTTCATGTGCTGTTTGCATTTGTGTGTCAGCAGGTAAAAGTCCTAGGTTGTCTCTGCCACACACATACGTATCTTTTTCCAATGCTTATGCTAACATTAAAAATAAAAACCAGAATAGAATGCAGGAGACTGGCAGCTGGGGGCCGACAGGGGATTAAAGTTGATCTTCAGGATTAACTCTAATCCCAGCATCCAGCTGAGGAGCAGGGAGGTGGGGTCAGCCCTCATTGTGGCCCCTGTGTTGTAGGGCTGTCTATGCTTCCCACCACCCTCCCTCAATCTCCTCCTGAGGCTGCCAAAGTCAGACCCCACCAGGGGTCCAGGGGTCCAGGGGTCCAGGGACCCCGGCATCAGCTTTAGCTCATCCTCCCGTTGTGTGCTGCTCCTGTGCCCCATGGCCAGCTGTGCACAGTCACAGGTGGCTGCTACTAGGGCGTGTGTGTGTGAGGCCTCCAGCAAGATGTGCAGCACATGCTGAGGCCACCCTGAACCCCTGCTGCCAGGACCCTGTTGGCATGTGTGCATGTGTGTGCCCAGCCCCCACACATGTTGGCATGTGTGCACACGTGTGCTCGCTGTGCCTTGAGTATTTGCAGGCTGCCAGGCCCATTGCAAACCCCATATGCACAGCATCCTGCACGTGGGTTCCATGGGACGAGCAGAACGCTGTCCAATCAGAGGTGCCCAGCTTGGCCACCAGATTGTGGCACTCTTGGCTTTCTAGCTGGACTTTCTGTAACTTTTAGTCACACTGTGAACTTGAGCTCCATAGTCCTTTTAGCTTCCTATCTGCACCGCACCACACCGTGCCCGTGCTGTGCTGGGTGAGGGAGGGGACAGGGCACCACGCCGTGCTGTGCTGTGCTGTGCTGGGTGAGGGAGGGGACAGGGCACCACGCCGTGCCGTGCTGTGCTGGGTGAGGGAGGGGGCAGGGCACCACGCCGTGCTGTGCTGTGCTGATCCCAGTTTTAGAGCCATGGACAGCGCTCATGGTGTGGTTCAAGTCCAGCTAGCCACTATGTGCCGTGAACTGCATTCTGTCCCCAGACACGGGGTCCTTCCCAGGCTGGCACACCATGTTTTATTTGGTATTATTAATCAGCCGATGGTGGCTCTGATCTGTGTCTGTGACACTGATGGTGTTCCCAGTGTCCCCAGCATGAGCTCCGCGGAGGCCTGGCACAGCACTGCTCCTCATCGCTGCCAGCTGAGAATGCTGAAATGAGCAGCTCTGTTAGACTACACCAGCTTTCTTCCCCGGAGTGTGCCCCGTGGAAAGCAGGGGAGTGGGAAGCAGGGCTCCTGGCCATTCTGCACTCTGCTGGTCCCTGGAAAATTGCTGGGGTGTTAGGCCATTCTGGGGGTCATGTGGTGTGCACTGCAACCTATTTGCGTGTCCCCCTGGACTAAGGGGCTGCCCACCTGAGCGTGCACTCCCTGGCTGTGTGGTCACCCCTCCGCAGGGCCTAGTGCACTCGGCCTTGCTGACCTGTGTGAGCTCAGGGTCCACAGAGGGGCACCCTCTGCCTCTTCCTGCCGGTGTGTGCCTCCCCTGCTCTGCTCTGCTGTCCCTGGCCCGGCTGCCCTCTGCGTGGCTGCCTCCCTGGGAGCTAGGACGTCACACTTGGTTCCTTTCCCTCAGCTCTTCCTGGCCCGAGGAGTTTTCACACAGCTTTTAAAATCTGTCTGTAGGCTTGAATTAGGTAGGTCAGCCAGGGAGAATTAATGGCTGAGGTGACGGTGGTCAGGACAATGTACGTTTGCTGGTTCTTGATAGAACATCCCATGATAATGTTTGCTGACTTGCTATGTTTACACATCCGCTAGCTCTATGCCAACTCTGAAATTTTTTGAAGTTCTCTTAAGAGGCAGCCCTTTAACTGTGATTGTCTGAGTTGGCTGGCGTGGGAGGGTCCACTCCTGTTCCCTCTCACGCGCTGCAGCCCAGGGCTCTGAGTGCCTGCACACGGCCTCTGGGCTTTTCTCTCCTCACTGGCCTCTCCCATAGTGAAAGGTGCAGGAGTGTCCAGGGAACCCTCCAGCATCCCAGACGGGGCTCACCGGGTCTCAGAGGCAGGTGCACTGTGGGAACACACGGTCAGCCATGTCCCCGAGGGGCAACACTGCAGGGCTCCTGCGAGCCCCGTCACAGAGCAGGTCACCGACCTCTGTGGCCATGCTGACTCTACGCCTTCCCGCCCACAGGAAGCCAGCAGCTTTCCCGACTGCTCAGGGCCTTCTCAGAGCCCTTGGCTGCTAGCCAGTGGGCTGCCCCTCAGCACAGCCCAGCCACCACTCTGGAACAGCTCTGAGCTGCTCGCCATTGTTTCAGATGCAGCTTCCTGGGGTCAAGGCTCAGGACCCTGGCACACAGGGCAGGTCACACAGCACAGAACACACAGGCTGACCTATCACCCAGGCCATGCTGGGCCAGCTCCTCTGGGCCCCTGCTGGCGTCCCTCCTTGCCCAAAGCAAGGGCAAGAGTGAGGGATGTCCTGGCTGCTCTCCCAGAGCAGAGGCAGGGCCAGGCAGGCTGTCAGCCTCCCCTTCCGTTCATCCACTGAGCTGCAGCCGCAGGAAGCGTGCCTCCATGTCCCCCAAGAGAGCTGACCTCTTGTGTCCCCTCTGGGTACTTCACTCAGGAGCCTGTAGGAAATGGACAGAAGAGGAACCTTAGCCGAATATATTCTGGCATCCCACTGTCTGAGCTCTCTGCCAGCCGTAAGCTACCTGAGCATGGTGCTGTGGCTCCGGTGCCTAGGGCTGGTCAGAGCTGGGCAAACACAAGTCATGTGAGGAATGTCTCCCCAAATTCTTCCATGGGCCAAGATGGGCCTCTGCTTTGGCCAGCCTCCCACTGTGGCTGGAGGCTGTTTCAGCCACATGCCACTGTCGGCCTGCCATGCGTGGCCCTGACACAGCCTGCAAGTCACAGTGTGTCTGCTTACAGTGCCAGGGCCACAAACACAGGGGTTAGCTGTTGCCCGGGACAGCACCATGGCTGTCAGTCACAAGGCCAGCAGTTTCCCACTCTGTTACCACTGTAAAGGGCCACCACTGCCTGTCTGGGGTCTATCAGCATGGTATGTGATGATGTCAAGTACTTTGGGCATTTTGAGGAGGTGCCAGAACCCTGGGCACTCTCCCCTGGTGGAAGGATGGAGAACCAGCAGCATGTGAGGGGCCTGGGCCAGAGAGGCAGAAAACTGGGCAGTCCCGGCAGCACAGAAAGGGGTGAGCAGTCACGGGCATAGCCCTGTCACTTTGTCTGTCTTGGTATGTGAGTGACAGGAGAGCATGCTGTATAGACTTCTCTCCTAAGCCAGGGCTGGGAGAGCCCGGTCTTTGTAATGCTAACTGTGGCTGGCAGGACACACAGGACAGAGCCCTCCCTTCCCCGGTGGCCCTGGGGACATGTGTGCACACTGCGTCTCTCAAGGGGAGTGAAGCAGCTAATCAGCCTTGGCATTTCTGCTGCCCTTGCCTCATGCAGCTGATGTGCACTGAGCTGTTAAACACAATGCGTCAAGGCTGAGCGCACCACCCCCTGGTCCCTTTCTGACAGCTGAGGCCCTCAATACAGGCCTAGACTGAGCACAGATAATGAGGCCATGGTCAGTGTGGGCAGCCATGTCCACCTCATATAGCTGCATGGACGAAGCTGCCTATGGCAGCACCTCCACTACCTGCTCGGTGATGCTTGGACTGCGGCTGAGCTCAGGAGTGTGTGCAACAGCTATGGTCAGGAGTGTGTGTGCTGTGGCAATGGTCAGGAGTGTGTGCTGTGACCGTGGTCAGGAGTGCGTGCTGTGACCGTGGTCAGGAGTGTGTGCTGTGGCCGTGGTCAGGAGTGTGTGTGCTGTGACCGTGGTCAGGTGTGTGTTCTGTGACCATGGTCAGGAGTGTGTGCTGTGACTGGTCAAGAGTTTGTGCTGTGACCGTGGTCAGGAGTGTGTGTGCTGTGGCTGTGGTCAGGAGTGCGTGCTGTGACCGTGGTCAGGAGTGCGTGCTGTGGCCGTGGTCAGGAGTGTGGCTGTGGCTGTGGTCAGGAGTGTGTGCTGTGACCGTGGTCAGGAGTGTGGCTGTGGCCGTGGTCAGGAGTGTGTGCTGTGACCGTGGTCAGGAGTGTGTGCTGTGGCTGTGGTCAGGAGTGTGTGCTGTGGCCGTGGTCAGGAGTGTGTGTGCTGTGACCGTGGTCAGGAGTGTGTGTGCTGTGACTGTGGTCAGGAGTGTGTGTGCTGTGACCGTGGTCAGGAGTGTGTTTGCTGTGGCTTTGGTCAGGAGTGAGTGTGCTGTGGCTGTGGTCAGGAGTGTGTGCTGTGGCCGTGGTCAACAGTGTGTGTGCTGTGGCTGTGGTCAGGAGTGTGGGCTGTGGCCGTGGTCAACAGTGTGTGTGCTGTGGCTGTGGTCAGGAGTGTGTGCTGTGACCGTGGTCAGGAGTGTGTGTGCTGTGGCTGTGGTCAGGAGTGTGTGCTGTGCTGTGACTGGTCAGGAGTGTGTGTGCTGTGGCTTTGGTCAGGAATGTGTGCTGTGACCGTGGTCAGGAGTGTGTGCTATGACCGTGGTCAGGAGTGTGTGTGCTGTGGCCGTGGTCAGGAGTGTGTGCTGTGACCGTGGTCAGGAGTGTGTGCTGTGACCGTGGTCAGGAGTGTGTGCCTTGACTACAGTCAGGAGTGTGTGTGCTGTGACCGTGGTCAGGAATGTGTGTGCTGTGGCTGTGGTCAGGAGTGTGTGCTGTGGTCAGGTCAGGAGTGCGTGCTGTGACCGTGGTCAGGAGTGTGTGCTGTGGCTGGTCAGGAGTGTGTGTGCTGAGGCCGTGGTCAGCAGTGTGTGTGCTGTGGCCCTGCAGTGTGCTAACCTCTTCCCAGGAGTTTTCCTGGTTATATGTCTAATGTATACTGCAGGACTGTCATGTGAGCCATTCCCATTTCTTTTTTTCTGCCTAGTGTGAGTCGTCTCTTCCTGTGGTGAGTTGGCCTGGGTGTGCACTCTGTCCTGCTCTGTCAGCCACTGTCCCCTCCTGTGTGGCATGGACACACGGGCGCTTTGTGGGGCTCAGCGGAAGTCCCTGTGGATTCGTGCTCCCTGCTTCCTGCCTGTCGAGCTCCATGTTGGCTCTTTCTCTAGCAGCGCCCAGTGGCCTGATGGACTCACCGCAGCGCTACTGCTTAGAACCAGGTCTTGGCAGTTTAGCCAATGTAAACTTGAAGTGAGGTTTTGGTTCTGGTAAGAACAGTGTGGGTGTCCACTAGTCTCTCCCTCCCTCGGTCTCAGCTGGGCCGTGGACACGGCCTGCGACTCAAGAGGCCAGGAAGAGCCAACACACGCAGACCCAGCAAGGAGTCCCTTCCCCTGACCAGCCTCTAGTGCCAGACGCAGAGGGCCTGTGGTGTGGAGGGCGGAGCTGCAACAGCAGCGGGGCAGCCCTGTGCCTCCCCTGACCCCCAGGCGCCAGTGAGGCCTTCGGGAAGCAGGGCCAGGCCGGCCTCCAGCACAATCACGAAGCCGGAGTACAGTGCCTCCATGGGGTCCTGCTTCCGCTGCTCTGACTCCGTCCCCTCGCACCTGGCACCTGGTCCTGGCACAGATACAGGTGCCAGAAGTGTGTGGCCTGGGAACAGATCTAGGCCCTGGTCCCTGGCCAGAAGGTGAGCCCTTGGGTGCAGAAAGCAGAAGGGGCCTTGTAGACGTGACCCCTCGGTGTGTGCGTGACCTGTCAGGCTCGGCTAGAGTAGAACAGCATGCCTCAGCTGGCGCATACGTGGGACACGCACCCCTCCGAAGTCCCAAAGGGAACAGCTTGGAGCCTCGGAAGGCGCTGGAACCGGCCACTCCAACCATTCCTAATAAGATAAAAGTAGCATTTTATGGAAGATTTAGGTGGCAGCTATAATCTGTAATAATATTCACAGCATCCCAGGGACAGTCCTTTGTCCACACTCAACAGCTAAGCAGCCAATACATCCAGGCTGCCCAGGGGTGACCCATGTAGAGAGACCATCACACAGATGCCCTGAAGTAGGAATGGACAGACAGAAAACATTTCACTGTAAAGTTTAGAAGTAGAAATTCTAATGCCTCAAAGAAAACTCATTTCTGTGCTCTGGGGAACAGATGGGCATGACAGCTCAGCCAGGGAGCGTGGACACAGAGCGCTGAGGGCACACTCAGCGCTGAGCAGAGGAGGACCAGGAAAGGGCAGACTCAAACCCACGGGACCACACTAACAATACAGTGCATGCCAGGACAGACCGACCACTCAGCACACAGCACTACAGGACAGACGACCACTCAGCACACAGCACTGTAGGACAGACCGACCAACAGCACACAGCACTACAGGACAGACGACCACTCAGCACACAGCACTGTAGGACAGACCGACCAACAGCACACAGCACTGTAGGACAGACCGACCACTCAGCACACAGCACTACAGGACAGACGACCACTCAGCACACAGCACTGTAGGACAGACGGACCACTCAGCACTGTAGGACAGACGGACCACTCAGCACACAGCACTACAGGACAGACGGACCACTCAGCACACAGCACTGTAGGACAGACCGACCACTCAGCACACAGCACTGTAGGACAGACGACCACTCAGCACACAGCACTGTAGGACAGACGACCACTCAGCACACAGCACTACAGGACAGACGGACCACTCAGCACACAGCACTGTAGGACAGACCGACCACTCAGCACACAGCACTGTAGGACAGACGACCACTCAGCACACAGCACTGTAGGACAGACGGACCACTCAGCACACAGCACTACAGGACAGACCGACCACTCAGCACTCAGCCCTACAGGACAGACCGACCACTCAGCACTGTAGGACAGACGGACCACTCAGCACACAGCACTACAGGACAGACGGACCACTCAGCACACAGCACTGTAGGACAGACCGACCACTCAGCACACAGCACTACAGGACAGACCGACCACTCAGCACACAGCACTACAGGACAGACAGACCACTCAGCACTGTAGGACAGACGGACCACTCAGCACACAGCACTACAGGACAGACGGACCACTCAGCACACAGCACTGTAGGACAGACCGACCACTCAGCACACAGCACTGTAGGACAGACCGACCACTCGGCACACAGCACTACAGGACAGACAGACCACTCAGCACTGTAGGACAGACGGACCACTCAGCACACAGCACTGTAGGACAGACCGACCACTCAGCACACACCACTACAGGACAGACGGGCCACTCAGCACACAGCACTACAGGACAGACGGACCACTCAGCACACAGCACTAAAGGACAGACGGACCACTCAGCACACAGCACTGTAGGACAGACCGACCACTCAGCACACAGCACTACAGGACAGACGGACCACTCAGCACACAGCACTACAGGACAGACGGACCACTCAGCACACAGCACTACAGGACAGACCGACCACTCAGCACACAGCACTACAGGACAGACGGATCACTCAGCACACAGCACTACAGGACAGACGGACCACTCAGCACTGTAGGACAGACGGACCACTCAGCACACAGCACTACAGGACAGACAGACCACTCAGCAAACAGCACTACAGGACAGACGGACCACTCAGCACACAGCACTACAGGACAGACCGACCACTCAGCACTACAGGACAGACGGACCACTCAGCACACACCACTACAGGACAGACGGGCCACTCAGCACACAGCACTGTAGGACAGACAGACCACTCAGCACACAGCACTACAGGACAGACCGACCACTCAGCACTGTAGGACAGACCGACCACTCAGCACTGTAGGACAGACCGACCACTCGGCACACAGCACTACAGGACAGACGGACCACTCAGCACACAGCACTACAGGACAGACGGACCACTCAGCACACAGCACTACAGGACAGACGGACCACTCAGCACACAGCACTGTAGGACAGACGACCACTCAGCACACAGCACTACAGGACAGACGGACCACTCAGCACACAGCACTGTAGGACAGACCGACCACTCAGCACACAGCACTACAGGACAGACAGACCACTCAGCACTGTAGGACAGACGGACCACTCAGCACACAGCACTACAGGACAGACCGACCACTCAGCACACAGCACTACAGGACAGACGGACCACTCAGCACACAGCACTACAGGACAGACGGACCACTCAGCACACAGCACTACAGGACAGACAGACCACTCAGCACTGTAGGACAGACGGACCACTCAGCACACAGCACTACAGGACAGACGGACCACTCAGCACACAGCACTACAGGACAGACAGACCACTCAGCACTGTAGGACAGACCGACCACTCAGCACACAGCACTGTAGGACAGACGGACCACTCAGCACACAGCACTGTAGGACAGACGGACCACTCAGCACACAGCCGGAGCTTGGTGAGATGCCACAAGGGCAGTGCTGGCTTCGCTGATGGACTGGCTCGGCCACAAGGCGCCCCGTGTGTGCCCCGCGTCTGCCCCGCGTCTGCCCCGCGTCTGCCCTGCCCCGTGTCTGCCCCGCGTCCGCCCCGTGTCCGCCCCGTGTCTGCCCCGTGCTGCCCCGTGTCCGCCCCGTGCTGCCCCGTGTCCGCCCCATGCTGCCCCGTGTCCGCCCCGTGTCCGCCCCGTGTCCGCCCCGTGTCCGCCCCATGCTGCCCCGTGTCCGCCCTGTGCTGCTCTGTGTCCGCCCTGTGCTGCCCCGTGTCTGCCCCGTGTCCGCCCCGTGTCTGCCCCGTGTCCGCCCTGTGCTGCCCTGTGTCCGCCCTGTGCTGCCCCGTGTCCGCCCTGTGCTGCCCCGTGTCTGCCCTGTGCTGCCCCGTGTCAGCCCCGTGTCCGCCCCATGCTGCCCCGTGTCTGCCCCGTGTCCGCCCCGTGTCTGCCCCGTGTCTGCCCTGTGCTGCCCCGTGTCTGCCCCGTGTCTGCCCCGTGTCTGCCCCGTGTCCACCCTGTGCTGCCGGCCTCCGTTCTGCCATCCTGGACGTGTTTCTGCATCTTTTCTAGGTGTTAATCAGATGCATTCCTTTTTGAGTGTGACCACTCCGCCCTCTTGTGGTGACTAGTGGTTTGTATGTCAACTGAAAGCTGGGACAGACACTGCAGCTGCCTTGTTCCCAGATGCCCCGGCTGGAGACTCTCCCGGCTGCAGGACCAGTCAGGGCCTCCAGTGAGTGTGGGACACGCACAGGGTCCTGGGCTCCCATATCTTCTCCTGCCAGTGGCCGTGTGCAGCACCTTCACCCAGCACACAGCACTCCCCAGTGGACAGGTGGGCAGATGGCCGGGCTGAGGGAACCCCCGCAGACCCGCTCAAGACCCTGCAGAGAAGAGTCTCCCAACACGACATGGCTGCTGTGTTGGTGTTGTACTGTGCTGTTTGGGAAGTAATTAGTGCACATGCGTGTTCAGTGTGGCCACAGCCACCAGGGCCTAGCCAAGCATGAGCCGAATGTGCTTGGAGAACTGCCCCGTGGCGTGTGGGTACACTGGCCCAGCTGTGCCACCGGCCAGCGCATCCCGTGGCTCCGCCTGTGCTGCACACGGCACATCCGCCTTCTGCTCCAAGCTTCCTGGAGTTTTTCTTTGAAGGACTGCCTGTGAGTGGTTGGTTGGCTCTGCAGGGCTGGAGGCCAGCTGTGTGGGGGTGGGGGTGTCATCTCGAATGTTCGTGAGAATCACACTCAGACGTTAGTGGGGTCTGGCTTCCCAGTGTGTTTAAGCCCCTGGGCTCAGAACTCACTCACATGTTTGTCTGAGGGAGCAGTGGGGTTCGGGGGCGAATGGAGGAGACTGCTGTGGCTGCAATGCCGTCAATCTCCCAGAGGTTTCTATGCTGGGGCTTGGTTCCCAGTGTGAGGTGCTGGGGCCAAGTGGAGCTGCTAAGGTCACGCCCACTGCCCTAAGAGGGCGATGCAGGTCCCACAGGGGGAGGTCTCGCAGGAGAGGGTGTTGGGAAACAAGGACCCCTCACTTGTAGCTGGTTCCCTTTAAGCTCCTTTATGCGATGGAGCTGAGGCCAGTGTCATGCTGTCTGGACCCTCTGCCACCAGAATGTGGGCCACAAAGCCTTGCTTGTGTGTGACAGACCAGCTCGGGGCATTTTATCACAGGTACACCAAGACAGGCTGGTGCCTGCCCCTTCAGCAGACGGGGCCTGGAGAAGGCACTAGGACTAGAGGATTACCAGGCCGGGGGGCTGGGAGCTCAGCCTGGCCCTGAAAGGGCGAGCAGAGCAGTGGACGGCAGGGCGGGTGAGGCCCCGGGGCACTTGGCCAGAGCCTTGCTCCTGGCTTAGATTGTAAGCAGGGTGGGCACAAGGTTAACAGAGGACATGATCCGAACGGTATTAATGGCTGACTTGCCTCAGCCCTCCTTCCAGATCAGGGTGCCCCGGGCCACCGACCAAGAAGACCAGCGCTATGGTCTCCTTTGGCTCTTGTTTAGTGATTTGGAAGGCAATGCTACAGAGTGGGGGGTGGGAGGAGAGCGCACCCTCCATCCTCGGGTTTACTCCTCAAATGATAACAACAGCCACGGCAGGGCAGACCAGAGCGGGGCTCCTGTGTGGGTGGCAGGGACCTCTTGAGCCATCCTGTGCTGCGTTCTGGAGCTCATTGGCAGGGAGCTGGATCAGAAATGGAGCAGCTGGGACTTGAACCAGTGCCCAAAGAGGATGCTGGAGTCATGGGGGGACGTCTGGGCCATCAATCAGCACCCAAAAGGATGCCAGCGTTGCGGGCAAGGGCTTCGCCTTCGCTCCAACCCTGCCCCGTGTTCTTTCCCAAGGTGAGGCAGTTTCCCTTGATTCCTGTGTTCCTCAGTGATCCTTGGGTGGCTACGTGCGTCCCTGCATGGGTTTCCTGCTTTAGTGTAAATTAGTGGACCACGGTGGTTGAGTTTCAAACATTCCAACCTTACATTGGTGGAAAGATGAATTGTGTGTGGCAGGAAGGGATAAGCTGAGCATCGATCAGTCCGTGGACAGTGGTCGTCACGTGTTCAGCAGGTGCTGGCGGTGCTTTGCTGAGAGCCACCCCACTGCAGATGCTGGGCCCACCTCTCCCACTCCTCCTGCACCCACCGGCCCAGACAACCTCTGCTCTCCTCCCTGCTTCAGTGGGCTGGCCGGTCAGGCCGTTTGATGTCCTCTAGCTTCATCCGTGTTGCTGCCATCCTTTTATGTGTGTAAACAGTGTGCTCTGTCCATGTGTCTGCTCGTGGACGCTGTCATTCGTTCTGTGTCTTGGCTTCTGTGAACGGTGCCGCAGTGGACAGACCTGGTGTGCGGCTGCTGGCCACACTCCGATGGGACTCTTGTGGCAGTCGGCTTGGGTTTCGGAGGACCCTCCACGCTTCGCCACGCTCTTCTCCACAGTGGCTGCCCACCTGCTTGTGGGGTGGTCTCTCCTCCACATCTCAACCGGCACTTCCATCCTTGGTCTGTTAAGACAGCCATCCTAACAGGTGCGAGGCAGTCGGTGACGTTGAGTCCTGTTCCTCGTGCCTCCTGGCGGTGCACGTCTGCTACCTGCGCCCGGCTGTGCAGCCTGCACTCTCCCGCCTTTGGATGTTGGCCACGCCCGACGTCTGCTCACAGGGTCTCCTCACGTGCTCCCTTTTCCTCGGCCTCTGTTGAGTCCATGTGTGCTGAGGAGGTTTTTGACTTAATATAATCCCACAAGCTTCTTGTTGCTTCTCTGGCCTGTGCTACTGGGTCAGATTTAAAAGAAAAATCCCTGTGCACAACAGTCCCATCACTCTCCCAGGTTCTCCTCATAGACCTAGGTTGCTCCAGTCCCACCACTCTCCCAGGTTCTCCTCATAGACCTAGGTTGCTCTAGTCCCACCACAATCCCAGCTTCTCCTCATACACCTAGGTTACTCCAGTCCCACCACTCTCTCAGGTTCTCCTCATAGAGCTAGGTTGCTCCAGTCCCATCACTCTCCCAGGTTCTCCTCATAGACCTAGGTTGCTCCAGTCCCACCACTCTCCCAGGTTCTCCTCATACACCTAGGTTGCTCCAGTCCCACCACTCTCCCAGGTTCTCCTCATACACCTAGGTTACTCCAGTCCCACCACTCTCCCAGGTTCTCCTCATACACCTAGGTTGCTCCAGTCCCACCGCTCTCCCAGGTTCTCTCTCTAGACTTACGTTTGCATTTCTTGTGTTTAAGTCTTAATCCCCTTGGAATGCATTTTTGTCCGTTCTCGGAGAGGCGTGTCCTGCACTGTTTATCGGAGCCCCACGCTTCCTGAAGTGCACGGGGCGACACATTGGCCTTAGGGTATCTGTATGTATTTATATTGCATGGCTGGGTCACATTCTCTAATTCACTCTGTGGATCTCTGCTCCTTCCTCAGTCCCCAATCAAGTCATTTTTATCAAAGTACAATGTTGGAGCATAAGTTTGCTCTTTGCTTTTTGATTTTCTGTTGGTTCTCTATATTTCATATTTTCCTGATTTTTGGTGGCAGAGTCTACAATTTGGTTATCACCAGGATATTCCTTTGCATGTACACACGGACAACACGCTCTGTTGTTGTCAGCATTATGAGTTCAAGAGAAGGCAAGAATCCCTAGCTCCCCTCGTAATTCTTTGTCCTTTCCTATTTATAACGTAAGTGTTCTGTCTTAAGTATCCTGTTCTTGGGCCCAGCATGATAGCCTAGTGGCTAAAGTCCTTGCCTTCCATCGCCAGGACCTCATATGGACTCTTGTTCGTGTCCTGGGTGCTTCACTTCCCATCCAGCTCCCTGCTAATGGCCTGAGAAAACAGTAGAGGACGGTTAGAGCCTTGGGACTCTACAGCCGCGTGGGAGACCCTGAGGAATCTCCTGGCTCCTGACTTCGGATCAGCTGCAACCATTGCAGCCACTTGGGGAGTTTACCAGTGGGCAGATCTTCCTCTGTTTCTCCTCTCTGTAAACCTGCCTTTCCAGTATAAATAAGTAAATAAATAAATCCACATGAAATTATATTTTAAAAATCCCGCACGCGTCACCTCACCGTGGTTCGGTCGCAGCCATGCTACATCATGTGCAAGGTCAGGAACAGAAGGAAAGTCGTGTTCGCTCCCTCTGCGCTCGCTGCTCCTTTCTTGCTTCTGCGAGATCCAAGGTCCCTGCTTTTTGTCTCCATTGTGCTCCTGCCTACTGGAGGGACAGGCAGCTGGGCATGCTGGGGGGCCCCTGTAGCCCTTCTGCCCTGGACTCGGCTTCCATCCATCAGCCCGAGGGCACTGGGCACCTCCTTCCGGCCCTGGGATCTCACTGAGGAGTCTGGTCCTTCTGCCCCCACTTGCTGCTCTCAGAATTCTTCCGTCTTTAGTTGTGAGTTTGCCTGTGACAGGCATTGGTATATTCCTTGGGCTTTTTCCTATTTGTTGTTTTCCATCTTTAGGCTAAATTGGGGAAATTTCAGCCATTAATTCTTGAAAGGCTTTCTCTCCCTCCTGGCAGACACAGGGTCACCAGGCGGTCAGCTGGAGCAGGAGGTGCTCAGAGAGACGCTGTGCTCCCTGGGCCCCGTGAGGACACAGTGGGAGGACAAGCTCTTCCCCGTCTCTGCCCCCACCTCCTCGCAGCCCTTCTCTGTGCGCCCCGTTCTGCGTGCCTTGGCTCCCTCCTAGCACAGCGCCCGGCCCTGCACTCTGCAGCCCCTCACTCATCGCCTGTCATCCACGTTCTGTCCCACCAATTCTCTCCTCTGACCCCTGCGTTCCACAACTGTGCCTAACGGGTCTGTAACTGCCAGAAATTTGCAATGTCCCCCGTCAGGTGAGGGGACGTCCTGCTGCTCTGTCCCCCGACAGGTGAGGGGACATTCTGCTGAGTCTTTTCCTCCTCATGTTTGGAAAGGTGTGCCCACCTGCTCCCTGCAGCAGGTTTGTGATGCTGCTGGGATGGGGCAGCGGGGAGCTGGACATGAGGCACAGGGTAGGGCAACGGAGCTGGACACAGCTCTGCAGGGACAGGCTGCAGGTCAAAGAAAAGCACGTGCTGCAGCTGTGGTCAGCTGTGGTCAGCTGTGGTCACTGCGACAGCTGTGGTCAGCGGTGGTCAGCTGTGGTCAGCTGTGGTCACTGCGTCAGCGGTGGTCAGCTGTGGTCAGCTGTAGTCACTGCGATAGCTGTGGTCAGCTGTGGTCACTGCTACAGCTGTGGTCAGCTGTGGTCAGCTGTGGTCGGCTGGGTCAGCTGTAGTCAGCTGTGGTCGGCTGGGTCAGCTGTGGTCAGCTGTGGTCACTGCTACAGCTGTGGTCACTGCTACTGATCACTGCTACAGCTGTGGTCAGCTGGGTCAGCTGTAGTCAGCTGTGGTCACTGCTACAGCTGTAGTCGGCTGGGTCAGCTGTGGTCACTGCTACAGCTGTAGTCGGCTGGATCGACTGTGGTCACTGCTACAGCTGTGGTCAGCTGTGGTCAGCTGTGGTCACTGCTACAGCTGTAGTCGGCTGGGTCGGCTGTGGTCACTGCTACAGCTGTGGTCGGCTGGGTCAGCTGTGGTCGCTACTACAGCTGTGGTCAGCTGTGGTCACTGCTGTGCCTGAGCTGTGGCCAATGTGTGCTGGTTGGCCTCCTGTCTCTAGAAGGCCACGGAAGCACAGGCCACATGTGTAGGTGCCCACCCACTGCTGTTCTGTGCCAACCCCCTTCAGACAGTCTTAATCCCTCCTGTGTGTGCCTGGCAGGCCTGCTGTCCTCCTGCCAAGCTTGCAGCCTCACTGGGCCCCTGCCTGTGTCTCACGCATGGGCACAGCAGTGTCCCCAGGGAGCAGCCCCACAGCAGGAGCCCCGGAAGAGACGGGTGGGTGTGGGAGGCAGGGCAGGCCTGGTGGGTCCTCGCTCACAGCTGGAGTGGCCTGTGCCCTGTGGTTGCTGACCTCCGAGGATCCGTGCTCACAGCCTGGACCCTGACTCTCCACTGTCCAGTACTGTCTCCACAGGGGCCTTGGAGGCCCCGGATGGGCTGCCTGCTGGAAGCCCGGGCCCCGCCAGCCCCCTCCTGATGGCCTCTGCCTGTCCTGCCTGGCACTCCCGCCTGCCCGCCCTTGTTGGCTGAGTGCCGCTGCAGGCACTGACCCAGATGGCTGCTGATCCAGGGTGGTGCTGACTTCTGGGGACGGAGGGAGCCAAGGTGGGCCTTCTGGGGTGTGGGGGTCCTGCTCGGGGCCTGTGCCAGCAGGGCAGAGACACAGCCTCAGACTTCGCTTGGAGCAGAACCAGGCTTACAGAAATGGACTCTGTGCTGTAGCTAACACCCTGCGGCTTTGAGAGTGCAGCCAGCAGTCAGGGAAGGGGCAGAGCGGAGCTGCCCAGTGAAGGATGGGCAGGGAGAAGGCAGAGCCCTGGGGCCTGGTGGCAGACTGGACACAGGAGCAATAAACAAGTAAGCCGTCAAATAAACACAGACTCCAGGAGAGGAGTTCACCAGGTGGGCCCAGCTGCCACCCTTGAGCGGGGGTGGACACCCCAAGAGTCCATCTGCATCGCGTGCTTGGCCGGGTGGGTCTGTGCCTGGTGTTCATGGACAGTGAGCAGCCCAGGCTCCTGTAGGCGCAGCCATGCCTGCCTTCCTCTCCCTCCCATTCAACAGTGAGAACATCTGTCCACTCCCAGGCACGGAGGGCTGAGAGCTCAGTGGAGGGAGAGCCGCCAGCTCCACGGGGGCTGCGTGCTGGAGAATCGTACTTCAGCCCTGCGTCCTGGCGACATCAGCCCTTTCTTCTCTGGTGGCCACCTAGCTGCCCCACACGCTGTGGGTGCACAGCGGCTGCCTCTGAGGTGGGCAGGAGGCCTGGGTCATTCCTGGCCCATCAGGGACAGGCAGGGGACAGGTGTGTGTGCCTCACTGGCCCTGTGGCATCTGCAGCAAGGCAGTGGGCAAGAGCAGGGGGGTTCTTCAGGGTCAGGGGTTCCATAACCACAGTGTCCTCCCCCACCGTGCAACCGTGGGGTGCCCTGGCTCTCCCTCCGCCCTCTGGAGAAGGCAGTGCTGGCCGTGTGACTGATGGCTGCTGACAGCCTGCAGCCCAAGAGCCCCTGGCAGGAGCTGACCCACTTTCCTCGCTGGGCTAGAAGCATTTACATAACAGACGCCCAGGGCCCTGCTGGCCCCCTGACAGAGATGTTTCTAATTAGGAGGCTGAGAGCACAGACTGGCCGCAGCATGGCCTGGCTCACAGCATCTGACACATGGCCTCAGCAGGGCCTCGGTGTGAGCCCCACTCCACTGGCTGCCGGGCGCTGTGGAAGCGTGGGGGAGGGGTGACCAGTGCCACCCCCTCCTTGGAACACCACCTCCTTCCTACCTGCCCTCCTCTGAACCTGGGCTCTCCCTGCACCTGCCATGGCTCCCCACACCCAGTGTCTTATCCAGCACTGACGGGGGCAGGGCCCTGAGGGCTCAGTGCTGACATGAACGGGCGCTTTGGCGGGGTTGGACGGTGCTGAGAGCTTTGGTGGGTGACACTCCCATGCAGCGGCCGTTCAGGTCCCTGTTTGTTATTCATAGTGAGCCATTTCATGACAGAAGGAACAGATGTCACGGTCAAAGCTGCACGTGGCCAGTACACGGTGTTCCGTGGACGTGGGTCAGCTCTATGTGTCCGTGGGTCTGCTCCATGTGCCCCTGGATGTGGACCTGCTCTGTGTGTCCGTGGACGTGGGTCTGCTCCGTGTGCCCGTGGACGTGGGTCTGCTCCGTGTGTCCGTGGGTCTGCTCCATGTGCCCGTGAATGTGAGTCTGCTCCGTGTGTCCGTGGGTCTGCTCCATGTGCCCGTGGACGTGGGTCTGCTCCGTGTGTCCGTGGGTCTGCTCCATGTGCCCGTGAACGTGGGTCTGCTCCGTGTGTCCGTGGGTCTGCTCCATGTGCCCGTGGACGTGGGTCTGCTCCATGTGTCCGTGGGTCTGCTCCGTGTGTCCGTGGGTCTGCTCCGTGTGTCCGTGGGTCTGCTCCGTGTGTCCGTGGGTCTGCTCCATGTGCCCGTGGACGTGGGTCTGCTCCGTGTGTCCGTGGGTCTGCTCCGTGTGCTGTGGACGTGGGTCTGCTCCGTGTGTCCGTGGGTCTGCTCTGTGTGTCCATGGACATGGGTCTGCTCTGTGTGTCCGTGGGTCTGCTCCGTGTGCCGTGGACGTGGGTCTGCTCCGTGTGTCCATGGGTCTGCTCTGTGTGTCCGTGGACATGGGTCTGCTCCTTGTGTCCATGGGTCTGCTCTGTGTGTCCGTGGACATGGGTCTGCTCTGTGTGTCCGTGGGTCTGCTCCGTGTGCCGTGGACGTGGGTCTGCTCCGTGTGTCCATGGGTCTGCTCTGTGTGTCCGTGGACATGGGTCTGCTCCATGAGTTTGCCCATGCTGCACTCAGTGGCCTCCCCACACTGCACAGAGGGGTGTTCCATAGATGTGGATCTGTTCCATGTGCCCGTGGATGTGGGTTGGCTCTATGTGTCCGTGGGTCTGCTCTATGCGCCCGTGGACGTGGGTCTGCTCCGTGTGTCCGTGGGTCTGCTCCATGTGTCTGCCCATGCACCCAGCGGCCTCCCCACACCACCCAGAGGGGAGGGCTGCCCCTCATTCTCGCACTCCACCATTGGACAAGGACACAGGTGCTCTCACACCTCTTCTCACCCACAGGCTCTCCTCGTGGGTGTGGCCTGGCCTCTCGTCCATCCAGGTTAAACCAAAGGCCAGTGCCTGGCAGCCTGTGGGGAGAGGCCACAGTAGCACACAAGCGAGGAGCCCTCATGGGATCATGTGTGATCAACACGGCCCTCGGTTCCTCCTCTGTCCACCCCTCAGGGGCATGTGCTGTCCCCCTAGCCCCCAACTGCATCCTCAGCCTCCTATGGAAGCCAGCCCTGGACACACTGCAGCCTCCCCCAAGCCGGCACCCCCTCCATCCTCCAAGAGGAGCTGTCCATGCCCTCAGGAGGGTCCAGGCAGCAGGGTACCCCCTCTCCAAGTCCTGTATCCCCTGAGTGTGTCAGGAACCCTTGCCCCACCCACCTACTGCCTCACTAGCTTTCGTCTCTTTCTGATCCTCACTGGGGTGTAGCATGGCACTCTCCCAGGGCATGGTCTGGACAGCTGTCCTCCCACCATGGTAGGGGTGACCTACATTGCTCAGTCCAGCCCGGAGGGACAGCCTGGCTCCTCCCTGGGAGCCCCTTGGTGCACACTGGACCAGGGGTTCTGGGGTGGCGGCTCTCCCTTTTCAAAGGTCATCATCTTGCTTGCCCAGGTAACTCAGTTTTGCTGCGAGTAGTCACTGGAAATCAGAAAACGGAGCCTCCATTGGGGGCTCATGGGTTGAGCACTGAACAATAGAAGTGTGGGATCCATGAGGACCTGACTGTGTGTGTGGACAGCGGCACCTGCTGGCTGCTCTGGGGACTGCTCTGTTGCAGCCCTGTGGACAGAGGCCGAACCTCCCAAGAAGTGACCAAATAGCTATAGGGGGCATGATCCCCTGGGTCTCCCTGGCTTCTGAAGGGGCCAGGAGTGGTGGGAGGCGGGGAGCCCCTAGGTGATGGGGTGGTGGGAGATGGGGAACCCTAGGTGGCAGGGTGGTGGGAGGCGGGGAGCCCCTAGGTGACAGGGTGGTGGGAGGCGAGGGACCCCTAGGTAATGGAGTTGTGGGAGGGGGGACCCCTAGGTGACGGGGTTGTGGGAGGCGGGGGACCCCTAGGTGACAGGGTGGTGGGAGGCGGGGGATCCCTAGGTGACGGGGTGGTGGGAGGTGGGAAGCCCCTAGGTGATGGGGTTGTGGGGGGGACCCCTAGGTGACAGGGTGGTGGGAGGCAGGGGAGCCCCTAGGTGATGGGGTGGTGGGAGGCAGGGGAGGACCCCTAGGTGATGGGGTGGTGGGAGGCGGGGGACCCCTAGGTGATGGGGTGGTGGGAAGTGGGGAGCCCCTAGGTGATGGGGTGGTGGGAGGCGGAGAGGGGGACCCCTAGGTGATGGGGTGGTGGGAGGTGGGGAGCCTCTAGGTGATGGGGTGGCGGGAGGCGGGGAACCCCTAGGTGATGGGGTGGTGGGAGGCAGGGGAGGACCCCTAGGTGATGGGGTGGTGGGAGGCGGGGGACCCCTAGGTGATGGGGTGGTGGGAGGTGGGGAGCCCCTAGGTGATGGGGTGGTGGGAGGCGGAGGGGGGGACCCCTAGGTGATGGGGTGGTGGGAGGCGGAGGGGGGGACCCCTAGGTGATGGGGTGGTGGGAGGCGGAGGGGGGGACCCCTAGGTGATGGGGTGGTGGGAGGCGGGGGGGGGACCCCTAGGTGATGGGGTGGTGGGAGGCGGGGGACCCCTAGGTGATGGGGTGGTGGGAGGCGGGGGAGCCCCTAGGTGATGGGGTGGTGGGAGGCGGGGAGCCCCTAGGTGATGGGGTGGTGGGAGGCGGTGAGCCCCTAGGTGATGGGGTGGTGGGAGGCGGGGGGGGACCCCTAGGTGACAGGGTGGTGGGAGGCGAGGGACCCCTAGGTAATGGGGTGGTGGGAGGCGGGGGACCCCTAGGTGATGGGGTTGTGGGAGGCGGGGGACCCCTAGGTGATGGGGTGGTGGGAGGTGGGGAGCCCCTAGGTGATGGGGTGGTGGGAGGTGGGAAGCCCCTAGGTAATGGGGTGGTGGGAGGTGGGGAGCCCCTAGGTGATGGGGTAGTGGGAGGCAGGGGAGGACCCCTAGGTGATGGGGTGGTGGGAGGCAGGGGAGGACCCCTAGGTGATGGGGTGGTGGGAGGCAGGGGACCCCTAGGTGATGGGGTGGTGGGAGGTGGGGAGCCCCTAGGTGATGGGGTGGTGGGAGGCGGGGGGGGACCCCTAGGTGATGGGGTGGTGGGAGGCGGAGGGGGGGACCCATAGGTGATGGGGTGGTGGGAGGCGGGGTGCCCCTAGGTGATGGGGTGGTGGGAGGTGGGGAGCCCCTAGGTAATGGGGTGGTGGGAGGCGGGGTCCCCTAGGTGATGCGGTGGTGGGGGGCAGCGAACCCCAACATGACAGAGTGGTGGGAGGCAGGGAGCCCTGAGGTGATGGGGGAAGTGGCAGAGCTGAAGGCCATGAATAGAGACTGGCACAGCAGGGGGCCAGTGCTTTGGGGCAAGCTGGGCTTGCAGCTTCCCTGCCTCACTTCTGAGATGCTTCTGCAGCCTGGGGCTTCCTTGCCTCCCTGGAACCCAGGCTGGAAGCTTGAATAGCTTTGCCAAGGGCAGGGGTCAGTCCCATGTGGCTGAATCCCACCTGGTGGGCCTAACCTTCCCAGCAGGTGGAGCCTCCTGGTATCGTCCCACCCCACTGGAGACAGTCTCCTGCAGGCCAGGAAGCGCCCAGAGGCTCAGGGCCCAGGGACGAGTCTTGGGTCCCAGCTGCTGCACCTTCTCTCTCCAGGTGACGCCATCTGGACCCCGTCCATCCTTGCTCACAGCACCCTTGGTGCTGTACGTCACCCCCAGCTGCACTTTGGGACAGACATGGAGACCAAGGTCTCAGAAGGTGGCCTGAACGTGACTCTGACGATCCGCCTGCTCATGCACGGGAAGGTAACAGGAGTGCGGTCTGCCGAGAGCGAGGGGCCAGTCCGGCTGGGGCATGGCCAGGTGGTCATCAGAGACGTACAAAGCAATGATGACACTTTGCCAAGGGGCGCCTCGAGACAAGCCCAAGGCCCCACTCCGTCCTGCCTGCAGGGGTGGGACCCGGTGCCCCATGAGTGTGCTGGCAGCACTGTGCACACACACTGGCCTCCTGTGTGTCCAGCACCCAGTGCGAGGTGCCCAGGCAGAGCCATGCCCTGGTGCAATCCTGTCTGCACACTGTGTCTGCAGTGCATCCTCACCGCGGCTGGCTCAGGTCCCCCTGCCCTTGGCTCGGATATGGCAGTAGCTTTCCTGTTGGCCCAGGCGGTGCTGGTGCTGGTCGCTAGTGGTTGGAAGGGACGTTCTGTGGGCCACCACTCACAGCCGTCCACTGCTTTGTCCACGTCTTGGTGGACTCTGGGGCTGTGATCCTCTCCCTGTCCCCATCTCTCGCGACACTTTCCCACTTCAGTTTTGTCCTGGTCTAACTGGGTGCTGGGCACAGTTCCATGTCCTCTCTGCACCGCCTGGCACATCCTGGCCTTCCCTCCCTGGGTCCTAGGATCTTCCCTGGTCCTTCTGTGGACAGTGACCCAGAACACCAGTGCCACAAGTGTGTCTCCGTGGTCGTGCCCATATGCAGCCCTGGATCTGACACCTCGGCTCGGGCCCACAGCACTGGGCTGTCCAGCTCCTGTCCAGTTCTCTGCCGAGACGCTGCCTGTGGTGTCATGGGGAGGCGGGCACAGGGCTGGGCTTCAGTGCCTGTCACTGCAGAAAGGGCACTCCCACCCTCCTGGGACGGCAAGAGAACAGCCACGCCCTGCCCAGCACCACACGTGGGCACTGCGAGAGAACAGCCACGCCCTGCCCAGCACCACATGTGCGCACATAACATCAGTGTCCAGGTCCCCATCTCCAGCAGCAACAGGAGCCAGGATTGCCACTGTCCCGGGAGGGAGGGGCACGCCAGGTGAAGCAGGGTCGTGCCATGCTGCACAGCCCCCGCCCCCGTGGCTCCAAGAAGACTGGTCCTTGGTCAGAACCCCTGTGGTAAGGGTGTGAGTCTGACTGGGATAGGGATGGTTTTCCGCAGCGGAGAGCCCACCGGCTGCTCTGCCCAGTGTGGAGTCTGTCTCACTGGGCTGGCAGGTGCAACCTCTGGCTGGGCCTGACTGGGCTTAAATGCATACGTGATGCCTTCTGAACTGTGCATTTAGAAAACGGCTACCCCCGGCCCAGCGCAGAGGCAGCCTCCTCCACGGCCTGACATGAGCCCCTCCTCTCAGGACTCTGGGGGGTGGGGACTGGCCCCGATGGGCGTGTCCTTGAGCCCCTCCTCCCACTGCTTTGTGACATCGTCTTTCTCTGGTTTCCCTACAGGAAGTTGGAAGCATCATTGGCAAGGTAACTATTGAACAAATTCTCCTTTTCTTGGGGTCTCTGTAAGGAGGACAGTAACTATCTCAGTGCTGGGTGGTACTCAGTAGATACGCTCCTCCGACAGCCCCTCAAAACAAACAAACAAACAAACAATCTAGAATAGATAGAGAACAACAAGGAAAGCTTAGAAACAGACCAAAAATGGCCAGCGGCGATGCACTTACACCACACTGGGTGGGACACAAAGATTAGTCACTCCTCACTGGGGTGTTGAAGGTTTCTCTGCACACCCCTCCTAAACATGCTCACCTAAACTGTTCACATATGTCTTGTTAGAGTTATAGAGTTAAACTACCCGAAAAACAGCCAGGTTCAGCAAAATCATGCTTCAACGCTATAAACTGCTAAATACTAAAATTAAAATAGACACGAGACAGCCAAATAGTAATCTATAGCCATTTTAAGGTGTATAGAACCTGGTTGTATATAAACCAACAATTGAAATGTCAATGTAGAATTCACAGGATGTGGTTCAGAACTTGCATTTTGGTTACTTAATACCATGTCAACTAATTCCATAACGTTATAAACTGTTACTGATGTAATGTTGGGGCTTTTAATTGATCACCCAGCACCACGCTGGGCGACATTAGGACCCCCCATGGGAGCACCATTGTTGTACTGTCTTGTGGGTTTCCCCTCCTGCTTTAAAACACTCCCCTGGGCCCATCTTGGCACAGCCCCACGGGAGCTTGCTGCAGGTAAACCCCTGGGCAGCAAGGCCCAGCCCCATGGGAGCTTGCTGTGGGCACACCCCTGGGCCCACCTTGGCACAGCCCCACGGGAGCTTGCTGCACGCACATCCCCTGGGCCCACCTTGGCACACCCCATGGGAGCTTGCTGCAGGCACACCCCTGGGCAGCGGGACCCAGCCCCATGGGAGCTTGCTGCGGGCACACCCCTGGGCCCACCTTGGCACAGCCCCACCAGGTTCTCCTTCCCAGGTCGTTGCTGTGAGGATACTTCCTGACTGTGGTCTGAGCCAGCTGTGGTCAGTGGCAGTGAGGGTGGGGAACCCTGTGCTTCAGTCAGAAGGGAAGGCGTGTGCCCACGGGAAGGTTAGGGCCGCTCTGGAGCCTGTTGCTGAAGGAAAGGAGGAGACCCCATGGTCAGCAGCCACCTCCCTGGCTTGGTTGCATGGTCACCCCCTCCGAGGGTCCCTCCATCCTCCATACTGTGGGACTTCTGGGGGATCTCTCTGGAAGTCGTGCCCTTACAGCAGTGGGGACCATGCCCTGCACACTCTTTGCCAGGGACCTCCAGGCACAGGGGCCCCTGCCCGCCCTGGCCAGCTATCCCCTGACAAGAGCACTCTCCCCCTCCCTCACGGTGGTGGTGAGAATGGGCCCTGCAGAGGGGCAGCACACAACTCCACACGGTCCACACTGGGCTGGCTGAGCTCTGCCCGGTCCACACTGGGCTGGCTGCCGCCTCCGGGCCAGGTCCACGGCTCGGTGCTGGCTGCCGCCTCCGGGCCAGGTCCACACTGGGCTGGCTGCCGCCTCCGGGCCAGGTCCACGGCTCGGTGCTGGCTGAGCTCCGGGCCAGGTCCACGGCTCGGTGCTGGCTGCCGCCTCCGGGCCAGGTCCACACTGGGCTGGCTGCCGCCTCCGGGCCAGGTCCACGGCTCGGTGCTGGCTGAGCTCCGGGCCAGGTCCACGGCTCGGTGCTGGCTGAGCTCTGTGCTTCCCTCACTTCTTTCCTGTGTCTGATCTTCATTCCAGAAAGGAGAGACTGTGAAGAAGATGCGTGAGGAGGTGAGCGTGGCTCCCCGGGGAGGCTCTGTACCTGGCAGGGCAGAACGTCAAGGCTGGAGGGTCTCAGGTGGTTCTGCCCATGCCCTCAGGGGCCTGTTGGTGTCCTGCCCCCACATGCAGGGATGGGGTCTCTGGCCCAGGGCTCCAGTGCAGGGCACACGGGCAGGGGCCGTCCCCACTGACACTGGACATGGGCTCCCGAGGCATCACTCGGGCTGTGTGCTAAGATCCTCCAAAGGAGGTCTCTCAAGGGCACATCACTGCTGAGGGCTGAGGCTTGCCAGGCAGGGCCAGGTAGTTACGGTGCTGGCCTATGGTTCGATCCTGGCTCTGGGCTTGTTTTGCTCCCACTCCAGAGCGGGGCAAGGATCAACATCTCAGAAGGAAACTGCCCAGAGAGGATCGTGACCATCACAGGCCCGACGGACGCCATCTTCAAGGCCTTTGCAATGATCGCATACAAGTTTGAGGAGGTAAGCAGCGGCTGCGCCATGCCTCCGCCTGGTGGTGAGCTGGCCTGATCCCCAGCAGGCTCTCCGGACACAGGCTCAGTCCAGCCTGCCCAGATGTCCTGCTCATTCCCAGGGCCTCTCTTTAGCTTCTCTGCCCCATCCTGGTCCGCCTGCGGGCGGGCCAGCACCTCCTCCTCAAGCCAGCCACTCTGGCGTGAGCATGGTGAGAGACCCGTCTCACTCACCTGCACCTACACGTGCAGTGTGGTTTTACAGCAATCTCCATGTCTCACCCAGGGCACACTGCGACCACTGATGCCCAGTGAGCAGCCAGCCCTGTGACGTGGGCCTTGGCGTTCTGGCTGGTCTTGCCCAGGTCTCAGCAGCGGGCGTCTCCAGGAAGGTGTGTAGCTTGGTTTAGTTCCTGAGGAGCATAAGGCATTAGTCTGGGTGCTAAGCACCCGGTGACCTGGCGCCAGGAGAGGTGGCCCGTGGCAGAGGCACATGCAGACCTGGGAAGGAGCTGCTGTGGGCCGTGCGGGGCTAGGGTCGAGGCCAGCGTGGGCTGCTCGTGTCCTTAGCAGAGGCATTGGCCCGGCATTCCATGATTGTCGTTAAATTTGAATTTAGAATTGTGGGTCAGTAGACTTCAGTAACTGATCATTTTCCGAGGGGTGAACACCAGCGGGCAGTCTGCTTAGTCAGTTGCCCGTGTAGAGGTAGGTGAAGACTTGCCCTTCTGGTCTCTACCTTCAAGTCCAAGTCAATGCCAGACCAGTGCCCTGGGCTGCCACCCTGGCCTACAGCACCTAAGGCGTGGCTCTCAGGAGACCTGGCCCTTCATGGGGCCTCTATCTGGCTTCAGGTTCATGGTGGAACGAGTCAAAGATGTATAACTCAGGTGACCTGGGGCCCCCGGCGGCCAAGAGGCCCTAAGCCCTTCAGTAGTGACCGCTCTGGCCTGAATTTCACGGAAGCTGAGTTCAGCTCTGGCCTGAGGTCTGGGTGTTATGTCACCTGGGTGCCTGTCACATGAGGCAGCTGGCCCCAAGGGCGTGGAAAGGTAGCGTGGAGCACCTGGGAAAGAGGCCAGAGTCCTGTGGTCCTGGCTACCGTCACCTGCTCACTGCCCGCTGGCCAAAGGGTCCCATGCCAGAGCTACCTGCTGGTACAAGCTACTACATGAGTTGCCAACTCCCTCTTGAAGCACGTTTGTGTCCTGAGCATCGGAACATGGACCAGATGAACCGCCTGCCAAACGCAGCCCTTACCAAACACCCCCTCATTGCTCTGAGTCAGTGACACATCCTCTCCCCCAGACCCATCACTGTGCAGCACCCCCACTTTGGACACCACCACACAGTCTTCCCCAGACCATCCCATACTCCAGGATCCATTTGTCCCATGTGTCCACCTGTCCACACCTGTATGACAAAGGTCAGACCAGAGCTGTGTGTCCCCTGGCCCTGTGTCCTGTTCCAAGTCCCCTTCAGCCCAGGGACCTCCCACACTGTGCTGGGGGCATGTGTGGAGTCTCCCCTGGCCATCTCGCTGTCCTCCCAGAGCCTGGCCACTGCCGCTTCTCCTGCATTGGCAAAGGGCTTCCGGCCTGCGGCTGAAGAGGAGCCCTGTGGCCCCACTGCCCTTTGTGACAGGAATCTTCCGTGTTCCTCCTCAGGACATCATCAGCTCCATGAGCAACAGCCCTGCCACCAGCAAGCCACCGGTCACCCTGAGGCTGGTGGTCCCGGCCAGCCAGTGCGGCTCGCTCATTGGCAAAGGTGGCTCCAAGATCAAGGAGATCAGGGAGGTAACAGGATATTTCCTGCCTGGGAGGGAGAGGGTGCCAGCCCGAGCAGCAAAGCAGACCACTGTGCATGCCACGGGCTCCACACCAGTCCTGCAGGCCATGGCAGCTCAGAGCTGTAACAGGGACAGCAAGTCCATAGGACGTGCAGACCCACAGTGACAGACTGTAGGTGGGCCTCGTTCATGCAGGAGGTTAGGTCTGTGCTGGAATGGACCCATGTCCGTGAGAATGCTCCAACCGGTGTCACTCACAGGGCCAGGCTGACTCCATCTGCTGAAGGAATATCTGTGCTTGTGGAGAGATGGGAGGGGCTCCAGGAGGGGAGGGGACCGAACGGGGGTGAAGGGGTAACTTTGAGGGTGGTGGGAGAGCAGGCGCGGCCCCCGTGCTGGCTGGGCCTGCTAGCCACATGTCTACTGAAAGTCCTGCATAGTGCTGCCCGCTGCGGCCTGTGCTCCTGGCCCCACCCGATGTGCAGTCTCTGCAGTCCACAGGTGCCCAGGTCCAGGTGGCTGGGGACATGCTGCCCAACTCCACGGAGCGGGCGGTGACCATCTCGGGGACCCCGGATGCCATCATCCAGTGTGTCAAGCAGATCTGTGTGGTCATGCTGGAGGTACCGTCTGCATCCCACGGGCCGGCGTGCTCTGCCCGTGGCTCCCCAGCCTCATCGCCCAGGGCTGGGGTGCCTCAGGTGCCACAGGGCAGGGGCTGGGACGGGACGGGACAGGGCACACTGCTTCCTCAGTGGACGCCCTGTCACTCGGCCGGGGTAGGGGAGCGGGAAGGGAGGAGTGAGCCACCCCTACACTCGGGGACTTGGACAGGAAGTTATGAGTTCCAAGGAGAGAGAGATTCAGGAAGGAATTCCAGAGCCCAGATCTGCCTCCCAGCCAAGGCTTTCCTGGGGCAGGAGGGCCGAGACTGGAGGCTCCCAGGTGACAGCCACATCCCCAAGTGGAGAATGGAAATGAGGGGACTCAGAGATGCCAGGTGGGCACTGATGAGCAAGAAAACCTCCCTCAAATGTGGGAGGAAGACAAAGCCATGACATGTGAGTTTGAATCCATCCCCACTGACGTGTTTGGCTGCTGGCCTCTGTGGGTACCTTGGAGGCCTTGTCCCAGCCAGGTGCCAGGCCATTCACCCCAGTTCTGCCAGGGCCTCCTCCCTCATGGCCAGAGTGCCAGGCTGCTCACCCCCAGCTCTGCCTGGAATCCTCATGGCCAGGGTGCCAGGCCACTCACCCCCAGCTCTGCCAGGAATCCTCACGGCCAGCCAGGGTGCCAGGCCACTCACCCCCAGCTCTGCCAGGGACCCTCACGGCCAGCCAGGGTGCCAGGCCGCTCACCCCCAGCTCTGCCAGGGACCCTCACGGCCAGCCAGGGTGCCAGGCCGCTCACCCCCAGCTCTGCCAGGGACCCTCACGGCCAGCCAGGGTGCCAGGCCGCTCACCCCCAGCTCTGCCAGGGCCCCCTCCTGGCCCCTCCCTCATGGCTGCAGCTGCCTCTCCAGGAAAATGCAAGTTTGTTTTCCTGAAGTAAAATAGCACTGCAGAGTCAAAAATGTTTTCTCAAATATCCTCCTTCTGAAACTTTCCCCATATTCTGGTCGAACTGAGCACGTGGTGCCAGTGCCCAGTTGCTGGCCCACGGCTGGAGGGGATGGGCCTGCCATCTGGGCTGCATGGGTCCCACCTGGCTGGGGGACTCCTGGTCCAGGCCCACACACGCAGAAAGCGAGGACACAGACCATACCTGTGATGTGCGGGACAGTCGCTAATGGCAAGGCCTGCCTGGTGTGGCCTTGGCCGCACGCTGGCCTCATAGGCCACGGCCTGGTACTCACTGCCTGCTCGTGGAACTTGACATTGAAGTGAGCCAGTGGGTCTGCGCACGGTGAACAAGCGGGCCAGCTGTGTGCTGGGCTGTGATGCTGTCACAGCCCATACAGGCCAAAGGGGAGCAGAAGTCACACCACAACTAGCTCCATGAAAGAAACTCAGCTAAATCCCATAGCAGCTCTGCAAATCCTCTTTGCTGACCCCAGCCCACAGCAGGGATGGGCATGGGCATGCTCTGTGCCCTGGAAGTGAGGAAGGTATGCTGGGGCCTGGGAGGATGGCCACCAGAGCTGCCAGAAGCCACCACTCCAGGGCAGCCCGGGCCTGTAGCCTCGCTCGCTCCTCTTCCAGGGCATGTTGGGGAAGAACAGGCTTGGAAGCCAGTCACTTGGGGCCAGAAGGACTGGTGGGGGGATGCCCTGTTAGGGGGTGCAAGCAAGATGACACAGACATGTCTAAGGTTTATTAAGGAGCCTTTATTCCCCGGGCTTGGTGATAACAGAGCATACTAGAAATAGCAAATCACAAGTCCATACAGCAATCCAGCCAATCATAATCCAACCAAACATAACCCCAAGAGGAACAAATGGTCATTACCCTTAAGTCTATGCGTTAAGCTGAAGACCTATGTCCCAGCTTCCCCAGCATTGTTAGTTATCCTAAGAGACATGCAACGAATTACCTGGACACACTTCCAAAGCTTAGACCCTCACCTTTCCTCGGCTTTTCCACCCACATTCCATCACTGCCAGGCCTCACCTCACCTGGAACTCCTGACAGCACACAAACCAGAAGGAACATTGCTATCTGCCAGAGGCCAACTCCAGCCGAGTTTGGGACTCGCGAAGGGTGCGTGGATTAGGCGTAGAAAAGAATTGGACCACTACAATTTCAGGATCATAAAGGACCATGCAAGGAAGCTGTCCCCTTTACTTATACAGAAGCAGTCACAGTTCAGGCAGACATTGTGCGTCATGGTGCTGCACCCACTGGACCGCCTGGTGCGGGTCTCGAGCAGCACAACTACAAAGTTTTCTTTAGGGGCGGTTTGACACAGCTTCAAGGGGGGCACCATTTACAACAGGTGAGTGAGGAAGGATCATGTATTCCCTGCTTGTCTCAGCTTGCCAGCCCCTGCCTGCTCTCCTCAGGTCTGGGCTCCAACCTTGGCGCCACCTGTGACAACCAGACCCCGATCTTGAATTCTGTATGGGTTAATAAGGCTGGAGCCTTGATTTATGGGGATTGGGGCCATTGGCACTAAGGTCGTGTTGGCCATTAGGCCTGCAAGCTCACAGTTTGTTAGCCTGGCAAGTAAAGCAGGAGTTACAAAGGCAAAAAGAATTGCAGTTAGCAATGAACCATGTTTACTCCATTTTGATTTCAACTCTACAATGGACAAGTGGGTGCTTCCAAAGATAATTCTGCAAATTGTTTCACCTTAAGGCGGGGCGTTATCCATTCGATGTTGCAGCCAGGAATTCCTCAGTAGACAACACATATTAATCAGTAATACACTCCTATTACAATTCTCATTCTACGACTTATCAGTTAGAGGGGAAATGTATCACAGAAGGAGAAACCTAAAGATTAAGGACAGAAAACCCTAAACATAGATTCCCAACTACGGACTCAATAACCCTAAGTTAGTTTGAAAGCATGTATTACGATGTTAGTACAGACGTTCTTGAGCTCTTCCAGCCCAAGGGCCATCAGAGCACCCGGGACAGCATACATTGTTAAAGGCCCGTTCACCACGACGTTGTTGGCAGCATTACCTCCCAAGCTCACATTGGTTGTAGAAACGGTCTCGCAGGGGCAAACAACAATGCCTCAATAGATTACAGAATTAGCGGGGTGGCGGGGTGTCCTTGCAAAGGGGGGTGGAACTGCATTCAGGTGGTTGTGGAGACATCCGCCTGGCCCTGCCGTGCAGCGGGAAGCTCCCCCGGGCCCTGCCAAACAGGGGAGCTGTTCTCTTCACACCTTCGTGTCGTCCATACCTACTACACAGACCTCAGCAGCTGTCTCCATCGACCTACCTAAGCATTGTCCTGGGGCAGCCAGAGCAAGGGAAGCACACGACCAGGCACTCCATCAAGAGCGTGAGCCCCTCCTCATCCTGGGCCTTTATAGGGGCTTGTGAGAGGCGTGGTTACACGACAGTGCAATACCACCCCCTCTCAGATGATAGATGAGAGTCACAGGTGGGCAGGCGCGACCACCCAGGTGGTGGGGGAAATGGCTGAGGGCTTCCTAAGGATGGGATTTACATTCCATTGCTGTTGGGCCCCACCTTCAGGACAGAGGGTAGGGGACACAGCCACATACCATTTGCCCACTGTCAAGGGTGCTGGCTGTCACTGGCTGCACCCCCTGACAGCCCCAGTGTAGGTAAGGAGCTCAGGGAGGGACAGGCAGCACTGGATGGGTCTGCACAGCAAGCCCTGCATGGGCTGTGAGACCGCAGCAAGCCCCAGCCTCTTCAGAGATGCCTGCAGGCTGTGGTCCCAGCCCGGGTCAAATCAGACCCCCCCCCAAGGCCCTGCCTCTCCCCAGGGCGCTGTCAGCACACCTGGCCTGTTCAAACCACCTTGCAATCCCCCACCCAGGACGCTGTGTAGCAGCCCTGGTCTAGTCCTTATGCCTGCCACTGTGCTCAGTGCTGCCCACTCCTGTATGCACTGGGTGGGGCAGCTGAAGTTCTTCCAGGGTCTGCCAGCAGGGCAGCTCTCCCAGGCTCACCGCCCACCTGTGTGCTGGGACTGCGCTCCGCAAGGGGACGCCACGTAGGAGGTCAGGGGTGCTAGTCACCTCACCAAGGAGAAGGGAGCTTGGCTGGAATGTTCTGGAGGATGTTGCTGATCCTGCTACCGGAACTCTGTGTTTCAGGCAGAGAGTGGCAAGAGGAGCTCTGAGAGACGTCAGCACGGCTGTGGAGCATGCAGCCCACGCGCTGGGGAGCACCCTCTTGTAACTGTGGTCGGGCATCTCTGACTGTCTGCTCTCACCTCTGGCCCAGCAAAGCGCATGGGCGCAGTGGGCATGGACACTGTACACCTGAGGGCAGGCTCAGCTTGTCCCGGGGGGATTCCTGTGCAAAGGCCTTGGTACCAGAGGGCCTAGGGAGGGGCTAAGTGGGGGACAGACAGGGCCACAGTGGTTACAGGGCATTCTCAGGTCGGGGGTTGCTGGAAGGGCAGACAGAGTCCAGGGGGAGATGTGGCTCTGTGTCCCTGCAGGTGAGCTGTGCCGGCTGGCTCACTCCTCCCACCCCTGGAGCACCTGGCTGCTGTGGCCAGGGGAGGGGGACAGGTAGGGGAAGGGGCCTGGACATGCAGTTGCTCTAACCTCTCTCTCCCTCTCCTGTCCCTTCTCCTAGTCCCCACCGAAAGGTGCCACCATCCCCTACCGCCCAAAGCCCGCCTCCACCCCTGTCATTTTTGCAGGTGGTCAGGTAAGAGCCGACCCGCTCGCGGCCTCCACTGCCAACCTCAGCCTTTTACTGCAGCACCCGCCGCTGCCCGTTAGTGCACTCAGGTTTTCTCGCCTTCTCACGTGCACGTGTCCGCCCACGCACAGGACGCAGAGCTCTTCTGGCCACGCCAGGCTGGAGGAAAGGGGGAGGCTCCCTCACACACAGGGAAGACGCAGCACGGCCCAGGCCCCACCCCGGCACCCAGGGAACAGATGCTTCAGGGGGTTCTGGGAGTGTTAAAAGCTCAGGCCCATGGAGAAGAGCCAGCCCCGGAGAGCCAGGGCCCCAGGCAGGTGTCCTTACAAGGGCAGAGTCACAGGGGTCACACCTGGCCTCCCGGGCTCACAGACCCAGCCACCAGGAGTCACACACCTGGCCTCCTGGGCTCACAGACCCAGCCACCAGGAGTCACAAACCTGGCCTTTGGGTTCCAGTTGCTGCCAGAAGAGGATCTGGAAGGGCCGGGAGGGCAGTGGAGCTTACGCAGCGGCCTGTGCTGGCCCAGTAGGGCCTCTGGAGAGCAAGGGGGGTGCCCCGCCCCACCCCAGGCCCCACAGCCTTTGGAAGCCGGGCTTGGCCTGGAAGAGCTCTGGGTCCAGGAGCGGCAGTGTGTTTGCTCAGGGGAGAGTGGAGACAGAGGCAGCCCTCCTGGGGTCTCGCGCTGTCACTGGAGGAGAGAGACAGGAGGCAAGTCCAGATCTGCTCGTGGTCTCTGCAGAGGAAGGGGGTCTTGGCAGATCCTGCCGGCGGCCCCATCCCCGTCTCCTGAGCCGGGACCACTACACGCAGCAGCACACACTTGCCTCAGTCCCACCTTCCATTTCACAGGTCAGGGGCTTACCAGCCCACAGCCTTGGGAACACTGGACTGCCCAAGAACCAGGCTGACCTCAGGGACAGGCTGGACTGTCCCCCTGCAAGAGGCTTGCTCGTTGATCCATCTCCTTGGCTTTCCCCAGGGCTACGACTCGCTGGGTCACTAGCCTGTGTGGACCCGACCTCCCTGTCACACTCCAATCATGCTGGGCCCACCTGTTAAAACATGGGCCTTCCTCATGGAGAGAAGAGGCACTGTATAAACACACATGGAATTTGTGACACCATGTTTGGAGTCACGGCCCCAGCTCGTGGGGAGCAGCCCCCACGGGGGATCCAGACACTGACCCCATCTCAAGGACACGCTGCGGTGTCTGCTAAGATTCCTTCACCTTCTCCACCAGTGACAGTCCTTGCAGATTCCAAACCTGAGGGAGGGTCTGGCGCTTGGAGGAGTGACATGGTCTCCTCCCAAGTGTTCATTGCAGGCCCCTTGGTGGCCCAAGATTGGGAGCGACAGCCCGTTCCCGGACCCCTACTCAGATGCAACTTGGTGTCTCTGCTCTCCCTTGACTGTGGTGCATTTGTGGTTTGGCCGTGAGTTTCTGGGTCCCCTGGAAGCTCCTTGTGGGGGACCCATGGGCAGGTGAGGCGCTGCCATCTGCAAGGTCAGAGGGGCCAGAAGGAGGACAGTCACCACTGCGGAAGGCAAAGGAAATGATGAGGCTAAGCGACATCCCCTGGGACCCTGCCCTCACCCAGCTGAGGTGTGCTGTGCCCCACCCCACGGCCCGCCAAGCTTTGATCCTGTACATGATAAGCTAATTGGCCCCCTAACTGATGCACACCCTTGGTCCAGCTTTTACCATATTGAGCCTGGTCACTTTCTCAACTTCTCCTTTATTTATTTATTTATTTATTTATTTATTTATTTATTTATTTATTTATTTATTTATTTTAGATTTCTTGGGATAAATATTTCCCAAAGTATTTGTTCTGACAATGGACTGGATTTTCAGGATGTTGATTACTACACTGCCCCTTGGGGGTAAACCAGGCCATTCTTGGGGTTCTCTGTAGAAGAAACTCGGGGCAGGAGAGAGGAGCCTGGGCTGCCTTGGTTCATCCAGGCCCTTCTGACTGGTGCAGGGGCCGGGGCGTGGCCGCCAAGACACTGTGGTCCCTTTTCTGTCTGAGAGGACGGCTCTGTCCAAGCTCCTGGGAAGGCTGAGGGAGAGGGCTCCCCCCCCCCAGCCATGTCTTGCAAGGGGGGGTCCCCTGTGTGGCGCAGGCCCAGCTATTTGCAAGGGAGGCCCATGACCAAGATGCAGCTGTTAGCGAGAGGGGATCCCCCATGTGGCTGAGGCCCCTCCGGGAAAGGGGGGTGCCCCATATGGCTACAGCCCAAATGTTTGTGAGGCGGAAGATTCCCCAATGTGACCGAGGCCCCACTGTTTGCCGGGGGTCCTCCATGTGGCTGAAGCCCTGCTGTGTGTGAAGGAGAATCCTCCACGTGCCTGACGCCCCTCTGTTTGCAAGGCAGGGGTCCCCCACATACCTGAAGCCTGCCTCAGTGGGAGCTGATCCTGTCTCTCTCTCTCTAGGCCTACACGATCCAGGGACAATACGCCATACCCCACCCGGATGTGAGTTTTCATTTTGTCTCCCTGTAACCCTTCTCTTATTATCATTTACGTACCTGCATGCTGCTGTTGATTGCTACTAATATTAATATTACACAATAATATTAATCTGTATTCTCAGTGTCCTGACCTGTGTTGTACCTATATAGCCTTCAATAACCTTTTAACCTCTTAGCACTAATTCTGCTTGTGTTGAGGACTTGGCCTGATATCAAATTGTTTCCATTGTCTACTGCAGCCCCAGGTGTCCCTCCTCACATGGGGCACCTGCAGAGTGTATCCTTGCCACCTGTCTGTGTAGGGACCCTGTGAGAGGGCAGCTCAGTTCCTTGGGCCAGGCAGCTGTCAGGGTCTTCACAGTACCCCAGCCCCACCCCACCGCCAGCACCATGTGGAGATAAAGGGTCAGTCTGTGAAGAAACTGCAGCCCAGCCGCCACAGCCCACAGAGCCCACCTTTACATTGTGGGCTGAGCGAGGTGCTATGGGGGCTGCAGGCCTTGTGTGCTCAGCAGACTAAAGAATGCCCACCTTGCCTGCACACCTGCAGGAGCTCAGCCAGCAGGCGGTCTGCACAGGGCACTTGACTGTGCTGTGCCAGCCGGGAGTGGGGCGGTCTCCCCACCAGCACCCGGCTCCTAGAGCGGCTGGGGCTTAGAAGTTCTGGCAGGGTGGTTCTCCCTTTCTGTGGTTGGGGCCGTTTGACCACCGAGGCCCGTTGCCTGGTACGGCCTCCCAGAACTGCCTGGACATGGAGACTCTCCATGAACACGAAGGAGAGGCGGGCTGAGGGTGTCACGGCCGCAGTGCACTGTTCCGTGAGACACCACGGGGGGTGTCACAGCTGCAGTGTGCCACTCCTTGTGTCACCACTGGGTTGGACTTGCCTTTGCTGCTGGGCAGCATCAGATGCAGAGCTGTCTCCCGTCACTCTGGCGGAATCCATGGGGATGATCGGCACGGGTCATATCCGGGTGCAGTCGTTGCCACGGGTGGGTGCTGGCATCCTCAGGCTCCCCACAGGCTGGCCTGGGCACCTCATGGTGACACGGCCATTGGGGGCAACCCTTGTGCTGCCAGTGAAAGACCTCAGGCCCTGTACTTCCTGCTATAGGACCCTGCATGCAAGTGGGTGGGGAGGAGGCTGGGGTAGGAGGGCTCAAGGTCTTGGGGACCCAGAGAGCAGATGACCTGAGAGAGTGGCCAGGGAGGATGTGCTGGTGGGTGCGGGTGGGGTGGGGGAGGCCGCTGCATGCTGCTAGCAGCAGGAAGTGAGTTTTGAGAAGGCTTCTCCAGCCAATCGTGGCTTCCTCTAAAGCCCTGGAGGCCTTTGCAGCTGGGCAGGGGAGGCGCACTGTGGCCCAAGCAGGGATGCTCACCCCAGTGAGACCAGAAGGCAGGGCCACGAGGGCTCTCAGGAGTTGATAAAGCAAGACCTTGAACTATGAGCCAAAGGTTCCACTTCCTGTCATTGTAGGAAGTTTCTGCTGAGTAGAAAATAAATCTCGATGGCCTTTCCTTTGGAGGAAAATCCTCCAGCACTGACAAGGCGCTGCCCTGCCGCCCAGCCAGCCAGGGACGGAGTCCTCTCATTGCAGGATCAGAACTTGAGTCAGCCATGCCTCACACGGGCTGCGAGCTGCAGACACGCAGTTGGTTGGAAAAGCAGGGGCTGTGCGCCAGGGCTAGGCAGGGCACTGGCATGGTCAGCTGGCACTGTCTGATAGAAGGGGCTGAAAGAAATTCAACATGGAAGCCACATGGGGCCAGGCCCGGCCTCTGGGGTGTCCTGGCTGCGTCCAGTGCTGAGTCCAGAGCGGCCGTGCACAAGGTGGGCACAGGGCAGAAGCAGGATTTAATGTCCAACTCAACAAGGAAATGTGGAGGCGGGCATCCCTGAGGGCACTAGATTACCATGGTAATGTTGGCCGCCTGGCCAGTTTGTGGCTCTGACGGCAGGTGCCAGGTGGCAAGCTCCCTGTGGGCGTCGCATGATCAGCAATGGACATTAGCAGCTTGGAGGAAACTTTGGTTGAATTCATGGGAGAGGGTGGGTACTGGTGTGCCTGTGAGAGAGGGATTTTGGCAGTTTTACTGATGAAAAGCTTGCTGCTCCCGTGTGGCTGTCCCAGGGTTCTCACACAGGGAGCTCCCGTGTGGCTGACCCAGGGTTCTCACACACAGGGAGCTCCCGTGTGGCTGACCCAGGGTTCTCACACACAGGGAGCTCCCGTGTGGCTGACCCAGGGTTCTCACACACAGAGAGCTCCCGTGTGGCTGTCCCAGGGTTCACACACAGAGAGCTCCCGTGTGGCTGTCCCAGGGTTCACACACATAGGGAGCTCCCGTGTGGCTGTCCCAGGGTTCACACACACAGGGAGCTCCCGTGTGGCTGACCCAGGGTTCTCACACACAGGGAGCTCCCGTGTGGCTGTCAGGGTTCTCACACACAGGGAGCTCCCGTGTGGCTGTCCCAGGGTTCTCACACAGGGAGCTCCCATGTGGCTGACCCAGGGTTCACACACATAGGGAGCTCCCGTGTGGCTGTCCCAGGGTTCTCACACACAGGGAGCTCCCGTGTGGCTGACCCAGGGTTCTCACACACAGGGAGCTCCCGTGTGGCTGTCAGGGTTCTCACACACAGGGAGCTCCCGTGTGGCTGTCAGGGTTCTCACACACAGGGAGCTCCCGTGTGGCTGTCAGGGTTCTCGCACCAGGAGCTTCGCAGACTCTGTGTTTCTGTTGGTTTGGACTAGTATGCATTGCTCTGGCTGCCTCCCTGCATGCAGCCTTGGGTGGACATGCTGAGAGCTGGCCTTCTGACTAGCTGGAGAGTCAGGTAATGTGGCCTTAAAGCTGGGATAGATGCCCTCCAGGAAGACACTCTAGAACAGCTGCCCCTTGGATTGCTCCCATGTGAGGACACAGCAATCCAGGTCTCTGCCATCTTGCGAAGCAGATGCCTGGCCTCCCAGACACTGGACTAACTGCTGCATTGATCTCAGACTTCAGGCTGCGGGCTGTGGTTGTGCACCTGGCCTGTCATGGTGATGTAGGTGGGCAGCAAGGCACACTCAGACCCCAGGCTCCACGCTAGGCTGTGTAGCTGGGCCACTCACAGTGACCCAGGCAGCTAGGGCACACTCAGACTCCAGACTGCACCCTAGGCTGTGTACCTGGGCCACTCACAGTGACCCAGGCAGCTAGGGCACACTCAGACTCCAGACTGCACCCTAGGCTGTGTACCTGGGCCACTCACAGTGACCCAGGCAGCTAGGGCACACTCAGACTCCAGACTGCACCCTAGGCTGTGTACCTGGGCCACTCACAGTGACGCAGGTGGGCAGCAGGGCACACTCAGACACGGTAGCTGTCATGCCCTCGTGCCTTAGCTGTCTCTGGAAAGCATCTGCTGTCTGTCACAGTAGCATGTCATCTCTGACTCATAGGGGCAAAAACTGCACAAACCCCATTCAGATGATGTGAAAGTATGTGTCTTGAACACTCCTCACTCAGAGCTGAGTGTTTCTCCGCCTGGGAAGAAGCATGCCTAATGTGTACCACGTGAAGACTGCCTGCTGGCTCTGCTCACTGAGTCCTGGTGCACTCAGCAGGTCCTCGTGGTTCCCCACACATCAGCTGTGGAGGGGTGATGAGGTCCTGCTGATGGCAGGCCGGACTTTGGCATTGGGGCCTTTGTCCATCGCAATCTGACCCAGCGTGTTCTCTAGGATGTCTTCATGGCATGTCAGACCCAGGGCAGCTTCAGAGACCAGGGAGAACAGCCCACATCCCGGCACATGAGCCTGGGCCAGCTTAGGGAAGACAGATGGCTCTGTTCTCCATAGCATGCAGGGTGTCACCCAGTTTTCTTCTGGAAGAAGTCACAGCTCACAGGCTCTCCACTCAGGGTGCAATTGTACCCCAGCAGACACGTGCCATGTTGAAAACACCCATTAGCATCCCCTGCAGGACATTGGTAAAGCGCCTTCTGGACGTTGGTGGAGCGCCTGCTGGACGTCGGTGGAGTGCCTGCTGCATGTTGGTGGAGTGCCTGCTGGACGTTGGTGGAGTGCCTGCTGGACGTTGGTGGAGTGCCTGCTGGACGTCAGCGGAGTGCCTGCTGAACCTTGGCAGAGTGCCTGCTGGACGTCGGTGGAGTGCCTGCTGGACGTCAGCGGAGTGCCTGCTGGACGTCAGTGGAGTGCCTGCTGGACATCAGCGGAGTGCCTGCTGGACCTTGGCAGAGTGCCTGCTGGACCTTGGCAGAGCGCCTGCTGGACCTTGGCAGAGTGCCTGCTGGACCTTGGCAGAGTGCCTGCTGGACGTCGGTGGAGTGCCTGCTGGACCTTGGCAGAGCGCCTGCTGGACGTTGGTGAAGTGCCTGCTGGACGTCGGTGGAGCGCCTGCTGGACGTTGGTGAAGTGACTGCTGGACGTTGGTGGAGTGTGCTGGCGGCCACAGTATGAGGACCTTGGGGTGGGATCTTGCGGCCACTGCCAGGGTCAGAAGAAGCCTAGGCTTCGTGCTGCCCTCCCTGGAAAAGCCCAGATGCAAGGAGAGTGTCCACCGAGTGCGAAGCACCGCGGAGTTAGGAGTTAGTAGAGGATCCACTCCAGGTCAGAGGCTGTCTGCAGGGGGAGTGTCGCTCCTGAGCCTTCTCAGCGTGGCCATCTGGACATCCACAACGCCCTCACTCGGCGTCCTGCTCTCCAAGGGGATTTGTGGCCGTGGGACAGGGTCGATAGAGATCTCACCTCTCATGTTGTTCTCCGGGCTCTGCGCTTACCCATCGCACACAGGAAGTGCAGACTCAGGAGATGGCACGCAGAGAGGACAGCTCAGCTGCTGGGAGCTCGACCTCCCAGGCTTGGCTGAGAAGTCTATGCCTGGTGGGCTGCTCTGGAAAAAGTGCAGAGATGTGTGTCGTGTCAAGAAAAAGTCTTGGGCCAGACCCTGCAGTTTAGGGTTTCGGCCCTCGTTGGGGCCCAGCGAGCACAGCTGCTGAGCTCACGAGTGGGCCCTGGTTTGGGCTTTCCATCTATTATTCAAATCTGTGGGAGGAGAGTGGGGAACCCCTTGGCTACCAGGCGGGGCCTCACGTCTGTGTTTCTGGAGTCAGTGACCAGGGCTGCACCTGCTGCCAGAGCAGTGCTACTGCAATCTTGAAAGCGGGCAGCCATCCCTGTGCCTTGGTTCCCACCAGCCCATTCCCTGCCCCGCGTCTCTTCTTGGGTTAGACAAGCAACACTGTGATCTGCTGAGCTGGTCCAGGCGCGGCCTCGTGGGCCTCAGCACACCATCCCTGCAGCTGCTCCCCTCAGAGCACACGTGAGTCCCTGGGGAGTGTCCGAGAGCCACCAGGCTGGAGGACTCAGTGGGAAGGGGCAAGGATCCGACCAGAACCAGAGCCAGGGGGCTCGATGGAGAGTGATCTTTTCGGAGACATGCCCTGGGCATTTTCCAGACTGAGTAAGAGAAATCAGTTCTCACAGCATGAATCCCATGAGTCCCAAGCAGGATGGATGTGGAAGAAAACACATCCTAGATACTTCAAAGTAAAACAGCAAGCGCCAAGAACCAAAGTTGGATCTTAAAATTAGAATGAGGATGCTGTGAAACAAGGAAGAACCCTGACCGACTTGAGCCAGCAACCATGGAAGCAGGAGAACGTGGGATAATGAAAGAACTGTATCCGTGAAAACCCATTGGAAGAGGGTCTTTCAGGCGGCTCAGGCCACCAAGCCCATGGCAACAGCGTTCTAACGGACACCTTTTGGGAAAAAAGAAAATGACCCCACGAAGACAATTGAAAATGCACGAGGGACTGGGGAGGCCAGGAAGTGGGAAGCCTTCTGGCAATGAGAACGGGCAGTCTGGAGGCCCACCAGTCTGGACGCAGGTCCACACACAGTGTGGTCAGAATGAGCAGGCGCAAGGTCAGGCTGCAGGTGGGCAGCATACACAGGACTGGGGAGACTGGATGTAAACTTTGGCAGTGACCAGTGGCAGGAAAGGGCACTCACACACCTCCAGGCAGACGGACGAGAAGTGCTGACATGCAACAGGTTAGAACCATGAGGTGGCTGCACAGCCAAGGCCTTTAGGGTCCGGGGGGCTGACCTGATGGGTGCTTGGTTCACCTGTGACACACGCCACCAGTGGGTTCTGGAGCCACTCGTCATACACAGACCTTAGCTGTGTAACCAGCAGGAGACAAGGGAGAGGACAGAGCAGCCATCCAGGTAGCCAGGTGCAACCCTGGCAGGCCACAGTGATTGCTGGCCACAGCTGACACGTGGCAGCACTCCACAGTGTTTCCTGAGGCCAGCGCAGCACGGGTGTTGCTGCGTCCACAGGACCCATCCAGACAATTCCCACTCCCAAGCCTGGAGATACGGGACTGGCACGGCTCTGCTGCCTGCACCCTGCTCGCTTGCCATCCTGACCAGTGCAGGGCCACATAAGAGGGGCTCTTTTGTCACAGTAGCATGGCTGGTAAATGAAGGAGCATGTGGTAGCTTCTGGTCCAACCACAGGTGACCCTGGACACACGTAGGGCCCACAGATGTCCACAGCATGCCCACCTACCCTGGCTGGAGTTTCTGGTTATGAATAGTAAAGTATGGAAACAGCCAGGGTCAGCAGACTTGGGAGGCAGCCCCTCCGAGGTCTGGCTGCCCTGAGCCACACCTGCTGGGCCCCCGACCTTGGCTGGGGGCTCCTTCCCCTGTCCGAGGAATCTGCAGTGCCCATGCATGCTGGAACCCAGCCCCATGACATGTCCCCCATGTGGCTCATGTGGCTTGCTGTGAGCTCCTGGGTCCACCCAGTGGGGTTCACAGTTTGTGGGCTGGGTTTGGTGTGATTCAGCCACTGCCCTGGCCATGTGGCAGGTGGCCATGGCAGCCTGCCATCGTCCCATGATGCTGCTTCACTGTGTCCTCTGCTGCCCTCCCCGTAACACAGGGGCTTCAGTGCCTATCTGTGTCTGCTCACCTACCCCAGCACTTGCTAGGGTTATGTCTTAAAGTGGCCGCAGACGCCAACTGTGCAAAGCAGGACACTGTGTGCCCCTCTATGACATGCCAGGTGGGAACTCTCAGAGCCAAACCTGACCCTAGTCACTGTCCCCTCATCTGAGCATCCGTGTTCCACATCACCCAAGCAGGTCCTGAAATAGCCAGAAAGGGGGAACAGCCTGGGAGGTGGGGGGGCTGCTTTTCAAGGTAAGCACCCCACTTTCCTGGGGAGGAAAGGCAGCAGACGCAGGACTGCCTCCATCAGCCACTCACCGTACGTTCTGTATTGGACATGGGACTAGGAGGTCCCAGGCTGGGCCCCGGTGCAGGCGCACGTCCCGGGGAGGCCCATAGGTGGACGGTTCCCTCCTGCAGCCACACCAACCTCTGTCTTCCATGTTTCGTTGTTCCTGTGAGAAACGGGGCCCGTGCTGGGGTACAGAGGGAACGAACAGCTGTCAGCACCGCCGAAGCCTTGGGCACAAGCCGCTTCCGGGGGAGCCCCAGCCCCCCAAAGCCTTGGGCACAAGCCGCTTCCGGAGGAGCCCCATCCCCCCAAAGCCTTGGGCACAAGCCGCTTCCGGAGGAGCCCCAGCCCCCCAAGCCTGCGTGCGTCCCCTACCCCAGGGCAGTCATGGGGCCTCACCCACAGGGGAGCCCTGTGGGCGCTAGGGGAGCAGGCCAAGGTGCCCAACACCTGCTCTGGCCGTCCCATGGGTGTGAGCATGAGGTTGTGTACACAGCCCGAGTCCTTGGGAGCCCTGCTGGCCTTGCCCTGTGGCTCTCAGGCCCTCCTCTCCAGCCCTGGCCACCCTCCCCCACATGCACTGGGAGAAGAAGGCTCAGTAGGTTCTGGCCAGCGCTGCCAGGGAGCCGAGGAGAAGGACTGCTGGCTGCAACCTGAGCCCCCTTGGTTCCCCCAGGCCAAGTCCTTGAGCTCTGTGGCGTCTGCCATGTGTCCGCATGGCCCCCTCTCTGTGCAAAGTTCTGTGACTGCCATTTTAATTTGGTGTGACTTGTACTCGATGACAATAACCTTCTTAGCTCTCGTGTCCCTCCTGCCCCCAGCAGTTGACCAAGCTCCACCAGTTGGCCATGCAGCAAACCCCCTTTCCTCCCCTCGGACAGACCAACCCCGCTTTCCCCGGTACGTACCCAGCTGCCCTTTGCTGACCTCCTCTTCTCGCCTGGGGACTTTGTGAACTGTCTGTTAAGTACAGTGAGTAGCAGAGGGGCAGCACATGCCAGGCATGCCAGGCAGCACAGAGCCACGGCCAGCCGGGGCGGGGGAGGTCGGTCCATCTCCCGCGTGGGCTGGTTCTTCCCTCGCAGGCCTTGACGGGTCTTGCTGGTGAAGAAATGTCCACCCTGCCAAGGACACACACTTGCTTTGAGGGCTCTGTGCTCCTCACAGGCCCCCTGGTCCCGTGTGGAGTGCACCCACTGGCCCTGCTGGAGTCCTGTCCGTGAGCCTGTGAGCTGGTGCTCGGCTGGGCAGGCGTGGCTGCAGCGCTCAGGAGGCTCCTCCTGCCCCAGGACAGCACTCACTTGCCCTGGGAACACAGGGCCATGAGCAGGCAGTCCGAGGGCCTCCCAGGCCCACACAGAGTGAGAGCCAGACCCCAGGCCAGCCGGTGAGCACCCACCCACACCCAGTCATATTTTGAGCTTCCCTAGTTGAAGGGACCTAGCTTATCTCCTTGAGGGCAAACATTAAATCTGTCTCTTCTTTGCTCTCCAGCAGAAAAGCTGCCTTTACACTCCTCCGAAGAAGCTCAAAATCTGATGGGCCAGTCGCCAGGTAAAGCAGAAGTACCCTGACGGAGGGGGAGCAGGCAGGGGGCCGTCCAAGGCACAGGGGTGGTCTCACCCTGATGGAGGGAGAGCAGGCAGGGGGCTGTGCAGGGCAGAAGGACGGCCTCACTTGTCCCTGCATCCCAGGGACACATGGCGCAGCACTAGGTCTGTGTGCAGCTAGCTGTCTCCAGCAGCTGCCAAACTCCACAGTGGTGGGTGGGGCCACCACCAGCTCCTAGGCAGTATGTCTGAACCAGGGCACAGCACAGCCACCCCAAGTGAACTGCAGGGTGAGGCCCTGGGGTACTGTCGTGGGTGCAGCTGGCAATGCAGCATAGGGGAGCGTGGAGCAAGAACGTGGCCTGGGTGTGTGGTGTTTAAGTGTCTCCCACCCTTGGGAGAGGCGTTCGCCTGTGCTGGTCAGTGTTGAGTGACTGTGCTAAGATGTTGCAGAGCTGTGGACTGTGGGGCCGAGGGCGTGGGCTAAGGGTCCCCTGTGAGACTGTGCCCTCTCCACCTGACCCAGGCCATAGAACATGTCAATGTGACATCCCCCCACACACGCTCCATGGCAGGGGAAGTGTGGAGCGCGGTGAGGACGGCGACTGCTCTGTGGGCAGCAGATGCCCGGAGCATGGGTGGCGTCCTGGCAGGCAGTGCTGGGACCTCTGGTGCAGGGTTCTCTTCATCCTCCTACAAGTGCACATGCAGCGCAGAGCTTGTTGTCCTGAAATGAGTGAACGCGGTTCCCTGGCATAATGCCCTCATCTGCTCGGGTGCTGTGTGGCCAGGGCCTGGAGAGCACTCAGGAGGCCCTTAAAGGCCACCATTATGCACTGGTCCTGGTCACAAGCCACTGACTGTTGTCCTATTAAAAGATGAAGACAGCAGAAGGAAGGGAGAAGCAAAGGCCGGCTTGGAGCCGGGGACAGAGCGGGGCCCCCTTGAAGGTGTGCAGGCATCAGACCTGCTGGGGGTGGGGTGGGGAGAGTGATGGGACCAAGAGAGGAGGTGGGGTGGGAGCAGGGCTCAGGTTCTGGAACATTCTGAAGGTCTGAGATAGCTGCCACTTGTGGAGGAAGTGGGGGTGCTGAGCACGGAGCCCCAGCCCAGGGGCTGACTTGGCCCTGCCCCGCGATGAGGCGCACTGCTGGACAGCCTCTGTGCACTCCGTAGTCACTGAACTCAAAAGCTATCTAACCAGGGTCCTAAGTGAGGCCCCGATGGTTCCTCAGCAGAGAACCATGGCCCCTCCAACTCCCGAGGTCTGCAGGGCTCCCTGCTCCTGACTGGAGGAACTGCCCACAGTGTGGGTTGGGGCGGAGCTGGGCACAGGCAGCCATGCCCAGCCCCTCTGCCCAGGTCTGAGGCCTCTGCTGGGCTGACTACGAGCACAGAACATGGCATTTAGCGTGATGTGAGCAGCACAGCCTGTGCCCCGATGCCCCACGGGGCCTGGGACATGCTGGACTCCCTGTCCTCAGGCCTGGAGGGTGGCAGGACAGTTGGGGACTATGATGGTGTGGAAATCATGATGTGGCTGGAACTGAGTGGACTGTCCTACCTGGCCTCCCTTCCCTTCTTCTGTGACAAGTGGGGACTTGGGAGGTCAAGCTGCAACTGGGGCCCAGGAGCCCACAGAGTCTTGTCTTTTGGCTGTACTGACCTCCTCAGCACCGCCGAGCCCAGCCAGGGGAACGAGGGGCCAGGTCCAGCATGCCTGTCACCTAACTGTGTCTCCTTGGTGTGCCCAGGTCTGGACGCCAGTCCCCCGGCCAGCACTCATGAGCTCACCATTCCCAATGATGTAAGTATGCCCTCACACCCTGAGGCACCCCGATGTACCCTGGCCGCCCCCAGAGACCCCAGGCCGGGCTCTGAAAGGCCCCAGAGGCCCAGCCCCATGAAGACCCCGTGGATCCTTCCTCTCTGTGTGCCCCTGGGATACTGACCGAAAAAGGTGTTGGGTTTTCAGAGGTTCATCGGGAGTCGAGTGCTGGAGCTGGGCTGGACACCACCTCCAAGGCCCCACCCCAATGCCAGTCAAGCCCCGAGTCCTCTGCAGACAGCCACGGGCACCTCTGGGATTGGCCCCACAGACCTGAGATGGGTTGGATATCACAGGTGTCAGCCCAGGTCGTTCATGCCTCAGCTGTACCTGTGGTGGCAGGTGCCCGTCAACATACCCAGAGCTCCCTGGGCTGTGCAGGGCTCTGCTCTGGAGTTAGGGCATGGTCTCCGTTGCTGGATTGTCCCCAGCCCAAGCAAGAGCTGGACAGTGTGGGCTCCATGGCTTTCTGGGGAGCTGTGGGCCAGCGGGGAAGCCCCATTTCTGAGGGCTGCCATGGGCCTCGTCCAGGCCACGTGGCCTCTGTTCCCTGTGCTCACCCCACATGTTCTGGGCACCAAGCTGCTGCCAGCCATGCTTAAGGCACCTGCCCTGGCTTGGCTGAGTCGCCTGGAGTCAGAAGAAGACATCAGAGGTCACATGGTGCAGTGTGGAGAAGGGAGGGGAGAGGCTGTGCTCACTCCTTTGGTTAAGACAGGCTAGGGTGTGGTGAGGAGAGGCCTTACAGACCTGCTGGGTGTGCAGTGAGGAGGGGTCTGCCCCCCTTACAGACCTGCTGGGTGTGCAGTGAGGAGGGGTCTGCCCCCCTTACAGACCTGCTGGGTGTGCAGTGAGGAGGGGTCTGCCCCCCTTACAGACCTGCTGGGTGTGCAGTGAGGAGGGGTCTGCTCCCCTTACAGACCTGCTGGGTGTGCAGTGAGGAGGGGTCTGCACCCCTTACAGACCTGCTGGGTGTGGTGAGACCCCTGTTATCCTGAGAAGCAAGATGATGGCCTAGGAGTGAGTGTAGTTGGCAGCCCTCCCCAGGGTGTCCAGGGCACCCTCCTGCGTCCTGGCTGAAGCGGTGACCCCCAAGAGCCTCCCTGGGAAGTGGTTCTCCCTCCTGTTTACCCTCCTGGCCCAGTCTCAGCCCTGGCAGCAGAAGCTGCTGCTCTGCCGCCGACCTTGGAGATGCCCGCATGCTAGGTGGGGTGGCAGCACAGAGACTCCAGCAGCTCCCCGGCCGGGCCCGTGCGCCAGGGACTGTCCTAGCAGATGAGGCTCCCAGGGGCCACTGCTGGTCCCTGCAGGTTCTCCTCAGTGGTCCCCTCAGTTGGGCAGTCTGTGCAGCTGCCAGGCCCTCAGGCTTCCCTGGATCAGGCAGGGGGTCCTGCTCACCCCTCTATCCCGCAATCTACTTCATACACTCTTACTGTTTGAAGATTTATTTCTTTGAAACAATACAGAGAATGATTGTTTGTCTGCTGACTCACTCCCCAGCTGCCTGACCAGCCAGCTCGGGTCCAGCCTAAAGCCAGGAGCCAGAAGCTCCAGCCTGCTCTCCCTATGCAAAGGTGCAGGTGTCCACGGACCTGCGCCATCCTCCACTTTCTCAGGGAGCTGGTCAGAAGTGGAGCAGCTGGGACTTGAATCAGTGCCCACATGGGATGCCAGCCAGTCCTGAGCTTCACTCCTGATGCCCACCTTGCCCAACCTGGTGCCCACAGGCCAGTGTGCTCTGCCCTCAGACAGCCACACATCCTCCAGTTTATCTCTGCTCTGGCTCCAGATACCACAGCAGTAGGCAGTGGAAACGGGGACCTCACGCCAAGGATGCAGCCAGCAAGGCACCCACAGCCCCAGCCTAGAGGCCACGGGGCCCCATCCCAGGGTAGTGGAACAGGACACTGTGCCCCACACCCCTGAGCTCGTGGCATGGGTGGGACCGAAGCGTCCTGGGCCAGCGCGTGTTGGGCACGGCCAAGCTGGCTCTCTAAGGAATGGCCTCCGTCTCTCCTCCAGCTAATAGGCTGCATCATTGGCCGCCAAGGGACCAAAATCAATGAAATACGACAGATGTCAGGAGCCCAGATCAAAATTGCCAACGCCACGGAAGGGTCATCAGAGCGCCAGATCACCATCACGGGGACCCCGGCCAACATCAGCCTTGCTCAGTATCTCATCAACGCCAGGTGGGTGGTGCTGGCGGCTGCACCAGACTTGGGACCCCAGCCTGGCAGACCCTCAGGCAGCCTGGTCTTGTCCCTAGGGGAGGTCTTGTACCTCGTCCTCAGAGCACACAGCCCACTGCCAGCAGCGTCCCCTGTGCTTGGTGAGGGGCTGCACTGAGCAGACTGGCGGCACCTGACTCTGCCCTGGCCAGCAAGCTCCCTGTCTAGGGGCCACACAGCCCCCTCCACCCACCCAAGGATGCTCTCATGCCAGAGCCCCCCAGCCAGGGTGCCTCCCTGATGGGTCATGTGACCCCTAACCTGGGGCTTGCCCTGACAGCCTAGTGTGGTGGGGGCGGGGTTATAGGACAAGGACACCTGTGCCCCAAGTTTGTGCTTCCCCACCTTCCCGCCCTCCTGATCCAGAGCCAGTGGCTGTCCTGCCTCGGGGCAGGAGTGAGGAGAGGCCTGCTGTTGGCAGACCTGCAGTGAATCCGGGGACAGGGCTCCCTGAGAGATGGGGGAGCCAGTATGGGAAGGCTGGGGGTATCAGGGGCGCCCCAGGATGTCTGACTGCGTCTGCCCTTCACTCCCCAGTGGTGACCGTGAATGGAGCATCATGATGTGTCTGCCCTTGTGCCCTGTCTTCCAGGCTGACGTCTGAGGTCACCGGGATGGGCGCGCTCTAACCCACCCAGCGTCTCCACCCCTGGGACTCACACCATCCAGACCACCTGCTCTTCCTCATGGTTCCCCAGAGAGGGTTGTTGACCCACCCTAGTGTATACCCGAGCAGCCACACCCCCACTGGGTCTCTGCTGCGCCCCAGCCCTCTCCCTGACTGCACATTACACATTCAATTACGCTCCAGCATCCTTGGCGTGTTCTTGTTCTAGATGCTTCGGGGTCTCCCGCTCTGGCCCACGCTGAGTTGTTGTCTTGCTCTGGCCTCTCCCGGGGCAAAGATCCCGGCAGTCACGCCCGTCCCAGTCAACATCAGCTCACACATTTCCACATGACTCATGCCAGAATCAGGGGTGTGACAGCAAGGACCCTGGGAGCTGGGTTGATGGGCTGGGTGCTGAGTGCCAGCTGTCACAGGTGAGCTGGGTGTTGAGGGCCCCTGTCACAGGTGGGCTGGCTGCTGGGGGCCAGCTTTCACAAGTGGACTGGCTGCTGGGGGCCCCCTGTCACAGGTGGGCTGGGTGCTAGGAAACCTTGTCACAGGTGGCCTGGGTGGTGGGGACCAGCACTCACAGTTGGGCTGGGTAGGGAGGATCGTGTCACAGGAGGACTGAGTGCTAGGGATCAGCTGTCACAGGAGGCCTGGGTGTTGGGGGCCCCCGTCACAGGTGGGCTGGCTGCTGGGGGCCCCTGTCACAGGTGGGCTGGCTGCTGGGGGCCCCTGTCACAGGTGGGCTGGGTGGATGGGCTGGCTGCTAGCGGCCCTCTGGCACTCTGGAGCCCTGGTTTCTTCTGGGGGGCTAAGGGCATGACTCTAGGAAGACCCTCAGCAGGAGTCAGTTCAGGGAACATCCTGCCCCACCACTGGGCTCTTGCTTGTTTCTGCCCCTCCCCAGTGCTGGGCCCACAGTCCCTGCCCTGTGCCATGCTCCCTGCCCCTTTGTCGGGGTTGGAGGCAGTACTGGCTGCTGGGCACCATGAAGGAGGGTAAGGAGGCTGCCCACACCTTTGCTATACAGTCCTGGCCCCAGGGCACCGCTCACCCCAATCTTAGGGGTCACAGGGCCCTGGAGGGAAGGCGGAGCCTGGCGGATGCAGACAGGGGCCCTCACAGCTAGCCATCCTCGGGAGAGTCAGGACCCAGCTCCAGGCACCCATGGACAGGAGGCTGGCCGGAGCTGCTGCACCTCCGATGCACCCCCTGCAGTACACCTAAGTGTGCAGTGGACTCCTGTCATCCACAGGAGACTCAGATGGTGTCCTGGGCTTCTGGCTACTCTGTCCCTTTGGGAAGTGAGCCGGCAGATGGAAATGCGGTACATAGACACACTGCAGCCATCAGGATCAGCTAGAGCCTGTCGTGTCCAGGAACATGGCATGTTAACTGAAGTGAGTGAGGTAGAAGACAGGGCCAGGCGCTCCCGGAGTGGGGCGAGGTGAGGCTGGAGGCCGAGACAGCCTCTGGTCTCTGCAGCAGAGGGAGGGGACCACGTGAGTGACAGCGCATATCCAGCCTGGCCGGCTCCAGCTGAGAGGCACCCTGCACGGACACAGATGGAGCAGTTGGCAAGCCCTAGACCCCACATATGTGCAATTATTGAGTCCCAGGTTAGCACCTGGCCTGAACACACTGCTCTCCCAGGTGTGCGACTGTCCCCCATCCCTCAATCAACAGTGCAAGGTGCCCACAGCCTGGGGGCCTTCCCCCAGCCAGCATCTGGCCAGGACTCTTTCCAGGTCCTCGGGGGGTCCTGGGGGTGCTCCTGGGGGGCATCTACTGGAGCTGCGACTAGCCCTTCTGCATCGACCAGGGCTTCGGGGGGTCCTGGGGGTGCTCCTGGGGGGCACCTACTGGAGCTGCGACTAGCCCTTCTGCATCGACCAGGGCTTCGGGGGGTCCTGGGGGTGCTCCTGGGGGGCATCTACTGGAGGTGCGACTAGCCCTTCTGCACCGACCAGGGCTTCGGGGGGTCCTGGGGGTGCTCCTGGGGGGCATCTACTGGAGGTGCGACTAGCCCTTCTGCACCGACCAGGGCTTCGCAGTCTCAGCGCTCACAGTCTGAGGTAGTTGTTTGACTTTTCAATTTGAGGACCAGTGATCTTGACACAAAAACCAAGATTCCTTAATAACCGACCTTCCTAAATCACTCAAACTGTTAGAGAAAAGTGGAAAGGAGAACACCCAGACGGCGCACCGACATCCCACCGAATCACGTCTTCCCGGACGTTGGCCGGAAGGGTTCCTTGAGGAACTTCTCATTTCAGATCTGGTTTTGTAAGTGTCCATGGCTGCCTAAGTAAAGGTATGGTGCTTCTGTGGGGACTTCCACAGAGCTGAGGACGCGACAGCCGGGCTGCTAGTGAGCAGGTTTGATGACGTCTCTCCGATTGCCTGTCAGAGCGACCCCACTCTGCTCCATGCGACGGCGGATATGTCGTCTTGTGCTGCCCAGACTATGCAGCTGCCGCGTGACCCCGGTTTCACATGGCAGATCTTGGGCGAGCCCTGGCCTACCGAGGTGAATCCCTCTCACCCCAGGAGCCCACCCTCACGGGAGGTGACCAGGGATGGTGACAGGAAAGGGGACTGGCCCCAGAGTCTGCTGACCAGGCTCCTGTGACCCCCCACCCCAGCCTTAAAGCTTGTGTCCTTGGCCTGGGCTGGGGGGCAGGCAGAACGTGTGACTTGCAGGAGGGCAGGCCGTGGCACAGCCTGTGGAGCTCCCCGGAGGCAGGCAGCCCGAGAGGCCAGCGTGTGTCCCTGTCCCCGCCCACAGCCTGGCTCCTGCAGAGACCAGCCTCTCCCCCGTCCTGGGGTCTGCATGCTGTTGGCATTCTCCACTTTCAGCTTTTCTTTTCTAGCAGCTGGTGAGGTGTGGGTGGGTCTGGGTCGTCACGCCCTGTCCTTAAAGGTTGACAACGCTTGGTGTAATGACGATGCTAGCGTCTGTTACATCATGTGTCCCTCTCACTGGGCTAGCCACGGAAGACAGCATGTCACGAATGGGATACATCCTCGTTCCCACAGACTGTAAACGTGCTGACATCTGTGCCTGCCACACAGCTGAGGGCACCACGCAACCCCACAACGATTGCCATGTGTGCAATCTTAGTTTTGGATCATGATGCATATGGTTTTTTGTTTTCCAATTAAATTCTGGAAAATTCTGTTTGGGGGCGGGCACTGTGGCACAATGGCTTACGGACATCAATGGCCGCACCAACCTGGGAGGGCAGCACAGAATGACACCAACATGCAAGACTCAGATGCAGCCCCTGGCTGCGGCCGGCCCAGCGCTGGCCACCTGGGCCATTGGGGAGTGACAAGCAGGTAGAGAATGTCTCCACTCCTGCTCTGTCGTGTCTGTGGCGCTGTCTTCACACAAAGCAAAAGAAAAGCTGCTAATACAGATCACATGCTGCGCTGAGACTGCATTGCCAAGTCACCACTGCCACCCTGGGTCATTGTCTCCATGTGAGTCACCGTGAGTGCCGTGGCAAGCCTGTGAGTCACCGTGAGTGCCGTGGCAAGCCTGTGAGTCACCGTGAGTGCCGTGGCAAGCCTGTGTGTCACCGTGAGTGCCGTGGCAAGCCTGTGAGTCACCGTGAGTGCCTGTGAGTCCAGCACACAGTGACCTAGGTGGGCAACTTTCTGGCTCTGAGTACTGAAGGGGAAGCAGCTGGTGAGTGTGAGGCCACATAAGACAGCAGGGTCAAAACGCAGGTCCATCCATGCCAGTGCAGCATCCTAAGACTGCAAAGCAGGAGGGGCAGGTGAGGACGGTGCACACCAGCAGGGGAGGGGCAGGTGAGGATGGTGCACACCTAGTAACTGCAGGGGAGGGGCCGGTGAGGACGGTGCACACCCAGTAACTGCAGGGGAGGGGCAGGGGAGGACGGTGCACACCAGCAGGGGAGGGGCCGGTGAGGACGATGCACACCCAATAAGGGCAGGGGAGGGGCCAGTGAGGACGGTGCACACCAGCAGGGGAGGGGCAGGTGAGGACGGTGCACACCAGCAGGGGAGGGGCAGGGGAGGACGGTGCACACCAGCAGGGGAGGGGCAGGGGAGGATGGTGCACACCCATGAGCACCAGTACCTGCTCATGCACTCGGGTCTCTTACTCCCATGCAGTGCTGTGATGGGGCTCCAGGCTCCTGGTCCAACTTGGCCAACCCTGGCTCTGGCAGGCAGTAAAGCAGAGAACCAGTGACTGGGAAGACTGTTTCCTGTTCAAATACTGAAACCTTTTCATAGTTTCCTTCATTTTTATTGGCAAGGTAGATCATATTTATGGAGAGAAGATGAGACAAGAGAAAAAGCTTCTGTCTGTTAAACCAATCCCCAATGGTCCCAACAGCTTGCCAGTCCGAAGCCAGGAACCAGGAGCCTCTTCTGGACCTCCCACATGGGTGCAGGGTCCCAAGGCTTTGGGCCATCCTTGACTGCTTTCCCAGGCCACAGGCAGGGAGCTGGATGGGAAGTAGAGCAGCCGGGATAGGAACCAACCCCATATGGGATCCCAACGCTTTTAAAGTGAGGAGTTATCAATTGAGCCATTGCACTGGACCCAAAATATAGAAACTTAATATAAAAACTATATGCACTTTTAAATATTGAAACTGTTTAAATGGATTCCACAGCAACTTTCTGCTGCTGTTGCTGCTGGTGCTGAGCCGGCCAGAGACTCCACCTTGGAACTGCCAGCGCCTGCTCAGGAAGCTTCTGGAATGTTCTCTCTTCTTGGGTTCCATGTGTGCTGCACATGTGTCCTCAGACAGGGCGAACAATGGCGACCAAGTGTTCCTCACCAGTGCCTCTCCCTGGGTTGTCTTCTCTCTCGCTCTGAAGTGTCTCTTTTTCTGGAAACTGGTGTTCTGCCCTTGGGTCGGTTGTCTGGCTGCCTGTGTCCCACCTGAGGCCCGTCTGCTTCTCGGCCTGGCTCTCGTGGGGCTGATGGAGCAACTCGTGCTGGGCTCCCATGTGCGGTCCATACCCAGCATTCTTTGGGGGCTGTAGCCATCTGCCGGCTGCGTGCCCACACCAGGAAGGTCCTGGAACCTCCGCTCTAGTGAAGTGGCCCTGCGCATGCTGCCAGCTCCCAGAACCTCCCAGTGCAGGCCTGCAGCTGGGCAAGCCTGACGGGATTCCCTGCCAGCCCTGGGGTCACTGAGGTAGTTGGTGGGGTCTTCCTGTCCCCAGGTCCTGCCAGATGAGCCACCACAGCCCTGGCCTGTGGGGCCCTCAGCCTCTGCCCTCAACGGGAGCACCTGCCCAGTCAGGGATGCACCGGGAATGTGGCCGGTCTGCCCCAGCGGCTGGAACTTGGGGCGGGAACCACCCCCAATCCACAGGATCTAGCCAGGGAGCAGGCAGGGATGGTCACCCAGCGCCCAAGCCAGCAGCCCTGCCCTGCCCGTGGCCCACAGTGCATCCCCGGCTGCCCTGTGAGGCGGCATCCAGGGCCAGGCCCCCAGGCTGCTACAGCTTGTCCATGGACAGGCCTGCTCTGTAGGCGGCTGGGATGGGTACAGAGTGGCCTCTGCGGCCTGTTGGTGTCCAGAACTTTCCAGGTGGAGGCCGCGCCATTAGCCAGGGGAGCAGACACGTGGCCGCAGGGCGTGGCTGGAAATGTTGCAGATACTTGACTGAAGAACCTGGAGGCTAATTGCTGTCCCAGGTGTTCTCCCACACGTCCACGGGTGTCCCAGGTGTTCTCCCACACGTCCACGGGTGTCCCAGGTGTTCTCCCACACGTCCACGGGTGTCCCAGGTGTTCTCCCACACGTCCACGGGTGTCCCAGGTGTTCTCCCACACGACCATGGGTGTCTTCCCCACGGCGACTTTTAGAACACCCAAGACGGGAATTGTGGAGAGTGAAGCGCCGGCAGCTCAGGGGCCTGCACGCAGCGCACACCTCTGCTCGCCCGCCCTCCCCACTCTCCCCCTCCACCTCCACGAGGCTGAGTTCAAGGCTGTGGGTCACATGCGCCCGGTGAGAGGAGCAGGGCTGGGGGCACTGAGTGGCAGCGAGCGCGTGCGGTGCTCCTGGGGGACCCACAGTGTCCAGGAGGGGCCATGCTCAGCCAAGAGCTTGGCATGGAGCCAGGCCTCATCCCCAGTCATGTGAGCCTCGAACCCACGGAGACCTGCCACAGGTGTCGGGTTGGGAAGGGTTTAGCAGCAAGCAGGCCAGGGGCCAGGGTCAGCCTTGGGCTGCGGCAGGCCCCACCTTGCCTGGGTGGTACAGATTCCTGCAGACCAGTGCCCACTCCTCTGGGAGACATTAGAACCCTGAGTCTATCGCCCATCGGGGTGGCCTGGTCCCATGGGTCCCCAGGAAGCCATGGGCTGTGTGTTGATCTCAGCACATCCTGCCCTGGGCCCTGCCTCTGGCCGCAGCCCCCACAACAGCTGGCTCCCAAGGACAGGGGAACGGAAGCAGGATATGTGGGCCCCAGGTGACTGGGCCATCTCAGGAGAAGGCTACCTGGCTGCCCCACCGAGGTGGAACCATGTGTGGATTCTGAGTACCACTCAGGATCAGGGATGCTTTGAGCTCACCAAGTTGGAATCTGTGCTTGTTTCTTAACCTTTCAAACACAGAAACTGCGCCGGTCCCTCCTGCTCACGCCTGTAGCCCCAAGCCTTTCCCCCAGGCTCACGGGACTCTCCCGGAGGAACCAGCCACGGGGGCCTGAGCCCTGCGTGCAGAACTTGCACCCCAAACTAGACACTCTGGGGAGAGCCAGTGAGAAGGGGCTGCAACCCCCGACCCCACGACCCTGACCCAGCTGGGTTCAGGTCTGTCCCGCAACTTGCCTCCCCAGCACCTGTCCTCTGTGACTTGGGAGCAGAACTCCAGGTCCCTTGGTGCGGTGTGTTCCGCGAGCAGCTGGCTCCTGGCATCCCGAGGCAGCACTAGGCTTTGAGCGTGGCCAAACACAGCTATCTGCTTCTGTACCCGGTTAGCCTAAGATACAAGTTGATTGGTTTGCAGCACTTGAGTTGATTGGGCATCCCTGCTGCTGGGTGTCAATGAGTTCTTAAAAATCCCAGCTTCAGCCATGCGGCCGGTGGCAGGTCCCAGAGTGTAGCGGGTTTCGGAGTGTGGCAGGAGCTGCCGCCAAGCCCAGCAAATAAAAACTCGTTCTAAGATGCTACACAGTGTCCAATGACAGGATTACAGGTCGTGTCTGTCCATGTTGGGGTTTGTGGGACAGTACTGCACTACTGTCCACATGGGGACAAGCTCCGGCAAGCACGTCTGCTGGACAGAGGGGCTGGGAACCCCCAGTGGCCACTGGGAATGACAGCGTCCCGCCGTGGGCCACAGGCGGCAGCACTCCCTCCCCGCCGCCCTGGCACCCCCATGGCAGTGCCCACTTCTGTAGGGGCCACAGGTCCACACTCGAGATGGAAGCGAGTTTTGAGAGTTCAGATAAGCCAGGGGGAGGGTGTGTACTGAGGCCACAGTGGCCGATGGACCCAGGGACTCAGAGAACACTGCCTGGCAGCTGAGAGTCACCTGACCAGGGCAGCCCCTGGACGGCGAGGAGCCATGGCCACTGACGTCTGTGTGTGGTGGGACACCCCAGGGACAAGGTCAGGCAGCCATGAGGTGGGCAGGGAAGCTGCAGGGCCTTCGACCTGTCTGCAAACCCCATGCAGGGCCCTCCCATCCTAGGACATAAGGGAGGGGTCCAGTATGTGCTGTGCCCAGAGCCCCTACCCCAGGATGAGCCAAGCCCTAGGGTCAGCACAGTGTTCTAGAACCTTCCTATAGGGAGAAGGGGAGATGGGCGAGCTGGGGGAGGGAGGTGGCAGGTGTGCGAGCAGAGAATGGGCCAAGGAGCCAGGAGTGTAAGAGGAAGGCAGCACAGCACTGCAGGACAGCGGCCACTCACCAGGAGGTTCTGTACCCCAGGCCCCAGAGCTAGAGGGCAGCGATGGGTAGGCGGACAGGATGTGGGTCAGGATGGTCACTCCAGAAAGGCCAGCTCCGGGGCCATGTGAGGACAGCTGGCGTCCCACTGTCCAGCACCACTAGCCTGGGATGCCGGAGCTGACACACCATGGACACGGTGCAGTCACAGCAGGAGCAGCAGCATCGCTCGCAACAACTGGGTGGCAGCCCAGGGAAGCATGTGGAGGGAGGACAGAGGAGGACAAATGGAGGCCAGCACCCTCAGGGTACAGGTTATAACACTTTCCGGGAGAATCACGGCCCACATGGGTGCCAGTTCAAGTCCCAGCTCTCCACTTCCCATCCAGCTTCCTGCTTGTGACCTGGGGAAGCAGTGGAGGACGGCCCAAAGCCTTGGGACCCTGCACCTGTGCAGGAGACCTGGAAGAAGTGTCCAGCTTCAGCCTGGTCCCATCCTGGCTGTTGCTGCCCCAACTCTGACTTTCAAATGAATAAATGAATCTTAAAGTAAATAAATAAAGAGAGACGTTAGTAGCGGGAAGTTGGCTGCGAGATATGCAGCGATGGCTTTTTGTACTGCTTCAGTCTTTATTCTGTGATTTAAAGCTCTTGAAATTAAAAGTTACAACCTGTCTCAGCTTGTGTTCAAGCTGCAATGGGGGCCTGCCTCTCCTCTCCCTGTGAGAACTGCTCCACGCAGTCGTCCCTCCCCGGGCACCCTGTGACTACAGCCCTGTTCACTGGCCCGAGGCCTCTGTCCCATCCCTAGGCCTGACCTTCCTCAGCCGGGGGAGGAGGGGGGGGCCTGCCCAGCCCTGCTTGCGACCTCAGTGGGCCCTGGCACCCTGCAGCAGGCCAAGACTCACTCCCAGTTGGGGGCCCACAGAGGCTCCCCTAATGGCCCGGCTGCTTTCCCATTCCCACCCAGGCTCAGAGCAAATGTACCCTTCCCCAGGGCTCCCGTTGAGGTCCGGGGAAGCAGTGTCAGGGTCCGGAGCTCCAACTGACCAAGGCATCCGCTCTGCCCCTGTTCAGGGGCCCTGACAGCAGGTTGGACAGGCCTGGGCCACCCGACTGGGAGTCTGGGGCCTGGGCAACAGGGGCTGTAAGCAGGGACCGGGGGAGCATTGGGGACTGTCCAATGGGATGTGTCCCATGTACTCTGATGTGAAGTCCAGGCCTAGCCCTCCAGCTGCACCTGCTGGCCACCAGCCTGCAGCCTCAGGTGACAGGCTGCACCACCTGAGCTGACCAAGGATCCCAGAGGAGGCCTTGTCTGTACTTGGTGTCCAGCATGGGTGGGCCTGGACACCGGACATGGCGGGGAAGGCTGGCCTTCGAGATCTTTTCCTGAGCCAAGCCCCAACCCCAGCCCCTGCCGCAGTGCCAGGCAAGCACCACGGGCCCTGTGGATACTGCACCTGGGGCTGGGCTGGGCGGGACACGGCAGGAGACTGGCAAAGTCAGGGACACAGCGGCCCCACCCTCGTCACAGCCCAGCCCCCACCTCTGCTCCACGAGCCCCCAGGCAGGGACATGGGTGTGCCTTGGCCTAGCTGTGCCATGAGGCCCTTCACCGCCGCCTTGAGGCCCCAGCAGGGCCACCAGTGCCCCAAGCCCAGACTGCAGGGACCACAGCCTAGAGTCCCGGGCTCCCTGGAGCTGCCGTTTACCAAAGCCTTAGCACTCGCAGCCTCTTCCATCCGAAAGGCCAACTGAGTCCAAGGAGAGGCCCTAGCATCTGGGGAGGAGACCCCAGGCCCGCACAAGAACAGACCATCACACCTGCTCCTGGCGGACACCACGTGGCTGGGACACAGTTCCTCACATCAGGGCAAGAGCTGTGGGGGTCTGCAGGATGGCAGATCCCTGGACTGCAATGTCAAGAGGGCGTTGGGGATGGAGGTGCTGACCAGAGATGCGGCCTGACCCAACCCAGCCTGGTCAAGCTCACTCTGACCACAAAGCGCCACCTGTCAATTTAGCTTGTGTACACCAGGGGGCGCTCGGCGAGGCGCCAGCCCTTGCATGGACATCGTGGTGGTCACTGGCTGGGAGCCTTACGTGTCAGGTCCTGGGTGGATGAGGCTCCGCAGGCGGGCAGGCCCATGGTGACTGAGGGACAGTGCCTGCCCCAAGGCCCTGGGCCTCGCGGGGAGCAGGACACCCCACCCCACACAGGCTGGTGGGATCAGAGTTCCGCCTGGAGTCTCTGCCCTGGGTGAAGACGCTCCGGGCGTTGGAGGGCTGGGGCGCCCCCTTGGAGGTCACCCCCTTCTCAGGCCCAGAGTGAGTGTGGGGTCCGGGGATGAGGAAGCTCTCAAAGGTGGCCAGAGAGCAGCAGGGGTGTAACTGCCCAGCAGGGGGTGACTGCCCCAGGATGGGGGTGCATAGGCTGCTGTCTCCCCCTTGTCTGACGGGGCTGCTGGGAGGGCCAGCCCCCAGGCCCATACCCCGCTCCCACACCTACTGAGAACCCGGGGTCTCCCAGCCAAGATCGGCAGGACGGAAATGACTGCTACTCTTGGCATGTGCTGGCCAGCCCGGCAGCTGGCCCGAGCTGTCTTCCCAGGAGAGTCCTCCCTGGGGCCGGGCAGGCCGCCCACCAGCCCCCCTCCCCTCTGCATCTGGCGAGGGGGCTCCAGACGGCCGTTGCAGAAATATCATTGCCAGATGTTCAGAGCAGAGGCCAGCACAGGCGGGAGGTTAACCCCTTCAGGCCCACAGCGCTCAGGACAGGGGCTGGTGTGGGCAGCCAGGAGCCTGTGCTGCGGGGCGCGGGGCTGCCGAGGCTGGAGGACTCCACGTCTGAGCCCCTCATTCCCCCACTGCCCTGGCATCCCCTTGGGCTCAGTCCCAGATCCACTCAGGGAAGACACAGCTCTGTCCACAGCTGGGCAGGGCCTCGGGGCCAGCAGTGGAAGGAGGCTCTGCCCACCCCCCACTGGCAGGGTGCAGTATCTGTGGGCCACGCCTACCTGTGCTTCAGGTCACACCAGGACCACCCCATCTCTGCAGGGCCCCTACTTGTCCTTCGGATGCCTGGCCTTATCACCCTCCCACGTTAGGGTACACCAGTGATGCAATCGCTGCTGGCCCTGCCCCACCACGGGCCCGGGGAGGGGTGGGGTAGTTGGAGCTGCGTTCCAGGGTGAGGCAACCCCGGCGGGGCTCCGGGAGGGAAACATTCTCCCCCGGGGATCCCCAAGCCCATCTGGGGGGCTCAAGTTGATCCCGTCAGCAGGGATGGGCTCTGGGGGAAGCCAAGCTCGCTGGCCTCAGGGTTCAGAGCAACAGGTAGGTCTGGGGCCTGGCAGGGGACGTGGGCAGGATGCCCCGTGTGCGTGTACCCTCAGCCCCACGCCAGCCCTGCAGGGCCTGGGGGCCACCACACCTCAGCCTGGGCAAGAGGACCTTACATCACCACACACTGACTTTATTACTGAGGTCTCAAGATGAGAAAAGATCTCTTTATTAATTTGAAGAGCAGAGTGAAAGATTTTTCCATCCACTGGTTCACACCTCAAATGGCCGTAACAGTCGAAACTGAGCTGATCAGAACCCAAAGCCGGGAGCCCCATGCAGGTGCCCCATGTCGGTGCAGGAGCTGAGCCCTTGGGCCGCCCCCACTACCCACTCAGGCACACCAGCAGGGGCAGGACCAGGCTCAGCCCCTCCCCAGCCGGCATCCCCCCAGAACCTCTGAGACAGACCCAGCATCCAGTCACATGACACAAACAGGTGGGGGTTGGGGAGACAACAGGTCACACAGGTCCCCACGCTGCAGGAGGCTGCTCGCCCTGTGGGCTCCCTGCTCAGTTGCCCACGAAGCTGCAGAGAACAGTGCCCAGTGCAGCTCTGGGAACACAGGGGGCTGCCCTCATGACCCCACACCTCAGTGGGGTGCCCCAGCAACCCCACTGGATTCTGGCCCCAGGGAGCGGAGGTGAAAGGCAGCTGGCATGATGTGTGAGCTGCCAGTGTGAGCGAGGGCCTCCCTTGGGCAGCGGCTCTCACGCCTCAGTCTTGGCCTGGCCCAGTTGTCCCCCGTGCCAGCCCAGCAATGGGTCCCGCCTGGCTCCTTCCTGTCCAGGTGACTCACAGCATGGTGGGCAGACAGGGGCTGTGCCCAGTGCAGTGAGGCCAGACCTGGCCCTCACTGATTGTGCCCAGGGTTGGGAAGGGCAGAGGCCCAGCGAGGCGTGTGCCTACGAGCAGGGCAAGGGCCCAGGGACAGCCTGGGAGTCGCCACCCTGGGGGCTGCTGGCCTGGCGTGGAAAACAGCTTTCCTGACGGATCCTGTGCCAGGTTGGGAGCTAAGTCCCCGGCGCCTCTGTCTCCACAGGAGTGGGCAGGCAGAGCAGAGTGGGCTCTTGTGTGACTACCACTGCCAGCGCGCATGCCCGGGGGTGCACACATCCCAGACCCTTGGGCCACAGCTGCTCCCCACTGCCCACCAGGGCTCCGCGGCCACGCCCGGGCTCCACTCACCTCAGCGCCCTGGGCCATGTTCCCCGGCCCTGGCGCCGGGACCCTTGGCCTGGTGTTCAAGAGCCGGGCACAACATGAAGGACTGCTGTCCCAGCGTCCCCCACCTCTGAGAGGACAAGACACAGGAAACCTGAGCTGGGCTGGCGGAGGGGAAATGGGGACCCCAGGGGTCTTCACCCCTCGCAGGCTGCATCCTAGGTGTGTCCCTGGTGACACATGGCACAAGGGACAATACCGCGGGGTGCCCTGGCTGAGAATGGGAGACTGAAGCTCACCCAGGGCCGGGTTCCAGTGCTGACCCTGACCTCGCCCCGCCGCCGAACCCCCTCATTCCCCTCAAGACGCCCTGCCAGGGCCCTGCCGCTTCCTGGCTGCGCCCATGTTGGGGTCTTCCAGCCGAGTGGCTCCCCGGCGGAGGATGAGGGCGCTGTTGCTCCGTGCAGGGCAGGGTGGGGCACCCGCAGCCCCTGCTCCCGAGCCAGCTGCTGCTCCGGGGTTGAGCCCTTGCCCAGCCAGCCTCTTCCCGCCCGCGGGAACAAGAGGAGGAGCCCACCTCTCCGGGAAGTCCAGCCCCAGCCCTGGTGTGTCCCCTGCCACTCTGTCTGACCTTGGACCAGCCCAGCCCCTAGCCTCGCCCCTCGCAGTCCTGCCACCGCTTCACCCCTCCCTGCCAGGAGAGAGCAAGCAAGGCGGTGCAGGGCTGTGGGTGCTGCGGGCCGCTCTCGTGCACCCTGACTCAGAGAGGTTCTCCTTGGGACCCACATGGGGCACACCCCAAGAGAAGGCCCCAGTCCAGGTCAGGGGTGGGGCACAGTTCACAGCAGAAACCCGTAGAACATCTGGACTTCCTGTGTCCACAGAGACCTGTGTGAAAAACTGTGCCGGTTCCCAAAGCCTGCGCGTGCAGTCACACCAGGGGAGACTTGCTGTGCCAGGGGCACCTTCCTGTGCACGTGGGCGTGGGCTGAGCGCTCTGGCCGGGAGGACAGGTCCCTCTGGGTGTCTGGCCTCGTCAGGAGGAGCGGGTGACACAGGGAAGGGGCCCTGGGCCATGCCCACTGCTTGAGTTACACCCCTGCCTCTAATCCCTGGTGGGAGTACACACCACAGTCAGACACAAGATGTTGTCGAAACACGTGTACGCAGACCCCACACACATGCCACACAAGTAACAGGTCCATGTGTGACATGTGCCCACTACACACCGCATATGCCATAGCACACACCTGATCCATATTTGCCACGCAAACATGCCAGACACGTGGCACCTACTCACCACACACACATACTATACATCACATTACATATGCACACCACATGTGAGACATACCACACATGTGACACACCACACACAACACACATAACACCTACATTCCATATATGTCTCACACACATCACATTGGCCACATGTATGACACACAGACACATCCAGGAGGCATGTTGAGCATCCATGAAAATGCACTCTGCGAAAGTGTGCACGTGGCTCAGAAACCCACACGCTGCGGGAGTGTGTGTCAGTTTCAAAAACCTTCAACAGCTAAGTTGATCTTCAGATTTCACATGAGCATCGACATGGTTGTTGATGGCAACATTGCACTCAAACATGCATGTACTCACATGGCTCACGTGGCTGCACACGGCTGTGTATGGCTGCTGTGTGAGGACTGTGCAGGATCTGGACATGGCAGCAGAGTTGGTCGATGGGGCAAGCTGGGTCCCTGATACTCCCTGTACAGACGCTGGGAGCAAAGCTGTGCAGGAGGCTCGCTCATGGTTCACATGCTCCCAGCATTCAATGTGGGGCTCACACCTTCCCAGAATCCCTGTGAAGTTCACTCCCCCAGCATTTCCTCTGGAGCTCACTCTCTCAGCATTCCCTCTGGAGCTCACTCTCCCAGCATTCCCTCTGGAGCTCACTCTCCCAGCATTCCATGTGAGCTTCACTTCCTCCCAGCATTCCACATACAGGTTACTCTCCCAGCATTGTATGGGGGTTCACCCCCTCCCAGCATTCCACATACAGGTTACTCTCCCAGCATTCTATGGGGGTTCACTCTCCCAGCATTCTATGGGGTTCACTCTCCCAGCGTTCCACGTGGGGCTCACCCCACCCAGCAGTCTATGCCCCAGGACCAGCTGCAGCCCCGTGGAACTTAACCTGAGCCCCCTTCCCCTGTGAGCTGAGACCCCAGCACTGGCGGGAAGGGTGGGCTCCTCTAAACCCTGCGCTCAGCTGCTCTACAGATGGTTCTGGGGGACAAGCCGCCAGGAAGGAGGGGAGGGGCGCTGCTGTGACTCACCCAGCCAGCCCCTCCCCTACCCCTCCCCGCCCCATCCCTCCCTCCCTCTCTCCCGCCGGGCCGGGCCAGGCCGCAGACTCCCGCTTGCCAGCCTCAGCTTCCACCGGCACCCACAGGCGTCCTCGGTGACTGCAGGCCGGCGACATGAGGCTGGCCCACGCCCTGCTGGCCCTGCTGCTGCAGGCTGGCTGGGGGGCTGCACAGGACCTCCCGGAGGTTCCGAAGGCCATCGCTTTCCAAGGTGAGTGGACGGCTGCCTAACTGAACTCTGTTTCTCACAGCCAGGACATAACGCCTGGGCTCGGGACCCCCGCCTAGGGGCCCTGTCCACCCCGACTCAGCCCTCTCTTCCAGAACCCGCGTTCAGTCGCCCCAGCATGCCCACTGGAGTGTGGGCATTTTCCAGGGAGTTGGGCCAGGGAGTCCGGGAAGGATCCCCTTGTTAACTCTGTTTTGTGCCACGCCAGACAGTCAGCCTAGAAGCTCGGCTTCATGCAGATTCCAAACCCGACAGGGAGAGCAGACAGCAAGGTTTCCCTGGGACCTGTGGGAGGGGGACCCTGAGCGGGACCTGCCAAGGGGATGCTGCCCGGGAAGGAGGCCGACACCACACAGGGCGCCCTGCAGGAGGACCCCTGGGAGGACCCTGCCTCGGGGAGGGCTGGTGCAGATGCCTACCCAGTGCCACTAGGGCTCGAGTCCTTGCTGGCTGTGGGCAGGCTCTGCCCTCGGCCCTCATCCAGTGGAACAAGTGTGGCTAAGGAGCTCACAGGCCCTGTCCTGCTTGGCACAGACTGTCCTGTGGACCTGTTCTTCGTGCTGGACACCTCTGAGAGCGTGGCCTTGAGGCTGAAGCCCTATGGGGCCCTGGTGGACAAGGTCAAGGCCTTCACGAAGCGCTTCATCGACAACCTAAGAGACAGGTGGGCCGTGCGGGCTGGGGGTGCCGGAAGGAGGCAGCCTGCTGTCGGGTCCCGCAGCCCCTCCCTGTTTCCACTGGAGCGAGTGGGGTTTGAGGCAGCCCAGTCAGCAAGCAGCGGCCAGGCGAGCCAGGAGGCCAGTGCTGAGACGTGTGGTCCCAGGGTCTGTGTGTTGCAACCCAACAGACACGGCTCCCGGCCTACTCCCACCCCGGACAGAGGGAACGGGTTTGGGAAGCCAGTCCCACCCCCCACTGCCCATGCAGCCCCCAGAGCTGCTACCTAGGGGACACGGTGTCCCTGCAGCCCCACACACCCCACAGCCAGGAGCCCCAGCGGTGAGTCTGGGCTTGCGGCATGGGCTACTCCACTCACTCATTCCTTCTCTCCACCTGTGTGGGGCCCAGCCATGGATGTGGCCAAAGACCAGACAGATATGGGGACAATGCAGGGCAGAGGCAGCTGCCTGCCTGGTCTGCAGTCTGCTCGATGGGGCAGGCGTCAGGGGCCTCGGCATGCCACCTGGTAAGTGGGCAGGCAGCCCCCGGCCCCCAGCAGAGGGGCCTTAAGTCGGGAGGAATGGGACCCCAGCATCCCCCAGCACTGGCCTTTCCCCCTCTGCTTGGCCTCGGCTCCACTGAGGAGCCTCATCCAGGCCAGGGTCTCAGGCAGCTCCTGTCCCCGACTCTGTGTGGCTCCTGCCCCCACTTCACGTGGCTCCTGGTGCCCCCAACTCCATCTGGATCCTGCCCCCAACTCCACATGGCTCCTGGTGCCCCCACTCCACATGGCTTCTACCCCCCACTCCATGTGGATCCTGCCCCCAACCCTACGTGGCTCCTGGTGCCCCCACTCTGTGTGGTTCTTGCTGTCCTCCCACTCCACGTGGCTCCTGGTGCCCCCCCATCCTATGTAGTTCCTGCTATCCCCCCACTCCATGTGGCTCACAGCCCTCGGCCCACAGGTACTACCGGTGTGATCGCAACCTGGTGTGGAACGCAGGCGCACTGCACTACAGTGACGAGGTGGAGGTTATCAGCGGGCTCACGCGCATGCCCGCAGGCCGCGACGCACTCAAGGCCAGCGTGGATGCTGTCAAGTACTTCGGCAAAGGCACCTACACTGACTGTGCCATCAAGAAGGGGCTGGAGGAGCTGCTGGTCGGGTGAGTGGCCAGGTCACCTCCTGGCCAAAGGATGCTGTCCTGTCTGGCCACCGTCTCCTCACAACCCCTGGGGTGGCCAGGAAGGCTGAGGGGGCAGCTGGGCCCTCAGTGGCAGCCCACAGGGAGGCACTGCCCAGCGAGGGCCTGTTGCCCTCTGTCCCCAGCATGTCTCCCATGGCAACGGGGAACCAGCGGCCATCCATACCAGGTATGTCCAGGTCCCCCTGTGCCCAGCATGTCCACAAGACTCTGCTTTGACCCTCGCCAACAGGTGGCCACGCTATGTCTCCCGTAGTTGGCAGCCGTGGAGCCCGTGGGTCCTGGCCCTGGGAGTGCCCAGGTCACCCTGCACACGGGGCCTGGCTGTCCACAGCTCTCGGGGCTCCTGGGTGGGTGAGTGGGCGGGATCTCACTCTGTCTCCCTCCCCCAGGGGCTCCCACCTGAAGGAGAACAAGTATTTGATTGTGGTGACGGACGGGCACCCCCTGGAGGGCTACAAGGAGCCGTGCGGGGGCCTGGAGGACGCCGTGAATGAGGCCAAGCACCTGGGCATCAAGGCCTTCTCCGTGGCCATCACGCCCGACCACCTGGTAGGGTGCTGCCCCACCTCCTGCCTCGCCCGCCTGGGGGACCCCACTGCCCAGCTTACCTCCCGCCTCCACACAGGGCCCCACCTGCACCCCGCCTCCCACCAGCATGGGGCCTCTCAGCCGCCTGCCCGCCCTACCCCAGCGCCTTCGGGGCCACTGTGCTAACTTCTGGGCCATGGTCCCTGGTGGGTCAGGCCTGAGGCTCCGGGGTTAGGGCTGAGAGGGATAAGGATTGGGGGGCCAGGACTAAAGGTCTTGGGGCAGAACGGGTCTCACGCCTGGTTGGGCCCTCAGGAACCGCGTCTGAGCATCATCGCATCCGACCACACCTACCGACGCAACTTCACAGCGGCTGACTGGGGGCAGAGCCGCGACGCAGAGGAGGCCATCAGCCAGACCATTACCACCATTGCTGACATGATCGTGAGCGCGGTTGGGCGGGGCAGGGCAGGGAAGAGGGCAGAGTCAGGGGAGAGGGGCAGGGCAGGGGAGGGGGCAGGGCAGGGGAGAGGGCAGGGCAGGGGAGAGAGCAGAGTCAGGGGAGGGGGCAGGGCAGGGGAGTGGGCAGCGTCAGGGGAGGGGGCAGGGCAGGGGAGTGGGCAGAGTCAGGGGAGGGGGCAGGGCAGGGGAGAGGGGCAGGGCAGGGGAGAGGGGCAGGGCAGGGGAGTGGGCAGAGTCAGGGGAGGGGGCAGGGCAGGGGAGAGGGGCAGGGCAGGGGAGAGGGGCAGGGCAGGGGAGAGGGCAGAGTCAGGGGAGGGGGCAGGGCAGGGGAGAGGGGCAGGGCAGGGGAGTGGGCAGAGTCAGGTGCAGTGGGTGGAGGGTAGAGGTGGGGTGGGGAGGGCAGGGTGAGGTGGACCTATAACAGGGTAGGGCATTGCCAGACGGCACCCAGTGACAAGGCTTTTCCCTTGTGTTTTTCAGAAAAATAATGTGGAGCAGGTGGTAAGAGCCCCAAACCCTCAACCCCGCGCCTGGGTCCAGAGGACGGGCAGTGCCAGCGGCTGCACCTGTGGGGGCTGAGGGTACCAGGGGCTGGTGCAGGGCGCATCCTATTGGACGCTGACCACTCTCTTTGCCTTCCCCCAGTGCTGCTCCTTTGAGTGCCAGGTGAGTGGCCCACAGCCCCATTCCTAGGCACCGTGGCCCTTGTCTGGGGTCCGGGGCTGACTGTTCCACCCCTCTGCCTTATAGCCGGCCAGAGGACCCCCAGGACCCAGAGGAGACCCCGGGTACGAGGTGAGTGGGCACCCCTGCCATGCCCCCGGAGGGCGGAGGCAGGTTCACCGTCATGGCCATCCATGTACACTGACCAGGAGTACCCTGTGCCTCCATGCACACAGCCGTGTCCAGGGAGCGGCTGAGGGAGGCCCACACTCAGGAGTGGCCACCCAGCCCCTTTCTGGTTACTGTAGGGGAGTGTTGGGAGGGGTGGCCTGGGGCAGGACTCCACGGAGCTGAGAACCATGCACCCCAAAACCAGGAGACCCCCTGAGCACGATGAGACCGTGCTTGGGACAGCCTGGAGTGGCCGCAACCTTGACCTGTATGTTGCAGGGAGAACGCGGGAAGCCAGGGCTCCCAGGAGAGAAGGGAGAAGCTGGAGACCCCGTGAGTGCCTGGCTAATGGGGTGGGGAGAATCTGGACCTGCAGAAGCTTCTAGAACAGCTGTCTGCTGAGCCCAGGTCACAGGGCTGTCCTCTGTGGGCAGGGGCACTGGCATGGCCACTCTGCCACTACCCTGCCTCACCCCTGCTGACTGCCCATCGACTCCCACTACCCCTCCCCAGCTCCTCCCATCCCTTGGCGGGCAGGGGGTGGGGGGTTGTGGGCTCCTCCCACCAGGTCCCTCCCTGGGTGGACCTCTAATCCCCTCTGTGTTCCAGGGAAGACCAGGGGACCTCGGGCCTGTGGGCTACCAGGGCATGAAGGTGCGTCTCGTCCCGGGGTGAGGGAGTGGGGAGGGGAGGGGTCCCTGCTGGTGCTCACGGAGCCTCCCTCCTTCTCTTGTACAGGGAGAGAAGGGCAGCCGAGGGGAGAAGGTGAGTAGGGCATGGCGTGGACGGGCAGCAGGGTGGCCTTTCCCGTCCACCGCGCCCATGATGGGGGAAGCTGCACTGCCCCTCAGCACGCGTCAACACAGGCCCGGCGGCCCACCATCACCATGGTCCCCATGGCCATTGGCAGTGGACGCTGTAGTGCGCACCCCTCCTCTCACTGACTGGACAGAACAGACGGGGGCTGGGGTGGGGTCTGGGGGCCTGGGTCCACCCTGACCCTCCCCTCTGTCCCCACAGGGCTCCAGGGGACCCAAAGGCTACAAGGTGAGTGTGGGGTCGGAGCTGGGGGACTTCTGGGCAGTACTGGCTGATCTCCCTCTGAGCCTGTCTTCAACTCCGAGCAGGGCGAGAAGGGCAGAAGAGGCATTGATGGTGTGGACGGCATGAAGGTGACATGGGGCGTGGGGCGGGCAGCAGGGCAGGGCTCCTGGGGTGGACCCTCCTGGGGTGGGCTTCCTGGGTGGACCCTTCTGGGGTGAACCCTCCTGGGGTGGACCCTCCTGGAGTGGGCCTCCTGGGGTGGACCCTCCTGGGGTGGACCCTCCTGGGGTGGACCCTGCTGGGTAGACCCTCCTGGGGTGGGCCTCCTGGGGCGAGGTATCCTTTGGGCGGGAGCCAAAGGTCCAGCCAGGTTCTCTCCTTGAGGCTCAGTTCTCTGTCTCATTCCTGCCCTGTCTTCCTCCTTCCAGGGAGACGCAGGGTTCCCTGGCTTGCCTGGCTGCAAGGGCTCCCCTGGTTTCGATGTAAGTCCCCCCAGCCCAGCACCGTGAGTCCCTGGTGGAGCTCAACACTGCCCCCTCCATTGTCATCATGTGGCATCCAGGCCCACTGTGACTGCCTTGTGTACCACCCCTCACAGGGAGTTCAAGGACCCCCCGGCCCCAAGGGCGATGCTGGCGCCTTCGGACTAAAAGGAGCGAAGGTCAGTGCTCATGGGCCCCGAGGGCCCAGCCAGGGATCTCCTCGGCACCACCCAGCACTGGGCATCTTTTCCTGCTGTAGCGTGCCAATGCCACGGCCTCTGAGCTCACCACCGTGCTCTCTCCCTGTGGCCAGACCTCCCTGCCCAGCTCCCCACTCGCCCTGCACGGCGCCCTGACCGCCTCACCCACTCCAGGCAGCAGGCTGGCTGCTTTACTCTGTGCTATGACATCTCTCCAGCATCCACCGCCCCGCCACAGGCCAGGACCACGGCCTACAGGCCAGGGCCACGACAGAACCAACACGGGCTCTCATCCAGCTGCCGGCAGAATTCCTGCTTCCTGTGAGCCTGTGGCTCTGCTCAGTGCCCACAGACCCTCAAGGCACCATGAACCACCCTCACTCCTCCACGAACACCCACACTGCTCCATGAACACCCACACTCCTCCATGAACACCCACACTGCTCCATGAACACCCACACTCCTCCATGAACACCCACACTGCTCCACGAACACCCACACTCCTCCATGAACACCCACACTGCTCCACGAACACCCACACTCCTCCATGAACACCCACTCCACAAACACCCACACTGCTCCACGAACACCCACACTGCTCTGTGAACACCCACTCCACAAACACCCACACTGCTCCACGAACACCCACACTGCTCCGTGAACACCCACGTTCCTTCACAAGCCCTAGCAGAAGAGTTTGGAGGCCAAGCCCGTAACGTGGCTCCCAGGTGGCTACCCCAGCTGTGGCCCATGCCATCACAGCATCTGGCAGCAGCACATTCCATGCTGCAGACAAAGAATAAGTTGTCATATGACCTCAGGGGATGTCCTTGGCCACATGGACAAGCAGGCTGTGGAGAATTCCAGAAGCTTGGGTCAACACAGAAGGCCTAGTCTGGGGCCCCTCCCCAATTCTGGGGGGCCCACCCTCATGCCCATGGACCTGACTTGGAGGCACCTCGAGACTAAGCCCACTCCAAGATGGGCTTCTGCTTGGGACCCTTTCTGGGTTTTCCTCAGAGGCAGGATGTGCCATGGAAGGCAGCGGAATCTTCTGGAAGCCAACTAAGGGCTTTGCCACCTCATCCTCAAGTTGGCCGATGACACTGCTTGCCCTAGACTTGAGTTTCCCAATTCAGCTGCCTGGCAATTGGCTGGGCTTAGTGGCATTTGGCAACAGGTTAAGGTGTTGCACAGTGCTGGTCAGCAGGTCTGGGTGGGAAGGGTGGGCCTGGCCCCAGAGGGCCCCGACAGCCAGCACCCAGGCTGCATCCAGAGTGCTGGACTCTGACCCTTGACCTTTGCCAGGGTGAGCCTGGAGCCGACGGGGAGCCTGGGAGACCTGGAAACACAGGGCCGCCCGGAGATGAGGTGAGGGCAGCTGGGCAGGACAGCTCGAGGGTGCCCAGGTCTTGGGTCACCAGGTGAGGCCCAGGAGCTGACCACTGTTCCACCGTGTCCCTCCCAGGGTGATCCGGGAGAGCCTGGTCCCCCCGGAGAGAAGGGAGAGGCTGGCGACGAGGTGAGTCCCCCAGCCCGGCCTCTGCCCCTCGCTGAGCTGAGTCCGCTCCCCTAGACTAACCGGCCTCTGCTGCTCCCACTCCCAGGGCAATGCAGGACCTGATGGGCCTCCCGGAGACAGGGTGAGTCCAGCCACCCAGTCCTTCTGTCCCCCCGGAGCAGGACATTGAGCCCCAGTCCTGCCTCAGCTGAGGACAGCCTCTGACAATGGACGGTGTTTGAGGGTCGTGGCTGGAGAGCAGGCTGGGAGCGAGCCCCCAGCTGCTCTGGAGTGGCCTCAGCCCATCTCTGTACACAGGGCGGCCCCGGAGAGCGAGGACCCCGGGGAACCCCAGGTGTGCGGGGCCCGAGAGGAGACCCGGTGAGTGACGCTGAGTAAGGAGTGACCGGCCGGTCCTCCCCTGCCCCGGCCGGTCCTCCCCTGCCCCAGCCGGTCCTCCCCTGCCCCGGCTGGTCCTCCCCTGCCCCGGCTGGTCCTCCCCTGCCCCGGCCAGTCCTCTCAGCCACTGCCCAGAGTGGAGGCAGCCTCCCATCCCAGCCTGGCCAGCTCTGCCCCAGAGACCCTGTGGTCCTTGTCCCCATGGACCAGTTGTCACAGTGTCCACAACAACCTTCCCCCACTCCTGTGGGGGAAGAACCATGACCCCAGCACAGGTCAGTGTCAGGGCTCAGGTTCAGGGATTTCTGGGCCTCTACCCTTGGGGTCCCCATGCAGGCCCCTGTGCAGGCAGCGGGGACTCAGGCCTGACCCCTCCTCAGCCCACTCCCCCAAAGGCAGGAGGGGGCCGAGGGCTGCACGGAGCACCCAGGTTGCATACGGGGGCAGAGGAGCTGCGACCTCTTGGGGAGCCAGCTGTCACATGAGGGTCTCAGAGATAATGCAGAGGGAAAGGATGTGGCCGCCAGCCCCAGTGTGAAGCCCTGGCTGCCGGCTCGACCTGCACCCTCATGGGCTCACATGTCTCTCCAGGGTGAAGCTGGACCACAAGGTGACCAAGGGCGAGAGGGCCCCGTCGGCATCCCAGGAGACCCGGTAGGGAACATGGCTGTGCAGTGAGGATTCAGCCAGGAGGTGCCTTGTTCTGGCTCTGGGCACTTCCTGCAGTTCCAGGACCCATGGATGGAGGGGCTGTTGGAGCCAGGCTGGGAGCCCAGGATGGCTGCCTCAGGAGGGGGGCGGCCACCTCGGGAGGAGGGGCAGGATAGAGTGGATGCTGGCCAGCTCCTACAGGCTGTGGTTCCCACAGGGCGAGGCCGGCCCCGTGGGACCTAAAGGCTATCGAGGCGATGAGGGCCCCCCAGGGCTGGAGGTGAGCATCATTTCACTGCCCCCACTCCCACCCCTGACTGCCTGGTGCTGGCCCTGCATGATCCTAGCCCGACCCCACCTCCAGGTACCCCAGCCCCAAAAGTAATGTGCCCCGATCCTGCACCCACTGTGACACAGCTGTCCCTCCCCCTTCTTAGGGTCCCCGAGGTGCCCCAGGACCTGCTGGACCCCCTGGAGACCCAGGGCTGATGGGCGAGCGGGTGAGTCACCACACTGGCCTGGGGAGCAGGGCCCAGTCTGCTGGGAGGCAGCACAGCGGGCCCCTTCTGGCCCCTGTCCAGTGCAGAAAGGGCAGCGGGGACTGGCCACAGGAGCTGCCTCCCAGGCTGCCTAGGCCTGGGCTGCCCAAGCTGCACTGGCGTAGCCCTCCAGTGACAGGGACCCTGCTCTCTCCCCAGGGCGAGGACGGCCCCCCCGGAAATGGCACCGAGGGCTTCCCTGGTTTCCCTGTAAGTCATCCCCAGGCCCTCGAGACCCCTGGAGACCTGTGCCCCCATTCAGGGCTCCCCTGTCCTGGGCGCTCAGGGCTGGAGGGTGGACCTGAGCCAGGAACCTGGGGAGCCCCGACCTCTGACCTTGTGCCGGTGCCTGGTGTAACCTCCCCTCTGCACCCACAGGGCTACCCAGGCAACAGGGGCCCCCCTGGGATAAACGTAAGTACCCCTCCCTCTCCACTCAGCCACAGGCGTGTGAAAACAATTCACACACGTGCACACCCACCGTGCTTCATGCAGACATGTGTGCACACATGCTGCCACATGGAGACACGGCTCCTGCACACATGTGCGCACACGTGAAGCCACAGGACAGACACACATACGTGCACACATGAATATGGGCGCCTGCACACACGGTGGCCCCAGGTCAACCGCTCCCACGCCTTCCTCTATGGACCCTGCCGCGGCTCACCTTCGCGTCATCCGCAGGGCACTAAAGGCTACCCGGGCCTCAAGGGAGACGAGGGTGAACCTGGAGACCCAGGAGAGGACGTGAGTCGGGGGCAGGCAGAGCCACGGGCACGGTGGGTGGGGTGCGGGCTGTGAGTGGACACCGGTCCCCCATGCTGGGCTCTGACCCACAGTTACCTCCTTTCAGAACAATGACATCTCACCCCGTGGTGCCAAAGGGGCGAAGGGTTACCGTGGCCCCGAGGGCCCCCAGGTAGGTTGGCATGGCCAAGGGCAGGGCAGGAGCCCCCACATGGGGGATGGGCTGGTCACCAGGGTAGGATCACTGCTGTGGGCAACACTGCCAGTACAGGCTGAGGGCCCCAGCTGGAGGCCCTGCCCATGCAGCTGCTGCAGGTCTGTAGGCCCTTGAGGGGGAGCTGACAGGGTGGGGGAGCTGACGGGGTGGGGAACTGATGGGGTGCGGAGCTGACAGGGTGGGGGAGCTGATAAGGTGGGGGAGCTGACAGGGTGGGGGAGCTGACAGGGTGGGGGAGCTGACGGGGTGGGGAGCTGACGGGGTGGGGAGCTGACAGGGTGGGGGAGCTGACAGGGTGGGGGAGCTGACGGGGTGGGGAACTGATGGGGTGGGGAGCTGACAGGGTGGGGGAGCTGACGGGGTGGGGGAGCTGACGGGGTGGGGAGCTGACGGGGTGGGGAGCTGACGGGGTATTGAGTTTGGAGAGACTTGCTGAGGACCAGGGGTCCTGGGGAGCCATGGACACCTGTTCATAGCCCTTCTTGTTCCTTCTCTGACAGGGACCCCCAGGACATACAGGACCCCCTGGACCAGACGTAAGTACACATCAGTGAATACCCCCAGGGACTGAGCTCAACTGCCCACACCCTGCACACAAATGGGGCAGCTGCAGATGGGGTGCTGGGCCTCCCATGGGAACATGTAATGACCACAGGAACATGTAATGACCTTAGGGGACACTTGATAACCACAGGGGACACATGATGACCACAGGGACACGTGATGGCCACAGGGGACACATGATGACCACAGGGACACATGATGACCACAGGGACACATGATGGCCACAGGGACACGTGATGGCCACAGGGACACATGATGACCACAGGGACACGTGATGACCACAGGGACACGTGATGGCCACAGGGACATTCAGTAATGATGGGGAATGTGTCATGAAGGACAGGTGACTGCCAAGTAGGTGAGCAACTCAGGTGCCCAAGCTTATGGCCAGGCAGGCCAGGCAGGGCCAACAGGCACGGGGAAGGGCTCCCTGTGCAGACCCAGGCCTGCGCGAACCTCGGAGGAGCAGCTGCAGGCCAGGCTAGGCAGGGCCAACAGGCACGGGGAAGGGCTCCCTGTGCAGACCCAGGCCTGCGCGGACCTCGGAGGGGCAGCTGCAGGCCAGGCCAGGCAGGGCCAACGGGCACGGGGAAGGGCTCCCTGTGCAGACCCAGGCCTGCGCGGACCTCGGAGGGGCAGCTGCAGGCCAGGCCAGGCAGGGCCAACGGGCACGGGGAAGGGCTCCCTGTGCAGACCCAGGCCTGCGCGGACCTCGGAGGGGCAGCTGCAGGCCAGGCAGGCCAGGCAGGGCCAACAGGCACGGGGAAGGGCTCCCTGTGCAGACCCAGGCCTGCGCGGACCTCGGAGGGGCAGCTGCAGGCCAGGCAGGCCAGGCAGGGCCAACAGGCACGGGGAAGGGCTCCCTGTGCAGACCCAGGCCTGCGCGGACCTCGGAGGGGCAGCTGCAGGCCAGGCCAGGCAGGGCCAACGGGCACGGGGAAGGGCTCCCTGTGCAGACCCAGGCCTGCGCGGACCTCGGAGGGGCAGCTGCAGGCCAGGCCAGGCAGGGCCAACGGGCACGGGGAAGGGCTCCCTGTGCAGACCCAGGCCTGCGCGGACCTCGGAGGGGCAGCTGCAGGCCAGGCAGGCCACGGTGCTTGTTTTCTCTGCAGGAGTGTGAGATCCTAGACATCATCATGAAGATGTGCTGTGAGTGGCGAGGCCGCGCCGGCTCTGGGCGGGACTGGCCGGGGCTCGGGGTGGAGTCAGCAAGTGGGACCAGCCCAGGGAGGAGTGTACCCCATCTTACCAGAGGAGGCTGACTGGGGCCGGGGGGCCGGGGGGCCGGGGGTGCCCCAGGCACCGACCACCTCCCTCTCTCCTTAGCGTGCTGTGGTGAGTGCTGTGCTGCGGGTGTGGACAGAGCAGCCCCTCGGTGCCCACCACTCCACCCTGGCCAGTTTGTACCCCCTCGCGCCATCCTGAGCCTGGGGGGGTTGCTGTCCATGCCCCTGTTCTTTCCCCAGAACCCGCCTATCAGCAGGTGCCGACCCCCGCTGACTCCTCCCCTCTCCCTTCAAGCTCTCCCAGCTGCCTGGGAGTGGGTGGCAGACAGCGGGAGGGGGCGGTGAACGGGGTTAAGGCTGAGGCTGCCTTGTCCCGCCCCACCCCCAGAGTGCAGGTGTGGCCCCATCGACATCCTCTTCGTGCTGGACAGCTCTGAGAGCATAGGCCTGCAGAACTTCGAGATTGCCAAGGACTTTGTTATCAAGGTCATCGACCGGCTGAGCAAGGACGAGCTGGTCAAGGTGGGTTGTTGAGCCTCCTGCACCCCGGCCACTACAGTGCAATCTACAGCCCCCAGCAGGCCCCTGCCCCTCAGGCCATGGCACAGCTCCGGGCTGACCACGTGTGGACAGTGTCGGGGAGGGGTCAGGTTGCAGAGGGCAGGTGGGGAGGGGGCCAGGGCCCATAGAGACCCTGGGAGACGCGTGTGCAGGAGCCCAAGCCGGGCGGCGTCCACCCTTGCAGTTTGAGCCAGGGCAGTCGCACGTGGGCGTGGTGCAGTACAGCCACAACCAGATGCAGGAGCATGTGGACCTGAGGAGCCCCAGCATCAGAAACATGCAGGAGCTCAAAGAGTGAGTATGGGCCACGCGCCTCCTGACAGGCCCCGCCCTGCGTGTGACCACGCCGCTCCTGACAGGCCCTGCCCTGTGTGACCACGCCCCTCCTGACCAGGCCCTGCCCTGTGTGACCACGCCCCTCCCGAGCAGGCCCCGCCCTGTGTGTGACCACGCCCCTCCTGACCAGGCCCCACCCCTACGTGTGACCACACCCCTCCTGACCAGGCCCTACCCCAACCCTCCCACTTGGGCCCCACCGTGCCCACCCCTGTCACCCAGACCCTGCCCTTCATGCTGTACCCACCTGAGCACACCCATCACCCCATCCCTACTACAGGGCCATCAAGAAGCTGCAGTGGATGGCAGGCGGCACGTTCACGGGCGAGGCTCTGCAGTACACCCGGGACCGGCTGCTGCCGCCCACACAGAACACACGCATCGCCCTGGTCATCACCGACGGACGGTCAGACACGCAGCGGGACACCACACCACTCAGTGTGCTCTGCGGTCCCAACATCCAGGTGGGCACCCCAGGGCCTCCTCCACGGAGGAGAGGAGGGGTGTGGCTGGCTGGCACTGATCACTCCGGTTCCTCAGGTGGTCTCCGTGGGCATCAAGGACGTGTTCAACACTGGCCCTAGCTCTGACCAGCTCAACGTCATTTCCTGTCAGGGGCTCTCGCCCCAAGACCGGCCAGGCATCTCACTGGTCAAGGACAACTTCGCAGAGCTGTTGGACGACAACTTCCTCAAAAACGTCACCGCCCAGATCTGCATCGGTGGGTGTGGGCCGGGGAGACAGAGCCCTCAGCGGTGGTGGGGGATCGTGGTGGGCAGCTCTGGTCCCTCTGGCGGGGGATCGTGGTGGGCAGCTCTGGTCCCTCTGGCGGGGGATCGTGGTGGGCAGCTCTGGTCCCTCTGGCGGGGGATCGTGGTGGGCAGCTCTGGTCCCTCTGGCGGGGGATCGTGGTGGGCAGCTCTGGTCCCTCTGGCGGGGGATCGTGGTGGGAAGCTCTGGTCCCTCTGGCGGGGGATCGTGGTGGGCAGCTCTGGTCCCTCTGGCGGGGGATTGTGGTGGGCAGCCGGCTCACATGCAGGGACGTTTCTCCTTTACAGATAAGAAATGCCCGGATTACACCTGCCCAAGTGAGTACCTGTGGGCAGCGCACAGGGGCTGGGGCTCCGGAGGGGTAGGCCGCCGCTGGCTGGGGCTGGCAGTCCCATGGGTGTCCTGCTGGCAAGTCCCTGCTGACCGCTACCCCCTCCCCCGGGCAGTCACATTCTCGTCCCCGGCTGACATCACCATACTGCTGGACGGCTCAGCCAGCGTGGGCAGCCGCAACTTCGACACCACCAAGCTCTTCGCCAAGCGCCTGGCTGAGCGCTTCCTGTCAGCGGGCCGGGAGGACCCGGCACACGACGTGCGCGTGGCCGTGGTGCAGTACAGCGGCCCTGGCCAGCAGCGGCCGGAGCGCGCGGCCCTGCAGTTCCAGCGCAACTACACGGTGCTGGCCGAGGCCGTGGACAGCATGGCCTTCTTTAACGACGCCACTGACGTCAATGACGCCCTCAGCTATGTGACACGTTTCTACCGCGAGGCCTCGTCGCCCACGGCCACCAAGAAGGTGCTGCTCTTCTCCGATGGCAACTCACAGGGCACCACAGCGGAGGCCATTGAGAGGGCCGTGCAGGAGGCCCAGCGTGCCGGCCTGGAGATCTTTGTGGTGGTGGTGGGCCGCCAGGCCAACGAGCCCCACGTCCGCGTGCTGGTTACGGGCAAGACAGCGGAGTACGACGTGGCCTTCGGTGAGCGCCACCTCTTCCGCGTCCCCAGCTACCAGGCACTGCTGCGTGGCGTCTTCTACCAGACCGTGTCCAGGAAGGTGGCTCTGGGCTAGTGGAGCCTGGCTACCGCAGAGGGACAGCAGGGCTGAGCGCCCCGATCACCCCAGCCACCTCGATCCTTCTGAAAGCCGAGTCCACATGGCAGCACATGGGTGGACCTGGCCCGTGGTCCCCGCGCTCCGGGTGCTTCCTGACCCCCAACCTGGGCCCTCGTCTCCTTCATGGTTTAAAATGTCCGCTGATGACCCCATTTCATGTCCCCACTCCCAACCCCAAAGTGGACAACCTGCTCAGGCCACAGGATGCGGGCTGCGTGGTTTCCATGGGGGTGGTGGGGGACCACCGCAGCCTGCCTGGGATCACCTTCCTGGGAGGTTCTCGGCACGGGCTCCGGCCGGACCTCAGCGGACTGGGAGGCCTGGATCTGACCCCCGTCTTCAGGGAGCCTCAAGGCTCTGGAGCCCACGAGTGAAGGTGCTGCCGCAGGGAGGCCCAGTCCCGACTCGGGCTGGGCTGGAGGGCGCCCTCGGCCTGTGCGGGCTCTGGTTCTGCACCCCCCTGTGGCCTCCCCAATTATCACCCATGGGTTCTAATAAAGGTGTTTACTCCTTCCATGACTCCTTCCATGAGGGGAACTGTCGTGCCCTTGGCACTCAGGAGGGCGTGAGCCCCAACCCACACCCACAGTGGGACAGCTGCTACCCACGCGTCAGCCGCGTCACGCAGGCTCAGGCAGTGTGCCTGAAGTGGAGGCTGGCTGGGCCTGAGCTGCTCACATCCGACATGCACGTGGCTCAGCTGTGGAATTGGGGGCCCAGGAGACAGCCCCTCCTGCTGGCCTCAGGAGTCCCGGCCCGGAATGGGGAGAGCGACTGGACCCTTCCTGTGAACTGATGGGGCTGTGGACTCAGACACACCCTGAGTGCTTCCGTCTGCCCCTAGGCAGGGACCTTGTTATGGCAGTGGGGGGTTGGGGGAAGAGAGGGGTGGACAGCAGAAGGCCCCCTGTAGGAGGAGGGCAGCAAGGGCCTCCACACAGGACGGGGCGGCAGGGGCCCCCACATGGGGGCCTGCAGGAGGGGCTGCAGCAAAGCCAGCATAGTCCAAGCAGAAGCCAGGAGCCTGCACCATCTGGGTCCACTGCGCGTGGCTGGTGGGCCCACAGCCCGGTCATCCTGCGCTGTGTTCCAGGACCCTCAACGAGAGCTACATGAACAGCAGAGCTGGTGCTGGGAGCGGTGCTCCCACATGGCGTTTGTCACAAGCCTAAACGTAGCAGGAAGATGTGAGCTACAAAGAGGCAAGTGTAGAAGCAGGCTGGGTCAGAGTGGAAGGACGGCAAACTGTCTAAAGGGGTTGCGTCGGACGAGTTGCTGAAGCTTACAAAGGGTGCAGGAAGTGGGGGCTCCAGGCGGCCAGGCTGTGCAGCAGTGTGGGTGGGTGGGACTGGGGCGGCACTGTGGTACAGCAGGCAAACGGTCTGCCTGTGATGCCTGCATCCCATATGCTCCAGATTCCCGTCTGGCTCCCTGCCTACAGCCGGGGAAGCAGCAGAGGACCCCTCAGGCTCCTGCCCCCACGTGGGAGACCCAGGGAAGCTCCAGGCTCTAGCGTCGACCTGGCCCAGCTCAGGCTGCTAGGGCCACCTGGGGAGTGAACTCGTGGTTAGAAGATTGGGCAACCTTTTCTTTCTCTTTCAGGATGGTGGCTGTGTTTCCTGCTTGTTGGCAGGCCAAGGGAGCAGACACTCTCTCTGCTGGGCCACCAGCCTGTGGGGAGCCGGGCTCTGGGCTGCTGCTACTGGACAGTGACCGTCTGTCCCCAGCCCTGCGGCTGGGGACACAGAGGCTCACACACACGCACATGCATGTACACACCAGTGCACACATATTCATGCACACACTGCACGCACTGATCTACAAGTGTGCACACTCACGGATGCTCCTGTACACACGTGCTCTCGTATCCACTTTGTGCACATTCATACACACCCACATCCACCCATACTCACACTCTTTTAAGATATTTATTTTCATTGGAAAGTCAGATATGCAGGGAGGAAGAGAAACAGAGAGGAAGATCTTCCGTCTGCTGATTCACTCCTCAAGTGGCCACCACAGTTGGAACTGAGCCGATCCGAAGCCAGCTTTTACAGGTCTCCCACACGGGTGCAGGGTCCCAAGGCTTTGGGCCGTCCTCGACTGCTTTCCCAGGCCACAGGCAGGGAGCTGGATGGGAAGCAGGGCCGCCGGGATTAGAACGGGCGCCCTTATCGGATCCCAGTGTGTGCAAGGCGAGGACTTTAGCCACTAGGCTACCATGCCGGACCCCTCATACACACACTGTTATACACACGTGCACACACTCAGACACACACGTGCTCTTATGCATATGTATAGAAGAAATCCCAGTGGAGTGGACATGCAAACGTGACACATGTAAGAAAACATGTGGCCCGCATTGCGCCCCGACCCCAGAAATCTCTCAGTGCTGTCACGGGTCCCATCGCTTCTCACTAGTGTGACTCAGTAAAGGGAAAGTATAGCTCCAAGTCTGCACTCTTAGAACACTGATTTCTTAAAGAGTTTTAAAGACGTGTTTGTTTCTGTCTGAAAAGAGAGTTACAGAGAAAGAAAAAGAACCTCCAAATTGCTGGTTCACTCCCCAAGTGGCCACAATGGCTAGAGCTGGGCTGCTCCAAAGCCAGGAGCCAGGAGCTTCTTCCAGGTCTCCTAAGTGGATACAGAGTCCCAAGGCTTTGGGCCGTCCTCCCCTGTTATCCCAGGCTACAAGCAGGGAGCTGGATGGGAAGTGGAGCAGCTGGGATTAGAACCGGTGCCCTAAAGAAATGCCAGCATTGCAGGTGGAGGTTTAGCGTGCTGTACCACTGCACCTGTCCGGAACACTGTTTTTACCACTCAGAGGAGACAGTAAGTAGAAGGAGGTCAAACTCCATTTAAAAAGTGTCGGAGGGAGAAAGGCAACTGCGAAAGGAAAGTGTAGGAAGATGTGGACATCATGTGTGGTCTGACTGGCTGCTGCTGTCTAGCCTGTCTACACCTTACTGAGTAAGGTGCAGTTCTCATGCAGCAAGGAGTTTTAAGATATTTTTATTTAGTTGCAGCTGTATTTGCTTCAAAGACAAACACATTATCCAATAGCCATGATAGCCAGGGCCGGGTCAGGCCAGCGCCAGGAGCCTTGCCCTCTGTCTGGGTCTGCCACATGGTTTGCAGTGCTCCGAGTACTTGAGCACACTGCCCTCCCGGGTGCTTAAGCAGGGGGCTGGGTCATAAGTGGGGCACCCAGGACTAGAACCACTCCAACACGGGATGCCATCATTGCAAGGCCAGTGTGCCACAGCGCCAGCCGGGCAGCTTTCCATAGCCTTAGAGACCAGAACCGAAGCATTTACGTCAAAACATCACCACACCGTAACTCACTCGAAGTGTATTTATATGAACGGAGGGACGGAGGGAGGGACTGATTTAAGACCAACATCCTTCAGCTCACTCCCCAAGTGCATGCTGCAACAGCTGGGGCTGGGCACTCGGCCCAGGGCTCCCACGCCTGTGGCCTGCCCATAGCACGCAGCGGAGTGAGGAGCGGAGCAGGCAGGCACCCAGCCAGCGCAGACGGTGTTGAGCTAACCCAGGGGACGAACGCCAAGTGGTCTCTGGAATGTTCTCTGTACAAGACGTTTTCTGAACGACAACAGTGATGTTGAAAAGCAGGACGAGGGACTCTGCTGACAGATTGGGGTGTCGGTGGGGCAGGGAAGGGAAGCGGCGCAGCGGGGTGGAGGAACCCACCATGGGGGGAGGGTGGGGGCGAGAATCCCAGATTCTATGTAATTACAACACAATGTAATTAATGAATAAATTTAATAATAAAAAAAAAAAGAATGTGGAGCTGAGTGTTCCCAGGGCAAGGGGTCGATCCAGCATTCCAACCCTCCTCAAGTGCCTCCTGCCTTGTCCTGAAAAACCCGCTGGAAAGCTGATACAGGACCACGAGAAGTGGCGTTCCGAGGAATCCGTCTCCTTGCAGGCCAAGTTGGCGCTTCAGCTCTTAACGCAAACCAAATGCTCCTTCCCCAGCCAGCGGCTTTCTGGGAAGCTGTGACAGCCTTGAGGCAGCCCAGCTGCTCCTCAGGGTGCTGACGAGAAAGGGGAGTCCTCACCCCCCTCACCCGGAAGCCCCCTGCACTGGCCCTGGCCGGCGAGAGAGGCCGTGCGCTCCGGGCTGGGTTGGCAGCGGCGCCGCCACCGTCTGTATCTCGCGAGTCTCAGAGGAAGCCATCCTGCCCGGATCAGGGGTGGGGACATCCCGCCCAGCTGTGGGAGCCAGAGGCCAGGCGGAAGGCTGGCCTGGCATACTTCTTCTGAGGAATCCAAACTGTGTAGAAGCCAAAATGTTAGAGCCCATGTTCAACACTCAAGGAGGAGAAAAACAATGTGGACTTCATGCTTCAAAAGTTTCCACTTATGGGGCCGGAGCCAGGCCATACACACCCTCTGCTCTCCAGCGCTTGTATCCCTTAGGGGCACCCATTCATGTCCCGGCCGCTGCACTTCCCATCCAGCTCCGTACTGATGGCCTGGGAAGGCAGCGGAGGATGGCTCTAGTGCTGGGGCCACGCACCCACGTGGGAGACCCGGAAGAGGCTCCTGGCTCCTGGCTTTGGATTAGCTCAGCTCTGACTCGTGCGACCATTTGGGCAGTGAGCCAGCGGATGGATGATCTTCCTCTATCTCACCTTCTCTCTCTGTAAAATCTGCCTTAACAATAATTAACTAGTTAGTTAATTCATCAGATGTATCCATCACCCTGCACCCCGCCCCCCGTGCCAGTACAAATGCGACCCTGCCTTTGAGACCTGGGGTGGACACTGACAGCCCAACTGGAGAAAGTTAACTGGGGACTCAGCCGCCTTTAGTGACACACCTGGCTCAGTGCCTGGGGCTCAGGAGGCATGATGTGCCATGCTAGAGCAAGTCCTAACCCCAGACCGAGCACTGAACCCGTGCGCAGGACGCCCCACCCCTCAGGCTTCCTCTCCGTCTGCACACGGGCTCACCCCTGCTCGCTGGGGTCTGACGAGGCTTCCTGTCAGGCTCCTGCTTGAACTCCAGTCTCCCAGATGGTCCCCAAATGTGGCGGGAGGAGCTAGACGCAGCTGCGGGGGTGTGTTCACCCCCTCTCAGGGGAGGCAAATGTGCCAACTCCTCTGGGAAATCCGGACTCTCAGTGGGCAGTCCGCCTGTCAGGCCATGTCAGGACAAATAGGAGCGGGCTGCTGCTTCCTCCAGGAAGGCCTCAGGGCCTGCCTGGTCAAGTTCTGAGGGCTTCCATGGTGCTGTGGGGGGGTAGCTGTAAAATCAGGGGCCAGGCCCAGGCCCGCTGTGAACACAACCCCAACCTGGGAGGACAAGCCTGGGGGGTTGCCTTCCCTGCATGCCTCACAGGAGGGGAGACAGGCTGCCCCTCTGTGAGGCGCAGCAGGTGCCACGAAGCGGGGGAGGGGAGTTTCCAGTGCTGAGCTCAGTCCTGCCAAGCTCGTCCCAGAGGATGGCGCCCCACACCACTCGCCCCGGAGCAGGAGCTGACGGCCTGCCGATGCCCCACTCCTGGGGCCCACCCAAGTCCTAACGTGCTCATATGCCTGTTTTAAGGGCAGCTGCCAGGTGCCCCAAACCCCACCTGGTGGGACACCCGGTGCTCACCTCAGGCTGCCCTGGGCGGAAGCACTGTCACATTTTCTTTTTTTTTTTTTTTATTAAATTTATTCATTAATTACATTGTGTTGTAATTACATAGAATCTGGGATTCTCCCCCCCACCCTCCCCCCATGGTGGGTTCCTCCACCCCGCTGCATGACCATAGTTCAAGTTTAGTTGAAATTCCCTCCCTGCAAGAATTTGCCAAGCATAGAGTCCAACATCCCATAGTCCAGACAAGTCCATCTACTTATTGGGAAGACCCTCTCTGGTCTGAGGGCAGAGTCAGCAGAGCATCTTCCCGGTCAAATAAAAGCACTAATATACCATCTGCAACAATTAACATCATTATGGATTGAATTGACATGATATTGAGCAGTCAACATGCTAAAAATAAATGCGATTTCTTAACCACTTTTTGTGACCCCCCATTCACAGTTCAATTTTAGTTTATATATTACAAATGACATAATATCCATAACATAACATGATATGCTTAACATCATATCATATTAAATTAAGGCAAACATGTGGTACTTAACCTTTTGGGATTGGTTCATTTCCCTTAGCATTATGGTTTCCAGTTTGGCCCATTTGGCCACAAAGAACTGCATTTTGTTTTTTTTAATAGCTGAGTATTCCATGGAGTAGATGAACCATAGCTTTCTTATCCAATCCTCTGTTGATGGGCATTTTGGCTGTTTCCATGTTTTTGCAATTACTGATTGTGCTGCTATGAACATAGGAGTGCATGCTGGTTTCTCATAAAACAAGAGTTCTGGATATATTCCTAGGAGTGCTATAGCTGGGTCATACGGTATGTCGAGTTCGAGTTGTTTGAATATTCTCCATACTGATTGCCATAGAGGCTGTACCAATCTGCAGCCCCACCAGCAGTGGAGAGTTCGGTGGAGTGGCAGGGTACAAAATTAATGAACAAAAATCAACAGCCATAGTGTATGCTAATAGCCCCAAATTGGAAAAAGATCTAACCAGCAAGATACCATTCAAAATAACAGGGAAAAGCATGAAGTACCTGGGAATAAACCTAACCAAAAATGTAGGAGACCTATTTGAGGAAAACTACAAACTACTGAAAAAAGAAATTGAACAAGATCTAGAAAGATGGAGTAACATCCCATGCTCCTGGATAGGTAAAATCAATATCATTAAAATGTCTATATTACCAAAAGCAATATATACATTCAACGCAATTCCAATCAAATTGCCAAAAACATTCTTCATGGAACTGGAAACAATGATCCAAAGGTTCATCTGGAAACACAAAAAACCACGGATAGCTAGAACCATCCTGAAGAACAGGAAGTTAGCAGGGGGAATCAAAGTTCCGGACCTCTGGACATACTATAGGGCAGTGGTTATCAAAACAGCCTGGTACTGGCACAAAAATAGAGAGGAAGATCAATGGAGCAGAATAGAAACACCAGAAGGAAACCCACACAGATACGGCCAAATAATCTTTGACAAAAAGACAAACGACAATCCAGGCAAATGGGAAGGTCTGTTCAATAAATGCTGTTGGGACAACTGGTTAATAGCCTGTAGAAACAAAAAGATAGACCCACATCTCTCACCATACACTAAGATCAGATCTAAATGGATAAACGATCTAAACCTGCATCCAGAAACCTTCAAACTTTTGGAAGAAAATGTTGGAAACACACTGCATCACTTAGGGGTAGGCCCTCACTTCCTAAAAAAGACTCCAAAAACAGTAGAAATTGAGACCAAAATAAACGAATGGGACCTCATCAAACTAAGAAGCTTCTGTACAGCAAAGGAAACAATAAAGTAAAAAAGCAACCCACAGAATGGGAGAAGATCGTCGCGCACGACATAGGTGATAGAGGACTAATCTCCAGAATATACAAAGAATTACAAAACAGCCAAAACACCAAAATAAACAAGCCACTCAAGAAATGGGCACGGGAAATGGGCAGACATTTCACAAAGGAACAATCCCAAATGGCAAATAAACATATGAAAAATGCTCAAGCTCCCTGGCAATAAGGGAAATCCAAATTGAAACATCAATGAGATACCACCTAACGCCAGTAAGGGTGGCCCACATGAAAAACACCAACAACACTTGCTGGCGAGGTTGCGGGGAAAAAGGAACTGTCACATTTTCTTGTGGCTGACGAGTGTGAGTCACGTGGTGAGCGCTCTGTGCAGACATCTTTGACAGGATTCCAGGTCCTTCCAGGATCACGGACGTGTGGGACCCGCCTGGCTGGAGCCTGGGGGAGCCCCGAGCCAAGGGGCCTGGGGCAGGCGTGCTGCCTCCCTGCCCTCAGCTCACCTTTGCTGACCTCCCAAGTGTCAGATGCTTCAGAAGGCCTGGCCGCAGGGAATTCTTGGCACCAACAAATGAAAGGAGATGCCCGTTGGGAAGCTTCCGGCGTCCCTGCCAGGCACAGGGTGGGACAGTGTGAGGACTGTGCGCTGAGGCCTGGGGTTTCTCAGGGACCCCCAAGCTGGTGGTGTGGGCACGAGGACTGACAAGTTACATGCGCCCAAGGAAAGAAAAATGCAGTTCTCTCAGCAGAAGTATTCTTAAGGACAGAACCGTGGGGCTGATGTAGCAGTGCAGGAGGCTAAGCCTCTGTCTGTGGTGTCAGCATCCCTTACGGTGCTGATTTGAGTCCTGGCCCAAGGGCACCCTCGTGGCAGACCCAGAGGAAGCTCGCTGTTGCCCCTGGGGGAGTGAAACAGTGGATAGAAAATCCCTCTCCTTGAATCTCCTCTCTCTGTAAAGCTGCCTTTCAAATTAAAAAAATAATAAATTATTTTATAAAAAGGGTTTATAAGTGAACTTAGTCTAATTGATATTATAAATGTGTTACATCCGATGACAGAACAACAGGCACGATGTTCAAGCATCCATCGGGCACCTGCAGGATAGCTAGCTGCGTGCTGAGCCGTAAAACAAGGCCGAAACGAGGCTGCGGGTCGGGGTGCAACAGGTGCAGCCAACGTGGGAACATCTGGCAGGTCTTCAAATGTTAACCAGCAGGCAGGCCAGCAACTCCACACCTGCACGTGTGCCCTAAAGAACTGAAAACACGTGATCCCAAACGCTGTCCCCAAACAGCCTGAACACCCACCAGGTAGTGGTGGGCTGGGCACAGTGTCTCCATACTCTGGAATATTATTCACCATTGAAAAGCAGTGAAATTGACATATGCTATGACATTAGTAAACTGTGCATCATGTAAGTGAATGAAGCAGTTATGAGAGGCTGTCATATAATTCCAGTTTTATGAAATGTCCAAAACAGGAAATGCGCGCGCACACACACACACACCAGACAGCGCTGGCCTGGGGCTGCAAGGGTGCAGACAGCGAGTGGCTGCTTTTAGAGTGACAAAGAAGCTCCCAGTGTGGTCTGCATGACTTTATGTTTGCCAGTTTTATGAATGCATTCACAAGCATTGAATAATACACTTTCAAAGGGGGTACATTAGCTCAATAAAGCTGCTACTAAAACTATGAACCATGTCAATAAACTCAAGTGCGCAGGTCTTATCAAAACTGACCCCAAAGTCAGTAGGAAATCTGCAATAGAATTTATACCTTAAAACTTTCCAAAAAAGAGAAGTTTAGATGTGGGTAGCTTCATGGGTTTATTATATCTGACGTTTAATGGATGAATAATTCCTATCATTCATAATTTCATTTCAAAGAAGGTAGGGAAAGGAATGCTGCCCAGATCGCTTCATGGGGGCAGAGTCATGAGGGCAGATAAAGAAAAACTAGAGCCCAGTGTCCCTCGTGAGGATTAGTTTTCAACAATTTACAACAGCACTACGTGATAAAGGCCGCTCCACACGACCCAGTGAGGCTTATTCCAGGAGCGTCATTCCCAGATGAATGCTCTTCATCACATTAACAGGTTAGAAAGCGTCAGACCATCAGATCACCCCCACAGATGTGTGAAAGGCTTTGGGGTGAAAGCCTGGGGGACACGATGGTGTGTCTTGGTGGCAAATTCTGAGAGCCAACAGCAACACCTTAGAACCACTGTGTGAACAGGCTGCAGGACCAGACACCAGGACACGGCAAAAGACAGTGAATTCCACATCCGAAAATCTTAGTCTGGTTTCTGGTTATGTGAGGAAACGCTTGCAACAGGCTAGCATTATAGAAAAAAAAAGCTAACTTGTCTTGTGTTTCTGGGGACTCAGCAACAGCACTGGCCTGACCCTGGGAAGGACACCATGGACACCACGTCTCCAGATGTGAATACAGATCATGGCTGGTGACCTCACAGCAGCAGGGCCACATGTGGGGGACACCATGTCTCCAGATGTGAACATATATCATGGCTGGTGACCTCACAGCAGCAGGGCCACGTGTGGAGATGCCACGGCTGCAGAGGTGAGTGGAGAGACTGTGTGAGGCCAGGCTCAGCCTTTCACAACAGCATCCAATGAGAGCCAACCCTCCGAGGCGCCCTGGAAAAGCACCTTAATGTGCAGTTGGAGGAGGATAACGGATTGAGAGGACACTGTTAAGCCTGGTGTAGAGCAGTGGCCAGCTGCAATCCTGTGCTGCAGGAACAGTTGGTGTGGAAATGCACAGGCCAGGAGCTCCAACCTCGACTTTAGACAAGCAATCAGAGAGATTTCCCTCACAGGCATGGGTGCGGGAGCTCCCATATCCTCAAGTCCAGATAACAGATCAAAGCAAGATGCCTGCCACATGAGCAAATTGCTTACGAGTAGTTCCCGTCTGGATGTTAACACGTAAATCGCAGCCTGCCTCGAACCCTCTTTCCTTAGGCCTTCATGACCCTCAGACTTGACATGTCTGACGGTGTTAATGAGCTCCAGCTATTGGCCGTCAGTCAGCAGTCCGCATGTGCGATTCCCGGCTCCGCACACCAATCGGTCGCCACTGAACAGCAGACACGCAGTGACCTCAGGAACTCCCTTGGCTTACTGTGAAATTCACCATTTTTTGGCACCACCCCAAGGGCCAAGCCTTAAGCACACACACCCCAAGAGGAACAAGACCCAAACGTCTCCAAGCCCTAACAATGGGCATCAAAAAGTGAAAAACGAGATATTTAATGTAAAGTATGCCATTCACATCATCAAGAGTGAATATTTAGGGTCAAGTTTAATGAAAGTTGTGAAAACTCATTTACAGAAAACTACAAGACATTGTTGATAAAAATAATAATAATAATAAAGGCCGAAGCACCATGAAGACGCACACCGTGTCCTGGGATTGGAAGTCCATCGTGCTAAGCTGCCCAGTCCTCCTCAACTTATGTGAGATTCAGGACAATCCCAGTGAAAATCCCAGCCAACCAACTTAAAAATGGTAAGTCAGAGCTGACCAGAACATTTATGGACCTAGCAAAGAGACCAGCAGCCAAACATTGAGGTGATGCAATTTTGTACCAAACGCAATATTGGTGTGACGCCAGGTAGATAAGCTTGGACACTGCCAGCTTGTCACCAACCAGGGCAAGGGTGGACATGTCTTCAGCTGACAGAACTGTTAACAAGAAGGAACGAGCAAGAATCTTGCTGTGCAGCTCACAGCAAACATGAAACTAAATCACCGAATATCAAAAACCTAACCACAAGGGCTTACATGGCAAAGTTTCGAAGAAATGTGGGAACATCTTATCAACCTTCAAACTAAAAGTGTACCCAGGACCCACCGTAGTGGCCCTTGCATGAGCCGGGATCCTACATGGGTGCCAATTCATGTTCCGGCTGCTGCACTTCCCTTCCAGCTCCCTGCTTATGGCTTGGGAAAGCAGTGGAGGACGGCCCAAAGCTCTAGAACCCCGCACCCACATGCAAGACCCTGAAGAGACTCCTGGCTCCTGGCTTCAGATCAGCTCAGCTCTGGCTGTTGCAGCCACGTGGGGAGTGAACCAGCAGACAGAAGTTCTTTCTAACTGTACCTCCTTCTCTCTGTAAACCATCTTTCCAATAAAAATAAAATAAATCTTTTTTTAAAATTATTAAAAGAATGCCTGCAATTTAATAATAAAAAGCCCAGTACAAATTAGGCAAATCACTTGAAGCATAGACAGGAATTGCAGCGAAGAATGAACAGCGTCCGTCACCAGAAGGGTGCCCTGTCACGCCTCAGTCAGATATTAAGCATGGAGTTCACGTGTTAAAGGCTGATGTCACCAAGTGCCAGCGAGGACCTGAGGAATGGCCCATCGGGGCAGCCTGCAATAAACAGAGTTTGAGATCAGTAGCTCATTCCCCTAACGTTTGCCTTGGCCATTTCCCACAAACTCTTTTATTTTGCTTTCTTCCCTCCTGTTGTGAAATTGCAAAGTCAGCCCTCCACATGGAGGGGGGGTTGGCTTGTGGCCTCCATGCCAGATGTGGCCCCTGCAAGGTTATCTCAGAGCCTGAGGCGGGGTCTGGCATTTCTCATAAACAGCCTTCATCTCAGGAGAGTCTGTGGGACGGCTGGCTGAGCTGGGAGCTTGCCCAGAACAGCCTCGGCCTCTTGCTCCGCTTTCATCACACGCCTCCTTCAGCTGTCAGTCACCGCAGTAACACGACCAGAGAACCAAACGGGCCACGGGGCACCCAAGGAACAAACTCTGCAGGTGCACGCACTGTTTTCTTCAGGGCCCTCAGTGCTCATGCTTTGTCCTAAAGGGAATGCATTTCTAGAATGTTCTAGAATGTTTCTAGAATGTTCTAGCAATCGTGAAGGGGGCGAGCGTTGTTTACACTGGGACCTAAATGTGCCAGAGGAGGCCGAAATTGGTCTCTGGCAGCGGCACACGCAGGCCACGCCCCCTCTGCCGCACTGGGGGAAGGGGTTCTCTGGAAGATGACTAGGAGAGTCAGGAATGAAACCATGTGGTAAGCGGGGCTGGGGACCTGGCTCTGTTCCGCCAGTCAATCTTTCCCAGTCTCAGGAAAACAAAGGAGGGAGCCAAGCACGGCAGCCCAGTCCAGCTGGCGGTGAAGTGGGGCCTCGCAGGCCTCTGTTGTAGCAGTTGACGGACCCAGATCATCAGCCTCGGTTGCCTGTTCCACACCTGCCATTCGTCTACTGCGGGCCAGGTGTCCAAGTGTCCAGAAGGAGGGTGGCCATGAGGCCAGGAAGCAGCGGGAAATGTCCCTGCAGCACAGGCTCCCAAAGCCACCAGAACCACGGTGCACACAGTATTGTGGTCTTAGGGTACAGAGGGAGCTGGGTTTTCAGAGCTGGACTTGGTTCACCGCAATAACAAATGTGTAATCTTCACCAATCTGGACAGATGTGAAGGGCCAGCTGTTAGGGTTGCATGTCAATGGGCAGTTGAAGGGGCTGGTTTGTGGGGTCGGCTGAGAGGGCTCTGTATGTGGTGCTGGCTATGAGGGGGTCTCCCTACAGGGTCAGCTTGTGGGGGAGCCAAGCCAGCACCATGCACACCTTGACCCTTGACCCTGAGCAACAGAAGATGGCGCCTGCCAAAGCCACGTCCTGCGCTGAGCGCCTTAACTGCCTGGACTGCAGAGGCCTGGGCACCTCTGCCAGGAAGGGCTGGGGAGGCCCTGGGGGCGTCACCCAGGGGATGGGCACTCAGTACTGCCCGCACTCTGTGGGGTTCGTTCCTCTCTCAGCTGCTTCACTTGTGGGCCCCTGGCCTCAGGGCACTCCTGGTGGTCTTGGGACCCCGTGGGTGACCCAGAGCTGGGTAGAGGGAGAGGTCTATGTTCCCAGGCCATGGCACAGCAGGGTGACCCAGCCACAACCCCAAGGGCCCTGGCACAGCGAGGTGACAGTGACAAAGCCCCCGAGGGCCAAGGAGGCGCCCTAGCTGCCACCTGCCATCTGGGCAGCCAGAAGCTACTGTGGCCTGAGGTCCCTGGTGACTGCTGACCTGGGCCCAGAAGCTGCCCTTGACCCTGGCCCCTGCCACAGACACCTCTTCCGGGACTGTAGGGTCTGGAACTAAGGGCTACTGGGGCTGTTCCTCCCACATCATGTCACCTGACCCTGAGCTGAGGCCACACCTGCAGGGGTTGCTTCAGCACCACGTGGCTCCAGCATCTGGGGCCCCCAGTTTCTCCATGGCCTGTCACAGACCCCCAGCCCCACCTCCCACGCAGCCCAGCACAACCAGGGCTGAATCCCTGCGCGATGCGGGTGAGCCTGGCCCAGGAGACGCACTCCTACCCAGGGCCACTGCCTAGAGGGGCAGCTCACCCTGCCCACAGCTACCAGGACAGGCAGCAGCCTGGGACCAACTGGCCAAATGTACCAGGAGCTACTGGTACCAGGCAAGAGCAGGCCCTTCTTTGGATGAGGCCTCTGGCAGCAGGTATGGGCCCTGCCATGGCCCCCTCCTCATCTGTGGCTCTCCCAGAGGCTGGGGGACAGGGAGGGCTCTCTGTGGTGACAGGATGGGTAGCAGCTGGCGACTCAGCAAAGGGGCATGTCTGCAACTGACCCAGGCAGGAGTGGAGTCTCCCAGCCCTGGCTGGGGCAGGAGGTGTGGGGCGAGGGACCCCCAGAGCTGGTAGAATCTCCCAGCCCTGGCTGGGGCAGGAGGGTGTGGGGCGAGGGACCCCCAGAGCTGGTAGAATCTCCCAGCCCTGGCTGGGGCAGGAGGGTGTGGGGCAAGGGACCCCCAGAGCTGGTAGAATCAACTGCCATGGGCTTGGAGCGTTCTCTCCGTGGACACAGGAGGACCAAGTGCAGGAACAACACACAGAGGGGACAGCTCTGGCTGCCCAAGCTGAGACCACTCACCACACAGTGCCGGGAAGTCCTTACACCCGGCTGGGAGTCCTCCTGCTGGACTCGACCCCATGGACACACATGGGCCCCTCTGAGGCTTCACGGCTGCCTGGACTCGCAAAACCTGGTAACCTGTTGCATGCGTGGGCTCCCATAGACCAGATGACTGCACACGAGACCCAAAAGCGGGCTGTGACCACATGAGGTCCCCACACCCTGTGCTCCCTGTCCTGGCACACAGTCCTGTAAGGAGGCAGTGCCCCCTGCTCCCTGTCCTGGCACACAGTCCTGTAAGGAGGCAGTGCCCCCTGCTCCCTGTCCTGGCACACAGCCCTGTAAGGAGGCAGTGCCCCCTGCTCCCTGTCCTGGCACACAGTCCTGTAAGGAGGCAGTGCCCCCTGCTCCCTGTCCTGGCACAGAGCCCTGTAAGGAGGCAGTGCCCCCTGCTCCCTGTCCTGGCACACAGCCCTGTAAGGAGGCAGTGCCCCCTGCTCCCTGTCCTGGCACATGTGTGCACACATATACAAGCACAGCCAGACACTCACTCTCTCCCCACTGCCAGGCAGCCTGGCACCCTCAGCCATGCCCACCACACATCTCCCTTGGGCTTATTTTTGATTTGACAGTACTTCTGTCCTCACATCTGCAACAACAAAGCTGGGAAGGGTTTGGCCCTCTTGCCAGAACACTCTGGAATATAAACAGCTCCATATCTCACCCACCCAGGTGGACAGCTGGGCCCCCATAGCCATGGAGCCAGGGCCTGTGGCTGCCAGCCCCAACAGCCCTGTGACCCTAGGGCACCTTGTAGCCTGAGCTGCACCCCAAGCCGTCCGTCCCTTAGGAAGCTGTGGCGACATCCAACAACAAGAACCAGAATGGGTTGAAAGCCAGCCAAGAAAAGCCACTGTTCCTGCTAGGACAGGAGGTGAACTGAGTAGGGCTGGCTCATAGACCCCCTGGTATGCGCAAAATCTGGCATTGGGAGGGGTTCTGATGGAGGAGCCTGGGCAACTCCTCTGGCAGGACACAATCCCTGCAGGTAAGCGCAAGAAGCATGATAGGAAACAGCCCAGAACAGGCCATGGAAAGTTTCCCACTGGCATATATTTGGCATGGGTCAGGGGCAGACCAGGCTGAATCAGTTCACGTTATCCACTGGCAAATCCGAACACCAGAACAGAGTGTGGGTCGAGCCAGGTTTGGTGACGATAAAACCCAGTGCACAATACGGAATGCCAAGCTGAGGTTGCCTGTACTGGATGTGACTGCAGCACCCAACCAGCACGCGTGAGAACCAGGAAGGGAGGGGCAGAGCTGGCAGGGGGATTAAGGGGCTGGTCCCCTCGCTGGACAGCTACCCCCACTGGAGAGCGTGGGATGGGATAGAGACAGACCCGACTAAGCAAGGCTACAACACCTGTGCGCCGCATGTGGACTAGATCAGGGAAAAGCCAGGCTGGGCTGATTATTCCTACTGGTGCAAGCATAAAACAGAGTGGGTGAGGGTTGTTTGGGCTTAGCCACAGCATCAGATGGCAGAAGCGGGCACTGGGGACTAATTCTGTCAAGTCAAACCACAGAACCACCCGAAGAGTGCATAAACCAGGATTGAAAGAGACCCAGGAGGGAAATAGTGGGTTTCCCCCTTGGGTCACTACTCCCGCGGGAGGGCATGAAAACTAGGATGGGGGCTGGTGTGGCTAGACAGAGAGGCACCCAACAACAACAGTGAGGGCTGGATAGTGGAGCTGGTTAGATGGAACTAAGCTTTAATACCCATTGACAAGTACAAGAGCCAAATGGGATGGGGGACAGACTGGACTACTGCTACACATACTGGCAAACCAGGGTAGGGGGCGGGCCTGGTGGGGGTTATTGTGGGTCGCCCCAACTAGGCTGCAGCTCCCACTGGTTGATGTAAGGGCCGAACCAGACTGGACTGCAACACCCATTGTTTCCAGTGGAAGTCGGGACTGAAACCAGAACCAACCCAGCAATTGCAACCACCAGCTGATCGTGGAGATGGACTGTGCCGGGCCCTGTGCTTGCTAGAACATACAAGAATCTGGTCTGGGAATACCTCAAAGTTTCTTTGGGGATCTCCCCAATCGAACTGCTGGACTCAGAACCCTAGCCAAGAAAAGACAGAAGAAAGAACAAGTCAATCAACCACCTCAGCTATATGTTGGCAGCGAAATACTGGGCAAATAGAGACTCTGTGATGGACTGTGTCAATCAGTGGATTCTTCAACAACCCCCTCGTGCTTGGAGTGGTGAAAATGGCAGCGATTCAGAACTGAAGAATTATTAAAACCACTTGAGCAAGGATCTCAGAGCATGCCCCACATCTGGGACCTGGGGTGGGTGGGAAACTGGGTGGGGCTTCTCCCTTAAAACTCCCTTTACCTCAGATACAAGAAGGAAACAATATGGACATAATAGTCTTACCCAACTCCCTATAGCCCCTGAACCTTTTTACCGTAATTAACTATGTAAAGATTGTCAACAATATAATTTTTAAAATAAATTTTAAAAAATTTTAAAAAACAAGGAAGCTGTGGCGAAAGCCAGTGCTGGCCCACAGTAGACCAGCTGCATCTTGGGTGCCAGTGTCCTGCCCCCTTCTTCGATGTGGCCTCCTGTGGGTGCAGACCCTGGAGGGCAGGCATGACAGGGTCCTGGGGGCTCTGCTCCCCACTGGACAGAGTGCCTGGCTCCTGGCTCCAACCTGCTGAGCATTACAGAGACAGAGGGAGCTCGTGTTGACTGGGCAGGGTCGGAGACAGAGGCCCAAGACCCCATGGGATCTGTGCTGGGTGGCAGGGTCCCCGCTACCTGCCCGGTCACCTTGGCCTTCCAGGGCCAGCGTCAGCAGGAGGCCGGGTGGCAGGTGGAGCTGGAGGTGGCCACACGAAGTTGAGGAACCCCACCTGAGACCGGTGCCCAGACCAGCATAGCTCCGAGGCCAGGCGCCGTCCTGGACAGTGTTCTAACGCATGGGGTTTATCCATGCCTGTCCTGGTCACTGGAGTGGGGTGCTATGCCATCCTGCAGTCGGCCACATCCTGGCAATGGGTTACTAGTCCTCACCACGCTACCTGGAGAAATGGCTGGTCCATCTGTCCCGCTCTCGTTGCTTGGCTTGTCTACTTGTAAGCTGTAAGTTTTTACAACTTCCGATGGGAGTCCCTTATCTGAGTCATGGTTTGCCAGTGTTTCCTCTCATTGTCTGGCTCGTTTGTTAATTTCCTTCATGTACACTATGAAGCAAAAAGTAAATTTAAAAATGTTTTTAAGTGTTTAGCTTGGATGAGGCCGAGCTTACCTGGCTTCCCTCGTGTGGCCGGTGCTCTCGGGATTCTAACATGAGCAGCCGAGTGTGGGTCACGCAGCCAGGCCCAGGCTCCAACCAGGCGGCGTGCGGGAGCAGCACAGAGCCTCGGTCTGGTTCAAGCTGGCTTTGGCATCAGGAGGCCAGGGTGCCACACTGCTGTGGCAGAGAGGTTTTGCTCCCTCCAGGGAAGCTGACCAACCTGAGAGCAGAGCTTTGTCCACGGACTGTAACCTGCGGGTTTTTCCTGATGCCTTCCCGCATGGAGTGGAATGGTTTTTTATTTGAAAGACAGTGTGAGGTGGAAGTGGGAGCGAGACAGAGGGAGGTGAGTCTTCCATCCCTGGTTTGCTGGCTGGGCCAGGCTGCCGCGAGAACAGGGATGGTACCCAGGCCTCCCAGGGGGTGGCAGAGGCCACCCCTGCCACCCGTGGCCACAACAGCAGGAGGCTGGACCAGAAAGTTCAATTCTGTTGCACACGTCGCTGTTCCCTGAAGCTCATTTGGAGTCATTGCGTGCCAGAGCAGGAGGACACAGGGGCCTTGTCTCTGAAGTCTGCTGGTTTCCTTTGCTGATTCTTCCATAAATTCCAATATGAGGTCATGTCATTTGCAGTATCTGAGAGCCAGACGCGCACAACCCCCGACAGCCAGTCCTGAGGCACCCGGCCGTTTACCAGCAGGGGTGGCTGGCTGTGGTGAGGCCACCGAGGGGGAGACCAGGGCAGTGCAAGGACGGGCATGCTGTCTCGCTCTCTCTCACACACACACAACTTCAGATGCAGTGCCACACACTGCACACAGCGATCAGCCACACCGCATGGTCTGGATCAGTCACACACTCGGGCAGGTGTCGCTGTCACACTCAGAGCGTCTCAGCGTAGCGAGGGCAGGCGGTGCACTTCCACGTGGGTGACATGGGAGGTGTGGGAGTAGCAGGAAGCTCACAGCCCACACCCCAGATTTCAGGCTTCTCCTGTTGGAACTTCAATCTCAGTTTAAGAACAGACACCAACATCTACAAATGGCCACTCCGTTGGGTTCCAAGAGCTTTTGAAGAATATTTACCAATGAAAGCTGCAAAGTATAGGTATTTAGCCAATGTAAGAGGCCAGGCAGATGGCCACCGTCACGGGTGTGGGAATCAAGGGACAGACAGAGTCAGCTGAGAGCCGGGGCTGAGTGGGGAGGGCCCAGAACCCCCAGTCTCTCCCTCTCCCATGGTGAGGGGGACCTCTAGACCTGCAGGCAGGAGAGCCTTGCCAAGGCACAAGGGATCCACAGCCCGCATTTGGAGAACAGAAGAGACAGCGGTGGGCACCAGAGGGCAGAGAATGGGAAGGGCAGAAGACAGGGGTCAGATTGTGGTGGGGGATGAAAAGACGGGATGGGGGAGGGCCTCTTCACAGTGCTCCCCCCCACCACCAGCCGCAGATCAGCTTTTTGTGGCCATGCACCTGATTCCAAACCTAGAACTGAGCCACCCCCTCCAAGGTCTAAGGCCCATGACTACATGATTTAAGTTGGTCGGGCCACAGGATCCCCGTAAGGTCCCTGGATGATCCTCCAGCCCCAAGTTGTCCTCCTGGCCATCTCACACTCAGGGACAGTGAGGCTGGGTCTCAGGGAAGCGTGCTCTGTGATCCCCAGGTTCTCATAGAGCCTCTGTGGTGACGGCAGGCCGCTGCCTTGGCTGCTGTGGTGCCCTCAGGCCATTGTGGTGACCGCGGGTCGCTATGGTGACCACGGGCCACTGTGGTGACTGTGGGCCACTGTGGTGTCTATGGGCTGCTGTGGTGTCCGCAGGCCCTGTGGTGAGCAAGAGCTGCTCTAGTGTCCACGGGCCGCTGTGATGTCTGTGGGCCGCTGTGGTGACCCTGGGTCGCTGTGGTGTCCACGGGCCACTGTGATATCCACGGGCTGCTGTGGTGACTGTGGGCTGCTGTGGTGTCTATGGGCTGCTGTGGTGTCCATGGGTCACTGTGGTATCCGCAGGCTGCTGTGGTGACCGTGGGCCACTGTGGTGTCCACGGGCTGTTGTGGTGTCCATGGGTCACTGTGGTATCCGCAGGCCGCTGTGGTGACCGTGGGCCACTGTAGTGTCCATGGGCCACTGTAATGTCTGCGGACCACTGTGGTGACCCTGGGCCGCTGTGGTGTCCACGGGCCGCTGTGATGTCTGCGGGCCGCTGTGGTGACCCTGGGTCACTGTGATGTCCACGGGCCGCTGTGATGTCCACGGGCTGCTGTGGTGACCGTAGGCCGCTGTGGTGTCCACGGGCCGCTGTGATGTCCACGGGCTGCTGTGGTGACTGTGGGCCACTGTGGTGTCCACGGGCTGCTGTGGTGTCCATGGGCTGCTGTGGTGACCACGGGCCGCTGTGGTGACCATGGGTCACTGTGGTGTCCACAGGCCACTATGGTGTCCACGGGCTGCTGCCTCTGCTGCTGTGGCTGAGTGGGACGGACACCATATCCACATGCCCACTGCAGGAGAAGGCCCCCTTACGTTGTGGGGCACCTGTTCCCCTGCCGTGTTCACACAGTTCGCAGCATTCTCTCTTACTCATAGGCAGGTCGACCCGAGTGCTGGGCAGCATCAAGCTAGCTGGGTAGGGACGGCCCAGCAGCCGCCTGTGTGGTTGGAACGTGGGGCACTGACGGTCTGCCAGCACACAGTGCCTGTCACGCCTGCCCCTCTGTGCCAGCAGCCTGGCACATGCGTGAGTCCCTGTTCTCCCAGGACTTGCTCTGGCCACCTGTGTCGGCTGGGCCTGAGCCCACGATCAGTGGAAACTTGGGGCTGTCAGAGGGCACTCGCCAACTGCACAGGCCCTGATGTGTCCTCAAGTCATCGGGGCGTCTCCTGTGAAACACAAGCCAACACCCCAAATAATGGAGAACAATCGGGGTTGGACACTGCTGGGCATGCAGGTGCCCAGACGTACAGACGCCATGCTGTCCGGCCAGCCCTCACTGAGTGGAGAAAACACAGGCCCACGGCTGCAGGAACACGGGCAGGGCCTTTGCGCTCTCCTGCTGGGCCACGATGGTTCATGGAACAAAGAACTGGCAACTTGAAACTCCTCACAACGTGAAATTTGCCCCTATTGGAACAGAAACCCACAGCACAGGCACAAGAGCTGGAAATCCTCCTGGGACTGGCGCCGTGCAGGAACGCGTGAGACTGCTGCCTTCGACA